>NC_080783.1:56469017-57075684 GCF_028018385.1 Neofelis nebulosa | reverse complement strand
TTTCAGTTATTGTATTTTTAGTACTAAAATTTCCATTAGGTTCTTCTTCATATTTTCTGTTTTTCTGTTGAGACTTTTTTCCCTTTGCTTTAAGAGAATTTGTCACTGCTTATCAGAGCATTTTTATAAGAGCTGCTTTAAATTCTATCAGATAATTTGAACTTACATGTCATCTTGGCATTGATGTTTATTGATTGCCTTTTCCCATGTGAGTTGAATTATCCTGGTTCTTCATATGCCAAGTATTGTTGATTGGAGTATGGAAATTGGGACTATTATATTACAAGACTCTGGATTTTATTTAAAGCTTGCGAAGAATATTGATATTTTGTTTCAGTAGTCAATTGACCTGATTATTTTCAGGCCACAAGTTTCAACTTGCTTTCTATGGACTGTGGTCCCACTGTAAGTTCAGGTTTTAAGCCCTTTGCTATTCAGATCTGTGCCGTGAGTGTACCACCCAGTCTGAGACCTGGATGAAAATCTATTCACTTTTCAAAATCTTGTATATACTGATTAGGATGAGGATCATTCATGTGCAAATCTTGGAGTCTCAGAGTTAGTAAATAACTTTATGGGGTTGTTTTTGTGAGCCCTTCCCTTTCTACAATCTCCTTCTGGTTTCCAGGGACTCCCTTTTGAGGCTGTCAGAAAGCTGGGGTTCTGTCATGCATTTCTACAGCTGCATCTGCCTCCAGGGTCATGTGACAGGGAAACAATAGTGGTAAACTCACACCAGTTCAATGGTACTTTGAAGTTGGGTCCTCTTCTGCAACTTTCTATTTACTACTTACTTTTCAAAGTCCTCAAGCAACTGGTCCACACATTCTGTCCAAGTTTTACACCTGTATTCAAATGGAGAGCACAGAAGAGTGTGCTTTCTCCATTTCCCCCAGAACCTAAATCTTGAGAGTGACATTTTAAAATGACACATTTTGTTACAATAAACTTGTCAATTAAAGTTTCAGGGACAGTGTCCTCAATAATTGAGGACATTCAATTTAAAAAGAAGTTTTCAGATATTTAAGTCTTAAATCCCTTAATGTTATAAAGAAAGACATGCTTAGGTAATGAGCCAGGAAATAGCTGTGACAAAATCAATACGGTGTCATATAACAAGATAGGTGTGACAGTATAGATTTATTCATATTCCTAAGAGACACATGCAACCCTAAAATTTGCTCATTTTCATTCTTGTGTCTTATCTACATGGCGGTTCCATGATGTATCATAATATGGCATAATACGAGATACTTTTAGCTCACAAATAGTCCTTTTGTTTGTGTGTATATGTGTGTGCCTGTGTGCACACACACAGAGATTTGTTCTCAAAAAAAATTTGTTTGGAACTAAATTTCTCCAAAACAGTGATTCTCAAACTTTTAATATGCTCTACCTCCAGAGTTTTTGATTTCTGGAATGGGATGCAAGAATTTGTATTTCTAACAAACACAAAGCCAAATGATGCCAATGCTGCTGGTTTCAGGGCCACAATTTGAGAACCGCTACCATCAAAGAATGAACAGAACACACTAGAATTTTATGTGGTCCATCCAAAAGCATACACTGATTATTAAATGTATAAATTTGTGACTTTCTATCAACTTTGTGAGATTAACCAAGAACAAATTCATTTTGTCCTTAAGTCAAATCACAATTCCTTTAAATTTTAGGTTTCAATGAAAACTTAAATATTTTCAATCAGTTCAACTGCCGTTAGAAATATGTATACACAAATGCTTATGCAGTATATTCATAATACTAACATTACAAGCTGAAATAAGAATAATTAATCCAATCCAATCAATTATTTGGCTTCATTAGTGTCAAATTTTTTGAAATTAATTATCTTAATTGCTACTCACACAATTAGGTTTTATTCAGTAGCATGGGGCCAAATCTGCCCTGTGGCCTGTTTTCATATGGCCAGTAAACTAAAGATGGTTTTTACATTTTTAAAATGCTGGTTTTGGGGCGCCTGGGTGGCGCAGTCGGTTAAGCGTCCGACTTCAGCCAGGTCACGATCTCGCGGTCCGTGAGTTCGAGCCCCGCGTCAGGCTCTGGGCCGATGGCTCGAAGCCTGGAGCCTGTTTCCGATTCTGTGTCTCCCTCTCTCTCTGCCCCTCCCCCATTCATGCTCTGTCTCTCTCTGTCCCAAAAATAAATTAAAAAAAAAAAAAAAAAAAAAAAAGTTAAAATGCTGGTTTTTTTTTTTTTTTTTTTTTTTTTTAAGAGAGAGAGAAAAAAGAAGACTATGACACAGAAACTGTATTTGGACCACAAAGTCTAGATATTTACTATTGGGCCCTTAGCAAAGAAAGTTTCCTGACTTTGATCAAGGGCATTGTCTGGTTAAGTTGAGGTAGTGCCTCAAGAGATGACTTAGTAGAATAATTGAAAACAGTTTTTGTGGTTGGACTGTCCTTGTTCAACTAACCACTGTATGTAGCCTTGGAGAAATTAATGCACTCTTTCCGTGTATCAGTATCCACACCTACAAAATGCAGATGATGAAAGTATTGGATTCATAGGGATATTATTGATTTAATTCGTTAACACAAGCAAAGCCTATAGAATAGCATCTGGCACACAGTCAGCACAAGATAGGTATTAGCTACTATTATTGTACCTGATAGAATACTGTGTCAACATGAAACATGATGCTTATACTGAGCAGTTATGAATATAAATAAATGTTTCTATTTAATATCAAGTGAAAAAAAAGTCAAATACAAAATGGTCTGCAACAATTCCTGGAATAAGCAAAACAGAGAAACTGTGCACTGGAAATAAACACACACACATACACGCACACACACACACACACACACAGAGGAAGGAAATATTCCAACTTGTTAGCAGTGGTCCCAACTTATTACCCAACTTATTAGCAATGGTACTATGGATAATTTTCTCCCTTCAGCTCTTTTACAATTTCCAAATTTTCTAAAATTCACTATGAGTCTCAGCTTAATGGCTGTACCTCAGAAGTAGCTTATGACTCTGCCAAGATTTTTATCCTCAAGACAGGATAAAAAGATGAGCGAAGGCTGCAGTGGTCACCATAATTCTGCCAGTATTTATTTTGGTCTCTGTAAGTCAGGCTGTTCACATTCTTTGTACATAGTTGTATTTAATTAGGACTTAGAACTCACCATAAAGTGTGCATTAATTGTCTTTTATTTCATAAATGATGGCCAAACTAACAACCCTTGATAGGAACAGTTTGGGGGTAAGCACTATTTGGTCTGTTCATCTTCCAAGGCTTCCTGCCCCAAGCAAGAGATTTCTACTTGTTATCTCCTTTTATCCTGGAGAATTACTAATCCTGTACTACCATATTAAGTACCAATTAAGCAGAGATTTGTCATTCCTGCTCGAGAACATTGAGCTGGGCTGTGGCTGCATATTTCACAGACTTCTGACAGAAATTATTTTAATTAGACTGCTGCTAGCAGCATTTAAAATAGTCTGTATGGCCAGAGAGAGGAAGAATGGCTCCTCAGACAGATAATTTACTTATTTTTCTTTGTCACTCACCATAAATCTTAGGATTGTGGTTATTAAGCCTTTGGAGGGGGAAGTGGATAGTCAGGCAAAGGGATCAGCCAAACTTTATCTTACTTTAAATACCAGAAAAGAAAAATCTCCCACAGCTTTACTGAAAAAGGCACTTTTAAAAGAAAAATGTGTTCAAACAAAAACTGACACTAATAGGATATTTTTACATTATCTAACATGTTTAAACAATAAAAAGGACTTATATA
Organism: Neofelis nebulosa; assembly: GCF_028018385.1. Classification (NCBI taxonomy): domain Eukaryota; kingdom Metazoa; phylum Chordata; class Mammalia; order Carnivora; family Felidae; genus Neofelis; species Neofelis nebulosa. Next base: position 57,071,917 of record NC_080783.1, on the reverse strand, counting down.
TATATAACCAACAGGGTGGGGATCTTTCCCTTCCATCTTTATTATGCCCCCAGAATTGAAGTTATTATTTGGTACTTGTTAGGTTAGTCTGACACTGAAAAGCAAACTAAATGAGTAACAACTAATCTGAACTCCACATTTAGCTGATCTTCATTAACTAGACACAAGTTTTACAATTGTAAATGGATACACTTGATTCTATGAACCCCATTTGCTAAAATGAGAAGTTGGGTGAGTACAGTTTTTTTCTCCCTTAAAAATTTTTCAATAAGGATTTCTCCTTCCCACCCCCCCCCCCACAAATTCTGATTAATACTCAGTTAATTAGAATATTAATCAGAGTGTCTTATTTCCAAACATTCTGATTTATTTGATCAGACCAAATATATTTGAGTACATAGTTTAAAAATATGCTATAATATTTAGTCATCAAAATGCATATTTCTCCTTTGCGTTCTTCACCCACACATGTGGTTCAATCTCCCCTCTATGAAGCAGCCACAACCCCATCATTTTACCTTTAATTGGAGTTTTAATGCTACATGGCTCACTTGACAGGTTTCCCGCACGAAAGCCAACAAACTTCCAAAATACAGGATGAATCCAAAGACTGTAGGTACTATCAGTGCTTGAAAAGCAAGTTAAGCGACCCTCTCTATGCCCACCACTTACCACTGAAAATGAGAAACGTAAAAATCACACGATCGGATTTTAATATGAAGATTCAAAGACTAGACAGAGCTGCTTGGATGTGACACCCCCAGAGAGCTGCCCCTGGACACCCAACAAACCTCAGTAAATCATGAATGAGCTTACAGTCTCCTTTCAGCCTGGCTGACTACTGCACTATTTTCATTAATCATCTAAAAATATTTTTTAAAAGAGAAAACAGGAAGAGAGGGCTGCATTTCTTAAGGTAGAGCTTTACAAATGGTAGCCTTTGTAACTGCACTGGAGAATTTGTATTTTTTAAAAAACGTGGTTGGAACTGCCATGGAATTGCGAGAACCTAAAGATGACTAGACGTGAAGGTAAAGTGTTAAGGAAGAAGGGCTGGTGGCCACATCCACTGGAGGACCAGAGATGGTTACTCATGCCATAGCTGTGTGATGGTTCCATGAGCTACGTTTGCATCTGTCAGCAGTGAAAAGATGGGCATGTGGCCAGGGAGAGAAGGGGATGGAAGTGAAACCTGGCTTTTCCTTGAAACAATTATTGGCTAGGAATTAATGGTAATTGGTACAGTAATTCATTCACAGTCTTTCTCTGACTTACCATCTCCTCAAAGTCACATTCTTAAAGCCCAGTTTTCTCTCATGTAATTTTGAATGATTTTCATTTATAAGTTGCATGGTTTTATGCTTAAAGTGCTTATCACAATTTTACTGTTACAAACATAGCAAATACTCATTGGCTAATATAGAAGTTCCAGATGAATGCTTTAAAGTTCGTTTGTTGGTAACATCTGGTGGAGGAAGGGTATGAACTTGCAGCCCCAAGGTGAATTTCTGAGATGCTTTATACCCCACCATTCTCTTTTCGTTGCTGATATATGTTTTACCTGGTATCTTCTAAGACACAGTAGGTCTACCTATGCTGAGACTGGCCACATTCCTTGATCTAGCCAAGCGTTGAGGAAACAACTTAGCAGCTGCATTGTCTCACACTCCACTCGAGCACTTACTTTCATCATGTGTAGATTCATATGGCCCTTGAAACTGACAAATGAACCATATTCTGCAGAAAAAAAAAACAACAAAACATTTCCCTAGCTGCAATGTCACCATAAAGTCAAGAAGAAACCATCAGGTTAAACAGCAGCAGCATCAACTAGAAACGTGGTAGAAATACAAATTCCTAGCCTTTGCCCCAAACCTGGTGAATGAAAAACTCTGGTGAGAATGAGAAAACTTTAGCTTCATAAGCCCTCCAGGTGATCCTGATACTAAAACCTGAGCGCTATGGCTGTGGCCCACTTTGATTACACAGTAGATCATGTGGGGAGATTTAAAAAGTCATGATGTCTGTGCTCCACCACTAGGGGTTCTGATTTCATTGGTCTATGGTGTAGGCCCCCCAAGGCAGTTTCTAAAAGCTCCTTGGATGATTCAAAGGTGAAGTGAGGGTTGGAAACCACTGTAATAGCCCAGACAAGAATGTCTCCTATTTCATCAATCTCTTGGCTACAATTGTCGATCCGCTAGGTAGGTACCTTTCCACAGGTTGGAAAACTACTCTTTGTCCTTCTGCGTTATTCTTACTGTCAAAGTTACACTCCATACCTATGAGCAAGGTTTGTTTTTCCTCAGCACTTTTACATTTTTAGGCCTTTTGCCTTTATAAAAAAAGTTTACTGTTTCCATCATAATCATATACTTAGCGTCTCTAGTATTCTCAGTGCTTTTGTAGTTAGCAACTGCGATGGGATTGATGATGTTTATCAAATGCCTCAAAATGAAGTACAGATACACCAGACAGAACCTTTCCCGCCATCTCTTGGTGGCAGGTATCTTGAATGGCTTCTGCTTTGGAGGATCATTTTGTTCTCATCTCGAATTTTTTCCATCAGACAAGCTACTTTACATGATTTATTTCTACATTTCCATGGGGAATTAAATTTCGGCAGGACTATCTTGCATTTGGGCACGTCTATACACATAGACCAATTCTCACCATAAGGCTCCCCACACAAACTTATTTGGCACTTATACAAATATCACCCTTACTGATCCATCTATTTACGAAATACTCTTTGAGAAGATATGCACGTTGAATGAAACATCTAAGTAATAATACTGTATTACCCATGCCATAAGATGTAGTTTAACAAATATCAGATAAAACTACCCAATCTGGTAGGCCAATCTGGTAGAAATTTCATCAAGGAAAAGTTGCCCACATTCTAGAACTCTTACTATTTAGCTATGGTGGTAGGTGGTGTTGACCCCCAAGACAGTGGCAACATACAGGGGTGCTACCTGGAAGCACCCACTTTCCATTACCACAAAACTGGGTGGCAGCTTAGCATTCCATCCTCTCAATTCATCAGATATTTATTGAACATCTAGCAAATATTCATTACATGTCTTCTAAGCAGAGGGCCCGGTACCATTTCCAAGTTGCCAAACTGTACAACAGAAAAAAGCTGTGAGTGATGCATGGCTACAGACAGGCATTGGTGGCCCCACCGAGGTCTGGCCTAAAGCATTCCAATTTCCTGGGTAGCCATACCTGCTTGACCATGCCTGGATTATTTGGTAGGGGGCTGCTGAGTACCATGTGAATAAATGCATTGTCTATTATATCCAGGTTTCACTCTGTGTGGAATAAAGAAATGGAGACATTTTTTTATGAAAGGAGTTATTCACTTGCTAACGGTCCAATGAGATTTGGGGAATGTCTGCTCTCTGACGCTCTTTTCTGGTGAAAAGTCAAGAAAATGTATGTGGGAAGATTGCAGTCTGGATTAATATTGTGACTCACTTCAGCACCCTCCCCTCTCCCCCCAAACTCACTGGTTTTCCAGAGAAGTGGTGCCCCTTGGTGTTCTCTGGAGGTTAGGGTTCACTCTGGTTCTGACCCATCTCTCCGCTTTCGGAAGTTACAGGTTGATTGCGTTGGGTGCCCAGAGTTTCCACACCCCCCCGCCCCCCCGGAGCCCCTGATCCCTGTGTTTTGAAGTTACCACCACTGTACTGTAGGGCATAGGGCCAGTGCTGAGCTGGGGAGGCAGGGGTGGAGGTGGGGAATTGTGGCCAGGAGGAAATAAGAGCAAATTCCTCCAAAATGATCTGACAGGAAATGACAGAGTATCGGCCTCATACCGCCCCACTCGGCCTCCGCTCGCTCGGAGAGGGAGCAAGCCGGCCGGGGAGAAGTCCTCCCGATCACAGAGCCGTGCCAGAGCGCAGTAGGTGAGGCTGATGAAGTAATAAAGCATTTCCCGTGTGTGTTTTTCATTAGGCCTGTTTTGTTTTTCTTCCAAGTGCTGGGGAAACAGAACAGAAGCCCCGCTTCAACCAGCACCACAGCGGCCGCCTCCCCCGGGAACAGCAGCTGCGCAAATAGGAGGGGAGCCCTCTGTGGAATCGGTTCCAACACCTTCCTAATGGAAATAATGATTTGTAAAGCCCTCTTTATACCCTTAGCTACATAATTAGTAGCCCAAAGAGCAAAAGATTAAAAATGCTGTTCCTACTCCCAGCATTTTTGAAAATTTGGCAAAACATTAAATGTTCTGTTCTGAGAGCCAAACAGGTAGAGGTCTTTGTATAGACCCAGCCTTGGCGGGTGGGGAAGGCCCCTGAATCACTCAACACTTATTACGTAGAAATTAACTGGCTTGATGTCAATTAGTGAGAATTTGTTAGCAGACATATCCAATGGGACCTACCCCTCATCCAATTTGGTAGTTTTTGTGGAAAATATCTAAATACCCGTCATCCAAGCTAACTTACATAGTGTTAGGTGCCACACGTGTGTCGGCCCCTTTTACGGTGTCTGTGTGTGTGTACTTTCACGTGTGTGTGCAGGACCAGGGCTAAACATCAATTTTTACCCATCTCCGGAGAAGATAATTAAGAGGAAGCTCAAAAGGAGGCTGGCTGGAACATTCTCTCCAGCCCTAAGAAAAAACCAATCCAAAATGCCTGTTGTTAAATGGGTCATAAAAGCACTGGGAAATCAATATTTGACTTTCTGTTTCAGGAATGGTGGCTGCTACATGCAGTTTTAGATCAATCTGCTATCGTCATTGAGCCCCGGGACCCAAATAATTTCTGTGTTAACTCGGGACACCTTGGACGTGGAAATCTCACTTGTTTATCTTTTTATAAGTAATTGCCCCTTTCACTCCATCCCAGTCCTGGGTAGCCCATGTAAAATACACTGTGTGATAAATAAAATAAGGACTCATTTTATTAAATATCTTGGAGAAGCGCTCGGGTGACCTGAAAATGTAATTAAGCCTCTAAATAAGCAGATTACTGGCTGAAAATCGAGATTGATAGATGAATCCCTTCAGCTAAAAGGGATTGCTTAATGGACTGAGCAACAATCTTGGACTCTTTCCACCTTGGAATCACAGGTCCAGAGTCAGGCAGGCTCCACTCCACCATTTCCCTTCCTAAGATAAATGAAGCTCCGCCAAGCCTCTGTGAGGAGACCCCAGAGGTGAGACCCCAGGCTACGTGTGGACACACAGATGTGCAACACTCCTTGTAAAAATAGCCAAAGACGCCCAGAGCAATGTTTCTAAGGGCTCCGCCCGACTTACTATTTAAAAGACCTGAGGAACCTATTAGTCTCAAAAGGTTAAATTTATTTCTGGCTTTTTAAAAGAAGATATTGATTGCAAAATGAAGAGTTGAAAATGAAGTTAAAGTCTCACTAGGACAGAATAAGCTAAAACAATGAATAACTACCTGTTGTAATTGTTTTCATAACACCCCTTCCAAAAAAGAGGCCAGATTCTACTTTCCTCATTGGGAAGCATGACAAACGTTCTGCCTCTGAGCATTTTAACCTTCTTTTTTTTTTTTCTGAAGGTGGTCTTGGTGAAGTTTTGGTAGTATCAATTTTGGCCCCGGTTCCATGAAGTTGATCTATTCTAAGTTTAAATATTTGGAACATTTCAGATTTATCATCTTGGTTTTCTGCTTTGTTTAATTTATAAACTGAAATTAAATGAGCCATTCCCCGCGGTGCTGTGTGACACTTCCAGAAATTGACAATGTCAAAACCTAATGTCTTTTCTTTGATACTGATAGGGGTTCTGTAACCTACATGATCAATGCAATTTATCATAAGATAGAAGCAGCAGCTCTGACTCCAGAGAAGATTGACCAGGGTACAGCTGTCTTAGTTTGCTACTGTTGGACATCCAGGTCTCTGCTGTCATGACTAAATATTGGTCCTTAAGCCAGCATCTCACTGGTACATCCACTCTCAGTATGAGTGGGTCCACAGCATTCACTGTCAACCCAGAGATGATAACCTCGTGGATACCCCTTGATGAAGCCTAATTTTCTAATCTACTTTTGCAGAACACAGCATCACTGTCTCTCAAACTATGAAAGGTAGAATTTTGTCCTCTTCTCACTTTCGGAAGAGAGCAAGGGTGGAGTCCTTATTCCCATCTAAATCCATGAAAGACACATGCCAGAGGTCATGACCACTTGTGGAGCTGGTGAATAAACTGTAGTGAATAAAATTCTTGGTGATGACATATGATGTGAAAAAACAGATCTAAGACATACAGATCATTTTATAGTCACGTGCTAATGCTGGAATAAAGCAAAGGCTTACTTTAATTCCTAAGTCAATCCTCCCAGAGCTCATCATCAGTTAGATTAATATTTTCTAGAGCCCCTCAATCTTTTTTGATTGGAGTAACTCAGCCTTCATGTAGGTCCCCAAAGACCTATCTTATTCATCTTGGTTCTATGTTCTTATTCTATTATGAACTATGGGGGAATGACCTGGGTCTAGAATTAACTAAAGAATGATAAATTTCCAGAGTCTGTGATCTCAACTTCAATAAGTATTCCAGTATCTAATGTACTTTTCTCCCTGTGATTTGTCTTGCTCTACACCTAGCATGGCTGGTGGTGAAGTTACCCTTAAAAATAAATGATATGAGTGTCATTCAAAGCCATTGTTTCCTTGTTGACTTTCTGCCTAGATGATCTGTCCATTGTTGTAAGTGGGGTACTAAAGTTCCCTACTATTGTTGCATTGTTATCAGTGAGTTTCTTTATGTTTGTTATTAATTGATTTATATATTTGGGTGTTTTCAAGTTGGGGGCATAAATATTTATAATTATTAGATCTTCTTGTTGGGTAGATCCCTTTATTATGATATAGTGCCCTTCTTCATTTCTTGTTATAGTCTTTCTTTTAAAATCTAGTTTGTCTGACGGAAGTATGGCTACTATGGCTTTCTTTTGATATCCATTATCATGATAGATGGTTCTCCATCTCCTCAATTCCAATCTGGAGGTGTCTCTAGGTCTAAAATGAGTCTCTTGTAGGCAGCATAGATATAGATGAATATAGATGGGTCTTGTTTTTTTAATCCTTTCTGACACCCTATGTCTTGATTGGAGCATTTAATCCATTTACATTCACAGTAATTATTGATAGATATGAATTTAGTGCCATTGTATCACCTACGAAGTCATTATTTCTGGAGGTTTACTTGGTTCCTTTCTAGTCTGTGTTACTTTTGGTCTTTCTTTCCCACTCAAAGAGTACCCTTCAATATTTCTTGCAGGGCTGGTTTAGTGGTCATAAACTCCTTTAGTTTTTGTTTGGGAAACTCAAATCAATCAACATGATACACCACATTAATAAGAGAAAAGATAAGAAGTATTTGATCCTCTCAATAGATGCAGAAAAATCATTTGACAAAATAAAGCAACCATTCTTGAAAAAAAAAAAAACCAACAAAGTATGGATAGAGGGAGCATACCTTAATATCATAAAGGCCATATACAAAAGATCCATAGCTAATATCATCCTCAATGGGGAAAAACTGAGAGATTAAAAAAAATTTTTTTTAACATTTATTTAGTTTTGAGAGAGAGACAGAGCGTGAGTGGGGTCAGGGCAGAGAGAGAGAGGGAGACACAGAATTTGAAGCAGGCTCCAGGCTCTGAGCTGTCAGTATAGAGCCTGATGTGGGGTTGAACTCATGAACCATGAAATCATGACCTGAGCTGAAGTCGGATGCTTAACCAACTGAGCAACCAAGGCGCCCCAAAACTGAGAGATTGTATTTTTGGTCAGGAACAGGACAGGGATTCCACTCTCACCATTGTTATTTAACATAGTACTGGAAGTTCTAGCCTCAGCAATCAGACAACAAAAAGAAACAAAAGGCACCCAAACTGGCAAGGAAGAAGTCAAACTTTCACTATATGCAGATGACATGATACTCTATGTAGAAAACCCAAAAGACTCCATAAAAAAAATGGCTAGAACTAAAAATGATTTCAGCAAGTTCCAGGATAAAAAATCAACATAAAAAATCTGTTGTATGTCAATACATTACTAATGAAGCAGCAGAAAGAGAAATCAAGGGATCGATCCCATTTACAATTGCACCAAAACCCATAAGATACCTAGGAATAAACCTAACCAAAGAGATAAAAATCTGTACTCTTAATAGAACACTTATGAAAGAAATTGAAAAGGACACAAATAAATGGGAAAACGTTCCATGCTCATGGGTTGGAAGAATAAATATTGTTAAAATGTCTATACTACCCAAAGCAATCTACACATTTAATCCAATCCCTGTCAAAATACCAACAGCATTTTTCGTAGAGGTAGAACAAACAATCCTAAAATTTGTATGGAACCACAAAAGACCCCAAATAGCTAAAACAATTTTGAAAAGGAAAACCAGATCTGGAGGTATCACAATTCTGGACTTCAAGCTATATTACAAAGCAGAAGTGATCAAGACAGCATGGTACCAGCACAAACACAAACCTGTAGATCAGTGGAACAGAATAGAAAACCCAGAAATGGACCCACAACTATATGGTCAACTAATCTTTGACAAAGCAGGAAAGAATATTCAATGGAAAAAAAGATAGTCTTTTCAACAAATGGTGTTGGGAAAATTGGGCAGCAACATGCAGAAAAAGGAAACTGGAACACTTTCTTACACCATACACAAAAATAAATTCAAGTGGATGGAAGACCTAAATACGATAGGAAACCATAAAAATTCTAGAGGAGAATATTGGCAGCAACCTCTTTGACCTCAGCTGTAGCAAGTTCTTATTAGAAGGCAAGAGAAGCAAAAGCAAAAATGAACTATTGGGACCTCATCAAGATAAAAAGCTTTTGCACAGCGAGGGAAACAATCAACAAAAAGACAGAATGGGAGAAGATATTTGCAAATGGCGTATTGGATAAAAGGTTAGTATCCAAAATCTATAAAGAACTTACCAAACTCAACACCCAAAAAACAAATAATCCAGGGAAGAAATGGGCAGAAGACACGAATAGACATTTTTCCCAAGAAGACATCAAGATGGCTAACGGGCACATGAAAAGATACTCAACATCACTCATCATCAGGGAAATACAAATCAAAACCACAAGGAAATACCACCTCACACCTGTCAGAATGGCTAAAATTAACAACTCAGGAAACAATAGATATTGGTGAGGACGCAGAGAAAGGGGAACCCTTTTGCATTGTTGGTGGGAATGCAAACTGGTGCAGCCACTCTGGAAAATAGTACAGAGGTCCTCAAAAAGTTAAAAATAGAACTGCCCCACTACCCAGCGATCACACTACTAGGAATTTATCCAAAGGATACAAAAATTCTGACTCGAAGGGGCACATGCACCCTAATGTTTATAGCAACACTATCAACACTAGCCAAATTATGGATAGAGCCCAATGTCCATAGACTGATGAATGGATAAAGAAGATGTGGTGTGTGTGTGTGTGTGTGTGTGTGTGTGTGTGATTATATATATATATATATATATATATATATATATACATATATAATCCAATACTCCTAGGCAATGAAAAAGAATGAAATCTTGCCATTTGCAACAGTGTGGATGGAACTAGAGTGTATTATGCCAAATGAAATAAGTGAGTCATAAAAAGGCAGATATCATATGATTTCGCTCATATGTGGAATTTGAGAAACTCAACAGGTGAACGTAGGGCAAAAATAATATAAAAACAGAGAGGGAGGCAAACCAGAAGAGACTCTTAAATACAGAGAACAAACTGAGGATTGCTGGAGGGGAAGTGGATAGGGCAATGTGCATTAAGGAAGGCATTTGTTTGGATAAGAACTGGGTATTATATGTAAGTGAGTGAATTTACATATGAATTACTAAATTGAACTCCTGAAAACCAATATTACACTATATGTTAATGAACTAGGATTTAAATAAAAATTTGAAGCAAAAAAAAACTTTTTAAAAATAAAGCTTCAAAACAAATAAATAAATAAAGCTTCAAACACTTCCATATGCAAAAATAAATAAAGAGGTAGATAGATAAACAGGTAGATAAATAAATGGGACCTGAAAAGACCAAGAACCGGACAAGTAAGAGTCTCTGGTTTCCTATGAATTAGTTCCAATGCCAGTCAAAACGGAGCCTTTACAGTCAAGAGACTCTGAGTGTTGCATCGATCTTTTATAACATTATTCAGTTATTACCAAAGTCATATAAGCCTAGAAAACAGGCCAGAGACAAATCAAATTTGGAAAAAGAGTAATTCCTTATGCCTTTGTTTTCTCAGTCTTATTTCCTAAAATTTAGTAAATAAGCAACTTTCAATATTGTGAGCATGTAAACAACTTGGCATTTGGGCACCTACAATTACACGCTATTCTCTCGAAGGGATGTTTGCCTGGGAGTACTGTAAGCGAAACTGAACACCATCGACTTGGAGTTTAGTCCAGATTTCAGGTGTTCTTATGACATAAGGCTTATGTATTGCCTATATTGATTTTGCAACAGCCTGGGAGGTGAGTATCAGGGCGCAGCCCACAGGCTCAGGAACGAGACTGCCTGGGCCTAAATCCCAGCTCTACTACTTGTTAGCTGGTTCATCCTGAGAGAGTGAAGTAGCCCTTCTGTGCCTCAGTTGTCTCTTCTGTAAAAGAAGGTTAGTAAGAGTGTTACTTTCTACTGTCACCTCATAAAGTTGTAAAGATTAAAAGATTAGCGTAGATAAGTTTAGCTTGCTGTTTGGCACGTAGGAAGTGTGTTTATGTAAGCATTAGCTATAATCATTACTATCTTACTCTGCTAGGCTATGTTCTCCACAGCGCAGGCCAGCAGTGGAGGGAGTTCAGGTAAGGTCCCCTCTAGCAGCAATAGCTGTGGGAGCTACTCTGTGTAGCATGAGTTAAGATTTCTTTCTTTCTCTTTCTTTCTTTCTTTCTTTCTTTCTTTCTTTCTTTCTTTCTTTCTTTCTTTCTTCTTTTTTCTTTCTTTCTTTCATGTTTATTTTTGAGAGACAGAGAGAGAGAGCAAGCGTGCAAGCAAGCAGGGGAGGGGCAGAGAGAGAGAGAGGGAGTCATAGAACCTGAAGCAGGCTCCAGGCTCTTAATTGTCAGCACAGAGCCCCATGTGGGATCATGACCTGAGCCAAAGTTGGACACTCAACCAGCTGAACCACCCAGGTGCCCTGCATGAGTTAAGACTTCTGAAGGCTCCTTTTTACCTGAACTCTCTCCCCATGGTCCCCTCCTCATGGTAACTGCCCAGTTGAGCTTCCAAAAATTCTCAGTTCTTCCCTCTCTGGCCAAGATCTGTCCACCTTCTTTCCACTCTCAGCTCTTTCGGTTTTCTCTGGACATTCTTATGTTCACACATATGTCAAGCCAGTAAGCCTCTCAACTTCTCTAAGTCTGCGTCTCTCCCCATTACCCTACCCTATCCATTACTCCTGCTACAAAAGGACCCTCCTTGGGAGGCAGGAGGGGAAGAAAGATTGTCAATAATTAAACTCTTAATATTTTTACTTCTGTCGGAATAAATAATTTTCTAAAATAAGTGAAAATGATCTTATGAATCTTTCTCATCTGAAGACAATGCCTGAAGTCTATTCATTGGCATATGTTGCACTGGCAAATTTATTTTTTTAAATATACTATTTTCTGTCAAGCACCCTGGCAGCATGATAGAATTATTACTTTTATTATTTGTTGTTTTTAAATTACTATAACAATCTACATTAAGAAACCTACCAAAGCTTATATTTCTCTTTTTTACTGAACCATCAGAATGGATTGAAATTAATTTCAAATCAGTTCTAAAAAAGGACATTCAGTATTTCCTTATTGTTCACTATTTGGCTGACAAAGACAAACGCTATTTTGAAATATTGTGTGACATTACTTGATACTGTTTTCCTATAAATAAAAAAAATTACACCTATTTTTCTGTTTAATGAACTAAGATAACTGAAGGCTGTGGCACTTGATACATCTTGTGGCTTTTATGCTATTGCCCAATTTTGCATGATTTATAATTTACAGCCCAAAAGGAGAAGGCAGGGGTGGGCGTGAATGGAAATTGCTAACCTCTTGGGTAGCGCTTTTGAGGGTAGAGGCTTGATAATAATTAAGATGAGAGGTTCCAAGTTCTCCTCCATGTGTGCATCAAACTGGCAGCAAAGACAGGTTTGCCCCGTCTCCATTGCTAGTAAAGAGGGAAAGTCCACAAAATCCTCTAAGGCTGCCAAAGTTGGCATTTTCTGCCCTGCCTCCACTGTTTCCTTTCAATTTCCATCCTTCTCTAAGCAGCAGCCCAGATTCCTATCTCCCATTTCTTCCCTGTCCCCCTCTTTTCTCATCATGGTTGTGATGGCTAGCGGCCCACCAAAACTTTGTGCTCCCCCTTCTGCAGTGCCCTTGGCTGCCCAGGGTCTGCATTTCTCAGCCCCACATGCATCCCAGCAGAGCTGTGTCTAGTTCTCATCAATGGTCTGTGAGCAGTGAGGTGTGACCATTCTTGGCCACAGTGTTTAAGAAACCTTCTTCGTGTTCTCTCTTCCCTCTTCTGCCACTAAAAGCAGAGGACTGGAGCCTCTAGGATTCTTGAGTCAAAATGTGCAAGGAGTCTGCATTTCTGAAGTTCCAGTATGGAGCAAAGCTGCCCATTCACCGAGATGCCTATCTGGTATGTTGCATGATTAAATGATTAAGAAATAAACAGTTATTGTGTTAACCCACTGAAATGTTATGGTTTGTCGGGGCAGCAAGCATTACCCTAACCCAGATAATCAACTTTGGTCCCTATTTCATTCTCAGTTGGCTGAACACTAATGCCCAGGGGTAAGGTAGAAGATTATAATCAATCTTCCTCCTGCCAGAAGGATTTGAATCTTATTTGGGTGAACCACCCACCCCTCTCCCCTGCAGAGGACACTATGGCTATACCCACCAAGGACATGGGCTTGACTCTGCCACCTGTCAGCATAAGGAGCAGGAAATAGTGTGAGTCAGAGTCAGGGTTCCTGGGTCTGAGCTCTAATAACTTAATGCTTAGCTGGTCCTGAGCAGGTCACTTCCCAAACCATAATTTTCTCATCAGAAAAATGAGAAGGGAGGGTGTATACATTGTTATCTTTAGGACTTTGAAACCTTCAAGTCCTCGGTTTGTGATCTACGAGATCTTGGCAAACTCCTTATCCTTTTTAAGGCTTGGTTTTCTCATCTGCAAAATGTGGACAAGCACACCTTTCTCATAGGTTTGCTGACTCACTCACTCACTCATTCATTCCCTTATCCACTCATTCACTTATTCATTCATTCAGTAAGTATTTACTGAGAACCTAGTCTGTGCCAAACAAAATTTTCAGTGCGTTCACAGAGGATGTAGATGTGAACAAAACAAGGTCCTGCCCTTACAAAGCTTGTGTTTGTGTATGATGGGCAATAAATAATCAATAGATATGTATTCAGCTGGTGTGGTGAGGATGAAATACGCTAATATCTATAAATTGCTTATGCAGTGGCTAAGACATGGAATCTATTACCAATACTAACCATAAATACGAAAATGTGTAGAATAGTGATTACGATAGCATCCAACAGGGCTGCTGTGAGGATTAGATGAAGCATGTGTTTATAAGTTACTTATTTTTTTTTTTAATTTTTTTTTTTTCAACGTTTTTTATTTAGTTTTTGGGACAGAGAGAGACAGAGCATGAATGGGGGAGGGTCAGAGAGAGAGGGAGACACAGAATCGGAAACAGGCTCCAGGCTCCGAGCTGTCAGCCCAGAGCCCGACGCGGGGCTCGAACTCACGGACCGCGAGATCGTGACCTGGCTGAAGTCGGACGCTTAACCGACTGCGCCACCCAGGCGCCCCTATAAGTTACTTATAATTATCTACTTACTTGATGATCAGGAAGCAAATATAAAGAAGAATATGTTGAGGCCCCCTCGCCATTTCGGTGAGGTTGGGATATTTTCTGTTGGCAGCAGTTGTTTGCATCTGGAGAGTAGAAAAACCACAGTTACGATCTGTTCCCAATCCTCCCGTGCCAATCTGAGTAATTTTGCTGAAGAGCCTCAGGGGGGATATATCTTCCCTCAGGCAGAAAGCAGTCAGCTTTGGTTGAAATGGAATGAGAGAAACCAGGGACCTTCAAACAGCCTCCATATTCTGTCATTGGTGCAAAGGAGAAGACAGGTCACTGGGACGGGAGTAGAGGATCTGACCGGGCTCGCACTGGTGTCCACCTGCTGGAGAGTAGCCCTTAAAACCCTGGTGTGGGATAACTATGTGCATTGGCCCTGAGTAAAAAAAAAAAAAATGTGTGTGCATTTGCGCTCAAGAGCAGGCAGGTAAAAATATCTGTAAGGTACACTCTCCTTTTGAAATTCTTATCATGTGACTTTCCTACAAATAGGTAAGCAGAGCATATTGTTAGCTAATGGTTTGAGTTGTGTAAGTAGGATGACCATAAAATTTATCATCCAATCTGGGACACTTTTGAAAGTGAAAGAAGATGGTATTAATAATTATATCAAGACAGCAGGAATAAATTGGGGCTGTCCTGGGGGCGAAACAGGACACATGTTCATGCTGGGCACAGATTCTTAGGAATATAGTTTTTATTGATTTTTAATGTTCATGTTTCTTTTGGAGAAGGACAGGACTGTGTTTATAAAAGTGTCTCAGCAGCAGCAATATGCTAGTATTTCTTTGTAACAGTAACAGCAATATACTAAATATTTTGAATCCTCTCTGCATTAGGTGAAAGCACTTGCACTGGGTCTTAAGGGGGCTACAAAGTTGTCCAAGGCATGACCCCAGGCCTCAGGAACTTGTAATTTAGCAGAAGAGAGAAGCCATGTACAGTCAACCTCAAGGCAGAGAGTGATGATACTGTGAGACAGGTGCAGGGGGCTGTGGGGCTCAGAGCTGGCGTACATTACTTTTACATGGGAATCCAAGAATGCTTCGTGGAGGAAGTGGCACTTGAGTTGGCCTTTCAATTTGGGCGAGATGAAGCTGGAGCAGAATGGGTACAACGATGGTCCACGTGGTGGCAGATATGGACAAAGGCTCATAGAACAAAAACCTTGGTTGAGATTGGGGAACAATGAACTATTGAGTGTTGTCAGATAAAGGTGTTTGAAGATGAGAATGAAGGTGAGGTGTGAGTCCAGCCTGGATGGTGGAAGAGTTAAGAATGTTGCTGTATCTTTGCTTGGAAAGGGTTGGGATTTCAGAGAAGAAGTGAGGAAAGCTCTGATACACAGCCCACGGCAGGTCTTATGCCCAAGCAGATGTGGCCAGGTTTTCAGGACAGTACTCATCTCAGTAGGACTAAGGACAAATTTTTAAACCCCAGGCATGACGTTAAAAGCAGATCCATTTTGCTCCAAATGAGTTGGCCTTTACACAGGGATGCAAACATCGTGAGTGGGGAAAACTACAAGAGAGCCTTTTGATGCTTTGGGTCCTCCAAAGACCTAGTGGGGAGGAAGGGGATGTTCCAACCTCTGAGGGGAGTTGATGGTCATAGTTTGTGATTTCTCACCACGTGCAGGGATTATTACTATGTTGTGGTGGCAGAGAAGGGGTTTGGACAGAATATTTTCAATAAGGTCCTCTGGAAGGTGGGTTGGAAGATATATAGAACTTTTATCCATGGGCCTCAAAGAGAGGAACCAAAACAGCAAGGAAGTGGCAGGGTCCTGTTGCCTTGGGCATTTGCAGAGTGGGGACTATGGTGCCCTCTCTTTTATGGGACTGGCTGTGCATGGTCCTAACTCTTATCAGGAGGGGCCAGGTATCTAAGGTTGTTTGTCCTGGAAACAGACTTGGAGGTGGTGATTTGCATGCATGAAGTTTATTGGGGCATGTCCTTAGATCAACAGCTGTGAAGGACCAAGTGTAGCAGATTGGGTAGGGGGAGGAGTTGAACAGTGATGTAGTCACAACAAAGGCCTCCTTGGATTCCTTGGGAAGCTCTGGACTGGGATGGCCCTTCACAATCATCCCAGGTTGAGCAAAGGGTGTCAAGCCTTCAGATCCCCGCTCTCTACCTCCATAGACCAGTCATGCATGCAGGAAGTTCCAGAGAGAAAGTGTGACCTTGGATGAGGTAACTCTCTTTAGCTGACTGCAAAGTCAGGAGAGGACTCAGTTGAGAGCTGGAAGCCGCCAAATCCCCAAGGTCCTGGTGAATAAGCACCGCAGTCCTGAAGAGGAAATCTGGGCCAGCTACAACAGCATACTCTTATCCAGGGGTTCTCAAACTTTAGTGCACATCAGAATCATCTGGAGGGCTCATTAAAATGCAGACTCTGGGCTCATCCCTAGGGTTTCTGATCCATGAATTCTGGTGTGAGGTGCAAGAATTTTACTTCCAGCTAGTTCCCAGGCAATGTTGACCTGGAACACCACTTTAAGAACCACCGCACTATACTGGGCATTTGGAGACTCCTGCTCAGGAACAAATAGCTCATCATTGCTTTTAAAACTTGTAGCTAACAGCCACTCAAATGTACACATTTCAAAGTGGAACCAAGCAGCTTTTATCATCTGAAAGATCTTGGTTTTCTACTTCTATAGTGACAATTCGGTGACCAAAAAAATTTGGTGACTATTGCAGTGAGCCATTTCTCTGGAGGGCCCTACATCTCGGTGCCATGAATTATCTCCATTCTCCATAGGCCAGCAGGTGCTATTTGAAGCGGTCATTAGCAATTAATTCTTCTACCTTAAGCATAGTCACCTAGAAAAGAGACAGAGCTTGGCTGCCTAGTTTACAGTGATTCTTCCCACAGCTGGGTCAGTGCTACCCCCACCCATTCTTCTGGAAACCACTGCTTTTGCCCCTGCTTTCACCATGTAGTCCAATTCAGAGGGATCAAGGTCTCACTACATCCTGGCCACCACAACTGGTTGATGGGTGGACGCGGGACCCAAATGAATCCACCCAAGTCCTTTCCCAGGACTTCTCTTTGGAGTTAGCCCTTTCCTCTCTGAGAATGAAGAAATGAGCCTGGAGGTACTAGTGACATGGCTTCTGTGCAGTGAGGAAGCCTGTAGGCAGTGGGGTAAATGAGACCCCCCCCATTTGTGGGGGAGGAGAGAAACAGAGAAACAGACAAGCAGTCCTCTCTAGCTACGTCCCTGCCCTTCTTGGTTAGGGGAGCCAGTAAATCCCTCCTTTCTTTAGCTTGCTCAGTTAGGTTGCTACCACTTGCAATCAGATAAATCCTATCTAATGCTCCCTGTAAATGTTTACCATGGGAAACAGAATACATGGGCCCAATCCTAACAACTTCCAAGAAAAGAGTAGGGAGAGGAGCCCTGTGAGAAGAGTCTGGTCATGTCTGGGTAGCACGTGCAGTAGAAATCCTTTAGAGCTAAGTTTGCTCAGAAAACATTGGAGCCTGGGATGGGAGCTGGGATGGGAGACAAATACAATCACAGTGTTGTATATAGTGAATGCTCATTATGTACCAAGTGTTCTGCTATATGTATAACCTGCTTCATTCCATTCCAGTCTGGCATGATAGGTGACAAAGATAAGGAAAGTGAGGTACAGAGAGGTTAAGCGCATTTCCTGAGGTCACATAGCTAGTAAGTGGCAAAGCCATGATTCAAACAACTGCTTTCTGATTGCAAGCCACACATACTTAACCACTCCCCTATATATGACCTTCCCATAGGTCATATGGGACATTAATCTGAGTGCAAGGAGGCAACATTCACCCATTTCACAGCTTTGCCAAGGATTATCCCACAGACTGAGATCTGGGACCCTTCCAAGCAAGCAATTTTGAGGGGTTGGGTAGTTTCCTAAATGTCACAAAATCCAAGAATCCAAGTTCGCTACTTAAGAATATTAGAGTAAAGCATACTGAATTGAGGTGATATTCATATTTAAAGTTATAGTTATATTCTTTTGAGAAGTTCATCCAGAGATCACAGATTTCATTATTTTTATTATAGATGTTACCAAGATGTCCCCCACTACCATGGCCAAGATGCCCTGCAGAACTCTTTCAGTCAAACACCATTAATTCAAGCTCCATTAATCTGGACTCTTCTTATAACTCATGTGATGTCTGTGCAATAGTTATTTAACAAAAAGTTTGAAATGTGTTATTTTATAAATTCCTGAACCTTCCTCTCAAGCAAATAGAATGCAGTCTTAAAAATTGTAGCTTTTCCAAACAAGGACTCAGAAATTATGAATCTCTTCTTGAGGCTTTCACTGCTGTGTCCAGTAACCAAGTCTTGAATATTATAAAAGTTTTATATTTAGGAGGCATTAATATGTAGGACAGGCCTGTTGTGAATAATAACTTTTTCATGAATGCTCCTTATTAAATCTATTAATGCTCATTTATGTCTTCATTTATAATATATACAGTATTTAAAAATATTAAAACCAATTTCTTGAAAAGCATTTTTTTAAAGTTTATTTATTTTTTAGAGAGAGAGAGAGAACAAGCAGGGGAGGCACAGAGAGAGAATCCCAAACAGGCTCCACGCTATCAGCACAGAGCCTGACGTGGGGCTCGAACTCACAAACATTGAGATCATGACGCAAGGCCAAATTAAGAGTCTGATGCTTAACTAACTGAGCCACCCAGGCACCCCTAAGAAGCATTTTGTAATTGATGGTTTTTTTCCAAGTCACAAAAGCCTTTTCACCATCAATGAATTTGTCACTCAGTCTCACTGTACTGAGGTTCTGAAACCAATTGTATGGTTTGTAAATAAATCGTGCCTAAATTAGACAAGTGTTTCCCTAACTTGCCTCATTATAAGATTTGCCTCTGAGATTCTGAGTCAACAGGTCTTGATTACAACCTAGAAAGCTGTGTTTTCAACAAGTATCCCAGTGGATTCTAACATAGGCTGTCCATGAGCCATACTTTGAGGAACACACAAATTAAATGATGCCAAAGTTTTTTATTTCCCTTTGACATTAATCTGAATTAGGCCCAAAGAATAGCATGGGTAAAAATGTATACTTATATCAATCCATATGTGAACGTAATCATATACTATGATGAGAGGCTTAGAGAAACATGCCTTTATAAAAAGGTACACTTCCTTTATACAGACAGAATTTATGGTGATTTTTCTCATTGTTACTCATTTCTTTCAAGGTGAGATTTAATTTTCCATGACAATCATTTCATCAAGAGACACACATTCACAAACACATAATTTTCCTTTGAAAAATTCAATATACTGTTCACCTCCAGGGCCTTTTCTTTGCAATAGAATGATTTGTATAATTTCACACCTTAGCAGCATTCTTTGAATTCTTATTGATAATTGTGCCTGATTTGTTATGAAGACAAACACACATCAATAGGAGCATTGAGTGCTACAAATTATAAACATAAACAAAATAAAACAATTGTCTATCTCCGCTAGCTTGTCTGGCAAGCACATTTTATACACTCCTTCTTTGACCTTGAAGATGAAACTAGGTTTTAATCAATTATTCCATTATTTTGAGACATATTTGAATATGGCCTTTGTTCAACTTATTAATTTTGAAATTATTATATTCCAATTAACTAAACATTTTAAAAGACTACTGCATCTTGCACTCTACTTTTCAAAGGATACAACTGCTACCATAGGAGGCGATTAATCCCTTTTTGCTAATTCACCAACTCTCTCATATTTTCCTGACAGCCAATAACCTCTTGGTTTGTAGCGAAGGTTTAATGAACAAATTTGGGAGTACCGTGGTGTGCTAAGATGAAAGGTTTACAAAATACACCACAAGACATTCACTAGTAGGCAATATATATTATCATTAGTAATTAAAACTGCATTATCCTTGTCAAAGTGAATGAAAAAGTGAGTCTTGCAGTGTGGTACTCTTGTATTTTATCATGTTTGTTTCCCATCTGCCTATTGAGGTGCTTTGTGAGGTCTCCCACTGCAGTTTCTGTGCGGTCTTGTAGCAATATTAGAGAGCAACGTGAAAGAGTGTGATAAATTCACCCCTTGTTTATGCATAAGGGATCAACTATGCAAAATCTCGTAATCTGAAGTGGGTCTCCCCACTGTCATTAGTGAATAAGCAAAGTTCTGTTTTCCTTATCCCTTCATTAAAATGTTCTCATTTCTATTCTTCGCTTTCTCCTTCAATTCCTGATACATGTGTACCAATGAATTGTTTTTCCCGAAATAGATGGTGATGAAATGGAGGCAAAGACTGTGGTAATCAGCCTTCCTTTTTTATAATCATGCTGCCTTTTTATCCAACCAATACTTATTCAGTACCTACCATGTGCCAAATGTAGGCAATAGGGACAAAAGATTAAAGTCAATGACAGGTCTTGCCTTGTAAGAATTCACATTCTATTTGGAAGATCAATGCATAAACTAATTAACATGGAATGTGACAAATGCAATGATATATATACATGGTCCACACACAGGATACACACATAACACACATTCATGGCAGTGCTAAAAGAGCACATGGAAAGCATCTTACTCAGAGGAAGTCCACCCATAAGCTTTCACAGTGTAACAACCATTGAGTTGGGATTTGATGCACAAGCAGAAAACAAAGACCAGAGTACATTGCAAGGGGAGAGAATCTAAAAGGGCAAGACTTGTGGGATTGGGGTGAAGTAAGTCTAGGGGCTGAAGGTAAAGTAAATGGGGAAGATAGAGACTGTGTTGAAGAGTGGGACAAGCTCCATGTTATGGAATGAATGGTGTTCCCCCCAAATTTATATGTCGAAGTCCCAAACCCCCAAGTAACCATATCTGAAATAGGGTCTTTCTATAGGTAGTTAAGGTTAAATGAGATTATAAAGATGGGGCCCTAGGACAACAGGGGTTGTGTCCTTATAAAAAGAAGGGACACCAGGGTTCTCTCTCTCCTTGAGCACTCAAAGAGGTCATATGAACACAGTGAGATTCCTAACACCTACTAGCCAAAAGACAGTGTTTCAGAATAAAACCCACCTTGCTGTCACCATGAGCTTGAACTCCCCAACCACCAGCACCATGAGAAAACTTTTGTGGCTTAAGCCATCCGGTCTATGGTATTTTGTAATGGCAGCCCAAACAGACTAATATACTCCATAAGGCTTTGCCGGCAGTGCTAAGGAGTTTGGACTAGAAGTGATAGATGACTACTTAGCAGAGAAGCATCATGATCAGATCTGGGCTATCAGAAGACTTCTGTGTCAGCAATGGGGAGAGTGAGTGGGAGGAAAGATAGATTGAAGCTATGAAATATGCAAGAGACAAAAGTGGAAGGACAGGTCAAAGTTCATTGTCTGGGGGTTAAGAGGGCCTGTATTTTTATTCCAGCTCTTCTACTACCAAGTATTTGGCCTTAGGGCAGTCACTTCAACTTTCTAGGCCTCTGTTTCACTCCTGTAATGAAAAGAATTGACTCGAAGGCAGTCACAATGGCCTCCTAGTAGAAATGTTTCTTTGTAAACTCTTCTCCTCCTCACTTCATGTATGGTATGGACCTCATGATCCTCACAGGCTAGAGCTCATTGGCTCAAATGACCACCTGACTCAGACTGGCTCAGTCTGACTCCTTCTTTCAACACGTTGGGCTGAGAGTTGGTCTGGGTATTGGGAACCAAGTCACGTTAATAGTAAGACAAAGTTTTTGAACTCCTACATCTATCTGCATCCTGCAAACAGCCTCTGTTCTCCTTTGTTCTGAGACCAAATTATCCAAATTATTATTTCCTCGGTTCTTCTCCGGTTCTCACATCTATATACACAAACTAATTTTTTCCCTTTAGGCTACCTGAAGTGAGTTTCTGGTTTTTTTTAACCAAACATGTGTCATATGTATCTCTGATCTAACATCCGATAAGTCCGAGACAAGGGCGTGTCGCACATGTAGGGACTCTGAGGCCAGCCATGTCCACTCCAGGATGTGGTCCCATTCAGGAATGATTGTTGGGGGCACTATAAGATCGTGAATCCTCCTAGAAGATTTCTCCACTCATTTGCTGATGTGTCTGAAATTTCCACTCTAGCCATCATGCCTGTGGATAGGAATGTCTCCACAGGGTCGCTGTCAAAAACAGGCTTGGCTTATCAGATTCACTATTCATTTATTGGTAGCTCTAGATATTTTTGAAGAGGGAAGATTTTGAGGATGGAGAGAGTTAGAAAATAGTTGGATCAAAAAGTCAACAGGCCATGGGGAGCCTGGGAGGCTCAGTCGGTCAAGCATCCGACACTTGATTTTGGCTCAGGTCACGACCTCACAGCTAGCGAGTGGAGCACTACGTCAGACTCCACGATGACAGTGTAGAGCCTGCTTGGCATTCTCCCTCTGTCCCTCCTCCACTCGCACGTGAGCACTCTCTCTCCCTCTCTCAAAAATAAATGAATAAATAAGCATTTAAAAAAAAAAGGCACCAGGCCAGAAATGAGATTCCAGGGCTGCTAGTGATAGTGATGGAGTCCAAGTGAGCCTGGAGGAGGGGAATCCTGCACTGTTAGCTAAATGACCCAATGTACACTTCACCATTTTATTATAGATCAACCTTGGCCTATACGAAATTTTGTGATGGTCTAGCGTGGGTTGTCTTCATGTTCTTCATGTCCTTTCCCAATTGTATGAGGAAGAGACCCCTCAGGAAGCCTAACGGAGCGGGTTCTGGGCAGTCTTGAGAAGAGCATGTGCTTTAGGCCAGCCACTTGAGTCCCAGTGCTTGTTCTACCACTTACTAACCCCGGGGCTTTAGCCAAGTCACTTAACCCTCGGAACCTCAGTTCCATTTTTCATAATGTGGCTTTGAGCAGAAAGGTGCCGTATAGAAACATGGTTAGTAAAAACATTGAGAGAAAAGAAAAATATCTATAGCTACCAAAACGAGGTATTTTTCAAAGGCAAAAACTTTCATCAGGATGCTGTTAAATGAATGCACATGAAGAAGACGTTTGCATAGCACTAATTTGTTAGATTGTATGTTTTGTTACAAACTCTAATTTCAGGAATTCATCTGGGAACAGTTAAACATTTTGTGCTATTACACTACCATTTGTGCCTACTGACATTTTATTGGTCATGTAAGCAAGTTGGCTCTGGCGGGAAACCCAGAGCATGTGTTAGAACTCATCACCTGCTGTGGACTCTGAAACAGATGGTTGACCTCTCTGAGCTGTAGCTTCTTCATGTCTGAAAACAAACTCAAGGCTACTGCCCAATCTTATGGGTTCTCCATGGGAAATAATAAAAGTGATAACCTCGGACTTTTCTGCCAACCAAGTGCTAAGTAATTCAGTTATATACACATATTAACTGCAGAATTATATATACATATTAACTATACAGTATTTTTAATCACCATGGCAAACAGACACTCACCTTTTCACCCAAGTTGATTAAAACGTACTGATTTTTGTTCATTTCACCCATTAACTACGTTCCACAAGCAAGAGAGTGGACTGTTTGCAAATGTGTCATTTGAATGGTGTAGACGTTTATTTTCATTTGAAGTTAGTAGGTAGGCAGTGAATAACCCGAAAACCATGGCCAGCTTGGTGTTTCTGACTTATGCTTTTGTGTAATTTTTAAGGAAGAATTCACTGATGAATATGGGAATCATTTATTTGTAATGGCGCGGCCGCACGCTGACGCTGCTGTTGGACGATGCTCATGAACACCTCTGTGCTCTCTCAGTTGGACAGACATGGTCACGTCCATCTAGAGCCTTAAAGGCCCCACCTGGCACTGTGTTGGTCAGAAGCACTAGTGGCCACTACCACCCAGGCTCTTCAAGGCTGCTGAGTTGGCCTGGGGTGCCTGCACCTGTCCCTTATCAAACCCTCGAGCACACCCAGCAGCCATCCCTCCTTGTTCACGTTCACGTTCACGTTCACAGAGCTGCGTGTCAATGCTTCATGGGTCCTCCTTAGAACAGAGAGACAGCCCTGAGTAACTCATGCCACACTGAGATGGAGAAGCAGAGTTATGAATCAGTGATTCTGTGTCTCTGTTGATCCAAAAAACGTCTTAGAGTTTAGTAGAAAAACCTGGGTCTCACTTCTCCCATGGACCGGAGTACAAATCCTAACTCAGTCACTAACTCCGCTGATACACTCTGTGATCATGAGCAGATTGCTTAATCTTTCAGAGTCTGTGCTTCTTCACCAGTAGGGTAGATATTTGGAAACAGAGTTGCATTAAATAAAACGCCTGGATCAAATTAAGCGACTCAATAAGTGTTTGTTTTCTCCTTAGTTACAAAATCATTGGATTTATTCAGGATTAGGTACAGTTGCTTAAGTGAGTTATTTCCACGAAACAAGTGGCATTAACCACAGTAAAACATTCTCCTCTATTGACTGGACAGAGATTCACTGACACAGATAATGAAAGCATATTTGGGGGATGATCCTTGCCAAGTCTGCTTTGATGTTTTTGTTATACAAGAGCAAAACCAGATGGAAGTGATGAGATGCCTAAGCTGGGTGCAAAACTATGAGACAGAGGTATGGTTTCCACTAGTTTCTACCCACTGAAATATTCTGCACCCTCCCCACGTTACAGAAGAATTGAATGCTTCTCCTCAAATTCTACAGATCACAGAGCCTAGGCCCCAAAAAGTCCTTTAGCAAAATCTGACTTTGAGTTAAAAGTAGAAATGGGTTCAGAGCATCTGCTTTGGAGGCCTCAGATAACACTCCCGCTTATCAAGTCTTGATCAGAGAGAATGCCAGAAACACATGGAAAGGTCTTGCCCTTCTGACCTTCCCATCATAATATTTGGAAGCGAGAGGACTGGAGGTGCTTTAGGAGGGCCTGGAAGAGAGGTTGGTGTGCCTAAGTTCAGTTCCACACACATTTATCAAACCCATCCCTAGCGCCAGACGTGCTGGGAGTCAGGGTGGAATTAGGAACATCACAGAGACCAGAAGGCACTCAACCTCTGGAGCCAGAATTGCTCCACAGCACCAGCATCTTGGTAAATTCACATTCACACATTTGGTTTGCACATTACATTCTAAGTTACAAAACTGATCCAGCAAAATACAGGCATTAGTATTTTTTATTATCTAACATTCATGAGCTCACGGTGTTCTAGGTATTGTACAGAACACGATCACGGTAGTTTAAAATTCAGTTTTGCATCAGATCTGAGACCTCGGGTGCCCAATTTAAAAATAGCCCAAGGTATACGGTAAATCATGCCATGGAGGAAGATGCATGGTATAAACCCATAATATCTGAATCAAGGGATTTATTTGAGGATTAAATGGAACGATTCATAAACAACACCTAATTCAGTGCCTGGCCCATTACGGTTCCCTTGAGTCCAACTAGGCATCATCAAGACTTGTGTCAAGTCAGGGAAGAGTTGGTTCAAACAGGCCAGCAGGATCATCAATATAATTAGGCAATAACTGATAAAACTGTGGAATTGCTGGGTTAAAGGAGCTTGTGAAAATTCATCTAATCTCTCCTTATAGTTAGCCTAAACCTGTCTATCTTACTTGTGAGCCCGGTTTTCTTACCCTGTCTAAGCATATTCAGGATGAGTCACCTTTTGAGTTTACTCTTAATGAGTGTCTAAAATCAGAATTATACCTGGTAATTTTAAAAAACAAAAAACAAAAAACAAGCTGCATGTGCTATCCAGGGAAAGATGTTTTTCCTCTAACTTCACAGCCAAACTTCAAACAGAAAGCATCCTTATTGAAAGACTGGCCAGATGCAGGTATATATCTCTGGGAGTTGTCCTGGTTTCTTTTTAAATTAGGCAATGAATATACTTCTTGACATGCACACACAAGATTTGTGGCAAAAACACCTTTCTTTCATGTAACTGATTTTCCTTTAATCCCAACCTTAATGTATATCATTCTTGATGCACAATCTCAAACGGGCTTTGAACTAGTGAATGCTAACTTTGAATAATGAAGAAAGAAATGACAGTTTACTTTATAGCTGGGTTCAGGATACATGAGGTTGTGGGGCAATAGAGGTATAACTGCTCACCTTTCACCCCGCCATAGCAGGTAGAGTACTAAAGGGAAGTGATTAGTAAGAGGTGGCAATAAGTTAAAACCCAAGGCCGAGTGTTCCCGAGGCATTTGCATTCCTTGGTTTGGAAGGCAGTGTTGAAAATAAAAAACCATCACAAGACAGAAAAACTGCTATAGTTATATCACAGCACACTGAGTTGCAAACCTTTTAATGAAAGTCATAATTCTTCGGTTGTCTACATCATACTATATTCTCATGCAAAACACTTTAATGCCTGGTGTAAATTACTTTAGACTTTCTTAGCATGTATTGCATTTTTTAATCATGGGTGTTCAGTCCTATTTTCCATTTGGAGTCCCAGAGAGCAATATCCAAACGAAGCCAGATGAGTTCCACACCTGCAGCCTCCCCTTCTGTGGTCCCGCTCTCCCCGGGCCCCCTTCTTTTCCTCCTCCCCTCCCCACTGCCTTCCCTGCAACTACAGTTCCTGGTGCATCCTCAGTTAGAGGGTATAATCTGGTGCTCGTTCGGACAGGTGAACAATTGCGGCTTGTCCCTGGTCAGGATGTTAGGCAGAGGTCCCGAGAAACGCCGCAACCCACGTTGCACCAGCTGCCGGTTGCCAGCCTCCTCATGGCCGGATACGTTCGAACGGTCACAGGGAACCTCTCTGTCCTCATCTGCCTTCTGAGAAACACAGCCCTGAAGAAACTTTTAAATATTCGCATAATATGCGAGGGCCTGGAGTAGATACACAGAGGGTACATGTTGCCTGCCAGTGGCCTCTGCGCTATCGATAGACCCATCTCTCTGAAACACCGAGCAGACTGAACCTTTCTTGGAACATGCTCCCCCCTCTTCCACTTCTCCCCCAGAGGCAGAATTAATCATGCGGCTACACTCCTCTAACGTAGCTTATCAGCCTTTAATATAGCAAGTGACACAGTGGGCCGTAGCCGGGGCACAAGTGTCTTCTTTGGCAATCTGTGAGCACCTCTGGGGTGCAGATTCATTCACCTAAGAGTCAAGGCGCGTAGCACTGTGCTGGTATGTCATAGTAGGTGCTCAGCCAAAGTTTGCTGAAGAAATAAATGATACGTCTTATAGAGAAAGATGTCAGATTTACGCACTGCTATTTAAATCATGTGTATTTTCATTTCACAGCCTCCAAATTGTGTAATGAAAGTAGGAAATACCCCGTGGTGGTGACAGAATTCTGCATTCTGTAGTCTGGAAAATACGTAATGATAGTAAAACATTGACTGCGTTTGTCCATTTTTAATTCATGAGGTTGGCAACAGGGCTGCATTTGAGATTTTTTTTGGGGGGAGGGGAGTAAAAATTTAATATATCCTTTGCAGGAGTCTCCCTTTTTTTCCCTGATTGGAAAAAAAAAAAAACTCAGTTTTTACTTATTTATCTATAAGCTTTGTAAGGTTCTATTTTTTCAGCTGGTTCTTCCTATCCAGGTTCAGGGTCTAAATAGGGGCTTGGTCCAAGGTTAGCTAAAACACTGGATAAAATGAGTGTTGGCATCTGTCCCTGTGACTATTGATTCTGGGGCTATGCCAGGTCCCTGGGGATTGGAAAGATTCCCTATCTGAGGCTACTTGGCTCTAAAAACCCTTCCTCCAGCCCTTGCCAACTAAAACACAGTAGGAGCAAATGTTGTGTGGCAACTGGGTATAAACACAACAGTTGGAATGCTTCAGAAAGAAGTTTGAATTTCCTGGTTAAGTGTATTCAATGTTAAAACAACAATAACAGTGTTAAAAACACATTTGGGGATTGTTAGAGCGCCTTACCCACTGATTCTCATTATTACTCTTCAAGACTTGTTGGATACACTGGTGTCTCCGAGAAGTATTTCCTTAGGGATCGTCTTAGAAGCTATGTCTACAGAGATTGGGTAAGGTGAAGACACGGTTCAAAATAGGACCCCAAAGAAGGCAAATGCAATGTTGGTTAAACTAACGCCTTACCTGTGAGAGTGGGACAGAAAAGGAGCAAAGAAGCGCGGGACCTACTTGTAGCCACTGTTCTTACAAGCTCTGAGATCTCAAGTGAATCCTGTCCCTGGGCCTCCACTTTCCTCATCTGTAAAGTGGGCAGGTCGCTCATAGAAACCTCGGAAAGGCCTTCCAGCACTGAAGCTCAGTGAACACTGTTGCCCTCTGACATTGACCACATGTCCTAACCCCAGCATGCTTTGTGTCTGAATAGAGAACAGAGGCTCTTAGTTTTCAAATCGTGGCTTTGGTGTTGGCACAAGAGCAGAGAACCTCATGAATTTTTCACCCAAGCGCTACCTCACGGGGAAGGGCCACAGTTATAGGTTGAATCGTCTCTCCTCAAGAAAGATATGTTAAGTTCTAACCCGCATTCAGAAGAATGTCACCTTATTTGGAAACAGGGTCTTTGCAGATTTTAGCAAGTTAAGATGAGACGGTCATCAGGGGGCACACTACCCCAATATGACTGGTGCCCTTATATAATGGGGCAATTGGACAGAAATTTAGAAGGAAGATATGTTTGGAGACCCAGGGAAAACACTCTGAAGACAGAGGCTGAGATTATGCTGCCACAAGCCATGGATGTCCGGGGCTACTGGAAACTGGAAAAAGCAAGGAAAGATGCTTTCGCTGCGGGCTTCCGAGGGGCATGGCCCTGCCAACACTTGGACCCCAGACTTCCAGCCTCTGGAACTGTGAGACGCTTCGTTACAGCAGCCCTGGGGAACCAGCACAGACCAGCCCTGCCCCTCAACTCTTCTGAGTCCATGTCCACTTGCCTTATTCACAGGACGGAATGGATCTCTTGCCTGCTGTGTGTGATGTGACATTTTCCAGATGAAACAGTGGACAACAGACAAGCAGAGAAGGGGAGAAAGGGGAAACAAGGAAAATCAAAGGGTAACTTAAAAAAAATTACATCCAAGTTATTTAACATATAGTGTAATAATGACTTCAGGAATAGAATTTAGTGATTCATCACTTACATATAGCACTCATCCCTACAAGTGCCCTCCTTAATGCCTATCACCCATTTAGCCCATCCCCCCCACCTCCGTTCCAGCAACCCTCAGTTTGTTCTCTATATTTAGGAGTTTCTTATGGGTTGTCTCCCTCTCTGTTTTTATCTTATTTTTGCTCCCCTTTCCCTGTTCATCTGTTTTGTTTCTTAATGGAATATTACTCGGCAATCCAAAAGAGTGAAATCTTGCCATTTGCAACAACATGGATGGAACTAGAGAGTGTTATGCTAAGTGAAATAGAGAAAGACAAATATCATATGATTTCTCTCACATGTGGAATCAAAGAAAGGATAACTTGTTAAGAACACTGAAAAGTCTGGGATCAGTTCTGGTATTTCACCTGTACACTTGGGAACAGCCTAACAGCTAAAGGATTTTGTGTAAATAACCGTTGCCCTGAGCCCCCCAAGCACCCCACCGCCAAGCCCGCTGTACCTGCTACCAGCCTACTCTGTCCCTTTCCAGAGGCTCTCCAGGATCTCCCCCCAGAATCCAGCCAATGAAGGATTGACTCCTGGGCCTGCATGGGGTCTTTGGATTCTGGCCCAGGGCTACCTCTGTCACAGTCCCTTCTGATGGGTCAGCACTTATTGTTAATAATATCATTTCCAATTGAGAACCTTGTGCATTTGGATTATGGTAGTGGACTTCCACCATGATGGGAGAACATGCAGTAGAAGGAGGTGAAACCAGATGTTGCTGGAGAGAGTTGAAGAGAAACAGGCATATAAGAGATCAGAGCAGCAGGAGGGAAGACAGAGCCATAAAGAGAGGTCTCTCTGCAGCTGTTACTGTACAGTTGAGATACTGCTTTCCTTAAAAATGCCTCTGGCCTTCTGGTCCTTTCCCTAGCAACCCACCACCAATCCAGGAGTAGGAGAGAGGGGTGGAAAGAGGGTACAGAGGAGTAAGGCAGGGAAGGTCCAGTCGTTCACTTGCCCACTGGGCCAGAGCAGGTGTCAGGGGCAGGTGACCACCTGGTGATACAAAGCATGGAGGCTCAGGCGGGCTGGCAAAGCTTGGTTACGGGAAACTCTTGGGCAGTGGAGTGGGTAGAGGCCTCATTCCTAACAGCAGTCACCCTCTCACCTCCGCATCCTCACCCCACTTAATCCTCACAAGACCTCTAATGAGCGGGTGTTATCATTAATTCTCATTTTGCAGGTAAAGAATCCGAAATGCAGCAAAGTGAAATAATTTAGCTAAAGGTCAGTGGCCTCTAAGGAGTGGAGCCAAATATCAAACTCAGGAATACTTGCTTCCAACTCCTGTACTCTCAGCCACTAGCCATCAGTCATCTGTGGAGAGGTTATCTGGCCGTGTGTAATTCAGCAGCCACTCCGATCTAAAAGTGTAGCATCCGTGCCATCGCCAATCCAAACCTCCAAGCAAGTAGAATCCTTTGACCAAGTCCAGGTGACTCATGTAGAGATAAAACCTTATACACTCGGATGTGAGGGATATCTTGTTGTAAACATGGGACAGGGTGAGCTTAGGGTCCTCTTACTCTGCCATCTTCCCAAGCTTCTCTCATCGAGATAAAATCTTGTAACAGTGAACAATGATTCCCACATTATCAGAGACTTCTGTTCAAGCGACATCATTGAATACTTATTGGATGTCCATTGAGAGTTGAGCATAAGATGCACTCTTGTCACACGCTGGCATTTCTCAAGATTTCTGTATTAAAAAACAAGATAGCAACTATTCACCATGGTCAAGAAGTGATCTTGGGAGATTAGATGTTATTCTTCCTCTAACCCTACCTATAGACTGATTGGATACAAAGGAGCATTTCCCAGATACAATTCAGATTTATGGGTAACATAAATCAGCTATTCTTAAATAAGATTTGCCTTTATCATCTGGCCGACTCTAGAGTGTTCTTAACTCTTTATCTGTGTTTACCCCGTCAACCCCATTTGGTAAACACCACCAAGCATGCTGTCAAACACACCGCCCTTTAGAAATCAATGTAAATGTAATTCTACCAACTTCAACTAAACTAATAAGATCTGAAAGGTCATAATGGTACCAGACATGCAATGAATAATAGCTATGGATTCAGCTCAATGATTGATTCAACCAATGGCAATGAAGGTCTTAGGGAAAATGAGCTATTTAATTTTCTCATATACCCTAGTATGTTCTGAAGCACCTTAAATTTGGGATTGGATCTCAGGCGCACTGTGTTATCACTACATGCTTTATTGGAGCCTGCAGAAGGAAAAAAAACTGAAAAAGTAGAGAAAGTTGATTTCATTGTTGGATCCAGTATGGTCTCACTCTTGTCATGGAAAGACCTTAAATCATCAACGTGCATATTTAATCTATTTCCCTCAAACACATCTGTATTACTTTCAAAAGGCTGCCGTAACAAATTTCTGCAAACTGGGTGGCTGAAAGCAAGAGAAATGTACTGTCTCACAGTCCTGAAGACCACAAGTCAAAAATCAAGGAGTTGGTTGGACTGATTCCTTCTGAGAGCTTTAAGACAGAATCGGTTTTTTTTCTTTGTTTCTTTCTTTTATTTATTTATTTTGTTTGTTATTGAGAGAGAGAGAGAAGAGAGAGAGCACAAACAGGGGAGAGGGGCAGAGTGGCACAGGGAGAGAGAGAGAATCTTAAGCAGACTCCATGCGCAGCATGGAGGCCTACTTGGGGCTTGATCCCAAGACCATGGGATCATGACCTGAGCTGAAATCAAGAGTCAGATGCTTCACCAACTGAGTCACCCAGGTGCCCCAAGACAGAATCTGTTCTATGCTTCTGTCATAGCATCTGGTAGCTCCAGGCATTCCTACTGAGTGTAAATGCATCACTCTAATCTTCCTGTCTCTGTCTGCATGTGGCCATCTTCTTATAAGAACACGAGTCATATTGGATTAGGGGCCCACCCTTCTCCAGTATGATTTCATCCTAACTTGTCACATCTGCAATGGCCCTGTTTCTAAATAAGTTCACATTCTGAGATGCAGGAGGTTAGGATTTCAAAATATCTTTTTGGGGAACACAGTTCAACCATTTGCAATATCCAAGTAGAAAACAGAGTTCATAGCACTATATGCTGTTAGGTTACAAATCAGGCAACGCATTTATCAAAACTATAGTACAGAACATGGAAGCTTTAGTTACAAGTAAATAACTTAACTTTTTATATTTTTACTGTTTAAGTTATAAAATAGTTAATATAATTATGAAATATACAAAAAAGAATACATATAATGTATGTATACTGTAGAAAGAGTAATAGAATGAATATCAATGTACCTGTCAGTTTAAGAAACAGGACATTGTGAATAAAATTAAAGCCTCCATATGTCCCTACTGAATCTCATTCTATTTCTTTCTTGGTGAGCAACACAGACTAGGTCCCTGCCCTCATGAACTTACATTTCAGTTGAAGCAGGCAGACACAAAATAGACACAAAAATGAGAAATAAAATGTCAGGTAAGGAAAGTGCTACCCACAGCACTAAAATATGGGGATGTGACAGAAAGTAAGTGGATGGCTATTTGAGATTGGAAGCTCAGGCAAGGCTTCTTTGAGGTGGTGACCGACTGAAAAGAAGGAGTCAGTTGTGTGAAGATAAGGAAGAAAAGCATCGAGGACAAGGCATGAGAAAGTACCAAGGCCAAAAGACAAGACAAGCTTGGCAAATAAAAGGCCAGATAGCTGGAACTTAGTAAGGACAGAATAAACCCACAGTTAAGAATATGCTGTAAAAACTGGAGTAAAGAATCTAGATTTTGTTGTAAGAACAATGAGAGACTCTATGAGGGTTTTAAGCGAGGTTATAACATGATCTATGTTTCAGAAGCTATCTGTTGTTGCTGTTTGCGAGGGGCAGACTCAAAGCAAGGAAACTATCAGGACTAGGTGGATAGTGGTGGAGATGGACCACATACCGACTTGGGATGTGCTCTTGAGATGGAGTCTGTAGGGCTCAATGCACTGGATATGGGGAAAAGGGGAAAGAGAAAATGTTGCCGAATGCAACTGAATGGATTGAGGTACATTTTAATGAGATGGGAAAGATTTGTGGAGGGAGCAGATCTGGGGAGGTGTAAGTTACAAGTTTTCTTTGATTAAGTTTGACAAATACCTATAAGACAATCTTGTGAAGATTTTACAAGGCAGTTTACCATATAAGTCCTTGAGTCTTTGTTAAAAACCAGTCTCGTTCCTCATGAAACACAATCAACTCTGCATTAGTCAAGACACGTTCTCTCTTTGGTCAATTTCCTCAGCTGTTTTCTTGTGACCTTCTTTCCCTTTGCTTCCTGCTTATTAAACCCTCAATCATTCATCAAATGTTTTCTAGTACTTGTTATGTGGATGAGCATACTGCTGACATCTGTCATACTGCAGACATAAGTGGCTCTTTTTGAATATTTGTAGAATAATTGAATGAATGAATGAATGAATATACTGCTTAGCTTCTCTTGAGGCTTAAGTTTTCAAGGGTTGGATAAGTCTAGTATAGGAAATAATACATATACTTCAGTGATAAAATGCAAAGCAAAAAGTGATTAGTTGAATAGGAAAGTTACTAATAAAGGATTGTGGAAGTTCAGAAGAAGATATGCAATTCAGGAAATGCGGTATATGCACATGATGGAATACCATCCCGTAATGAGAAAGAAGAAACTACAACTATATGCAACAGAATGAATAAATTCCACATAGTTTTGAACAAAATAAGCCATATAAGAGAATACACACTGTATTATTTCATTTATATAAAGTTCAAGAAAGACAGAACTAAGCTATGGTGTTAGAAATGGTTGGTTACAGTGTGTAGGCAGGCTGTGACCCATAGGAAGTGTGAAGGGAATCCTGGGATTCTGGTTACATTCTGGGTTTTTTTGGGGGGGGGGGGTGGTTTGCTTATATGTGTTCATGTCACTAAAATTCACCTACCTGTACACTTAGGATTTGTGTACCTTAGGATTTGTGTATCATATATCGAGAACTGTAAAGTGTCTGAGGCTTACTCTGCCAGCAAGCCTGCCACAATTTTATGCACGCTGGCAGAAGACATGATACTCCTGGGTCAGAGACAAAGGAATTGATTACTCAGAGCGCAGCAAGCAGCATAAGTTATACATTTGTTCTTGTTCCTCTTGTTCCCCTTCCTCAAAGTTGCACAGGGGGGGCTCAGATGGAATGCTGTACATGCCGTGGCTTTGTGTCAACTGAGGAACCCCAAGCTTAGAGAACCCAAATCTTTCATAATGGGATACAAGCAAATCTGCCCCACCTCCGTGGAGGGAGACAATATCTTTGTTATACTAGGTAGTAAACAAACCCGTCCTCTGCTTGGGAGGGAGATACTATCTTCCAAGGCTGTTCTCTATATATTCATCCTTGGAAAGGTAGTCATGAACAAAAGCTATCAGTGCCTCTCTGCTCACAAGGCTTGCAGAAACGTGAAAGACCCCCAGAGGATTATCTTACAACATGGCGTACTTCAATAAAAAGTTTAAATTTAAAATTATGTGGTATTTTAGCTAGATCTTATTTGGGCATGATCAGATTGAGAGAAAATGACTTTAATGTTAGGAACAGTGAGTGGGTGAGTTTTAGTAGAGCGTAGTGTTTTTCCCACCTAAAAAGTCTTCCAACATGGGAAGGTAAGGTAAATGAAACTCAAATGGCCAATTTGACTGTCTTTTTTATTGCTCAGATAAAGGTTTGTGGAAGGGAAGAAAATCACATTAAAGAAGGAAACAAGACTTTAAGGAATAATCTGTGTATTTCATTTATCCTTTTCCCTATTCCCCCAACTGTGCATGGGTTTGGATTATTTAGAGTTGAGATTTAGAAAATATTTCCATCATAATATGTGCACAGTTCAGTAGATTTTATTTTGAAAATAAAATAAGAAATACAGAAAATAATAAACTCAAATGCCTTTAAAAGTTTTTTATTTCCATAATTGAAAATTTTAAACCAAAATTATATTGGCCCTAATTAACTTTACTTTGAAAGACAAATCTCTAAATTTCTCTTGTCTTATTTACAATAAATCTCGATGACCCAATAGCATTTAAGCAGAAATGTGATGTACTTAATGCTTAACATTTTCTTAACATTTTCTCTCGGAAACATCCATTTTTATGCTACCTAGGTAAAAGTGTGGAAGTGAATATTAAAATCCCATAACCATATTTTGGTGCTGATGCTGCATTTTCACGTTTTATGATCTATCTTGAGCTGTTTGACTGAATGGCAGTCTGCTGTTTAATCAAGAGCCATGTGTTATTCTATATAAGTGTACTGTATTATAAAAGTGAATGTAAAATTAATTTCAGGATATATATGTTTAATTACATAGTCTCGTGTTACATATCTGAATCAAATTGTGCATTGCCTGTTAATAGCTTGAAAAAGTTTGGAATTAATTTAAGCAGTGAAGCTTGAGATCTTTTTAAGGAGGCTTTCTTTAGATCATAACTCAGTTCTGGAAGTTCAGTCCTTTGTGGTTTTTCCAGGTTAGCCCTTCGAGTGGAGAAGTAAAGGATATGATATTTATTGAATGCTTGTTTTGTACCAGGCAATGGAATATATGGTTTACATATATCACCTTGTTTTAAATTCCATGAGGTGACTGTAATTATTCCTATTTTAGACATGAACAAAAAAATCAAGAGTGGACTACTTGAACTCACACCAGGAGTAAGTGGTGGACCCAGGATTTGAATACAAAGCTGTATGTCTCCATGGTAAAATCATTTTTTAAAATAGTACTTGCAGGGTGCCTGGGTGGCTCAGTCAGTTGAACATCGACTTTGGCTCAGGTCATGATCTCACGGTTTGTTTGTGGGTTTAAGCCCTGCCTCAGGCTCTGTGCTGACACCTCAGAGCCTGGAGCCTGCTGTGGATTCTGTGTCTCCCTCTCTGCCCCTGCCCTGCTTGTGCTCTGTCTCTCTCTCTCAAAAATGAATAAACATTAAAAAAATTAAAAACAAATAAAAATAAATAAAATAGTACTTGCACATGGGTAGGAAGAAAAGACTAGAAGAATGAATGTTTACCATTATGTTAGCCATGGTGGGATTAAAGTTAATTTTTAATTCTTTATTTCATCATTGTGTATTGTCTGAATTTCTGATAATGTGTATGTATATATATTTATTTAAATATAGCATAGGACTTGAAATGACCTTGAGAAGTCATTAAGATTGAAACCATTAACAGCAAGGTCTCCCATGGGCTTTATTCATTTAATGTCTCTTGATATGGGAGGTTTCAATCATGTAGGTTTCTGAAAGCCCAAGGGATGAAGTTGTGTCTGGGGACCGGATGATCATGGGGTGATAGTGTGTCTCTCCACGTCTCGAAGGTCAAGCGTGGTCTGAAAGATAACCAATTCCAGCTCTACTCCAAGCCAGAAAGATTCTCATGGGTGGACATTGGATAGCTTGACTATTCTAGGTCATGTAAACAAGAACTTCTGCCTACTTCCCACTACCATTTTCTTAAATTTAAGAAAATTTTCTCTAATAGCCATTGAGAATCATGGAATCATTTCACCCACTCCTCTAATAAATAGTCCTTTACTTTGTATATATCCTTATAACAATTTGGGTCAAGATGCAAGTGATTATCCACCCCTACCCACACCCCTTAAATATATCATTCCCTTTAATATATTTCTGAAGCTAATTGTCTATATGAAGGTACTGGGATAGAAAATCAGCTAGTTGAGGTGCCCGGGTGGATCAGTCAGTTAAGTGCCTGAGTCTTGATTTCAGCTCAGGTCATGATTTCATGGCCGTGAGATCGAGCCCCACATTGGGCTCCACGTTGGGCTCTGTGCTGGGTGTGGAGCCTGCTTAAGATTCTCTCCCTTCCTCTTCCTCTACCCTTCCCCCGTCCTCTCCCTTTCCCCACCTCCCCCCACAAAAAAGTCACCTAGTTGTGTGGTATGCCACCCAGTTTCCTCCTTTTGGACCAAGGTCCAAAAATGTCAATGTCATTCCCCCTCCCACTTCCAGAAGTGTCATTTGCTCACAGCTCATAGTTGAGACCCTCGTCAGAAACTTCCCCTGGCCAAAGGAAGCTGCCTTGCCTAAATTAGCTGCTTCCACAGGGGCAGCCCACATGTAATGCCTAGACTATATGTGGGCACAAAGCCCAGCACCTTTGCTGCAATTTGGGGGCATCTCTGAAAGGCCATCCCAGCTCCAGACCTCCCTGTAAAATCATCTGAGACTCCTGTTGCAACCCATCACAGTTCAACTTCGCTTCTGCCCAGTCCTCCTTCCCTCAACTCCTTACAGGCTTTGCTCCTAGGAGCACTCACCAGCAAGCCCTCTCCATATGACTTGTTGTCTGAATCTTCTTCCCCAGGAAGAGAAGGTAAAACTCACCTACATTTCCTATGGCCTCCAAACCACCATTCTCTCCCAGGTGACCTCTTGAAAGAGTAGCATCCATTGTGAATATCACAATAACTGTACCAGGCAGATCCCAGGGTAGATCTCCCTTCTTCTTGGAGGACCTGAGTAAGGAGTTAGCCACACAGACTGACACAGCAAGTTTGCTCAGAAAGGGTCTCTACACTCTGCTCTGTAAGCCCTAGTGTCAAAGAGCTTGTACTGCTGGTTAGCTTCTCACTGCAGACAGTCTCTATGGGTTGCCAGTAAAGTGAGCACCGGTGTTAAACCAAACTCTAAGAGCGTCTGCCTTCCTGCACGTTGGAGGACATGGGTGCACTGACAGGTCAAAGCCAAGAGTTTTCTGTAGTAGTAGCCAACGGCAATAGCCATCGTAAAACAAAGGTCTCTAGTTTGGAATGGAGCAAGGACACCACCAGTTCATAGGTGACCCTCTGGGATCCAATACCTGTCTCTTGGGCTGGGCTTCCCTATTAAGAAATCACGGAATTGAAACAGACCCTGCCTTCTCTGGGTTTGGTGACTGGGTAACTGGCATCCTCTTTTGATTTGCAAATACTACCGTGAAGCCCACAAAAGCCAGCAAAGTTAGAAAGATAAGATGGCTTCAGGAGACATGACAAAGAAATGTGTTACCTCTTTGGAACAGCTCTTTTTTTTTTAGTGTTTATTTATTTATTTTGAGAGAGAGAGTAGGGAGAGGGGCAGAGAGAGAGAAGGAATCCCAGGCAGGCTCTGTGCTGTCAGTGCAGAGCCCGACACAGGGCTCATACTCACAAACCATGAGATCATGACCTGAGCTGAAATCAAGAGTCAGACATTTAACCAATTGAGCCACCCAGGTGCCCCTGGAACAACTCTTTCTATGAAAAATATACTGGAACAGATTGCAGCTGGACAACCTGGTCAATAAAGACTTCAGGATTTAATTGCTCATATAGGGGAACATTTTCTTTAACATCAGAGTGAGCTATTTTCCCCAGTACTATAATGATTGTTACACATTTTGTAGAGTCTCCCAGAACTCTCTCTAGATGGGATCTGCTAACTACCATCCACACTAATGCAGGCTATTAATTGACTTTCGGAGAAAAATCTTTAAAAATCATTGTGAATGGTGGGTCTCTATCCTGCTCAACTTGCTTCTCTACTTCTCAGATATAATCTCCTCACTTAAGCATTCAAAAAGAATTTGCAGTATGAAATAATTTCATTCAACCGGTAAATTAATTTAGTTTCCTGAAGATAAACTTTGTAGAGAATTCCTCTAGTTAGGCAGGACCAAGTGCTGCTTGAAATCAGACCATCAAAATAGTTTTTTAAATGATCTGTAGAGTCAACCAGTAACCCTTGCCGTTAACATTATTTTTTGCCAAAATTGAAACGAGGCTATAAAACTTTTCAGGTTGCCCTCTTGCTTTGACTACTAGGAAACTCAGAGCCAAATTTAATGTTTAATCTCAATAATAATTCTTAGCTTAGATTTTCTGATACAATCCCTTTTCTTTTCCCACCTTATCTTCATTCTAGCTCCCCAGTACACAATTTTTAAAAATCGTTTTTTGAAAGTTTACCCTGTTAAAAAACAGAAAAGCAAGAAACATTCTTGAAACTGTAACTACTTCTGTCTTGTTGGCTCAATATTTTGAAGCCGAAATGGGGGAGGCAAGTAAATTATAGGCAATTAATAAGTGGGCCACAAGGAGAAGGTGTCCAAGTTCAACATCTTTCCAAAGACCAAGAATTTGATATGAGTGGCTTCGTACAGATTATATATCCACCATGGGAGAGAAAGCGGTCTCTTCAGTATGGAATTCATTTTCCAAAACCGAACAGACCTGCGTCTCAAACAGTTCCATTGGACAAATTATGCCTTAAATCTTCTTTGAACTGCTGAGCCTAAATCAGATTAGATAGAAAAGGTTTCATTTTACATAACCAATATTTAAAGCTTCTAGTGAGTCTTTAAAATGATTTGCTACAATGTACGTGTTTTTGGTATGCATCCAACTTCTTAACTTGTCTAAGTTTTGGTGATAAAAGTTCACATTAACGCAGATAACATACCAGCACCGAAAGCTCTCAGGCTAGTTATCACTGTTCTCCATATCCTCAGCATATTCAGATAAGATGAACGGAATCTTTATAAAAACGGACATTAATTGGCATGCTTCCCTATATCAATACCTCAATCAATTTTAAAGTAACTTGCCATGTTCTGTGTATGTCAGAATCTGAGATAATGGAGTATGTATGTCAAGATAGCGTGGGCTCTGATGTAATAAAAATATAACCCTAGAGTCCCAGTTACTTAGCACAATAAAGGCTTATTTCTTTAAAAAATTTTTTTTAATGTTTATTTATTTCTGACAAAGAGACAAAGCATGAGAGGGGGAGGGGCAGAGAGAGAGAGAGAGAGAGAGAGAGGGAGACAGAATCCGAAGCGGGCTCTAGACTGAGCTTTCAGCACAGAGCACGACACCGGGCTTGAACTCATGGACCATGAGATCATGACCTAAGCCGAAGTCGGACACTTAACCTACTGAACCACCCAGGTGCGCCCCACGGTTTATTTCTTACTTGTGCTGAGTCCCAACGTGAGTCAGCTAACTCTTCAGAGTAGCTGTCCACCATGCTATGACATACAGATCCAAGCTATTTGTACCTTACAGTTCCACCATCTCAATGCATACTCATCTTTGTGTCATGGCAGGAGAAAAGAGAGTCAGAGAGTTGCACATTGACTCTTGAATGCTTCAGCCCAGGAGTGACTCTTGTTCATGGCCCACTGAGCACATGGGAGCACATGAATATTCAGTGAATAGCACATGACTGATTCAGGGAGTGCACAGCATTCTGAAGAAATGTGCAAATTTTTTGCATCTGTTTCTGTGAAAATGTAGGTTCTATCAATGCCAGCGATTTTTATTTTTATTTTGTTTTATTTTATTTTATTAATAGTTATTTTTGAGAGAGAGGGGGAGAGAGAGAGAGAGAAGGGGAGGGGAGGGGCAGAGAGAGAGGGAGACACAGAATTCGAAGCAGGCTCCAGGCTCTGAGCTGTCAGCACTGAGCCCAACACGGGGCTCGAACCCACGGACCACGAGATCATGACCTGAGCCAAAGTCAGATGCTTAACCAACTGAGCCATCTAGGTGCCCCAGCGCCATTGTTTTTAAATAAGGTCTTATTTAATGGGGCATAT
Organism: Neofelis nebulosa; assembly: GCF_028018385.1. NCBI lineage: Eukaryota > Metazoa > Chordata > Mammalia > Carnivora > Felidae > Neofelis > Neofelis nebulosa. Next base: position 57,031,284 of record NC_080783.1, on the reverse strand, counting down.
TTGAATGAATACATAATATCCATGCTTATAATGATACACATAAAAGCAGAATGTAATTCTGTTTCAACAAATAACTCCTTTGTTTTTTATAAGTGATTCTTGTGTGGATACTAGGATATTTTTTTGATGAAGGCAGTGTTTTATTGTTTGAGTGATAAGGATCAAAGACATACCCCACATAGGCAGGAAGTAGGGTTTCACTCAAATAAGAGGCTATTAATGCTGCCAAACCCCAGAATCCTAGCAATCATCTGGAAACAAAAAACAAAAAACAAAAAAACCCCAAAAAAACAAAAACAAAAACAAATATCTTTTCTCCAAAGGGAAACCATGGTTGAAAGCCATTGCTCAGGAAGGTAGTAGAGTGATGATGCTCTTTTCCAAGTTGGTGAGACTATCATCAGGAGACCATCTGCTGTGTTTTGGAAGGAAGCACAACAATAAGCAAATAAGGGGTGGGGAGTAAGGTTCCTAGGCAAGGGACTGTTAGTGCGTACTGACTTTTTCAAAGTTTTTTTTTTTAATGTTTTCTTATTTATTTTTGGGAGAGAGAGAGAGACAGAGTGTGAGTGGGGAAGGCACAGAGAGAGAGGGAGACACAGAACCCAGAGCCTGATGCGGGGCTCGAACTCACAAGCTGTGAGACCATGACCCCAAATCGGACACTTAACCGACTGAGCCACCCAGGCGCCTCGTGTGTACTGACCTTTTAGAAGAAGAATATAAGAGCAAACGAGAAGACCAGTGTCGGCCCTAGGACCTTGCTCACTACCTCAGTACTTGGAGAAGTCAATCTCAATTCTTGGGGAATCAAGGGCTTGTTTTATCCTTTGGACCAACTTCTAGAAAGGAAGCAGAAAATCTTGTCAATCCAGATGAGATTGCAATGAAGGAAGTGAGAAGACTCCAATGGAAGGCTACACTCGGAAAGACAAAGGCAGAATTCAAATTGTTGAGCATGGCTGTGATGTTTGATACCCCAGGGGGTGAGGGGAGAAAGGATGAGGCTGGGGAAATGAACAGTGGCCAAATCATAGATTTGCTTCCAAAGGTCAATGTAGAGTCACTGAGGGATTCATAATCACAACACCTGGTAAAATTTCATCTTTGAAACAGGCTCTGGGACTGTTCTATGTGCAATGAATTTGAGCTATTTGTGACATACAACAGATACCCAATAGCTATTCCTTGAATCTGTGAATTCCTTACTCCTTCAGAAAAAAAAAAAAAAAAAAAAAGAAGGAATGACTATTTCCCAATATCTGGACCCCACAGAGAAAGAGTGCTGAGATCTTTTGAGAAGTGGCATGTATCTATTAGAAACTAAGATAATAAAGGCTCAATTTTTATTCAGAGTTGTCCTCCACTAAGAGTTGGGGGCTCTCATTATTACTCAGATCTTGATGCAGTATTCTTCCCATTGAGTTAGACCTCCTGCTTCCAGCTGCCTGAATCATAGCTGACGTTCTTAGATCTTCTGAACTCTGTGCCTATATGAGCATCTACAAGCTGGCTTTAGTACCCACAACGCTCACCCAGTGAGCAGGTCTTTTCCCTACCCTCAGCCAGCTTCTCATCTGTCCCACCCAAGATCTTGCAGCCCTGATGTTCATCTGACTGGCTTCCTACAGCAGTGATACAGACACCGATGCTGGGTGTTCATAGGCAATCACCATATGGTTGCAAATCACTCTTACTAAAAGAAATGTCTATCAACTACGTTAGGAGTATCCAAATCTATTATTGTTCTCCTCCCCCAAATTTCAAGAAGACACCTTATTCATGCTTGATACATGAAAAGTACTCACTCAATGATGTTGAGTGAATGAATGGGAGTGAAATAAATTAAATGGGAGGTCTTTAGAAAAAATAAGCCTCTTGCTATTCTGTTAATACACTTTACGTTCACGCACATGTGATTTCTCAATAGTCCCCACTCCAATAGTATATATGCCTTATCATAGATTAGTGGTGAAGACAATTTTCACTAGTAACTAACTAGAAATTGCCAAATTCATCATATATGGAGTCTGAGTTCCACATACATATGTCAAAGGAGAAGGGTAAGCAGGTCAACAGCCTTTGTGATGCAACTTCCCCAAAGTAGAGTGAAGCATCTTTTTTTGCAAACAGAAAACACAGCAAAAAAGGAATAACACATTTTTAATTGGAAAGATTCAGATTTACTCTTAATTTAATTCAGCTGCCCAACAACCATAATTAGATTTGCATCATGATATATCTTCAATACTATTTATTTTCATAAATGCAAACTTTCCTGAACATGTTTCTGATGGATCCTGACATTTTAAAATATGTCCTATTGTCCTTTTCTGTGCAGTAGACCAAGCATAGAGTGTTCACTCCTATATCATTGTCACTGTACTATCAGACCAGATGGCTACTTCATCACAGAATCAAGAATTAGGGATAATTTATGCTGTTCCTTGCTCTAGAATGTGAAAATAGAAAGCATTTGCTGCACACATGCTCAGGGAGAACAGCTCGACCCCGCAGTAGCCACCTCATCAGAGGGCATTTGGTGCTGTGGCTGCACTGCCTTCAGGAGTGAGATTTCATGCCACGGAGCCCTAAGCTCTCAGGTCACAGAGAAAATCGTCACAGCACGTGAGTTGATGCTTCATCCAGTAACCAAATTAAGCCTGGAGTGCCTCTTTGTTAAGGAACACAATTTGCAATAAAACAGTTCTAAAATGGGAAAGATTATATCTGAATCTGCCATTGTTTCGTATTCAAGGATTTCTGCCCTTCATAGGAAAAAAAACATACGAATGTTGGCTTAATATTCAGAGCAGTTGTTTTTGTATCTGTGAACATTAAATGTTAGAAGCGGAAGAGCTATTTATCCTCAGCCTGCTGAAGAGAACAGTGGAAATTTCTTTTTATTGGTCTATAAATAAGCAAAGTCTGAACACACCCTTTATTGGGAGAAGAGCCACGGCAACTCGTTACACATACCAACAGGCTCCTCAGGATTCCTCTTCTGATGTTGCCATAAGAGTGCAGATGGAGACGTAGACAAAAGATCGTCCTCTCCAACTACCACACATATTTAACCTGAGGACCAACTAATATTCCCTAGGTAAAAAAGAAAATGCCTATGAAATCAGAAACATTTCTGCTTAACAGGTGTTATTGTTTAGGAAAATCTAGGTGAATCAGTGAAGTATCATTTAACACAAGCTTGGATGTGACAAATCAAACGGCCCTTGGCTCCTTTATTTTATAACCGTGTATTATCCACAAAGAAATGTAGGGCTTTGGGGTTCTGTCTACATAGTACCAGAATCAACTGGCTTATTCAGTTACAAAAAGACTCCCCCAAATAACAGTTAAGACGCCTATTTGAATTATACAAATCTGGTTGCATTGATTTTTTTTAATATGTCAATTATTTGTGGTTGTGAACATGCAGACAAGCCATTGAAAATGTCTCAATTATATGGGTAATATAATCCATCCCTTTTATTTGAATCTGTTTAATTTGTTCATGTGTATTAACTTTTTCAGATTAGATATCCTGCAAAAACAGACAGCTACACTAGGGGGATTCGACTGTGTAGGCAAAATTAAAAGGCTATCAGTGTAAAAAGTGAGAGCAGACAGAAAGCTTAACAAATTGGAAAGAACAACAGACAGCTGGCAATAATCATGTCCCCTTTCCAAGGAAGGAACTGTATCTGCCTGTTCTCTGTACATGATTTGAGGCTTATACTCATATTAATGACGACACCTCTTCCATCAATATCTTGGATTATTACCAGTGTCTGGGAGAAATTTTATTGGCTGCTGCAGTTCATTGAGAATTAATTGATATGACACACTTACTCTACATGAACTTGGAAAAAAGTCTATCGAGTGAGTGATTTAACTCATTTTATGTTAATTATAAATTATGCCAGGAAACACTGTTATGGGTGGACTTGTATCTACCTCTGGGACCGCATATGTGAGCAGTTTGTACTTCCCACATTCTGGATACCCTGACTTTGATTGACTGGCTAACACCTTAGGAAAGGCATTAATTCGGCACCCTCACCAGCGTTTGCAATGTGGCATGTTCTTAAACAAATTAGGAGGCAACAAAATGGCCCACGTATCTTTATTTGTAATTTAACCAACATGATGAAAGACAACCTCCAAATTGGCTAATTAAAAATGTTTTTACTCACCCTCGGTATATCTTAAGTAATCTCCTAAGCGTTTCATAAAATTGACAAGGAAGAGGGAGGGGAGACCTGCTGCCAAATCAAACAGAAAATGAAAGATTACTTTAGAAAGAGAATGTAAGAATTACTGGCTGCACGTTAAGGCGGCATGCCCAGGAACTCTTTATTTTCATTTCCTGTTCAGTACTGCTGATGAGCAGATTCCTCTGATTCTCCCTCTCAGTGAGCGCACACTAGTGCCGTTATTAAAAGAAGCCCATCCGAATGCGGTCGTTGTTATGCAGGAGCGGTAACTCACATAATGGGGGATGGCATTTCTTTCCACTCGTGCTGCTCCGCTGGTTCTAATAGCAACCTGGAGCTCAATTTCCTCCTCAAGAACATTGCATTTCATGTGGAATGTCAATTATTAAAATGCAGTGTCCCGTGTCTTACTTCTCACTAGATGAATTCATTTGCAAAACTTGCTAATTTATGCAAATGATTCTTAACCTGTAACTGCCCGGAATCTGTTTTACCCTTTCTGGCTTTTGGCAGCTTGGAGCCTAGATGAGGGAAGGAAACCCATTAATGCGGTGTTTGTCAGTTCTGTCATCGTTATATTGGCTATTGAGTTGTTAAAAAACAAAAACAAAAACAAAACCACCCCCTCCACCACGACCAGATGAAAATATGTTAAGTGGAAGCCAGACGACAGCTAGAGCTGAAAAATCTAGAGATTAAATTAAAGATAAACCAGAATGAGAGGATCTGGTACCTGCACGTCCTGACAACCTGAGTGATGTTAGAAGCTAATGACCTCTTTTCTGGGAGAAACTAACTGGTTAATAACCCAAGGAAGGTCTATCAGCCACCGACTGAGACAGATACAGATAGTCATCAGATAAGATATTTATTCCCAGGAATGAAAATTGAACTGGCCAGGATTTTAGTAAATACAAAGTACAAAAGGAAGTGCATACAATTTTTAATTTTTGGCCATGGTTACAAGTAAGAGAAAGCAGGAAAAAAAAGGGATGTTTGTCAAGAAGAGGATTGCCGTGTGTGCATGTCCAAATATGGGGGCGGGGGGGATTCAATCAGGCTTGCGTGATATTTCTGTGTCTGAATGTGTGTTCCCCCAGGTACCCTATACCTCAGATCTTGAGGGCTTCCTCTGAATGAGTTGGGTTTTACATTCTTACATCAGTGGCATTATATTTTAATCAACTCTTCTGAAAAGACATTGCAATTTTTGCCCCCACTGGCCCTGACTTACACAGATCTTTTTATGAACGGTGTTATAAAAGCGCTTTCTGCAAACCTCAAAGCTGCTCTTCCTTGTCCTTTTTTGAGGTCCGGGGAAGGATTCCGATTCTGGGCCTGGCTTCTGAATCCACAGGAAATGGATACATCGCATCGTTTTTATTCAGTGTTCTTCATTCTGGCAAGTTTCTGAAGGCCATTGAGCTGTTGAACAACCTGGATTGGCTTAGCCAGGGAGATTCAACCCGGGAAGCAGACAGTCACAATGTGTGTGTGTGTGTGTGTGTGTGTGAGAGAGAGAGAGAGACAGAGACAGAGACAGAGACAGAGACAGAGACAGATAGGGAGAGAGAGACAGAGAGTTGCACAGCTGAGCTCTAGTCTGGACACCCACCCCTAGCCATTGATGTTACATCATACACTGCCCTGGTTGCTCCTGTTGCTTGGCCTCCTTCTGACTTTTCTGAATCTGTGCTACATATACATGGTCACAAACTGTCCTTGTGACCTGTTGTCATGACTGCTGGACTGCATTTTCCTTTTTCAAGTGTACCAATAGTGGCAAAGTGGGTAGGGGCATTTGTTGTGGGTTTGGAATGGATTCTTTCAACTCCACGATAGATTCTGATTAAAGAGAAAAAAAAGAATCTACCCTGGTAAAATGGACAATCACCACTTCAAGCAACTTGCCCAAACCTCAGAAGAATAATACCCCAGGAGAGTACCTATTTAATCATTCACTTCGCTCCTTTTTCTTTCAGAACCATGTCTCTTTAAATCTACTGAAGAAGATATTCCTTCTGGCCCACAGGATGCCAAAATGACTTGATGATTTATTTATGCAGCATTTGGCAGCCCATAGTCCAGATTGTGGCTGAGGCTGAATGTTATGAGCCCCCCGCTAGTGAGTGTATTTTAAAATTATATTTAAAATACATTTTTTGAAAACCTCACCACGTTTGGCCCAACCTCAGATCCTGAGAAAAGCAGCGATACGAGTAAGAAGTTAACATGGCTAAGGACCTAGCTGGTGAAATTTTATTGTGAGAGGTTAGAAAAATGGTAAGTTTTCATCTGGGGAAGGAAAAAAATGGTGTTTACACCTCAATGCTTTAGTGATATCGAATGTGACCTTCCCTATTGACAGCAACTCATCTGGTCATTCAGCAATTTATTGGGCTTCTCCTACGTTCCGGGGAATATTGTAGACCCAGAAGACCGTGGTGAAGAGAACACCACCACCCCTCCTCTTCAGGAACAGCCATATCAGAGGAGGGACACGGATGACACACAGGTAAATAAACGCTGCAGGTGAACAGAAGGCTTTGAATCACACTAAGAGTAATTCTCATGTAATAAAGAGGGATGTTGAGCTGAGACTTACCTGAGGTACAGTGAGCTTACATGTTCACCTCAGAGGATAAATTCTCTAACATCAAATAGAAAAGTAGAGCGTCTGACAAAGCCGTTCCCTGGACAATTTCACTTTTGCAAATTCTTGGTCAAAAGATACGGTCAAAAAGGAAAGGGTTTAGACCAAGAACAGGGTGTTGAGGAGACCAAGGTGATCAGACAGAATTGTTCTAGAAGTGGTTTTGCAGTTTGGCACCATGGATTCAAACTTTATGTGATCAGTGATTAAGTGTTGTAAGGAGACCCAAGTGTACAAGGTCTGAAACAAGGCCAGGGTGGGAGGGTTTTAATCAATGGGTAATAAAAAAACGACATGGCCAAGGATAAGAACTTAAAATCCTGGCTGGCCAGTCTTTACTGAGAATTATTAATAGTAATATCTCATACTTGCATATCATTTTATGGGTTTTTTAGAGTAAAAGTCACACTTTTTATGTCTTTTGATTGCCACACAATCCCGTAAGGTGTTACAATCCTCATATTAGTTGAAGAAACTAAGTCACAGAAAAATCAACTTAAAAATGGTGATGTTGTTCTCTCTACCATGGTTAGCCATTCACTCATAAATGCAGACGCTTCACAATTTTATTTTATTTTATTTTTTTTTTAAATTTTTTTTTTTTCAACGTTTTTTTTAAATTTATTTTTGGGACAGAGAGAGACAGAGCATGAACGGGGGAGGGGCAGAGAGAGAGGGAGACACAGAATCGGAAACAGGCTCCAGGCTCCGAGCCATCAGCCCAGAGCCTGACGCGGGGCTCGAACTCACGGACCGCGAGATCGTGACCTGGCTGAAGTCGGACGCTTAACCGACTGCGCCACCCAGGCGCCCCAGACGCTTCACAATTTTAAAGCAAGCATTCTCTGTGATCATTTTACACACTGCTGCTGTAACTAGTTGAAAAGGAAAACTTCTGGTGGTCCATTATTTTGTTCCTGGTTTTATCCCTCTTTACGTGGATTTTTTAAACTGAAGTTACGTCTTCAAAGCGCAAAAGTAACCAGTTAACTAAGCAAATTGGCTTAGTTAACTAGCAAGTAAGCTATTTGAAGCCACGGCTTGCTGTGGAGTCAAGTGGACTAGAAGTCAAGTTCAAAGACAGTCTATCTTTTATTGCTGACACTGTAGAGGTAGATTTCACTTCACTTAAATTAATACTGAAAAACAAAGCTCAAAGGGAAGCCTAGGATTATATCTAAGTCTAGGCCATAAGATATCAAGGGCCCTGTTATTAATCTTAAAAACCAGAGCCAAGAACAATCACAAAAGCTGAGACTCACATGTGAGCTATTACAACCTAACCTTTGCTTAGGAACTGCTGGCCAAGGAATGAAAATTAATCATTCAGATTCAATGTGCTGAAATCATATTAATATCTCTTTTTTGTAAACAAAGATCTTTTCTCAAAACATAAAGTTTCAGAGAATTTATCACTTATAAAGGAATAGATGTAATTATTACCATGTAACATTAATTGAGTGTCAAAAGCATTTTAATTAATTTATTGGGTACTAAAAATTACAAGGATATTGTATAGAACATGAAATTAAACACTTTCCTACCTATTGAATGCCCAGACACAGTTCAACAGATAGACACAACTCAACACTCTCAAGCGGCAGTAAATCTATCACCAGTAAACTTACTAGTGATCATCTTTTAAAAAATGTTTCTTGTTATTATAACTTCTCCACAATCTCAATGCCCAGGCCTGTTAAATGAGAATGCTTTAAGAGACAATTATGTGAATGTTAGTGTGCATTTCACTGCAGGTATTCAAGCATCATTTTGAGTTAGGATTACAGTAATTTTGTTGTCAGAAAGGATTGAAGGGGAGAAGGCTTGATCTAAGAGGTGTCCCTTTCTAATTGTCTTGTACACAACTACATGCTATGTTGATTGAGCTGATGGTTAGGGGAAACTTTGGTTTGGTCAGACCTCATTTTCTTAAGAATGTGGAGGAATCCTTCTGCTGTATTTCAGTCAGGACTCACGGTGCTCCTTCAGGTGATGATAGGTAGATTCTGGATGTCACTTACACCACGGCTCACACTCCCAAGCAAACTTGGATAGGCAGATTCATCTACATTCCAGGGGAGAGCTCCACAATTGGTTGAACGTCTGTTCTCCTACATGGCCAAAACCCTTTCGTTCTTTTTTCTACCCATTGGACACTACATGGAATCAGCTTCATTCCTCCTCTACATAATGGCTGGCTTCTTGGGTTGTTGGAGAAGTTTTCTGTACCAAAGCCGGGAGTCTTAAGCAGGTGATACCATAGTATTGCTAGAAAGGTCATGCTTTGGGATCAGCTAGAACTAGATCTGAATCTCAACCTTACCACCTTCTGTGTGAGTTTGGGCAGTTATTACATCCCTCTTTGACCTCCAGTCTCCTTATTTGTAAAATGGGAATGACAGATGCCCGCTTGTTAGGATGCTGTGAGGGTTAAATGAGAAAAGAGCCCAGGAGGAAGTTACATCTAGGAAGTGCTCAAATCTTTAAGCTCCCTTACCTCATAGCCCTTAAGGACCTTGCCTTATAAGTAAATATCCCTTGATCCATATATCAGTTCAGGTCACAGACATACAGAGTTGAATTTATGCTGCATATTTCATCTGAAGTTTCTAAGTGCTTCATTGGTATAGTCACGTCTTCTTCTATATCAGCCTTGGATTTCTTACTCTAGAGCCACTGTATGTACATGGAAATGTGTAGAACAGCAATAACTTCCCTCAAACATGGTTTAAGGTGAACTCAGGTGCCTTTTCGTACAACATATGACACAGTGGGAAAAGGAGCCACTAAGTATTACCCTCTAAGGTGATACTAAGTTCCATTTTGCAGGTAGGACTTAGGATCTCTCTTAGGCTGAAGCCACTGTTCACAAAGTGAAAATACTGGACTAACAGTGGCTGAGTTCTGTTGTTAATACCAAGGAAAGTAATCAAGTCGATTTACTTAATTCATTATTTCCCCATCAAGGACAGCCTTGTCACTTTCACAGGGATGGGGATTTGGTCCCCTTTAATTAACATGACTTCTTGGAGGTAAAATGCTGGATAGACTCTGTGACTCCCACAGCACAGTCTATTTTCCTAACAGCTATCTAGACAGGATCAGTGTTGTTACTTCAAGAGTTATACAATGGAATAGGGGGGAGTTATAGGTAATCCCCTCTTCTGAACTAGCTTGAAATAAAAATTAAATGGGCCTTGAGCGTTTGTGAATTGCAGTGTTTCACTGGGGCCATGGAACACTAAGTGAGGCTCAGAAACAGGGTGTTAATTCAAGCCTAATCATTTAATTCCACTCTGTTATGTGCCGTATTTATTGCCCTCCTGGATCTGTTTTCTATGGCCTGATAAAGAGACAGTGATGTTCTGAAGCTCAATCAGGGACCATTTTATTTATATCGTTAGTTAGTCCAATAAAAGCACTGGCTTCAGATTCCTGCTGTTATTTTCTGTTTTGTAGCCCTGCCATTAACTATGAAAATGCCATGGGGGTTTTTATCTCCTGGGCTGGGGTTTCTTTGCAGTTGAATGGGGGCTTGCAAGGAGAGGGCATGGTCAGGGCCACACTGGCTGTAGAAAATTGAGGTTTGGTGTAACTAGATGAAAACTGGGAGTCAACTCAGGGGTTAGCAGCAAACATGAAGCTTTCCTTCGTTAAAGTGTCTTGGTGTTGTGAAAACTTGATTGGCATTTTTTGAGGGTGAACCAGGCCCTTTTAGGCTGTGATTCTGCTTGTGAACCAGACAAGTCTTTACATTTATTTTAAACCAAATCTTGCTACAACTCTCTCCAAAGTGAAAATAGTTGGAATTTCATACGAAAGGAAATCGAATGTAGCTGTAGAGTTGTTCGTACATGTCACACAAAGGAGAAGTGATGAAAAACAAAAAATGCAATAGGATCACCCTTCAGATCATTTCTTTTTTACGAATAGTTTGAACTGTATAGTTTAATTGATTAATTGATTGTTTTACTAATAGTCTGTGAAGTGTTATGAAGAGGCCCAGAATGAGAAAACGGTGGCGGGAAACAGATTTATAGAGGTCGCTTGAATTAATGATATGGCAATCAGAAGATAACACAGGTGCATTAATGTAACATACTGTGTAATTACCAGTGTTTCCAATGGTGTTAATGTGTAGTTACCCACATAATAACGGACATTATTTCATAGAAGATATGCAATTAGCTCATGTCAGCGGTGTGTAGTACACAAATGAAGCAAATCATCATTGTTGTTTTAACACTAAAAGATGAGGACGTTTTGAGGGCCAATGGGGCTCCTTATCACACAGATCATCTTTTTATCTTTGTCTAACTCATACACTCAGCAAGTAATTGTGAACGAGATTAACAGTCCAAGACTTCTGTATCTATGCAAGTACTGAGATGTTTGGAGCAATTAGCATTGAAGAAAGTTGTATTTGAGGAATGCGATTGAAATCATATGAACAAATTTGTTTGGAAGTGCAAACATCAATAACCAAAAGTTATCATGCTATCATTGAAAGGTGAGGAATGAGGGGCGCCCAGGTGGCTCGGCTGGTTCAGCATATGACTTCGGCTCAGGTCATGATCTCACGGTTCGTGGGTTCGAGCCCCGCATCAGGCTCTGTGCTGACAGCCCGGACCCTGGAACCTGCTTCAGATTCTGTGTCTCCCTCCTTCTCTCTACCCTTCCCCCACTCACACTCTGTAATCTCTCAAAAATAAACATTATTTAAAAAAATTTTTTTAAATAAAGATAAGGAATGAAAATTTATTCACTTGGCCCACAAAGATTTGTTGACCACGTTCTAGGTCACACCTCTAAGCACTGGATAGAAACTGAACACCCCAGAAATCTTGCCAATTATAATATGGCAGAAGGAGATGGCCGAAATTTCCACAACCCAAAGAGCCATCTGAAGTGAATAAAATAGTCTGTCTAATTCTCCTAAATACAGAGAGATATATCCTTGAATTGTGGAACATTATCATGAGAATATTTGCTAAGTCCCTGTCTGCTCCACCCTAATACAGTGTTCTTTAGCACTGGGTGTGTGGGGCAGGGAAGACAGGAGGACTGGGCTGTGTATGGGGACATGTGAAATACAGGAACAATTTAGAATTTATTAAGCCCTGTCTTACACATTATCACATTTGATGTGCAAATCCAATTTGTGGCGTGGGGTAGGCCAGGTGCCCCTATTTTACAGATAAGGTAACTGAATCTCCAAGGGCTCACGTAGCTGGCCCAAGGTCACCTCTTGCGAAAATAGGTAGCATCAGGTCTCCTCACCCTTAATCCAGTGCGATTTCACAAAATGAAGATAGCGAAAAGCTCTATGAGAATAAGCTATTGTATAAGAATAACAAATGGCCCCACTCCCTGCCAGTTTTAACTTTTTATTGTTCTGTGACAAGTGCCCACTTGTGGATTCTGGAGAGGAAAGGAGCTAAGATCATCAGACAAAGGTGTCAAGCAATGTGGGGACGGTGTGGGGGGAGTTCTGTAGAAGAATGGTAGCGATGCTGCTGGCTGGTGGAGTGGCAGAAGGGGAGGTTGGGGAGGACGGCGGGGGTGGGCAGACGGAGGGTGCAGCACCCGGGTCCGAGTCCACCAGGCACAGGGAAGCATAGGAAGCATGGGAAATACGCACTGAATGGCAGACAGTACCCAGATGGTGGAGGCCTCGAACACCAGCTGGGGAGTTTATTTAGAAGAAAGTGAAGAACCACTGAAAGTTTTGAGTAGGAGAATGATGTCATAAAAATGACTTTTCAGAGGATTAGCCTGGTGGTGTGCAAGAAAAAGTAGCTGTCGTTGGCAGAGGCACAGTTATGAGACCACAGCAATTGTCCAAACATGAGGGAGAAACTAACACAGCTCAAGAGAGTATTACGACCACAAGGATTTAATCATTCTCTGGTGAATTAGAAAAAAAACGATTTTCAAATGTTCTAAAAGTATTTAGATAAATCAGTCACAGCTGCTCCCCTGTCTTGAGAAACAGCTCCAAATTTAACTTGGCTTTCAGCAGACATGAAAAGCAAAACTTAGGCAATCATCTAAAATCCAGGGCAATGTCCTATACTTAATAGGTGCTCGATAAATTTTTCTTATAATTTTGATGAAAATATTATCCAGTTCAGTCAAGAAAGATCATATTTCTCTAGACAACCAGCTTTTTCAGATATCAATACTCTTGTTAAAATATGATTTGTAAGACTGCTTGAACTCTGTTATGTATTTTAAATGTATATAGTAAATGAATGCTGAATTTGGAGGCAAATACAAGATTTTCTTTTCTTCATGAGCTAAGTGACATTGAATAGGAGAGTAGGAAGAATAAAGGAATACATTTAGTGTTTTCAGTCTAGAATCTTTATTAGAGAGAATTCCATTAAACTTTGGTATTTGCTAAGGGCCATGGTTTCAACTGGTTGAATCTAATGGCCTTAACATAAGTAAGCTTTACTATTCCTGGGGAACCTTGGGCTAGATTATGAACTAAGGTAAATGAGCTTTTAGAGATGTCCGATTTGCCAGTGTAAATTGTCATTGGCTGGTTAAACTTGATGAGCAGATTCCTTAATATCTCTGGGCCTCAGTTTTCTCATCTGGGAAATGGGAGTGATAATAGCAGTACTTTCCCTTACAAGTAAACTATACAGATATTAGTCACTCTTGAGACTCATTCCCTAATTCCCTGAGTGTGCCCCTGCCCAACGCCTTCATCACGTCTTCTGGGAAACGTTTCATTCTCCCCTCACTCCTATTAAAGGTTACCTATCCTAAGTTTCACCTCATACTATTTGGTGCCTTAATTTTGGCTGATAACCTGTTGCTTGCCAAAATGTTAATGAATGTTAATAGATCTGTTTACCAGCCATTCCAAGACACCTTGTTTGCATTTTAACAGTGCTAAAAAGGCTTAGGCGAAACAGTGAAAACGGTGTTAGTTTTTAGGTTCTTCAGCTGGCTAATGAGGAAGATTCTGGACAGAGAGACGGAAGGTGGGCCTAAGTCATACCTCCACCATATGGCACACTCTGGGGAGAGCCTGACTTCCTGGCAGTCCCTCGGTGGCTCCGTAATTAACACCCGATTGTGTTGCGGGCAGCTACAGCCCTAAGCCAGTTTCCCCACTGAGGTCAGTCCTGTATGCCAGGAGCTGCTTTCTGGTTAGGAAAATAAGCTGCCATCCCTCTCCTATTCAGCAAATGGGAAAGTTGCCCTCGCTGGGTTCAGTACGTATGCTTCCTACAGGTTTTATAGCTCAGGGCTCTGTTCTGGCATCTCATGTTCCAGCTACAATAAGGGCCCACTGGGATCTCCTCCCGCATCTACACACACAAGCGTTTAATCCACAGCCGTGTTTCCCGTTGCTGGAGTGGAGAGCTCCCCTGCCTCCCTGCGTGATGGGCTCTTTCCACTCAACCAACTGTGGTCCTCGCTTCCCTCGGCCCTGGCGCCCACCTACAGCTGTGCTCACCGAAGTAAGACTGTAATTTGCTACAGCATGCCAGAGTATTAATAGACAATTATTTATTGCAAATCTGAACCATTTATACTGTTTACTGGCTGACACAATGTAAAATTTTGATCCAAATGTTAATGTGTCCATGACATTGCATAATTCTTTTCCATGCCATGGTTTTTCTCTTCCAAATGAATCGAATTTTCAGTACAAGGAAATGGCATTTTTAATGGATGAGTGATTTACAGCCTCAAACTTATAAGGCTATTATTTGTGTAACTAAGGGAGAATTGACTAATTGCAATAACACAGCAAATTAGACAAATTTAGGATTGTACTGGGAATAAATTCGTAGGGAGAAAACGAAAATAACTCACTAAGTTCTTAAAGGGTAACTGATAAATCTCACTTGAGCTTTACAGGTCAGTTGTATTTGGGGGCGGGGGCAAGGGGGGGAGATCAGGTACCTTTGAGGCCAAAGAGACTTATAAATATTCAATTGAGTAGAACATAGATAAAAATTACCTCTTCATAAAGAACCATATGTGTAGGAGAGAGTACTTCCAATTCTCCAAATGTTTACTGAAATTGCCTACACAAATGTTTTCAGCAGTTGGGTGAAAACAAAGAGCTTTATAGTTATGTGGTTTCCATGAAAAAGGCACCGATTTTAGCATATTTACCTTCTATTTGTTGAGCATGCAACACAATGTCAGGGAAGAATGATTTCCTAATGGAGATCTTCATGATTTTTCAAAATAAAAAATGTGTACCAGCAAAAATAATATTTCTTTCTTTCTGAGGTCTTCTTAGGTTGTTTATATCGATTCCTGTTATTTTGTTACTTCTGCCCGCAGAGAGATTGTTAAGATAAAAAGTGCCTCAAGGCAGCTCTAATTAAATCTCTGAGAAGCGAGCTGGGATATCTGAACACAAGGACATTTGAAGTGAAGATTCCTTCAATATTTTAGTCCAGGTGGCTCCCACAAATTCATGATGAGAGAAAACAGATTTTGGGGGTGCTCTAAGGATCATAATAAAATATTTGTGTGCCCTTCCCAGTTATATACAAAATGGCCTTCTCTTCTCCAAAGGTGAGCTCCTCCCTCTCGCTGGCTCACTCCTCTCCAGTCTGTTCTCCACATCTTTCTAAACTGTGTGTTTGCCATTTTTCTCCCCTGCTGAAGCCTGTCCCCTGAGTGGTTGGGATAAAACACAAACACTTGAACCTGGTGTGCTCTGAGTCTCACACTTGATGTCTCTGCACCACCTCCATTGCTGTCTCCTTCTGTCCCCCTATTCCTCTTCCTCAGCGCCCCCTTCCCCCTGCCCCCCCTGCCTGTTTACCAGAAGCTCCAGGTGACTCATAATCCTTGGAACAGGCCATGTGCTTATCTCCCACTGGAGGGAACTTTGCACATCCCTATTCCCTCTGCTTTTACTGCCCTCCTCCCTCTGCTTGGCTGTCACTGATGCTCCCAGAGTGGGTTCGGACAACACTTCTGGAAAGACTTTGCTGAGCCCCTAGCTGGTCGGCCACCCCTGCCCGCCCCCCCCCGTCACAGCACTGCCACATCCAGTTGGGAGTCTTGGTTCTTTAACCACCTCCCTGGGGCTGGAAGCTCCTGGAGGGCATACCTTGTCTTCTTTACTGGACTTGGCCACTGAGTAAGCACTTGGTAAATGTATGGGGAATAAATGAAATGCCTGTCGAATATCCACTTTGTCTCAGGCACCACATGAGGCCCTGTGAAGAACACCAAAATGGTTTGCACGTGCTGTCTTCTCACAAATAGAAGGGCTTACAACAAAGGAGGATGATGGGAGAAACCCAGAAAGGACAGAGCGGACTCTGTGAAAGACCACGAGAAAGGCAAGACTTGCTAGAGTGTGTCAGAAAAATTGAAATTCGTTCTTTAAAACTCATGATCTTCTCTGTGTTTCTCCCTCACTGACTCTGAAACCAAGCAGACCTGGAATTCAATCCTCATTCAACCACTTTTTAACGATCTGACCTTGGCCAATTTACTTTACCTGAGCCTGAGTTTCCTTATTTATAAGATGAAGATAATAATAGTTACTCTGCAGGATGCTGTGAAGATTAAGTGAGATAGTGCAAAGGGCCAAATGCACAGAAACGACTCTGCAAACGATGCCAGGAATATCGTGTCGAGAGGATGAACTCTCTGTTGTCTCACATACGTGCCTCTGCACCACGGCTCTTAATAATCAGCATCTTCTATTTCACCCGTTGGGAAGGTATCTTAGAGTAGGAGCCTTAACTGCATATGGCCAATAGCTTCTTTTCGAATAAATTAATGCTTGGAAAGTCCTTGGTACTAGTAGCCTTTCATTTGGGTCTTTCTGAATTGCTAAGGAGCCAAGGACAAAAACCAGAGCTTACACTCTGCAGGTACTTAGAGACTTTTTGCTGAATTTTAATTGGAGAACTTTAAAAAATCTGATTGATTTGTCCAGCACATATTTATTGCGTTCTTGTATAGACCTTCCTGCTCTATCCACCTTTCCTTCCACACACCTCTATCTAGAATGGGAAAATGTCGGGGGGAAATGGAAAGCAGTAGTCAACCACAGCAATACAGAAAATAGTGATGTGATCACTGGTTGAAATGGGTTCCGACTTTAATATTAATTGCACTGCCTGTGTCAGATCGAAAGACCAAACACCATTGCCATAACTTACATGACAAATGAGGCCAAGGCCACTGTCCACCATATTAATAATGGACCCATGGGTATACCGCAGTCAAGAATTTGGAACGTAAAATTAGACCTATATGCCTGTGTGATTTCATACAAATTACTGAATCTTTTTAAACTTCAGATTCTTCAGCCATTTCATGGGGATTACAAAACCTACCTTGGGAGATTGTTTTGTGGGTCAATTAAGATCATGCATACAAAACACTGAACCCAGGAAGGACTCGATATTTTGTTATCATTTTGAGGATAAATCATGGAATGCGTAGCATTTGAAAATACATTAAGGACACCTGTTTGAGAGAGAAGATTTTTTTACATTTTTCTGACTCAACTGAATGCCCAGCCCGTAATCACTGGCAAGTGCAACCAGGTCCCCTTCCAGACTGTCAAAGAATGGGGCACGTATTCAACACACATGCAAGAAACAAGGTCAGTAGATCCCAAGGTCCTAACTACACCAATGAAAAGAGAAATTTCACCTTACTTATAAATAATCAGCAACCACCCTCAGTACTTGTGACTTAGTCTGGCTTTCTTTGCTATCAAGCAAAATTGGAATGTGGGAATATTTTTTTAAAAAAGAAAAAGGAAAGACACATTTTTTAGGCTTTAGGAGCACAATATGGCTCAGGCCTCTGCCTTCAGGAAGTTAATTGTTGAGCATGTTCTCCAATCTATAACCAAGAGGACAAACTAACAGAGTTGAAAGAAAACCCACATCAGGCAAATGTCGGCCTGGGTCCCCGTATTGGAGACTGTAGCACACTGTGCAGAAATTCACTTCAGCATCTTTGCAATAACACAATCATCTTGTCTGAAGTATTTCATGTTCAAGGCATTAAATTTGCTAATTTTAGTAATTGGAAATATGCCTCAAGTTCTGTGACTCTGTCTGGATGCCTCTTCAATTTTTTTTAGGATGCGGAACCTCTAAAAATGGAAGTAGCCTGGGCCACCGTCCTGACATGTAAGGGATTATGCCCTTTCTAACTCATTTATTTGGTTAATGCCTGGTTTTGATCAGCAGAGGGGAAACTACCCCCTGTTCATATTGAATGTATTTATTTTACTTTTGCATCCCATTCAAGAAGAGAAACCATAAGCAGGGATACATTGGTGAAGGGCCAGTTTTTAATTGTGTCCGATGGAAGAATTTCTTGGGGGTTGCATAGGGCTGTATCACTGATGTACATCAAGAGGAATTCAGATTTTATATTATTTGTTCTAAACCAGAACATTTTACTTATTATTCATAATACATGTTGAAAGCAGACACCAAAATGGCTCATTTGGAGCCTTTTTGTGCTTGCCTGCTAATGCACATTAATGCCAGTACACATTCTGTATTACAGATCCATAAAATGCATTTGCATAATATTGAAATTATAATCCCAAATGTGTAGTAAAAACCTTTATGAAAAATTGTTACTGCTCAGCTACTATACAGTGGCTAATTTTTAATCGTCAGCCTCTCAGCTGCGAGTAAAGATGGGGTATTCTTTAAATAAAAATCTCAGGAGTAGGAGCCTAGAACTGAACTCTCCTTTCTTTTAAGCAAGATGTTTTGAGTTAGGGGAATATAATATCTAAGTGTTAAACCATTGCCCTCACGGTGATTCTGGCCTTTTGTGAGCTGATGTCTTGACTTTGTAAACTAGGTTGCAAAGTATCTCCATTTTACCTGCCTTGAATCAGCAATGGGATGAGGGCCTCTCTCATGACCCCACCAGAGGGTCTCTTCCTACTCAGTGAAGAGCCTTCTGGAACAGAATCCAAGTGTCTGCGGTGACAAATATCTTAGCAGAGAATACCATTGGCCACTGTTTCTTGGGTGCCATCTCTGTGCTCGGTGCTATGGGGGAGTCTTGATTAAATTATACTAAAACCTCATAATGATTCAAAGACATAGACATTTGTCCCTTACCATGAAACCATCTAGAGAGTGTAGGCGCTTGCCAGGGTCTCCCACCTCTCAGAGGGAGAGCCATGTCTGGTAGTTCCCTTGTCTGAACTGCTGCATCCAACAATAGTGTTAAATATAGAGGTGTGATTCTTCAAATGGCTCCACAACTGGACTTTCAAATAATTTCAGAGAGTTCTAGATGCGACTTTCCTAAATTAATGTCATTGAGTTGCCTTATCTACATAGGTTTTAATAACAGGGAACCCTCCCTAACGGCTGGGCTGAACGCTCACCTTGTGTCCAGTGGGGCCCAGGAAATGGCCCTGCATTTCCTCCATGGAACTGGTCATCTCTTGGCCATTTGTCCCTCATGCCTTTTCACATGATCCTAAGCAGAGTTCACATGATCCTTTTTCACCCAGCTCCGTGCAACTCCTGGAAGTTCCACTCAATTCCCGTTTATACCGTGACTAAACTGTAAAACATGGACATGTTCTCTGGTGCTCTTTCACCAGGCTGTACCTTCTTCTTCCTCTTTCTGTCTTAGAAATGTACAGCTATAGGAAGGAGAAGAGAAAACCAGAGTCAAAAAGGCCCATCCCCACTGGATGGCCACCCTAGACTAGTGGCTTCCTGACAAAAACCAAGGGAGAACCGGAAATAAGACAGAATCAATCCCTTACTTTATTTGGGGGATTGTGGTCTGGAAAAAAGTTTTCTCATTTTCCCAGGTACTTATTTCATTTCATTTTAATAGATATTCCATGCGGATTCAAAAGGTCTAATAGTTCCCAAGTTATTTTTTATGCTATGGGAAGTATGCTTTCTACTTAAGAATCCTTAGGTATACAGGTGGTAGCATATTACACATGATATTCTGCACCTCTTTTTCATCCATTAGTATCTTCGAAAGCCCCTTCTGCAGAGACATATAGAGATGCCTCTTCCTTTTAATGTATATGTGCTTAACTTATTTAATCAGTCTTGATGGATATTTAAGTTGTTTCCAATCATTAGCTGTTACGAACGTTGCCACAATAAATCACTAATTCATAGGTCATTTTGAAACACGTAAACAGATGTGTAAGAGGAGGTCCTGGAAATGTAATTGCAGGGACACAGGGAATGTATCCTTTTAGGTTTGGTAGATTTTGAAAAATTGTCCGCCATAGGGAGTGCCCCACCTTACACTCGTCCCTCCCACAGCCCACTACCAGCAATGCATAAGCGTGCCTCAGCTCAACCCTGTCGATCATGGGTTTCTGAGAAGTGATGACTGGGACTTGGGAAAGGATGGATTCAGAGGTGGGCTGGACAGAGGCTTGGCTTGGTGGAGGACAGATGGACTGCTAGCCTGCTTTCCAGGCGTGTGACAGAATGAGAGAGGCTGGGGAAATTCTTGATGAGCCCATTCTTAGTCATTTCAAACCACTCTGAAATAAACTCAAACATATGGGTCTCCTGTCTGCTGCTAAAAGTCTCCGGGAGGTAAATTCCACAGCCTTCTTGGGTAAACTATTTGGACTTCTCACAACTCTTCTGAAAGTCAGGACATTTTTCCTTATGTCTAATATAAATCTTTCCCACATACATCCACTTGTGAAAAAACGTGTGCTCACATCACCCTAAAGCGATGCAAGTTCCACTAGGTAGACAACATTCTACTATAATTTCATGGCTAAAGTATGTATCTTCCTTTTTTTTTTTTAAATAACACACATCCCTTAAATCACTTGAGAAACTTTTCATGCATATGCAAGGAAGAGCATGAGTATTTTTATTTTGCCCTGCATTTAACTTACTGTGTCTGTGTGTGTATGTGTGTGCGCACTTTAAAATTTTGCTGTGCTCTCTCATTTTATTCTTCTCGTGTATAATAATCCTAGAATTATGATACACTCTCGTTAGATGCTGATTAACATATAGCTTTCTTAACAACACTTCCAAAATCACTTCTGCTGAACGAGACAATGTCGCTGTGACGGAGAGGCTTGCAGGTTATTTCTGAGCATATCTTTCTTCTTCTGTCTCGATACAATAACTATTTTAGGAACATTTGGCATCCAAAAAATCCCAGCATTGTGCAAATTAAAACATCTGCTTATACTTTGACACCCTCATTCTTCAAAGGTTAGTTGGATTTGCCATTGCTTTGTTCAACAAGACTGCTCTTAGAGCCCAAGGATGCACATTTAATTATTGGGAAGATATGTTTGACAGAGCTGTGGGGGAAAAAAATTACCCTTCATATTCAGACCAGCATTAACATTTTTATAGAATGAGATTGCCTGAGAGTCAAAGAAGGGGGAAACTCCAGGAAAATAAATATGAATCTGTTTGGTCACTGGTCTTCTTTTGCTGATTTACACGACACCAACCAACGACTCTTTGCTCTGTTGCCTAGAACTCATCAGTTTGCGTTCAAACTGGCATTTCTGATTTCTGCTGAGGTTAAAGACAGCAAAGTAAACTCTGCTTCCAACAATAAATAACAGAGGGAGTTATTCTTTTCATTCAAACAGGCTTTAGATCACAGCAGACAGCTACAACCAGGTGCATTTAGCTACATTTGTCATTGCCACAAATGCAAAACATGTAAAGATTCTGCTGCACACAGGTCTCTAGCCAGCCTGTTTCCCCCTTAAATACCGTCCCATCCCCAGGTGCAGTTGAGCCATTGTCAACCAGCACCGTAAGGAAGGGCCGAGGGTGCCTATAGTCACGACACCATCTCCTCATTGGTTTGTTCGTTTCCACAGGTCATCGGTGCCAGGTGGCAGATTGTACCCGGGAAGTCTTCCCGTATCTCAGGCCAAAGACTGGTAGTCTCCCTGGGCAACGCTGAGATAACACATGTCAAGAGGCAGCAGTGGCTGGTAAGCCAAGTCATCACTTACCTCGTCCCACCGCCCCGCCCGGCCCCCTCTGATTGCAGCCTTTTCCTTGCCATTCCAGAAGCCACAGACCTTCCCGGTTGGACCAGGAGGGAAGGGAGAGGAGATGGGGAATGCATAACACATGCCGCAAGAGGGATTTGGTGAGGCGGGAGCCAGCAGGTGAACAATGACTCATTTGGAAATGTGCAGCTGGGTGTGTGTAATTTGCATATCAGGGACCCTTTGTTAAAGTGGCTTGCCCAGCTGTGTGGGCACATTGGTGGCGGGCGGGTGCTGGTCTGAGGCAGGAGATGAATCCTCACAGAGATCACAGTCACTTCCTATGTAATTTGTGCACAAGTTGAGGGAAGGCACTCTCATCGGGGACCTGCTGCAGAAAAGCTGCGTGGCTCTGAGATTTATTTTCCTTCTGCCAAGTATATTATTTCCAAACTCGCCTTTTCAAGATCTTGCAAATTCCCTTGAAAAATGATTTAACAATTTAATGAAAACAACAGTGGAACAAAAGCCATGTTGATGAGGGACAGAGGTAAGGTTGGGTTTGAAATGAGTGACGAACCTCGTAATGAGGTGTGCAGCTTTGTATATTAAGCGATTTCTCTGCGGTACTTTTCCAGATGTGATGGAATACATTTATTTTTGTGCTCATCTGAACTGAAATAATACAAATGAGATACTAAAAAGATATCATTACGTGCAGAAGTAGGCGAAGAATTTAGAATCCCAATTCTATAAGTTAACAGCTGTGCGTGAAGCAATTCGCAACTGCTTCGAGTCTGCAGGTTGCCCGAGAACCTCTGTCAAGCTCGTATGGACCAGTGATGATCTACGTGTGAATCCTGCATGTTGATAGTTCAAGTCTACTTTATTTCAGGCAAAAATAAATGGCTGGTAGTAAGAAGTCTGTCTCTACCGAAAGCCTGCACTACAGCTGAATACAGCCGCTGCAGTGGTGCAATAAAATGGGATGAGTTTTAAACTACCAGATGGTACCCTGTACAGTGCCTGAAATAAAATGGAGAATTAGGGTGCCCCAAGGTGTGCACAGGAAAGGCAATTACATGAAATAAATGGGCCTCAGGCCTACAGGATGCTCAAGTATGCTACACAGGAGACAAATAGTACATCTGGTGAACAGATTTTATCACACACTGGAAAGCCATAAAGCACACCGTTGAATATCGGATCCCCATCTCGCAATGACATTTTACCTGTGTTGGTATTCAGTGCTGTTTATTTTAAAAGGTGCTGTAATCTCAATGATGTGTTTTAAAAGCCTCCTTAACACTGTTTTCTACTATGTACGATTTGGGGGGGCGGGGCGCGGAACGGATTGACAACGCAATGAGATTTTGTGGACAAATAGCCACTCTGGTGGCACGAGATCATGTTTTTATTTCATCTATCTCATTGCCGATGTGATTTTAGTAATAGGATTATACTTGTCAGCACTCCCGGTTTGGGAAAATGCCAACATATTTTTAATACTAGTTCCCACATCTCCATTTCATTGTCTGTAACCTCACTAGAGTTTCCCTCCCCATCCGCCCCCACCTTTGCCTTAACGTTCAAAGAAAAACCGATTTTAGGGGGTAAGGGTTTGCAAGGAGGATCCGTTGGCACGGAGCCCTTTTTCTTTCTTCCTCCACGAATGCAAACCTGCTTTCTGTTTGAAAATTGTGTGTTCCTTTTCTATTGTAAAAAAAGACTGAGGAGCATGTAACATTCATTATTGTTTTAAGAGTTGCTGTAATAAAATCCTCTCAGTACTTAAAGATAGTTTTAGTGTCCCTCCTAGGATTCATTCTGGCTTTCATAATTGGGTAATTGCATCCCCTCCCCCACCAATAAATATTTTCACCCAATTAAGTTTAAAACTATAATAAATTTTAAAGAATTATAGTCTAAAAATTCATACCCTAGAACCAGTATTAAGTATGAATATTTATCTTAAGCCAAGAAGCAGTGCTGCTTGGTTATACGCTTCGACAGCTTCTGTGGGGTGTTGTAGCTCTCCTAGTGTCCGAGAGCTGCCTTTGGGAGTGTGGCTTCCCTGGTGGCCAGGCATGAGCTGCAGGAGAGGGGGTATGGTTGTCACACAGGCAATCCGTGGCTCCCACCTCCCAGTCCTTTGTTTCCAGACAGCATTATTCAACCATTCACTCATTTCTTCACTCAGTCATTCACTTATTCATTTGCTCCTTTTATTCATTTGCTCATCCCTCATTCATTCATTCATTCATTCATTCCTCTGAGCACGGGGTGGTGCCCAGGATGGACAAGGTGACGGCTCATACAAAGCTTACTGTCCGCTCCCTTCCATTTACTCCACAAACCAATGTGTCCAGGTTGGTCCTGCAGGGCTCTCTTACAAGTCAAGATGCTCTGTTGCACAAGAGCGCATACCATCAATGGCAAAGGGCAACTAAGTGACACAGGAGGACCCTGACAAACATGGCTGGGGTATGGAGTAAATGCACAGGAACTCACAGTCCAGGAACCCCATTTCAAGCTCCAGCCCACTAGAGACACACAAGCCTCTGTTCCTTCCTTAACAAAATAGGGATTCAATCACAGCCCCCAAAGCCAGTACCTTTTGGCAACCGTGTTGCCTGCAGCCAGCAGCAAGGACAAAAGGGTCCCATTTGCACCAGCTGAAGCTGAAGTCTGGAAGAAGGGACAAGAGCAGGAGAGACTTGGTGTAGCCACAGCAGGAGTAAGAGGCAGGGAATGAGCACTAGGGGAAGAAAGAGAACTCAAAGGAGAAACTCAGTAGGACCAACTGGGGTGAGAATAGGAAGGATCCTGAGCTCTGGGAAAAGGCTAATCCTGAGGGCACCGTAGGGATTCCACCTTGCGGTTTCCCTCCACCTGCTCTCCTGTGACCTGCTGCTTTCTTTCATCCACTCTGCCCCTCTCCCCACCCCCCCCCCACCGGTCAGTTCTATCATGTCATCCCCAAATGCACACACATGCTCTTCTATGGTCGCCATCTCCACCTCCACCATCGAAGCTTAGCCACTTCTCTCCCACCCCCACCTGAGCACATGGCGGTGTTGGATGCCCAGGTCATTGTACTTCAGATGAGAGGTCGTGAGAGAATAATGCCTGAAAACGCAAGGGCAGTGGTGCCAAAGTCTGAGGTAATAACATTTTAGGCACCAGATGCTGTGAAGGGAGATGATGCTAATGATGATATCAAGTCGGTGGGAAAATTGTAAGATATTTCGAAAAACTTTAGCTTCTAAAGCTCTGAATAAATGTCAAGAATTTCTGAGGACATCGAGAGGGAAGTCGTTTTAAAGATTCAAGATTGACACCTGAAAAACTCAGGATCTAGGAGCTTTTCCTCTTCACATAACCTTTCTGATAAGTGTGGGGAGGTGGCGGGGGTGGCAACTGAGGTTTACAGAGAGGAAACATCCTGAGTTTTGAAGTTCAGCATCGGAGCTGGGGCTAAGACCAATCTGGTATGTGGCTTGTTATTCCATATGCAGAACTGATCAAGATAATGGCAATAACACTTCATGTTATATTCACTCTCAAATATTTCAGTTGATTTCAAAGATTTCATTTGGGGAAGTAACAGTCATGCACTTAAAAAAAAAACAGTCTAAAAAAGGCAGTCTAAGCTAAAGGCAGGGAAAGATGACAGGGAAGAATTTGCAGGGAATCTCTTTTGTGTCTGGATTCAATTTTTACTGCATGCAGATTTTTCATCAGTTCTTGATAAGCAGCACAGTTAAACTGCAGGCAAGGCTGGGAGTGATGTGGATGGTTGTACGTTTCTAGGAAGCTATGAGGGAAACGTGTGGAGGCAGGGGATCTCCTTATGAGGTGTGTGAGTTTCTTTCGAGGCTGTTTCTCCAAGGGCGGTTTGGGCCACTGGGGAGGCCTGCTGCCTGACGCCTGTTGGTGTGGCACCTGCCCCGGAGGCAGAGTAAGCTGAAGCAGGGATCACTCCAGAATTAGCCAAGGTTGCAGGGAGACACCCCCTGCCCCCCACCCAGGTGGAAGTGGCCTGAACAGGTATGGAGAAAGGTCGTTTCCACGGCAGCTGTCATGAGGCACCCTGCCAGGGAGGCTGTCTAGGACTTAGTGGACTGGAGGCAAGACGTCAGCGTCTCCGTCCTGCACTGCCACACCAACAATCAGTGAGCACACCCGGCTTCCCCCAACAAGGCGCTCCAGCGTGCCGGCGAACACGACAGCAGACAGGTGGGATGCCTACCGCTGTTGTTCTCTAGCTGTGGAACCCCAGCAAATTATTTCCCCCCTTTAAACCTCAGTTCTCCCTCCGCTCTATAAAGCGGGCATGAAAATAATAGTACCTTCCTCATGTAAACAGTAATAAGGAACAAATGAAATAACCCAAAGAAAGTACAAAGTACAATGCCCAGCTCATGGTAAGAGCTCAACAATTTTTAGCTATTCTTGCAAAGAATAACTCTGTAGGCAAGGGTAAATGCATTAGAGGTATAGAGAGGAAAAGGAAAGGAGGCTTTCTTTGAGGCATTACAGCATAGCATCAGAAGGCATGGAAAAGAAAAAAAGACATAGAGAATGGCACCGTGGGCATGGAGCAGAGGCAGGAGGTTCCAGAATTAGATCGAATTAGAAATAGAAATTAGCTTGGCCCACTGGCTACTTGATGTTACAGGGTTCTCTATAGTAGAGGAGGCTTATCTGAGGAATAGAAATCCTTTGGGATAAACAGAGGCAAATGGTGAGTATGGAAGAGTCAACCGGAAGCCATTCTAGAAGCTGGCTTGGCGACAGTAAGTAATGGAAACTGCGTGGCAACTTACCCAGGAGTTGTTGGATACAGTGAGAGGTGGATCATAGCTGTCATGTTACCTGTGGGTATAAGGACAGGAAAAGTGGGAAAACGGGTCCTGTGGGTGAAGGTTGGCTATTGGGGGGAAGACAA
The DNA here is from genome assembly GCF_028018385.1 of Neofelis nebulosa. Taxonomy (NCBI): domain Eukaryota; kingdom Metazoa; phylum Chordata; class Mammalia; order Carnivora; family Felidae; genus Neofelis; species Neofelis nebulosa. Next base: position 57,004,501 of record NC_080783.1, on the reverse strand, counting down.
AGTGAGGACAGCTCTACGTTGTCATCACAGGGATATTGCCAATGCTGCTTGAAGACACTCACAGACAGAGATCTGCAGTGTCTCGACACGTGCATGAAGGTGGTACAAATGAAAATGTCCTGTGCTTATAGAAAATCAGTAAGTTGAGAAACAGGAGGAATCTCTTCAGAAGGGCCCGAGTGAATATAAATGGCTCCAGCTACTGACATTCAATTTTTTTAAGGTGACAGAACAAAATGCATGTTAACTTGTAGGGAAAATAAGAAAAGTAAAGAGGAACATAAAAATATAAGACATGAATTGACTTAGAGATAATTCCAAAATGCTCGGAAGACAAAAGGGATTGACAAAAACAGCTGACATGTCACAATGCACTAGCAGTCATGTTGGAGGCAGCAGAAACGAAACTGGACTGCAGACATGTTTCAATGCCAGTCCTATTGACTAAACAAATCTGAGATTTGTAAGGCTTTGAGATCAGCAAAGGCCTAGCTGTATATAGTTAACTTTTCAGTACTGGGAAACAGAATGATAAGAAAGAGAATTTCCTTAGGCTATAGACAGAAGAGAAATAGAAAGAGATAAGCTAGCAGTACACGAGAACAACCTCCATAAATAAAAAATGTATACATATATATCATATTTTTATAATATCATCTTGCAAAAGAGTTCCATTTTCTCACCGCCCTGTCTCACCTTCCTGTCTTAAATTCTGAGTTCTATCTCTTTGACTCCATTAACTCTCTTCTCTCAGAGATCAGTCACCACGTCCACTGACCTGTAGCTATACTCATTTATTCAATGCATATTTGCTAAGCATAGTCTACATATAGCACCCTGTGCTAGATACTGGGTGATGTGGATCCTGCCTTCAGAGAGTTTACAATCTGGAGGAAAGGCAAATGTACACAGATGAATACACAGAACAAGACAAGAGATCAATACTGAGTTCTATGAAGACAGTGCCGAGAGGGTAGGGCAAATGAGGCAGGAGCTATGAATTTTCATCAGGTGGACTGAAGGAGTTTGGGGGGAGTTTACGATTTCAGCAATGACAGCAGAGGTGTGAGAGGATATCCTAGGCAGAGGGACAGGAATGAGTCAAGACGTTCTCCGGGAATGGTAGGAAGTATGGAGGTCAGGAGAGTAGAATAAGCACTTTCCAGTTGTGGAAGACCCCGTTTGCCTCATGATTAGTCCTACGTATTGCAAAGCAATGCTTTCAACAATGTGGACAAACAGAGAGACAGAAAGTCCAGGGAGAGATGTCGGTGGCCTGAACTAAGGCTGTGGCAGAAGGAATGGAGAGGAGGGGCTGGGTTGGAGAGACACCATGGAGGTAAAATGAACAAGACCGAATGCCTTCTTGGGTGCAAGGAGTGAGGGAGAGGTTGGAACCCAAGATCCTCTTCGGAGTTATCATTCTCTTTAACCTTCTCCCCCACATGACGTTGCTTACTACTCCCGGCTTCTTGAAGCTTTCTTCTGATTCTTTTAATGAGGCGGCACTGCCCTGCCTCTCCTTCTGGTCATGAGCAGAAACTTAACAAATGACCTTTGGTAAGAAATTCGACTCTTCATTCCAACACTCATCTCTCTAAAAGATTAAGTGATTTATGTGACTCGGGTCAAGTTTGAGTTAAGTGGTAGGTCTGAGGCCATGAGACTTATCTACCAAGCTGAGTTCCATCCCCCAGGGAGAAGAAAAGGGAAAGATATTTGGTTGCAGGTGTGTCCAGATGTGAGCCTGGAGAGTTGAAATGTTCCTAAGTCTCCTTTGGCTGGGAATAAGGCTTCATACCAGCAGGCAAAAATAGTTTACAGCTCATTCCCGAGATAGAGAGTTTTAAGTAGAGATATGATTTGGAATGGTTGACATATAAATCTTCTTCCCAGGCTTCAACATGAAGCACGAGTTTGATCCAACAGACAGCAATGAGTCTTTAAGAGCTGTAATGGCCTATCATGTCAAAGGGTATTTATGGATTTACAGAGTCTTCAGAAAACTGGATCTTGTACAAGCATGATAAAAGCCCACAGAATTTTTTGCACAAATAAATGAGTGCTTAGCTAGCTGTGTTTCTTAAATTAAATGACTCAGCCATTGTTCACTTGTTGTAAAATACCCAAGGGTCCTAGTCTACATTTTGGAGTAATGTGCTGCAGCGTTTCTGTTGGAAGAACAAAGCAGTTTGGGGCTGTAGGAAATCACTAACTTCTATTTTTGTTTCGCACACTGCTAACTTAATAAGAAAAATGCTGCTGAGTACATGCTTTTATGACAGGCATTTCTCAGGTCATATCTCTGGTGACACACAGGGGTGATGAGAGCAAAGGAGCCTCGTATTTAAAAAGCTGATTTGGGACATAGGTCAATAGTCTGAGGAGCCAAACATTTTGCTAGACTCTCAATTGATAAGACTTACAAACCAATGATTTTGTGAATGGAAGTCTTGCCCACAGTACCAGCAATTTCTCTCACTCCCAGCAAATAGTTGAAGAACTACTCACAAGCTCTCTTCTATGACAAGGAGACAAAGAGATAGCTACTCTCTGTATCTTCATGAAATGCTTGTCATTCGACGTTTGAAACAATACATTTTTATAAGTAAATTGTGGTAAATGAAGCTTTTAGACAAGTAACTGCTACTAGGGCAGTCAGTGCTGCCAGAGGACATTCACAGTCCCCAGGGTTTTCTGTGTGTGCCAGAAGCCAATGCACTTTGTTTGGCTCAACTCAAGATCGGAGACCAAAGGTTTTCTGATTTGGGTCAGGCAGATAAATCTGGGCTTACCAAGGATCATTTCTTTAAAAAAATAAAAAAAAGCTTTCCCAGTCTTCATGTTTTGTGAGATCAATATTGAGAAAGGGCCGGATATAACGTTTCTTTCTTGGTTTTGAGTACCGACATGGGAACTTGTCATATAACGGCAGCCCCATTGGGAGCAAAGGGGGCCTGTGGCAGGCTGCTGCACCATCACCACTGTGCTAGTCTTCCAGGAAATCTCCTAAGTCTTCAGGAGAGAGGCAGAGTTCTCCAGCTTGCTGCTGTGGTGACTAGGAGATCGAGAAAAATGGAGGAAGACCAGGAGGGGTTGTCATTCTACTTCTGCCAAAGTGACCTGGCTCGCCTTCAAGTCAAGTCCTCCTGGATTTGAAGAAGGAGTCATTGCCTTACTTGTCAAAGAAAACCTCGGCTTTTTTTTTAAAAGAATCTGAAGATGAGTGGCCTCAATTTATATTTACATGATATATGTGACTATTCAGAGAACACTAAAAACCGTATGTGATGGAAGCTCCCCTAAGAATCATACAGAATTCCAAAAAGATAAAACAAGTACACATTTAAAGAAAAGTAGAAGGCTGGTACGTTAGGGGCACCAGGTAGTAAGATGAAGACTTGATTCCAAAAGGAAAATGGAATCCATTGAAAAGTCAAGTCCCCAGTCCTCTCTAGTGATGCTTCAGGAAGAGTTCAGACTCAACTTTAGGGACCAAACAACTTTTCAGGCATATGAAACCATAAACATCTCCTTGATTGTGAAAACACTTAATCTCCAGGCAAGATGGGAAACACATGTGTGTCTTCCTTTCATCTTTCCCCAGTGCGGACCACTGGGTGGTGAATGCTCAGAGGGCGTGGTGAAAAGCCTTCCTTGAGTTTTCCAGCCTCTTCCCCACGCTGCCCTCTAGTGTGGGTCCACCATCTCCTCCTGGATTTGGGACTCAAGGGATTGGCAATAGTATGCATAGGCCTAAGCGGTTATGCTTTTGGTTCTTTTGGCCACTAGACTCACTTGGGTAAACAGTGGGCACCAGTAAAGACCATTGAGCAGAGAAGGGGCATAAGTGGAGTTGCGTTCTACAAAGATCATTCTGGCAGCAATGTGAAGAATGAATTAGAGCAGGAAGAAGATGATGGCAGAGAACATAGCCATAGCTTTTCACAAAGTTCAAGTGAGAGATGATGAGGAGTTGGAGGACAGAGGGGATGACATGGCCCACCCATGACCACAGTCACTGGTATCAAGAGCAACCTTGCGACTAACAAACTTCCACGTGAGCCCAGACCATGGCCATGCCTGCCTTAGTGGCCTCTGTGTCTATGCCTATGTTTCTCCCATGAGACCCTTCACACCTTCCTCAGACGTGAGTCTACATGTCATAAGTATGTCTGCTTCTAATAGGTTTTAGTGTGCATTTCTTACCATAAAAGACTTGTAGTGAATTTGCAGTTTTGGCCCAGGGCCATCTCTTCATCCTGCTCATAACTAAACCCAGCAAGATCTCCTTTACCTCTATCACATTTACTTTCTGATAACAAAGACAGGTGGTGCAGGGATATGTGCATGGTGATAGCCAGGCAAACAACCTCTCCCTTCCAGGATGAGGAAGGTCAGGAGAGGACTCAACATCAGCATCATCGTAAATAACAATTATAATAACAAATAATAAAAAATTACTATTGCAGCTTTGTACTGAGCGTGTGGTCTACACTAGGTAGACTTTGAGCTGTGTTTTATATATATTTTGTCCCTTAATTCTCACACAATCCTATCAAGTGGGTACCATTAGTCTTCCCATTAAACAAAAAGAAAACCAAGGCTGAACTAGAGCTTAAGAAACCTTCTTAAATGGGCGGTTCAGTTGGTTAAGCATCTGACTTCAGCTCAGGTCAGGATCTCACGGTTCCCAAGTTCCATCCCTGCATCAGGCTCTGCGCTGCCAGTGTGGAGCCTCCTTGGGACTCTCTCTCTCCCCCCCTCTCTCTCTCTCTGCCCCTCCCCTGTTCGTGCTTTCTCTCTCTCAAAATACACAAATAAACTTAAAAAAAAAAAAAGAAGAAACCTTCTTAAATACACATGTTAAACCCATCCATCGTTTTATGTTAATTACATGTCAATAATGCTGCGAGGCAGGGAACCATTCAGTCTACTACATCCACACAAAAAAGAAACTCTCTTAAAGTTACACGAGTAGTAGGTGGCAGAACAGGGTTTCAAATACAGGTCTGTCTTATTCCTGAGCTCCTGTCTAATTGAGTGGCCTTGTGCCACAAAGAACATTGGCACCTCATAATTTCCTGCACATATGCTAATCTATTCCTGGAACAACCCCATGGTATAAAGTCAAATAAACAAAACTGCAGACATTTCTTCTAGTCTAATTCAATATAGAAAGAAGAGTCTGTCCCAAGTCATAAGAGACCATTTCAGATTTAATCTAGCACTTGAGTTCCGGATCTTGGCAGAAAGGGATTCAGCAAAGGATCCAAACCAGTTGAACCCTCAGACCCACTATGGCACGGGCTCAATTCAGGTCCTGTGAGAAAGGAACAGAATGTATCCAACACCCACAATGTCCCTTCTTCCAGAGTTGGTGACTATACTCATCCCGAACATCTCGCAGGGACTTCCTGGCATAGACGGGTTCCTGTCTCCAATTCATGAAACTTAGGAGCTAACAGACAGTCTTGGCTCAGGTGAGGTTTTGTGCCTTGACACTAGTTATACGTAAACTCCCAGAGTGCTAGGCAGCCATATCTGCCAAGGGAAGCAGGTCTATCAGCCGGGGCTCTGAGAACAAGCCTTCATCTGCCACAGTGCATTGTCAGCTGAAAAAAATCACTCTTCTCCCAAATGCAGAAACTACTTCTCACCATCAATTAAGAGCATGTTACAAAGAACCTCTAAACAGTCTGATGACATAGAGAAAGTAAACAAAAGATTAATATCCAACATTTATATGCAAGCAATACATCATTAATGATCATTATAGAGAACTTGCTTAGTTCAAATGAGGTTCCAGAAGACTGGAAGCGTTCCACTGCAACACCATATTTATAATAGCCACCCTGGGGAACAGCAGGCCCATCAACTTGACATAGCTAATATGCAAGGTAATGGAAATAAGTAGAGGTGAAACGGAGCCACACGGACACTGAATTGTCTTGGGAGCCAAACTCCATGCAAATAATTAGAGACTGCCTGTTTATTAGCAGAGTGGAGAGGACATTCCTCAGACACCTTAGGTCACATTTTAACTTACCATTTGAAACCAGCACATCATGTCACCCTGCTAACTTAAAATCACAGCCACTTGTGAATTGACAGAGGACAAATCACTTCTCATGAAATCTGAGGAGGGAATTTGTTCACGGGGTTGGGGAAGCATGATAAGGCCGCAGAAGAAGAAGGTGGTCTGCATTTCAGAGACCAGAGACTCACTATGCAACATTTTCCAAGGCACTTAACCTTCCTTTTTATTACTTTCCTCAACTCTGAGATGTGGATAATATTGCCAAACCACATCTTATACTTTGTGTAAAGCAGAATATCAGAGCCTATTTCAAAGTGCTTGGTAGAGTAGAAGACAGGAGAGGGAAACGCAGGTGCTTAGTGGGCCAAGGGGCATGCGTGGAGCACAGGAGGACACAGTGAGGATTTTGCAAACTGGCGAGACCAGTTCTAACCAGCATCAGCCATGTTACCTTGAAGAAATATATGCCTCACATCGTAGGTCCTCTCATTGTAAAACAAAATTGGGAAAAAAAATTTTTTTTCTGACTATAGGAGAAATCTCTCAATTGTAAAATGCAGCACCTAAAAAGTTTCTAAAACTCTGTTCATGACCGCATCCTGTTCATAGGCTATTAGTTTGTAACCTCTCCCTGATGGGTCACAGGTTATAAGCGCAACTAGGAATTTTATTAGTTGACAACAATAATTGCTAACATTTATAGTAAACTTAACTATGTACCAGGTACTTCTAAAAGTTATACAAAGTAGTCTGAAGAAGCCCATGGGATGAGTATTTCATAATCTCAAGTTGACACGTGCAGAAACTGGGTGAGATTATCACTGGCTGAAGTTATCCGAATTTCATGGAAGCCTTAATATTTTTTTTTAATTCAACAGAGGGTGTGATGTAAGAACCCGCCCTGCCACCCCCTCTCAACTTTTCTTAGCAAAAACCCTTCCCCAGTGACCATTCCAAGGAAATATTTTCTCAAAGCACAGTTAACTCTAAGTATTGCCTATAAATAAGTACAGAGAAGGTATCCACATTTCTGGTCATACACTTACTTCTCTTTAGGTCATCCTAATCCACGGAGTTAGTACACAAAATAAAATTAACAATTCATTTTTATTTTGCTGGACAAAGCAGAGAGTAGCCAGGAAGGGCAATTTCTTAGCCTGACTCAGATACCACAGCATAACACAAAGTGGAAAAGGTAAGCTGTGCAACTCAGGTCCTGTGCCAACTTCAAATACGTGGTTGCTGAGCCTAGAGGTGGCGCACTGTCTCACCTTCTGATTACTGTGAATTAAAGACTCCACCAGAAGTCTTTTGTCCTGAAAAATATTTCTAGAGGGGATCTTCAAGTTCAAGAGAGATATTTCCAAAAAGATCCAGGAATAAAGAGAGAGGCCACCTACTGGAGAGAAGGCCTCTATTTCTACATGAGTGGTCATAACCATGTGATTATCTGAATGGTGAGTGAAATAAGACTTTACCGACCTGTCTCCTCCTTTGGTCAACCTCTCTCAATGCCTCCGCTTGTTCATAAGACTGCTGGATAGTACGCGAGAAACATTTGGAAAACAGTGTTCCCTGTAGGACAATTAGCAGAAAATGATCACTTGTTGTAACTATTGGAAGAGAGCTAACAATAAAGGAAATTTCTGATAACCTAAAGTCCTGAAGCATGCTGGACCTAGTGTTCCCCAGGCTGGGCACCCCCATTTCCCACACTGTGCTTTCTCGGCCCCACCATTTCCAGCATCCCCCTGCAGCATGGAGACGAAGGGCTCCCGGGCGATAGGAGGCAGTTAAAAATACCAGAAAGGAGCTGGCAACCGAAGGTGTGGGAAGTCAGTGATGGGAAGTCAGAAATGGAATCTTACCAAGGGTCAGTGTGTGGCACTCGGAGGATTCCGGTGCACAAAGTGACGTACTTGGGCAGAAGAGAAAACAAAGTGGCGGCCCAGACGGAGAGGAGCCTGGGGCACCTCCTCCCTGTCCGTGGGCCTTGGGGCCTGTGTCCCTTCTCTTCCCGTCACAGGCTGAGTGTTTCCCCAAGGAACCGGGGAGTTAGAACAGGATGTGTGTAACCCCCGGGGGAATCTGAAACAAAAGCAAAACAAGAAAAGAAACTTCCCTTCATGTACCCTTCACCAGGGCATTCATTCTGAGAAGCAGAGAGTTCTTTTAAAATGGCGCTTCCTTGGCCTGTGAGAGGGAACTAGTCAGTCAATTCTCAGAAGCAACGACAAAAGAAGAGTCTAGGGATTACGACAACTTGTAGGTACCCGTGATATTAATCATGAAAAAGGAAATGGCAACCATTAGAAAATTCCCAAGAATAGGTTATGCTGGGGCGGAGGAGGGAACGGTACTGATTTTTTTTTAACAAGGAGCAGTATGCCTTCCATCTTCAGCCCCCAAAATATAACCAGTGGGTCTTAAGCCCCTTACAACACATTCAGTTTCGTAAGTATTCACAGAGCTTCGGTACGTGCCTGGGCACTATGCTAGGTGTTTCGTTTTAGCGGCCATTAAAAGAAAGCTTTTTTTTTGTTCGTTTGTTTTGTTTTCCCACCAGAATCAGACCCATAAATACGGAGAACAAACTGGTGGTTGCCAGAGGGAAGGGGGGAGTTGGGCAAAATGGGTGAAGGGGAGTGGGAGATACAGGCTTCCAGATGGGAGGAAAGGTAGAGCACAGGGAATACAGTCAATGGCACTGTAATAGTGTTGTGTAGTGACAGATGGTGGCTACACTTGTGGTGAGTATAGCATAACATATAGAGACGTTGAACCATTATGTTGCACACCAGAAACCAATGTGTCAACTATACACATAAAAAAAAAAATTTTTTTTTAAAGAGAAGGCTTTGGGGTGCCTGGGTGGCTCAGTCGGTTGAGCGTCTCACTCTTGATTTAGGCTCGGGTCATGATCTCATGATTCATGAGATCGAGCCCCACTTTGGGCTCCGTGCTGGATGTGGAGCCTGCTTGAGATTCTCTCTCCCCCTCTCCGTCTGCCCTTCTCCCCAGCTGGCGCTCTGTCTCTCAAAAATAAATAAATAAGTAAATAAATAAATCAAAATACAAACTAAAAAAATAAAAATCAAAAGAGAAGGCTTTTGTTTTTTTTTCATTAAGCAAAGGCATCACACTGGGAATGGAGTCACCGAGTCAGGACTGTTTTTCATGATCCTCAAGCTTAATGGGGGATTTACGTCCTGGTCCTTGATTCAAGATGGGAAAACTGTCTTGTGCACATTCCAGAAGTGGGCATCCCAGAACGCGAGGACACTGAAGTTATCTCAGGTACCAAAGAGGTCACGGGCCTCTCAGACAACTTGCAGGCCATTGCATACCCAAACCTACTGCTCCATGGAGAACTAGAACCAATTAAATTCACAACTGCTTTGCAAGTGCCAAGTTCCAGGCAACTTCCAATTGGTTTAGAATGAGGAGTAGAGGCAGGCCCAGAGCAAAACGAGCTGAGTAGGGAAAGGGGAAAATAGATTCAGAATGTAAAAAGCAGGGTTCTTTGATGGGCTGAGGAACTGACACATGGAAAATGTAATGCATTATTGACAAACACGTATGCTGGCTGCAAAAATAATTAACACAAGCAGAAAAGAAATAGGAATGAAATGGAGCAGAAAGACTTTGAAAGATTGTGAAGTGGCCGCTGAAATTGCCAAGCTAATGTCAGAGAGATGATTAAAATTTTCCGATAGAACAGGTGAATAGGTAGTTAGGAGAGTGTGATGTAAACCAAGAGAGAGCAGATCATTATATGAATCTGCACTGAGGTACTAATCAGCATTTTATGTGCAACTTCGCAGTGCACATTTTAGCAGATGGAGGAAGCTCTTAAAAGCTGATAGCTAAAGCGAGTCTGACTGCCTTTCTACTCCATAATCGCCATCCCTGGAATGGGTACTTGCTCCAAGTGAACACTGCAGGACCAGTTCTCAGAATAGAATTCTGGCCATATCAATATGCTCACAAAGGAAAGAGATCTGCAAAACTTTAGGACCAAGGGAGAAGAGGGAGAAGAAACAGGAGGTTTCTGTCTTCCTAAGCAGAGGTGCCTGGATGAACGGGCTTTAAACACATAAGCTGGAGGTTCAGTAATCAGAATTCAAAGTCTCAAAGTAAAGATCAAGGAGCAAGCAGGAGCGATTCTTCTGCAGGCCAAACTGCATGCACGCAGGCGCGCACTCACATTCTTGTGGAAACTGTATTGCTGCAGTAACAAAAACAATTAGATGGCGGGTTGTGGGGACGTTAAAAAGGAATAATTCTTCATGATCAGAATGGTTTTTTCGCTCATTCAACAGAAAAAGACTCTTATTTTTTATTTGTTGGCAAAGCCAAATTAGAAAAAATATATATCTTTACGACCACAGGAGACAAATGAGTGATACCAAATATCACTAAAAATGCTATTAATCTACAGTGATATAAAATTACCATCTCAGCACAAAGAAAGCCTATATAATCTGAATTTCTCTAGCATCATAAAAACGAATGAGAAGCGAAATTGAGAGTAAGTATGCTTTTGAGATGCCGTTAAGAGTTACACGCATTGTTAACAAATGTGGCTAGACAGACTGGTGATTTACCTTGAGAAACAAATTTACAGAGACACAGAAAATTTCCGAATGCGACCAACTCATTGCTCTTCTTGTGTGTTGATAACACCTTTGAGGGTGCTATTCTGCTTTCTTAGGTGCTTAAGTGTGGCTGATTAGCCATTGACCTTATGGATTATTTCCCCCTGCTTTCATTTGCTCATTTTCTGCACATTTCAGAAGCCAAAAGGAGCTTGGGAGAGGGGATAAGGGGTAAGGGTGTGACAGGAAAGAGAATACAGGTCAGGGATTTCTTCTTCAGGAAACAGAGGAGTCCAAGTGATCCCACTGGGTGACCAGTGGCCCCATCATTAGCGGGCTCTCCCCAAATGTGAACAAGGTCACCCTCTGTCAGTCTTCCCTCACCTCTTGCTCTGTCTGCAGGAGAGGAATATCAGCCCAATTCCAGGATGTTTCACAAGCCTCTGGAAGAGCTGGAAGAGCTGGAAGAGGGCAATGGCCAGGTCATGATCTGACTGGAAGTTGAGGGCATCGGCATTGGACTATTGATTGGGTGGGAGGCTAATGAGGATATGGGAGGAGAGGGTTGAATAAGGTAAAAAGACAGAGCAGTGGAAACAGGAGGGAAAATTAGTGTTTCCACTTCTTCCATTTATATTTAAAAAAAAAAAAGAAAAAAAAGAGGAAACTCACCATCACCACCACCACCACCAATTCCACTTTGGGAAATTTAGAAAGGGACATGTGACAGTTTTCAACAAGTCTCAAGGGTGATGTGGGAACAGCATATGAAGGCGGTAAAGCTTCACCAAGATGCTACGGGTAACTCAGTTTGTTGCTAACCAGAGGAAAAAGCATGATAGCAATAGATTTTTCCTTTTTGCTGACCGCCTTCTTCTACATAGGTTTTTGGCATCTATATGTAATGCTATGAAATGCTATTACTATACGTACTGCTAGATGCAGGACATTCTTGTGTGATGAGGACACTCTTATTTAGCACATTTTACTGGTGAGAAAGTCTGGTCACAGGGCACGACAGTGTCCTGCCCAGGGGCACATAATTAGAACAAGTGTAACCCAGAAATGGAATGGAAGTCCCACTCTGATCCATTGTCCTTTCTAGAAACCCAACCAGGCACGAACTCCTCACATCCCTGTTGGTAGAGACACCAGCCTTGAATACAGGGATGCTGGGCATGGCCTTCTGTGTCCCAGCAGAAGTGAACAGAAGGGACAGAACCCAGTTGACGGCACCTGAAGCTCTAACTTAGGGGGCATTCTTTAAGAAAAAGCATTCAAAATGATGACTGCAAAATCAGGCATGAGTGGAAAAGTCAATGTGAACGAGGGAAGAAATTACACCAAATCAGAAATTTTATAAAACTGACAAATGCCACAAATTTCCAAAAAACCCAGAACAATAGCTGAATAACAAAAAAGTATTTTTGTTAGCTTATTAGAACTGATACAGTTCTATGATGCTGGTTTCCCCAATTTTTTTCTTGCCTTCATATTCTTTGATTGCCTCTGTATGATAACGATTTTATCATATTTCCTAGAAAGAGGATAGACAAGTAATTCAGTCTTTCCTCCAGCATGATTGATCAAAATGTGTTTATGATGGATGGTTTTAAAAAGTGACTCTTTGCTTCAACCTTTTATGACCATGCCACATCTGTAAATTCATCAGCAGTCTTTTTTTTTTTTTTTTTTTTTTTTTGGCTTGAGAGGTGCTTCTTACCTGGTGCCACAGCTTTTGGAGACTTGAAGCCCTCTGGTCAAGCCAGGAAGCCTCCCTCCCCACTTTCCAGTCCCAGGTCCTCACCTCCCTCTTCCTCATCAGGCCTGATCTGAGGATAGGGGTCAGGATGCCAGGTGGCCATAAGCCCAGGCCAATGAGCAGTGCCTGGTCTGGATACTTCTCGTTGAAGGCAAAGATGGATCAGGATGCTGAAGAAGGCCCAGCAGAAGAAGCTGTCATTAGGGACCAGTTGGATGGAGAAATTGTGCCCAGCTGGCCAGCCCAGCCAGCAGCCCCAGAGCCACCACAGGCAAGGGCAGTGATGCCCCCAGGCTGAGGCAATGCTCTTTGTCTCCTAGCTCAGGTGACTGCTTTCTCCTGCAGGCAACACTTGCACCTTGGAAAAGACCTTGAATTCTCAGCTTCTCCAGCTGTGCTGTGACTCTGCCTTTAGTTGGCTCTGGCCACATTTTGAAATAGAAGGCTCGCATTCAGGACCTTGCTTTCTCCTTGGAGCTTTACCTGTTCTTGGAGTATAACTACAGTGGAAATTCATAGATAGAGCATTTGTAGCAATAAGTTTTGAAGCTCAAGGAACTTTTCTAACCTATGAATAATAAACATTCAAATTTTGATCAATCTTGTGAGAGAGAAGACTGAATTGTTTTTCTATTCCTCCTATAGTAAATATTATAAAATTGTCACGCGAAGAGTCAATCAAGGAATGTGCAGCCAAAAAAAAGTGTTGGGAAAAAAAAAGTATTGTAGCAGTGTGTCCCCCTCAGCAGCCCCGGAACCCAGAGGAGATACTCCCATCACTGAGATAGCCCCAATCCTTTGGAGAATTGCTCTTGGCTTCCTGCTAGATTAAGAAATGTCTCCCCTTCAAATAAATGCCTGGGAACCATTTAAATTGCCTCATACCTTGCGTGAGTGAATTTAGATCAGAAATATTAAGACAAAAATCCTCAAGGTTTCAAGGAACATAGCTGCAATGGTGGTTTTCCAGGGAACCAGTAGGGAGGATACGGTAATGTTGGAGAACACTCCCTCAATAAGGCCAAGAAATGGACACACCCATCACATGTATGTTTAAAGTCAACAACAAATTTTGTAACAAACTTTGTAACCTTTTCTTTTTAAAAAAAGTTTTTATGTGTATTTATTTTTGAGACAGAGAGAAACAGAGCATGAGTGGGGGAGGGGCAGAGAGAGAGGGAGACACAGAATCCGAAGCAGGCTCCAGGCTCTGAGCTGTCAGCACAGAGCCAATGCGGGGCCCGAACCCACAAATTGTGAGATCATGACTTGAGCTGAAGTCGGACGCTTAACAAACTGAGACACCCAGACACCCCTTAAATTTTGTAACCTTTACATTAGTCCTAGCTTCCTCACAGATTAGAAAGGGAAGGGTACTATGGTTATACTTAGCTCAAGGGATGAGAAAGCACCTACCACAGTGCCCTACAAATGTGCTTAATACATGGTATTTCCTTCCTATTGCTTTACAATATAGGCTCTTGAATTTTACAGACAGAGTTCTATGGTGTCTTTCATCTTTACTAAATGCTCCATTTATGCAACTTGAATTCCTGCTGGAACCCAAGAGACCCCATTGTTTTTAAGAGCTCACTGAGTCCTGACTTTTGCTTTATCTTCTTCACCCAAAGACCAAACCCTGAACTCTTGTTTCCACTGTATAGTGCCTGTTTTGTGTGATGTTGACACTAATTCATAGGACAAATGAGCTGGCAATGTTAGATCATTTCTTCACATAGCTTTTGATGTTCAGTCTTCCTTGAAAGAGCAGCTACACATCTTGGAGGGGAGTATGAGGCATCATGATGCATGCTTACTCCTTTTTTCTCTAACTCAGACTTCTCCAGGCTGCACATATTTATAATGTTAGGAGTGCCTATAAGCACTTAGAGTCATGCACTTACATATTTGATGGTCTGTGCCAAAGCTGTCCATGTCTGATCAGATCACACATGCTCAGTTATTGTGAGTCCTTTCCTTTGAAATGGAAACTTTAATACTTCAAAGTTTTCTGATATCCAGCAATGTACTTTTTCAGACCTTTCCTAAATTATGTCGATTTGAAGCTCTACAGTAGAGTTTTTATCTGCTTTTGAATGCTAAATGTGTCTGGCTCATTTATTATTATTATTATTATTATTATTATTATTCTGTGTCTGCTCATAAAGAGACAGGGGGTTGGGAAAGAGAAGGCAAGTAAGGTAGAATTCTGGCTCAAAACATGTTGATTAAAAGGTAGTGATTGTCCATCAGATCTTTAGCCTCACTCTCAGTCTGAGATAGTTGTCTCTAAAGGTGGAAGGAGATGGCTTTGAAGTAAATGGGCAGCAGTGTTGAGATGTAAAAGTGATTGACAGGGCACAGCCCATATCAGCAGTGCCTTCTGAACACGAAGGGAGCTTGTGTTCATATCATCTCATCATAGCATCTCATCATCTCATCTCATCTCATCTCATCTCATCTCATCTCATCATCTCCTCTCAACTTATATCCTATCATGGCTTCCTTCAAATTGGTCTGCATTTGTAAACTTACAGGAACAAAGTAAATGCTTGCAGGAATTTTAGCTTAGAGAAATAAGCTTGTGGCATTCATGTAGCACCTTGAGTTTTTCGAAATCAAGGCACGGGCTCTGGCTAAACTTTCTTTGCTAGTAAGTGTTTTGGTCACAAAGTCATACCCAATTCTATTATCTGTGTAATTCATACAAATCCCTTTGGTTTGTAGCAAGACCATTTTGTATTAAAGTCATTCAAAAATCACTGATCAATTACTGAGATGAATCCTAATGAGAAAGAAAACCTCGTCATGACCACAAAAGTCAATAGATGGTTCAAAATAGTTCGGCAACTGGAGTAAACCTTAGAAATAATTTCATCCAATCCAGTCATTTCACAGACAGGAGAACTGAGGCCCAAGTTGCTCATGCGATTTGGTCCAAGAGAGCAGAAAACTAGCATTAACATCCAAGTGTTCTGGTGTCTACTTGAAGCCAAGACAGGATATGATAATATGTGCACACTACACTGGAATAAACGGGAGGGGGGGACTTAAGGATACAGATACGGGCAGGATGAAAACATCGATTGCATTTTTTTTTAGTATTTTATTCCTATGATAATAAAAATAAAATACAGAGCACTCGAGATGGATATTAAAGATTAAATTCATATAAAAGCTCAAAATAAAATCTTTTCCAAAAATTTTAATGAGAAAGTCGAGCTTGTCTCCATGCACATAACTGTTTTATACCAAGTTTTATGTTTGAAATGGCTACAAGCAAGTCCTGATCAAGTCTTTTTAATGATCTCTTCAAATTCTTGATAGTCACCATTGATGAGAAACTTTGTTCACACAAGTAGGTGATAAAAAATTTAAAGCCCTTTTTTACAGCCATTCAAAAATTTACAGCAGTCGAAATTATCTTTAAAGAATCTAAGAGCTCTTCTTTTTTATTTTCTTTGACCAATGTGGATGTTGAAATTTCTTGTGATAACGAAAATGAATTTCAAATCCAGTCAAACTTTTCCATTCCAAGTGTTCAAAAAGAAAGGCGTTTGGTGTGCAGAATGTGCACTTTGCGCGAGAGCCCTGGCCCGGCCACTTGTGTGGACTCCAGTAAAAGGGCAGACCTGTGCAAATGGGCATAAGGAGCCAGTAGATGTCAAGAAAGAGGTGCCAGGCTGCCTTCGAGCTACGCTTTGCAGGAGTCCCCCCGCCCCTGGCTTCCCCGCCACGCCCTCCACCCATCTCCCACTCTCAACCCAGGCTTGGGCCGCGCATCAGGCTTCACAGGTTTCTGCAACTGGAAGTCTCCAGCATCTCTGCAGCCCTTTTGCCAGCAGTGTGCTCTGCAGCAGACAGTTGAGACAGATGGCAAAGAGCACCTTCTTGGCAGCGCTCAGAGCATCAGAGAAACTCATGGTTTCAGCCGTCTGTACGGAACATGGGGCATGCCCGACAGAGCCCTCTGGCTGCTCTTGACGAGTCCTGGACTGACGGCCAGCTCCGGACCTCAGGTAGTGAGGGTTTACCAGTTCACAGTACTTCCAGCATAGCAATCAGGAATCCCAGAGAGATGCAAATGGCTGGGGCATGTCAAGTGGCAGGACGGGATTGTCCAGCACTCAGTCTTCTCTCCCTTTTCCAAGGTGTATCTCCGTGAGTATTCTGGCCAACATACTCTCCCTAAGGGCGAAAGTAATGCCTCCTCACTTCTACCAGGGGGCCAGCAAATGTGGTAGCTCGACTTCCTTTGTCCAATACGTGGTGGTCCTCGAAATGCATACAACTGGTATCTAATTAAAATTGTGTCTTGCAAATGAATTAATAATACTAAATCTTATTATACCCACTTGGGTATCACAGAGGTCTGACAGCTCTCTTTCCGTGAATGCTCAGTGTCAGTGAGAACAGCACCACTGACCACTGTAAAAACAAACCTCATGTGAATAGAAAATAAAATCAAGCAGTTTCCTTTACAGTTTTTTGCCCAAACTCCATTCATTGTCTGACCGCATATACTTCTACCCATTTCAATTCCCTTGGGCTGAGCAGTTTATGTTATAAAGGACAGCAACCTGCACGAAAAATGCCCTTCTTCCACCTTTGTTTTAAAAACGAGAAACATTTTCTTCTGTGGTTGGTAAGAAGTGCTGAGTGGACAGCCCTGGTGGCTTCTGTTCATACTGTGAGCAGCTACGGACCACATCGGCACCAAATTCTCTCGATTTCTGCCGGGGACAATGTTATCCTTCAGGGACCCACCCTTGGGCTGCAAGAGCAGTTTTAGTACCTCTGGTGCCGCCAGAGAGAGTGACAGCCAAATTCTGACCCTGATCTGTGTTCAGCAAGAGCATCATGCCCTACATGGCAGCCCCCACCATTCACAGCTCTACTCACACCTACTGGGGACTCCACCACTCTGCTCACTCACTGTGCCCTATAAACACTATACAACACACGTTCCTTGCCTTTTTGATGTGCTCAGTCAGCAGTTCTGCTTCTATCAGGTAGCTACAGCCACAGTGATGTTATGCCACAAACTAGTCCCAATCTCAGTGACGTGAAAGAGCTGTCATTTATTTTCCCTCTTATGTTTGGATTTGGCTGATCCAAGCTCGCTTCAGCTGGCCTTGATTTCAAGCCACAGATTGCATCCAGATCATCTCTACATGTTTTTTTCATCCTCTTTAGACCACCAGGCCAGGCTTGGTATTTTCTTCTTGGGGCAACAGCCCGAGAAGGGCCAGCCCAAATGCACAAGTGTATTTTCCATCTCTGCTTGTGTCATGTCTGCTAATATTCCACTGGGCAAAACAAGTCACGTGGCCACACCCAACATCAGTGGAGTAGGAAAGTGCACTCTCCCAGGAAGGCATGGAGGGGCAGTGGTTGGAGGCAGCTGTGAATATTTGCTGAGCCATCATCTAATCCACGACACATCAAATCCAAATTATAGGACCAATAAACATGCTATCAGGATGTAGTCAAGCCTGAGACAGTCTGCTCTAAGAAGTTTATGTGAAAGAATACATGCCTCACATTGTACAAACATTTCACATCAAATCTTTGTGACTTGGCTTCTCAGTCAGCTCCCAGATGATCTTGTTTGAAACAATCACGACTTGCCCAGTGAGAGACCCCAGTTTCCAGAACCAATGCAGCCTCATCTTTAAAGAAATCATTCCCTGCTGGAGAGGATGTGGAGAAACGGGAACCCTCTTGGACTGTTGGTGGGATTGCAAACTGGTGCAGCCACTCTGGAAAACAGTGTGGAGGTTCCTCAAAAAATTAAAAATAGACCTACCCTATGACCCAGCAATAGCACTGCTAGGAATTTACCCAAGGGATACAGGAGTACTGATGCATAGGGGCACTTGTACCCCAATGTTTATAGCAGCACTCAACAATAGCCAAATGATGGAAAGAGCCTAAATGTCCATCAACTGATGAATGGATAAAGAAATTGCGGTTTATATACACAATGGAGTACTACATGGCAATGAGAAAGAACGAAATATGGCCCTTTGTAGCAACGTGGATGGAACTGGAGAGTGTGATGCTAAGTGAAATAAGCCATACAGAGAAAGACAGATACCATATGTTTTCACTCTTATGTGGATCCTGAGAAACTTAACAGAAACCCATGGGGGAGGGGAAGGAAAAAAAAAAGAGGTTAGAGTGGGAGAGAGCCAAAGCATAAGAGACTCTTAAAAACTGAGAACAAACTGAGGGTTGATGGGGGGTGGGAGGGAGGGGAGGGTGGGTGATGGGCACTGAGGAGGGCACTTTTGGGATGAGCACTGGGTGTTGTATGGAAACCAATTTGACAATAGATTTCATATACTGAAAAAAAAAAATAAAAGAGAATCATCTAAAAAAAATAAAAAAATAAATAAATCACATTCAATGGAGAAAAAAAAAAAATCATTCCCTTCTTCTCTGACTTGTATTCCATACTGTTTGAATTGCCTAGGCACCAGAGCCTTCTGTGTACTTCCTTTCTCCCAATCTTACTCCCATTTCCAACTCTCCTAAAGTCCAAACAGACTTCTTTCCAAGTCCCAGACTACTTCCGGTGAAGTATGGGATGACTTTGCAAATGCAAAGGAAGAAGAAAAATCCCTTCTTTACACCCTTTTCTTCTTCCAGCTCCAATGAGGTGTGTGTGGATGTATATTTGTAGCATGTTTCTGATACACCCTACTCCTACCACTGGTGATGGAGCAGAAGTTCAACACACACAAACAACTAACACAAGCGTAGCACTGGCCCCTCCCTGCAGGGGAGTTAAGGCACTATCCTTGGAGGGGGGAGGGGCCCTAGCCTCTATTGTTCTGCATTGCCTTTGGTCTGAGATAGTCAAATGGAAACTCTCTTTCACAGAGACAGTGACATAGTGGTTAGGCACGTGTTTAATCCTTCAGAGTCAATATTTGCAGAAAACATGAGCACAGCAGGATACTGCCTTGGAGTTGTTGATTAATCCTTTTCTGAGGCTTCCCTTCTCTAAATTTCCTTTTTATTTTCAGCTCATCATTAGTTTCATAATGGGATGTGTGCCTGCATTATCTCATTGCCCCAAAGCCTGGCGAGGACCATGGTGAACCTTAATTCTGCATCAAGTCATACAGACCTCCTCCTTCCCATCCTGCTCCATAATCAATAAGAATAAGAATCCTTCACCCGGTGTCCTTGAGTGAATAGGCAGCAGCTATAGGTGCCTGAGAGAAGCAATGTGGGGCCGCTATAATCTCCAACCTAGATGACAGGGATGTTTGTCACCTGTTTAGAAAGTTGAAACCACACCGTGAAGTAAATAGTCAGTTGATACCCATTTCACATACAAAGCAAAGGAAGCACACACACAGATGAAGTGACAAGGTAAGAGTCACACTGTGAGTTGGTGAGAGCCCCGAATGGCTTTAGGAGTTTCTCAATGCTTCTCCAGACAGTGAACTCCTCTCTTGAGAGGATTCTTGACATCGTGAATCTTTCATTGTGCAAACCCCTTTCAGATGGCTTTTAGGTGGGAGCAGTGAAACTGAGAAAATATCAGAAAAGTTGTTCTGCAGGAAGGAGGCAAGCCATTTTCAGTCTTCTGACAACTTTCCATTCCTCCTTTCTAGAGGTTTAAACAAAAATTTTTAAACGCTTATTTATTTTTGAGGTGGGGGTTGTGCAGAGAGAGAGAGAGAGAGAGAGAGAGAGAGAGAGAGAGAATCCTAAGCAGTCTCCATGCTGTCAGTGCAGAGCCTGGTGGGGGCTCAAACTCACAAACCTGAGCTGAAACCAAGAGTCAGATGCTTAACTGACTGAGCCACCCAGGTGTCCCAAGGTTTAAACAAATTTTAATCACAAATCCTCTGGGCAGACTGGTTTTCCATCCCATCTGCTATGACATGAAATAGAGAACTTTCGTTGTTGTGTGTCTGTGTGATTACTTATGTAGCCTGTAGACCTCAGAGAAATTGATTTACTTCAGATAGTAAGACTTTATTTTATATTTTTTTCTAAAAATGTAAAGTTGAGCATCTTAGCTTGGAATCATTTTTTTAAACTTTTTTTAAATGTTTATTTATTTTTGAAAGAGAGAGGGTGGGGGGCAGAGAGGGAGACACAGAATCCGAGGCAGGCTTCAGGCTCTGAGCTGTCAGCACAGAGCCTGATGTGGGGCTCGAACTCATGAGCTGTTAGACCATGACTTGAGTCAAAGTCAGACCCTTAATCGACTGAGCCACCCGGGCTTCCTTAGCTTGGAATCATTAAGTGCCAAGAAATTAGTCTAGTAAAGTGGCTTATAGAAATTGAAACAATTAAAATTTCTTACAAAGCTGAAAAACACACACACATACAACTTTTTAGTTAAGGTCATTCAGCCAAGCTCGTGTTAAATGAAAATTCCATTAAATTTTCTAAAACCTTTTTGCTGGGCAAGAGGTAAAAATAAATTTAGAAACCCATGAAGAAACTTAAAAGTCACTTAGACAGGCCTCCCTAGGAAAGGCCTTCAGCAGGTCTGTTTCTGTTACTGGAAGTTGAAACATCTAATGTCCATTTACTCTTGAATCCTCTTTATTTCCCACCCAGAGCTCACAGTCTGCCTGTTTCTAATTCCTCTGTGCCAGCATATCTGTTAATGTCCCAAGCGGCTTCCTTTACAGCCGCGTGATCATCTGTGTATTATTAACTAACCGCAAATTAAAGTCATTACTTGGTGCTTAATTTTATGTAACATTTCTTTGTAATGTGTACAAAAGAAATTTGTTTTTACAGGAGTTTGGTAAATAGCATGTGTCATGATTAATTAGAGAATATAACGGGTCTGTTGGTCTGAAATTAAATTCAGTGTGACAATTTTCTTTGAAAATAATTTTTTAAATGACATTTCCAGGTATGTGAGCTTTTAAGAAAAAAAGGAAACACCCTGCATCGATGGGGCTTATGCCCAAACACAGCTCTATCTGTTGGACTTTCCCTGCTAAAGGACTCATTTTTATATTTCTCAAATCTAGAGGCGCTCTAAGGAAGAACAACATTCAAATAGCTATTCTAAATCCTTTCCAGACCAAGATGGAGTATAAATGCACAAACTAATAAATAAGCAAATTCTTAAATATTCAGAGGTCAGTCATCATTCAGTGCAGTTCACTCCCCTCCAGCTCTGTGTTCTTCCTTGTCCAGTTCACTCCAGCTCTTGTGTTTCTTTCTTCTTCAGACACATCAAGTATATTCCTGCCTCAGGGCCTTTGTACTTGTTTCTTCTGCCTGACATCTCTCTGCCTGGGTCTTCATGTGGCTCAAACCTGAGACAGGGACTTCTCCAACCACCCAAGCTGAGGACATGCCCCAGTCTCTATCACATCACTGTGTTTAACGTTTTCTTCACAGAAAAAGTCACTCCCTGACATTATCTGACTTTTATTTGTTCATTGTCTTTCCTCTGTCTCCTCCTATAGAAGGTAAGATCCTTGAGAGTGGAAACTTGTCTACGTTACCCTCCCTGTATCTTCAACACCTAGAACAATGCCTGGCACATTAGGTGAATGCTTAATACATCTTTGTGAAATGAATGGAAGAATTTCGTTGCTCTCGCAAACCCCTACAAACAGCCAGGCTCCTGATGGAGAAAAAGCATAATTGGCTTTAAAAGTTTTCTTGAAGAGGGTCACCTGGGTGGCTCAGTCAGTTAAGTGTCCAACTCTTGACCTCGGCTCAGGTCATGATCTTACTCTTTGTGAGATGAGCTCCATGTCAGGCTCTGTGCTGACAGTGGTTTGGGATTCTCTCCCTCCCTCTTTTGCTGCCCCTCCCCCACTCATGCGCGCGCGCGCGCGCGCACACACACACACACTCTCTCTCTCTCTCTCAAAATAAATAAATAAACTTAAAAAAATAAAAAGATAAAAGTTTTCTTTTAAGAAACAGAAATTCAGTATTTGTTGACTAGTCATGAGCACAATGGAAAGAAATGAATAATTAAAATGTGAACAAATTAAAAGCTGGAAAGGACAGGAATAATGGTTTGCAACTAATTGCTTAGCTTGCACAAATACCAAGTACCAACCAAGAAGTGAAACTTCTGATCAGTTGACACCTTCTATCTTTATAAAGCCAACAAACAGTTTGAACTGCTCCCATTAAAAGAATTGGCCAAGCCACTGTCTTTGCTGATAATAAACTAAAAGATCTGAAGATCTTTCAGTTTTCTTATATTTAAAGCAGAATTCTGAAGGTTGAGATGATGTTTCATGGTACAAAGATATGACGAAGAATATGCCACCATAATGTAACAGAGTCCTGACCAAGGATAAAAACTAAAAGATGTAAATTTCCATGTTCAGTGTCATACCATATTTATGTGTTATACTTAAAATGCCCTGAAGTCTCTTTCCCAAGAATCATGTGTCTTTTTAAATGTTTATTTGTTATTTTGAGAGAGAGAGAGAGCTGGGGAGGGACAGATAGGGAGAGAGAATCCCAAGCAGGCTGTGCACTGTCATCACAGAGCCTGCTGTGGGCTTGATCCCACAAACTGTGAGATCATGACCTGAGCCAAAATCAAAAGTCAGCTGCTTAACCAATGGAGCCACTCAGGTGCTCCCCCAAGACTCTTGTGCCTTTTAAAGCTCTTCT
This sequence comes from Neofelis nebulosa, assembly GCF_028018385.1. Lineage (NCBI taxonomy): Eukaryota > Metazoa > Chordata > Mammalia > Carnivora > Felidae > Neofelis > Neofelis nebulosa. Next base: position 56,981,463 of record NC_080783.1, on the reverse strand, counting down.
GCAACTCAACATTGAAGTTTTTATCAAACTAATAATAATAATAATAATAGTCTAGCAGTATTAATAAGATTTTATTTCCCATTTCCCAGTTATGAGTAGGGTTTGGGAAGTGTTTATTTCTGGATTTTCTGAATGTGTTTACAGTGAACAGAACTAGGTGGCTCAGAGTGCAATGAGTTAGAATCTCTTTACGTTCTAATCCCATCTCTGCCATTTGATAACTAAACTTTGGTAAGATACTTAATTTCTCTGAGTTTCAGTTTTCTCATCTGCAAAATGGGCCTGATATAACTCATGTAGATTAAATGTAAAGTACTTGTTTCCATGTAATCAAATGTGTCAATCATTTTACTTCATTACTGTTAAGTTGTAATGTACAGTTATCCCCATGCTAGGTTGTAGAGTAATTCACTCAGATTCACTGTTGATTCAGTAATCGTATTGTGGTGCTATCGTTATTGGTGTTCTGAAACTATTATGTTTGCAGTGTGAGATAAAGCAAAAATGTATATATATGGGTGTCATTGGGAACCAGGACTTTCAGCTTGGGTGAGAGCAGACACAAATGTAAGATCAGTGAGATTAAGTAAAAATCCTGCAAATAAATCTGAGGTAGCAATTTGGATTCATTCTGTGTTTTGCATTTAAAAAATACTCATTTTCTAGTTCTGTCCATTGGAAACGTATGTAAACAATGGTCAACCCAGTAGAATGAGCACCCTGGAACCTTAATTGTGTCTCTAAATACTATTCCCCACCAAAAGGAACCAAGCCACTTGGAAAGATGGCTGATTCCAGGCCTGAGGCAGGAAACTCGTGAAAAGAGTCTGGAATATCTTGTCATATCAGATAAATAGAAAGCTATGAAAAGCTACTGGGGTTCTATCCAGAGGGTTTGGGAATCAGCTTAAATAAAGAGGATCCAACTGGCCAAAGATTTGAGCATCAGTATGCTGATAAATGCAATGGATTAAACCATATCAAGTATATTCAAATTTGTAAGTTTAGTATGATACAAAAAAAATTAGATTCACCTTTAGAGGATACTAGGGAACCAATTCATTGTGCTAAAAAACAAAACAAAACCAAAAACACCTGGTCTCATAGTAACCAGAGAGTCAAGGAGAATTTTCTCTTCGTAGAATGTTTTCAGCTAATAAATGAATAAGTACCAATAGAATCAGGATATCACCATTTTGTGACCTCCTAATGAATTAGTGGATCTGAGCAATGACCACCAATGGCTGCTCAGATCACCAAAAAGAGACGATCAGATATGTACCTCCTAATTGAAGTACAAAACACTGCATATGAAATATTCTTGACAAAATAATTGAATCTGAATTTTATCAAGTCTCTAGATCTAATTGCCAATTTAGAGCTTACAATGACAGAATAACACAATAAATAGGGACACAGTCAACAAAATCCAAACTGTTGGAAACTCCAAGAGAAACAGCCAATTTCTTCAACAACAACAAAAACTGCAAGGGAAAAAAAAAGAGAAGAGATGATAGGGAAATATATAAATTTTTGACATGCAAATGTATTTATTTGATCATATTTTAAAGGGCAGGAAAGAATCACATCCAGTTTTTAAAATAGTATCCCTGTAAACAGACTGAAATTCAGAGCTACTAGTTTTCTTTAGAAACTTCTAAAGATCGAACATAAGCAGCCTAGAAGCCTTTTCCTTCCCCTCCAGGCTCTTCCACACTTGGGATGAGGGGAAAGAGTTTGGTGACAGTTGATGCTAAATAAATAGCGTATGGTGGAGCTTTCCAAACTCTTTCTGTCCCCTCTCATTGGCAACAGGGTGACTTGGCTTATTCTTTAACTAAAGTCATCAAGTAAGCAAGAAAATAGAGAGCAGTTTCCATTCAGATAATTTCCAGAAGTAGGAATGGATAAACTCAGAGCTTAATTGTTCAGTCCTTTCTTTTGCCACCCAGAGTGAGGAGCTCAGATACTTGGTCCATTGAGACATCAATCTAATGCTCTCAGTTCCTTTGATTACAATGTGTTGGAAAAGCCATCTCTGGAGAGGGAAGAAAAGTTAGTTTATTACAATTATGGTGCTATACAAGGAAAATCAAAGCAGCAAACAGCAGGCAGTGTCCCTTTCCTCTTGAACTCCAATAATCGGCTTCAAACTCAACTGGGAGAGCAGATGGTGAGGTCAGAAAAATGAGGAAAACTTTATACAGATCTATGGACCACTCCAGATCTTCTTGGATTGCCAACACCCTTAACTTTGTAATCTATCTTGATTACTTGAGGGATTGAAGCTTTCAGACTCCATTTTTTGACCAGTACAGTAAAATGGCATACATAGATGATCCTTTTAAGGTATACTGTGTTCTTTTCTGATTGCGTCCTCCAGGGTTTAGATGCACAAATAGCCTCCCCTTTGATGGCTAATAAATGAATATTGCAGCAAGAACTCTTTCTTGGAAGATTGGAATGATCAGTCCACCTTTAGTTGGTTCATAATTGAGAAGATAGTTGCTTCCCAAACCTACTGTCTAAACCAGTGCTGAAATGGTTTCCAATTCACTTATAATATAAAGACATGGCCCCATCACGATGATAATTCCAGGATGCCTTGTGGATGGTGGTGCACATCTCCCATTTGTGATCTAATAACCTTCCTGGCTTGAATTTGTCCTGACCGTTGTAGTAACATCCATGGTAACAGGAGCATTTCCAACCCCATGGATCATTTACCTTCATCCTTGACAGGGCTATCATCGAAGAGCCAAGAAAGAAAATTTGTAGAGTTGCAATAAGTATTAGGGTATTCTCATTCTCCATCAGACCAACAGGTTAAAAATAAGGTCAAATAACTCTGGCATCTTTTTCACCCTGACAAAATGCTGTGTTCTGAAGCCATTTTTCTTACAAAAGAGATAGAGGGGATGGAACCATTCTGAGAGTGAGTGAAAGACTCCATGGCTTATGTTCCTCTTCTGGACATCTGTTCCCAATTCATCAACTCAGCAGAATACGATGGGGATGGGGTTCCAGATCATGGGAGCTCCAGCTGCAAGACACAGGCCTTGGCCAGTTTGTGAAACCTTTGTGATGCTCCATGGTCAGGACTTCCTACTGGCCACATGGCTTGGAGAAGTCAGCCCACTCATCAGGGTGGAAGAGGTGTGCGGGGAATGGTGGTCCCAAGTCCACGTGGCTACAGCTGGGCTGGTAGTTGTCTGTCCTGAGGCGCTGGTACTGGGGTTGCTACTCCCCCATCTGGTGCCACCAGGACCACTTGTTGCTCCAGGCCAGCTTCAAGAACACACCCCCAGGGTACTAACTCCCCGAACTTTGCTTCGCAGAACAAATCCAGAGTCAAGATTCGGCCAGTTCAGGGCACAGCAGCGCGGCTGCACTGAGCTCCCAGTCAGTGCCCACCCGGCCCATGACCTCCTCCCCGGAGCCCTGATACCTGTCAAAAAACTCAGAGAGACTTTTTTTTAAATTTTCTTTTCTTTTTTCTTTCTTTTTTAATTTAAATTTTAGTTAGTTAACATACAGTGCAACATTGGCTTCAGAAGTAGAATTCAGTGATTTGTCACTTACATGCAACACCCAGTGCTCACCATTAACAAGTGTCCTCCTTAATGCCCTTCAACTGTCTAGCCCATCCCCCCACCTTCCTCCCCTCCAGAAACCTTCACTTTGTTTTCTATCATTAAGAGTCTCTTGTGGTTTGTTCCCTCTCATTTCTCCCCATCTTCCTATATGTTCATCTGTTTTGTTTCTTAAATTCCACATAAGAGTGAAGTTATAGGGTATTTGTCTTTCTGTGACCAACTTATTTCACTTAGCATAATGCACTCTAACACCATCCACATCATTGTAAATGGCAAGATTTTGTTCTTTTTTATGGCTGAGTAATATTCCACTGTGTGTGTGTGTGTGTGTGTGTGTGTGTGTCTCACAATTTGTTTATCTCTTAATTAGTCATTGGACATTTGTGTTCTCTCCATAGTTGGGCTATTATTGACAATGTGCTATAAACATTGGGGTGCCTGTACCCCTATGAATCTCTACTTTTGCATCCTTTGGGTAAATAGTAACAGTGCAATTACTGGATTTCAGGGTGTTCTATTTTTAGTTTTTTGAGGAATCTTCATACTGTTCTCCAGAGTGGGTGCACCAGTTTGCATTCCCACCAGCAGTACAAGAGGGTAAAATAAAAAAAATTTTGTAAGAGCGAGACAGAGAGTGCACACGAGTTGGGGAGGGAGGGGGAGAATTTTAAGCAGGCTGCACATGCAGCACAAAACCTTACACAGGGCTCAATCTTCTGACCAAAATCAAGAGTCAGATGCTTAAGCAACTGAGCCACCCAGGCAGCCCTCAATTAGGAGATACTTAATTCAACAATCCTAATGAATGGATCTTGTGTGGAACCTGACCCAAGAAAAACAAATGCTTTGTTATGTTGCTTTGTTTGAAGGAAAACAGGACCAGTATAGTGTTCATAGAAGGAAATCCAGAAGAACCGGGAGGCTTGAGGAAGAGAGGTTGGGAGTGAAGGCCAAGGAGGCGACCATGGGACCTCCTCTCTGCCGTACCCACCTCAACCTCATTTAGATATTGTCTCCAATTAGCCCCTCAATGAAATGTTTTGGTTTAAGTAGAATCTTAGAATAGGGGTCCAGAAAAAGATCAGCTCTATTAAACCATGCCCTCCAACTCAACTAGAGATAAAACAAGAGAGAAAGGAGACATATCTCCAAATTCAATTCGATCTTCAGTTATGCTTTATAGAGAACTTATGTCATTCACAAAAGAGATGTAGCTTCCCCAGGGGAGACAGCAGGTGCACGCTTTCTCTCAAGGTTATTTAATTGCTGTCAGGAAGACATATGATTAACAAAACCAAATGCTGGAAATATGAAGTAGAGACAATTTTAAAGTTGTTTATATAGTTGATTACAGTATATCATACAATGTGTTCATATGCCATAAACCTGCCTATCACAAACTGTTTCCACACCTGTGCATCTGCACTCAACAGCCTACTGCTTCACTGTGCATACATTCCCAGCTGAGAGAATGGCCAGCACCCAGGAGAACACAGTTTTCCTTCATGGCCTCTCAGTCACCTTCTGCACACCAGCTTCACACCGGGGAAGCTGAGGCCTGAGGCCTGGTGACTGCCAACGTCCTCGACTGTGGTGAGAGGCCTCTGACCTCCACAAAATGACAGGCCTTTGGGGTTCCTCACTGTCCTTTAAGATATTGCTGTTCAAAACAAGGCCCACTATTGTAATCTTGGTTACTGTTCAGAGATGAGACAAACACAGCATTGAGAGGAAGCATTTCAAATGTGGAGAGACATCTGGCAGGAGGAGGTTACGTCTGTTGAATCTAATAAAAAATGGGACTTGAATTTTGTGTGTATTGGTTTTATATTCCATTTTAACTTATTTTTATTGCACCTTAAAAAATATCAGGCTGTGGCAGATTGGAAATTTAAAAACAACAACAACAACAACAAAACTTACCTTTCACCATACATAATTTGAGAAGCACTGCCTTAGAGTGATGGCCCCCATGCACGCAACATCCCAAAACTTCCCTGTGACACTCTGACAGTTCCCAAGAGGCAGCCAATGGCAAAAATGTGGACCCAGAAAGACGGTCTTCTGAAGGGTCAAAGGGCCACTCATAGATGAGAAGCAAAAGTCAAATCTGCACATGGGTTAGGTCCATACCAAGGGTTGGTAGATCTCATGAAACCAGTCCAACTGACCCCTGGTTGCAGGATAACACTTAGCCTTTCCAAGAGTAAGAGTGTAGTAATGGTAGCAATAGAAGCAGCACTGGCCAAGACTTACATAGGACTTAACCATGATGTTGCTACCGTCCTAAATACCTCACATATACCAAATGACGAGTGGTGCCTCTCTTTGGAGTGACGTATACGGATGTCGACACGCATATACTGGGAAGCGTAGTGTCGCGTCTGTTTACAGTGATTCCTTACACAGCCCTGAAAATTTGCTAATGACTGACCCCTTATTTGAATATGTTAAGACATCATGACAAATATACTAGAGACACTAATCAAAGAATAGAACAATAATATCCAGTAATAACTCCAATAAATAGGAAGTTTGTGTTCAGATATTCATCATAGAGCTCAGCTGGAAAAAAATGTTAATGCAGAAATAGCATCCAATCTTGGAAAGTAGGGGGATAGTTTGAGCTATGTTTTCACTTTTTTGTTGTTGCACTTGGAAATTCCTTCTCAGGCAGGAAACAGAGATTCAAAAAACACATGTAAGAGGCAAAGACAACAACACAGCAAAACTTGCTTCCCAGCACAGAGACATTATCTAGTACCCAGTCTTTCATTTACTAGTTCTCCCCACCCATCCAGAAAGGTTATGAGACTGAGGCACAGTTCAGATATTTCTGTACTCTTTGCCCCGATGTTGAGGTTTAATAAATGTTCACATTTTATGAAGCCCGTATTTCACAAGCAGAATCTATCTGCCCTTTGAGAATGAGCCTTCTTTGCCTCTTACATCTGCCCTCTCCTGGAATCTCTGCTACATCCAGGGCTACCCCACTGCTATGGGCAGCGAGATTCCCTGCTTGGGTTTAGAGTGGTCAGAATATGTTCATCACACACAGATTTTCAGTCCATCTTTGTAGGAAGGGATCAAGGAGTTCACCCTGGTGAAACATAAGTAGAGGAAAAATTAGCTCCTCCCTCATGTTTCCATGGCCCTTATCCCTCCTTGGGTTCTGGGCATGAGCTGAGGCTTGACTTTGTGGGGTTAATGGATGTTCCCAAACCAACAGGAACATACATGGAGATGTTTTCTCCCAACTGACTAAAATCTCTCCTTCTTCCCACCAATTTAAAACCTAGTGGGAAAATGGTAATGCTAAAGCCCAATCAATGAATATTCGTTGGAATCCCATAACATTCCAAAGCCATGATTCCTGTCCCTAATGAACCATGAATCTCAAGAGATTCTTCTCCACATTAACTCTCTGTGCCCTTCAAGATGAGGTCATGGGTGTAGGCGTCCTCCTGAAGATAGAGAAGAGAAAGAGAGAGCCTCCCAGGCAACTGGGTGAAAGACACAAGGTGAATTAGTGAAAAGACAAGAAGAGAAGGATATCTGTTATTTAGTGGGGATGTTTCCAGCACAAAAAGTCCCGATGTATTTTTTTGTGGTATTTCTTATGTCTCTGTAGTAATAAGAAGTAGGATGATTCCATATAAAGTGCCTTCAAAAACTTGTTGGGGTGTCTTGCTGAGTCAGTCACTGGAATGTGCAACTCTTAATCTCGGGTCATGAGTTCAAGCCCCACACTGAGTGTAAAGATTACTTAAGATTACTTGTCATTTTCACCTTCCCAACAAGAGATGACAAGGATATTAATATCTCCATTTTAAAGATAAGGACACCAAAACTCAGGAAGAATAAGTCTTTGTTCCCACGGTCACACATATTGGAGCAGAGCCAGCACCTTAATCAAAGTTCTGCTCAGTATTCTTTTGGGTGCCTGGTTGGCTCAGTCTGTAGAACATGTGACTTTTGATCTTGAGGTCATGTGTTCAAGCCCAATGTTGGGTGTGGAGCCTACTTTAAAAAATAAAATGAAATAATAAATAAACTCTTAAGCTCAGTGCTCTTTTACCATCATAGCTGCGCTTATGGTCTTTCCCTGGATTTAATATATCCAAAACTGAATTCTTTATTATTCCTATAAATTTTTCTTCTCTCAACTTCTGTATAAGTCTGGGAGTTATCTTTGATACTTCATTCTCTCTCACTTTCCCAAACCCAACCCATCACCAACTTTTGGCAATTTTACCTCCAAACCCCCCTCTTGCTACTTCTAGCTACACTGCATGGGTCGAGCACTCTGGTCACTTATTTGTTAAATGCATGTCAAAGTGGAATGAGTCCAATTAAGAATGTCACCAGGAAGACAAAGTAGTTGGGAGAGGAGCTGGATTTCCATTTATTTATTTATTTATTTATTTAGAAGACACAAGTGAGGGAGGGGCAGATAGAGAGAGGAGAGAGAGAGAATCCCATGAGGAGCAGAGAAAGAGAGGGAGAGAGAGAGAAGCGGGGTTCGACCTCACCCAAAGTGGGGCTCCACCTCAACCGACACAGGGCTCGAACTCATGAACTGTTAGATCATGACCTGTGCCAAAGTCAGATGCTTAACTGACTGAGTCACCCAGGTGTCCCTGGATTTCCTTTTAAAAATAAGATTTTTTAGAAGTTTCTTCAAAAGAAAATAAGAAAAAATTAAGCTTGAGGGTCACCATATTTCACTTGGTTATATTGGGAAGGATAAGTTGTAGCCATGGTAGTCTGAAATCTGCATTTTAACTTCTCTGAGTGCAACTGAGATCTTTTCTGGAACAGGACAGTTTCAACCAAATGCGTTGTGGTTTAATAACAAAAACAAGCAATGCTTTAGATGATCTACTTAATCACACTCAAAGCTGGGAAAAAAATATTCCTACAATTTTATGGATTGATGTGTATTTATTTTTGAGAGAGAGAGACAGACAGATTGCAAGCCGGGGAGGGGCAGAGAGAGAGGGAGACAGAATCCGATGCAGGCTTCAGGCTCTGAGCTGTCAGCACAGAGCCCGATGTGGGGCTTGAACTCAGGAACTGTGAGACCATGACCTGAGCTGAAGTTGGATGCTTAACTGTCTGAGCCACCCAGGCACTCCTATAATTTTATGGATTGAAAACTGAGGTACAGAGAGGCAAAGTGACTTGCCCAGGGTTACATACCAACTAAGACTAGAATCCAGAATACCCACACCTACATAGGTGTTTTTCCCCTGTCGGCTCTGTTAACCTCTTGGATGCATTCTGTTCTAATATTTTAATGCTACGTCAACTCAAACAATAAAAGGACAATAAAAGGAATGTGAAGGGCATTCACAGATTTAAGCTGAAGTCTGTGGCACAAACAACATGGCCCAGAGACCGAAGTTCTTCTATTGTTGTTCTAGAGACAGTGTGTGTGCTCCAGAAAATCAAAAGCAAAGACCTTAGTAAGAAATTGTCTTAAAGGACAAGAGTGTTAAAAATAACTATAGCTACAATAATTTGGCAATGAATTCACAATATTAAAAGAGGTAAGTTGTGATATCAGAAACATAAAAGGGAGGAGTAAAAGGGTAGTTTTTGTATGTAATCCAAATTTGGTTGTTAATATAAAATAGACCATTACATCTATAAGATGTTTTATGTAAGCCTCAAGGTAACCAGAAAGCAAAAACCTCCAGTACATTCACAAAAGATAAAGAGAAGGGAATCAAAGCAGTCAGCTGTGGAAAGCCATCAGTTCACAAGGAAAGGCAGCAAGAGGGGTAGAAAGGAACAGTGGGACTACAAAGCAGCCAGAAAACAATAAGATAGCAATAGTAAGTCCTTACCTATCAATAAGTACTCTAACATAAATGGATTAAATTTTCCAGTCAAAAGGCATAGAGTTTCTGGATGGATTAAAAAAAAAACACACACCAAACTCTATGCTGCCTGTAAGAGACAAAGTTCATACTACCCAGAGCCATCTATAAATCCAATGCAAACCCTATCAAAATTCTATCGGCATTTTTCAAGAAATAAAAAAAAAATCCTAAAGTTCATGTGGAACCATAAAAGATCCTGAATAGCCAAAGTAATGTTGAGAATGAAGAACAAAGCTGAAGGCATCACCCTTCCTGATTTCAAACAAGATTACAAAACTATAGGAATCAAAACAGTATGGTGCTTGCATGAAAACAGACACGTAGACCAATTGAATAGAATAGAGAGTCAGAAATAACCCCTTGCATGTAGAGTTGACCAATATTTGACAAGGGAGCCAACAATATTCAATACAGAAAGATAGTCTCTTTAATAAGTGGTGCTGGGAAAACTAAGATAGTCACATGCAACAGAATGAGATTGGGCCCCTATCTTATACCATACACAAAGATTAACTCAAAATGAGTTAAGGACTTAAACAGAAGAATGGAAACCATAAAATTCCTAGAGGAAAGCATGGGGGAAATCTCCTTGACACTGGTCGTGGCAATAATTTTTTGGATATGACACCAAAAGTATAAGCAACAAATGCAAAAATTAATAGTGGGACTCATTAAACTAAAAAGTTTCTGCACAGAAAGAGAAACAACCAACAAAATAAGAAGGCAACCTAGGAAATGGGAGAAAATATTTGCAAATCATATATCTGGTAAGTGATTAAAATCCAAAATACATAAAGAACTCATGCAATTCAATAGCAAAACAAAACAAAAATCCAATTTCAAATGGGCAAAGGAACTGAATAGATATTTTCCAAAGAAGATATACAAATAGCCAACAGGTACAGGAAAAGACGCTCAATAGCACTAATCATCAGGAAAATACAAATCAAAACTACAAGGAGCTATCACCTCTCACCTTTAGGTGGCAATCATCAAAAAGACCAGAAATAACAAGTGTTGGTGAGAATGTGGAAAAAAGGGAACCTCTGTCCACTGTTGGTGGGAATGTAAATGAATACAGCCACTATGGAAAACAATATAGAGGTTTCTTAAAAAATTAAAAATAGAACTGCATATGATCAGCAATCCCCCTTCAGGGTATATATTCAAAGGAAATGAAAATAGGGTCTTGAAGAGACACCTGCACTCCCATGTTCACTGCAGCATTATTCACTATAGCCAACTCATGGAAACACTCCCAGTGTCCATCAAAGGATGAATGGATAAAGATGCAGTATATGTATATACTGTATACAATGGAATACCATTCAGCTAAGAGAAAGAAGGAAATCCTGCCTTTGCAAAAAACATGGCATTGAAGGCATTGTGCTCAGTGAGATACATCAAACAGAGAAAGACAAATCCTGCATGGTATCCCTCAAATGCAGAATCTTAAAAAAAAAAAAAAAAAAAAAAAAAAAAGTCAAACTTACAGACACAGGGAGTAGAATGGTAGTTACCAGGGGCTGGTGCATGGGGAATGGAAAGATGTTGGTCAAAGGGTACAAACTTGCAGTTATAAGATGACTAAGCTTGGATGGATCTAATGTTCAGCCTGGTGATTATAGTTAACCACACCGTATTATATACCTGAAAGCTACTTAGAGAGTAGACCTTACAGGCTGTTGCCACAAAAAAAGAAATGGCAATCACGTGAAGTGATGGAGGCGTTCACTGATGCCATGATGATAGTGATTTCCCAGTGTAAATACCTCAAACAAATATGTCATACGCCCTTAAACCTATACAACGTTATATATCAATTATATCTCAATAAATCTGGGGAAAAAGATCTTTCCTTTATTGGTAAAATGACAATTGTACAGGGAAAAACTCACAATGACATATTTCCATAACACTCTCTTACACACTGGTTCTTTTTGCACCGGATGTAAATGCTTCTTCAACTGACTGTTAATGTTACCGATCTCCTCTCTTCAAAATCTTTCCAAAATATGGTCCTTCTTGGAATCAGAAGCCATATATTCTAAAGAAACTCAAGAAGGAATCTAAAGGAATTTTTCCAATTTACTGTTCTATATAGGTTGAGTTGGGTCACTGCAAAATAAAATCTTTTTTGGTCAGCTCTGGGTAACCTAGGCAAAGTATTTCTTTTCTCCCCACATGTATGTTGTTGAAAAATCTGCCATAAGCTTCCCCAAAGCTGGGTCTTAATGCTAAAGTACACTTGTAGAACTGCAAAGATAATAAGAAAAAAAAAATCTGTCAGTGATGTAGACGAAAATGAATGTTAGAGCCATTCCCATGCAGCAGAGAAAGACTCCAATGTTTACATAATCCCAGCGTGCATGTGTGGCTTCTTCTACATTTCCCTGCTAAAACTCATCTGGCTTTGCTCAAGATCTCAAATGCAGTGAATGTGAGGCAGCACCTAATATTTATTCATGCCATTGTCAAGAGCATCTTTGCAGTTCTTGCCAAGGTCTGCCGTTGAATATGTTTATCCAGCTGCGTGGCAAAAGCATAATACACAGTCATCATTTTACTCAGTCACCTACTCAATAGTTTCTTCTATGATTAAATTAACTCATAAATATTACACTTTTAATGCCAGAAAGCCATGGTTCATCCGGCCGGTTGAATACTTGTTTGTCCATTTTCTAATATTGCTGGGCACCCATTTATTTCATTATGGAGTCTGAAACAGTGAATATCATTGCAATTACTTAATATGCACAATAAACAGAGCAGGATGCTTCCATGCGCTCCTTTGCTAGGTAGTGCAAGGCCACTGGAAGAAATTTTGTAAAAAGCACCAAGGACCTGTGGGAGCTGTGTTGGAAATGGTTTTGGTGTGTATGAGCAAATGTGCTCTGACTGCTTAACACAAAGGACAGAAATGTTGGTTCTGTTTGCAACTGGCACCATCTCTTGCTCGACCAAGGAGGGTCTCAAATAAACACACACACCTGGCCTTGCCCACGCTCGATTCATTACCGGACTGTGCTCATGAGCCCTGCAGGCACTTGCCACGTACTGTGACATTTTGAGACTTCTTTCTCTAACATCCACCTGAACTTCTTTCTCTGAACTTCTTTCGCTAACATCCACACACGGTCTGGCTGTTTAAAGCAGCCTACAGAAGGTCTCACACACTCATCTTCATATTAGTCAAGGGATTACAGCTTAAGGGCAAAAGTCTGCCTTTGCCCTCCAATGCCAGCCCTGTGTCAGCAACACAATATGCATCTGCAAAGATACGTGGCCCTGGAGGCAAGAGCCACATGCTGCAGGACCCTTCTCAAATCACCTCCTGAATGAAATATTTATAGCTGGCACTGCAGGGCAGTTAGCTTTTCCAGAATTATATCCAAATTTGCACTATCATTCTGGGAATAGCCTTGGTTAGCAATTGCTCATAATGTCAACGCTTTTGGAAACTTTTTACAGTCATTTTATTGTTTTTATTTCAAAAATAAAACTTAAAAGAGCTTGAAAAGTAGGTTTTTAGATGATCACGCAACGGCCTGATTTCAGGGGTTTCAGTTCTATGCATTTTACTTTATGTGCACCTACTGAAATTAACCAAAATTAATCCATATTTGAACAAAGACTGTGGATACAAATGAGCCCTAACTTCCGAGACTACTCGGTGCAGAGCACTAGCTGAAGCGTTTGGAATGCATTGGCCCTGGGAGGCGAAGTTATAGCAAACAACATATGGGCTTTAAAACTGGAACTATCCAAGACAGAACAAGAAAGCTATTTTCACTTTCTTGTTCCTTTTTTTCCCCCCTCCAGAAGATGAATGATTTCTAATCACATTTTATTTTCATCTTTAGAGCTGGATCCCAGAAGAGCCAGGTCGGTTTGAAACTGCTGGTGAGTGTGCAGCCCAGTCCAATGATTACCTAATGCGTTTGTGTCATCTGCTTTTCCTTGTTGTGTGAAAACACACTAAGGAAATGTGTAAGTCCACTGAATTGTTCCCAACTCTTTTATTCACCTTGCAGCATGCTAGTTCCTTCCCTTGGCACTGATATCATTATGCATTTGTCAAAGATAGACTGTCATTTTAGGGCCTCTATTATGTGCAAGAATTGGCAGCAAATTTTGCCACTGGGACTTGCTTATATCCTCTGTATGTTATTGTACTTCTTTGGCATTCAGTAAATTCCGTACACCCACTTCTTTGATGTTCATTCCAGCCCCTAAATGTGGAAACAATGACTGAAATTTTGGATCAAAGCATCCGTTGATGTCAGGCACACAGCTCTCTGCTCGTTCCCTAAAACATAGAGTACCCCCAACCCCCATACACTATCTAGACCGATGGTCCTCCAAGAACAGCTCTGGCTGCTGCAGTGCAAAGGCAGAAGAGGAAGTTAGAGACAACTCCAAGGTTTTAAGAAAAAGAAAGAGATGAAACAAGACGGCAAAATTGAAGTTCATGATCATTTCTAACTAGAGAGAAAGCTAAGGACTGTTCCAATTGGTTCATCTGTCGCCCCCACCCCCCCTCAGCCCTGCCCCCATCCGTCTAGCCTAGCCTAGCACTTCTCCTGAGCCAGGCTTTTTTTCAGGTTTGGAAAAGTCTCTAGATCTAATTTCTGTATAACGTCAGCTACACTAGATGGCTCAGATTTTTTAAAACAACTTTTTAAAAGAAGAATTAAAGGGCCCATGAATTAAGGACTTATAAAAGTAATTGACAAAAAAAAAAACCCAGAACACCAAAATTTTAGTGAGTTACTTTTGCAAACTAGAATTCACTGTCTGGAACACATTTCCAATGTTTGCTTTTGCTTTACTCCTGGGATGCCAGTGTAAATAATTACTTCATTCAATTTATTTCACAGGTCAACTTTGACTCATAAAAGCATTAAAGCAGGTAACCCCCTAGGGATGTTGGGAAGACAGATGAGCAAATAGATATGAAACTGTTATAAGCTCTTTGAGGGGGGAAAAAAAGACACTTTATAAATCCAGGGTATTTTATGGTTATGTTTTCACTTCTCTCCATTTGGTATCCAGAATGTGTTAGTTATAATTAATATACAATGTTGGGAACTATTATAAAAGTACCATATTCCTTTTAAGTATAGTGAAGAAGATAATTGTGTTTGGGGAATTTCATCCTGTATAAATTAGAAGAATTCCCAGGAGAGTGCCATAATTGAGAATTGGGCTGACTGCACTGAATGGAGAAGAGAGTTGTCTTAGCATGGTAGCATGTGCTCAATCAAACTGTAGAGTGCCAAGGAGGTAACATAACGGCCCTTAAAATATCCGTTTCAGATTGCCTAAGTGGAAAGTTTTTACAGCCAGACGTATGCAACAGTGACATCCAGCGGTTGTAGAGATAATTACAAGTGTGTCTCATTTTAGAATATAAAATGTTTCACATTATAATCAAATGTTTTGTATTGTCAAATGTTGTTACAGTCTTTTTCTGGTCACAGTGTAAGTCCATAATGCAGACTAGATTTCCAGTGAAGCTAAATTTACTGTTTATTTACTAAGTAGTTTCCAAAGTCGGTTGTTTCATTATTATTTTGTTGCTTTTTTAATTTTACTAAAATTATAGCAGGTCTACTCTCCAAGCCTCTCTCTGACCCTCCTAAACACACCTAAATATTTTTTCAAGGATAAATGAGACTTTGCGTATTCTGCACACCCAGCAAAAATGGCCGCTGTGCTTGACTCCATTGTTAAACACTCCAGGGAAGGCATGTGTGACCCTGAATAATTTCATTGTTGTAGAATTGCTCTAAGAAATTCATTACGATTTTTTCCAAGTCATTGAAGAAGAGAAAGAAGGAGAGGAAAGAGGAGAAAAGGAAAGGAAAATAAAGGAGAGAAGGGGAAAAGGAAGGAAGGAAGGAAGGAAGGAAGGAAGGGAGGGAGGGGAGGACGGAGGGAGGGAGGGAGGGAAGGAGGGAAGACGGAAAGAAGCAGGAAGAATGGAGAGAAAGGAAGGAAGACAAAGAAGAAAGAGAGGAAGGAAGAAGAGGGAAGAGAGAACAGGACTACCCTTTGATCTTTAATAAGTTTTGGTAATGGGTGCATTAATGTGATAAAATATCTAAAGAGGGAATTCAAAGAGCTGTTAGCCTCTAAAATTTTTTTCATTTTAAATTGCATTCTTTCAATTGGCAGGCAGCTAAGACTATTAGTAATAATAATAATAATAATAATAATAATTTTCATTTAAAAATATCCCAGAAGAGCCACTGCTGCTTAGAAGTACCTAGAACAATGCCGCTTATGAAGCACCCCCTCTGCCATACCGGGCAAGAACTCGACAGAAGCCTGTTAGGTCACCTCAGCCTGTACATTATTTACATCCACAGCAATCCTGGGCACATCAGGTGACTGCTTACCAACTTGCCAGGCGGCACTCCTTCAGAGAAACCGTCATCTTGTGGCAAGCTGTTTCTCCATCTTAGACTCCCTTGTGTTGGGGTTTTTCCCTTCAACTGCCTGCCTCTTTAAAGTCAAGATGGGAAGAACTTGAAAGTGCCCTCTTTCACTTCTTCCTTGTTAGAGGAAGGGGAAAAAAATCAAACTAAACAGACAAAATATCTACCCAACTCCAGCGAAAAAAAATCAAGACATAACTCCATAAAACGTGCCAGTTGCCCTTTAGCTAATACACTCCCATTGTTTGGTGGAACATCATAGAAACTGTTGCATCGAAGGAGCATGTGTGCGTGAAACCCGTGATTTGCACGAAGCAAAGAGCGCTAGGACAAAGAAATGGGGATGGTCTCTGCAAGGAAAGTCTGGGAAATGATTCCCATTTGTGTCAGAGAGAGTTAGGGGAGATGTGCATTGAAACAGAGCAGGTAAATCTACAGCCTTAAGCCAGGTTTGTTTGCTTTTCCAAGGCCTTTGAACTGCATGCTGGCCTATTCTGAAGAGAAAGAATGCCGTGCTCCCACCACTACTCTCCCAGTGTCTTCACCTGGAGATTCCTCTGCCCTGTTGCTTCTCCCAGAAACTTTCACAGCAGGGCTTCGTGGGGGACATAGGGAGAATTAGCGTGCCCAGGTCTCACCTCCCCTTGGAGTTCTTCGAGAAACTGGTGGGGCCAGCTCTTATTTTGTGCTCCCAGGAAGCCCAGTTCGATGGTTTCTACAGTGAAGTCCGGGGTCCCTCCAGAGCGAAGGTAGAACTTTCCCTTAACATGCCCGGGCTTCCTGCACCAAGGTTGCTTCAGCCACCGCATTACCAGCTCTTGCCAGTCCGAGGAGCAAGAGGCTGGCATGAGGAGTCCGTTCCCTTCTTTTCTCCCTAAAGAGAAAAACCCTTCCTGCAAAGCTTTCTCCAGGACAAAAAAAAAAAAAAAAAAAAAAAAAAAAGCAGTTACATAGTTACATGACATGCATACCCTTTCCTTGCTTACAGCTTTGGGTATAGTTTTACTGCAGTATATAATCTAATAATCCATTTAATTTCTTTAGAGAGATGTTTTATATATATACAGGTGGCATTTGGGTGGAATCACATGCCATAAACCTGTCTGCTCCTATCCGGGTTGAGAATACAGAAAAGGATCTGTTTTACAGACATTCCAGAATTTTTACATGGTCAATTGGCTGGTCTTGTATTCTGGAACATATCAGAGCGTCTGCAGGAAAATATATATATAAATTCTATAAAATGGTGGCAGGATTTCTGATTTACTGATAGTGCTGGTTTGAATTTTCACAAAAATATTTAGCCATAGGACAATGTATTAGGCGTATTCTTAAAGGTAAATAACTGCAGCCAATAAAAGTTCGGCCTATAAAGGGTCCCATCTTCTACTAGTTTTCTGCACCGAGAATTACTACCAGTATAATCATGGCTCCCTGCACACTAATATTTCCTCTGATACAGTATGATCAATGTTGTGGAAAAACATTTATTATATTTCTTCTAGCTACTTAAAGGCATTACTGAATTATGGGCATCGCAAAACGAATCCACTGTGCATTTTTTCTTTATGTGACGTTTTTACAATCTTCATTTTCTGCTTTGCAGCCACTGAGCTATAGAGATCCACACTTTGTCCCTCTTACAACTGCCACTGGGGCCACCCTCTCCTTTCTGCTTTATTACATCTGAAATGCACTTCATATGATAACATTCCTTTTCATTCTGTGCCAGACTCTTATGTGAAAGGAAGAAGTGATGAAAGAAATTAAACAATCGGTGTTGTTAATGATAGTTCTTAATCTCCTTACCTAACAAAGGTTGTGAAGTTTAGACTGAGAGGACAAGGGGAGGAGATGGTATTTTACAGAATCATTCCCGAAGAGCTGATAGACTCGGGATGGGTGTGGGTTTTGCAGTTTTGACATTTAACAATTTTATTAACATCTTGGCTTCTTAATCCATGGGATCTGCAGCTGGGAGAGAGTGTCCAGCTAACAGCCCGTGTCTCAGGCCCTGCCAGGGGATGAATCAATTAGCAAGAGAAGCAATGATGCAAATGCTC
The DNA here is from genome assembly GCF_028018385.1 of Neofelis nebulosa. NCBI lineage: Eukaryota > Metazoa > Chordata > Mammalia > Carnivora > Felidae > Neofelis > Neofelis nebulosa. The sequence continues at coordinate 56,963,473 of NC_080783.1, read as the reverse complement.
CGGGGTCACTCGGGATGCTGTTTGCCTTTTTGATAGAGAAAGCACGCCATAAATAACATCACACCTCAGGAAATCATTCCGGGAGGCCCAGATGCCGGCCCGGCCGCTGCCGGGGACGGAAGGAATCATTTGCTCATTGTGTGTATTTCCCCCATCTCAGTCAATGGAGGATTTGTAGTAAAATCAAAGTATTTAAAAGGAGGACAGTATGTGGTAACGGAGGCATGGTTAGTAATTTTTTTAGTACCAGAACCTGTGATTTATGACCCAGAGTTACAGCCAACTTTATTACAAAAATGACTTCACCCATAATAACCTTATTCAGGGCTCTCTGGAGAATGATGTAGTACCCAACAGCATTATAATCTAGCAAATATTCACAAACAATTCCCGCCTCGGTCTCCTTTCCACCTCCCACCACCACCCCAGAGGCAGGCTGCTTTCCCCTTCACCCGCCTAGAGAAGTTGGGTCCCAGGAAAGATGGTGTGCTCTTTCTGTGGGGATTTGCCTGGAAGAAACCAGGACAGAAAGCTGCCTCCTGGACACCTTCCCCAACCTTATACCCTGAGGAATAATGAGCAGAAGACACCCACTCACCCTTCACTTCCTCCCCTCCCAGAACCCTCCTCGCTCCCTGTACCCCAGTCTACTCTTCCAGAGCTCTGATACCCACCACCTGAGAAAGGCTCGCCCAAGCTCCTCCCTCCCCCATTTAAATTGCCATGGTAACCGCCAGCTCCACTAACACGGCTGGGGCTGGGTGTCCAAGCAGGGTCCCCTGGGCGTAGGGGATCTAGGAACTGGCCCTCCATCTTATTAAACTCTGGTGTCAGTTCCTAGCAATTGTTCTAAATTTACACCCTCAGAGTGGCTTAGTGGGATTACATGTCCATTTGCATTAAAACAGGTTTCTGTCATTAAACTGCCATACAATAAGCTTCCTTGGGACAAATTAATGAGCTCTAAATATCATCAAGTAGAAGTTCACTTCACCAAGAGGGCCAACAAGGGGGGGCAGAAGGAAGTGACTGCTTAGAAATCTTAGCCCAGGAGAAATATAAGTGCCAGCTGAAGGAGTTTTGTCCTGTTTCTTAGCTGTGAGATAAATGGTTCTGATTTAGGGCTGATCTGGGAGAGTTGGTGACATCCTCCCCGCTCACCCACATCTCACAGTTCACCCCCTATTCCGTGTTCCAAATATGCCTTTCCCTTGACCCCGGCTGCTGAAATTTGCTGATGGACCATTGGCCCCTTTACTCTGTGGCGTGTCTCAGTCTGTTGTCCGTCTGTCCTTGAGGAACTTGTGTGCATCCAAATTGCCTGGAAATAACATGCACACAGCACACCATCACCTGTAGCTAGGGTGAACGCCCCCAACTCTAAAATGCCTGGACGGTTGTCCGGGACTGTCTGGACCATCAGTCATGGACCTGGAACCCAGAATGCTAGTCCTGATTAGGGGCACCTTGCTCTGGCCATCTAGAAGCAGAATAGGAACCGGAAACAGTTTTTAAGGCTGGATTTCCCCTGCTTACAAGGACTGCCGACCCTTTCGCTTACAAACACGAATACGTGTCTAAGTAGAAATTTTTCATCAAACACAGGTAAATCAATCTCCAAACTTTCCTTTATGTAAAGGAGTAAGGTTGACTGCTAGACAGACTTCCTGAGTCACACAAGCTGTGATCTCATTTCTGAGTAGTCTTAACAGGGGACAGTAATGTATGATTGAGACACTGCTATATTTAGGAATGACAAGATGGGCATTATTAATAGCTTAATTGACATTAAGGCAATTACCCCTACCCTTATTACAGTTTGTAGAATTACACAGAAAATATTGGCTGAGGCCTTTTTCTCCCTAGAGCTACCCAAGGATACAGCATTTTATTTCATGCCAGATCCCAGCTTTGACATTAGATACTTAGCCATAGAATGATTCCAGTAAATCATTATAAATGCATTATAATAAAGATGTTATGAGCTATCAGATATTAACCCCCAACCCCTAAAGAGAGATAAATAGTCCAGTTGCCTGATTCCCACTTTTGTTTCATAAGAAATAAGCTTTTGCAAAGAGCAACTGACTAATGAATTATAAAATGGTGTGTTGAGCTCAGATAATTAAACAATGCATTTTAGTGTCTAGTGCAGGATGAACACTAAATCATACACAAATAAAAAGGGAAAAACCTAACCCTTAAGCCCAACTCCTATTTTCAAATAACATTAGAGGTTGGTCTATAGTCCAGAAATGCTCCAACTCTTTTCTTATCTGATTAGAAGGGCATATCAATTGTAAGATCAAGACACAAGTAGGTAAACTAAACCAAGAGTCACAACAAGAATTCTGGAGGTGCTAATTTCAGATAAGCCCACAAGGTTATTTTAATGGAGATTTTACATGGAGATAACTTTTCTTCCCAAAGTGTTTACTGGGGCAAAAGTCTAGAAGAGTTTTGAAGCTTCCAAGTTTCCTTATACTGTCTGAACTCATGGTAAAACATATGGAGGAATGTTAGGAACTGAGATCAATGGTGGTCTTGGACTTGTAGTGCTGGAAAGACAAATGGGAGGTAGGAGGGGTGGGGAGGTGGGTTTGGGTTCTGTCCTTAGGGGTCACCATGCCTGGCAGGGCTCCATCTAGTGGTCAACCTTGGATCACCAACAAGCTTTCGCCTCCAGTGGCCTACAGACCATGTGGGACTGGTCTGCTATTGGTTGCTGATTCCGGAATGTCTTGAGTTTGCCCCAAGATTTGAGGCTGAGCTTAAGCACATCCTGAATATGTTTTAGTCTTCCTGTCTCTCAAAGATACGGGGACCACCTCCAGGCAGTCTTCTGTTTCTTGGTCAAACAGCACTCCACTAACGACCATGTGGCCAAAATTAGAGATGACCTTGGACTCCACGTGGGCAATGACCACCTGTGCTGGCAAGCATGGCTTCCCTGGAGCACCAGGTAGATCCTGTTCCACTTAGCCATTCCTCTCCTGTGCTCCAGTCAAACCAGACCACACAGCATGGTCTTTCTTCCATTTCTCTAGGCAGCCCCACATGTTGCCCACTGCAACTGACTTCATCTTTCTAAAGCTGCCTTTCTTCCAATGTGAGATGAGGGCAATAATAATGCCTACCCAGAGGGTTGTGTGAACATTAAATGAGATCAGTTATATAAAGATATATCTATGTAAAGAGAGAGTAAGCCCACAATTAAATGCTGTCTATTTTTACTTTAGTTATCTTGTCTTATGCCTCTCCTGCTTCTTCTCTTTGTTCTACCCTTACATTTCCCCCAATTTTCTCCCTCCACCCTCTCTCTCTCCCTTACACACACACACACACACACACACTTGCAAATCCCTAAAAGCAGAGGTTCTGACCTATTCATTCAGGTATAACTTTCAGGGTCCAGCACAGTATATTGCTTAAGCTCCATATGTGCTTGCTATCCTGAAAAGTATTGGTAGTAACAACTACTACTAAGAGTTAACATTCTCTGACCACTTAACATGAGATAGCCACTATGTTAAGTATCATCACCTCACTCAATTCTTTCAACCAGCCTGTGAGACAAGTATTATTTTCAAGCTCATTGTATGGGTAACTAGAGTTTAGAGATGTTATGTAACTTGCCCAAGGTCACACAAGCTCCTAGTGGGCAACCAAGATGAAAACCCAGAACTGGCCTAGATCTGGAGACTCAGCTCTCTGCCACTGTGCCGGGCTGATTTTGTCACCTTTCCTCTCTTTTAGACTGGGCTCCATCAAGGGATCAGTCATGAGTACACATCCACTCTTAGATGGACGACCCTTAGGACTTTGATCTTTGACGTTCCAGGAAGTCCAGGAGTGCAGGCGAACTCTAGTTTACAGCTGCCCAAAAGTCACTTGTCTGAAAACTCCTGGGTCATTACATAAAACCATCCAAATAGACTTTACAATTGCGCACCCCATAAAGTTAATTTCACTTTGAGAGAATGTGTCTGAGGGAGGTGATGCACTCTGTTATGTATTCAGGTTGGTGGCTACAATAGATGGAGCTGTCCTGTCATCCTTGACACCCTGGCTTCCTGGCGGCCTCGGTCCATCACGCTGTCAGAGGCGAGGAGTGGCCTCCCAGTCTTGGCTCAAAACAGTTATGCTTCCTAATGGCCCAAGCCTCACAAACCCCACACCTCCCTTAATTAAATAAGTAAATTAAGAGGAATATTTCAACCTTAGGGATGAATTATCTTAGTAATTTAAGACTGGCATTTTATTGGGTAAAAGGACACACATGGGTATTTATTTAAAATGCTGCCTTTACATACAAGGATCTGTGGAAGAGGTTGCCTGAGGTGGTGAGGCTTTTAGGTGGCCAGAGACATGCACTTGTAAAACAGCAATCAGAGGGGCTAGGAGGGAGCTCTGTCGCTGCAGAACACAGGCTATTTGTTCTACATTTGTCCTTCAAACACTGCAGCCAGACATTCAGGATTTTCTACAGTCTTGATTTCAAACTTGCTGACCCTGAGTGCTGTGGTGGACACTACTAATGTCACAAAGAGTCAGGCACCCTCTCCTCCCAAGCACATATGGCTGCACGGCTCAGCTCGTTTGCAGTTGGATAGGCCATCTGATTCGTCTGGTTGTCATGAGCAGAACTGTGGGTCACTGCCAGGCGGAAGCATTCAGCAGTGGGTGACCCTCCAGCTCTCTCCTTCCCGTCAGAAGTGATCTTGGAAGTACATGCTGAAATGACAGAGAGTCCAATATCCCAGATTCCTGAATGACATGGAGGGACTGCATCCTCCCCAGGCCCATGTTGGACATGTAGCGTCAGCAAGAAGTAAACCTGTGTTGGATTAAGCCGCTGACGTTTGGAGGTTATTTATTACTACAACAAAACCCAGCCCATCCTGACTAATCCAGAAGTTGACACTTTGTTCAGAAATAAGGTCTTTCTTTCCAATTCATAAAACTCTTACCCTTTTTCCAATAGGTTTATTCACCCATTCCATAGTTCACACACTTTTCTTCCTCCTCTCAGATGCCTAAAATTGCCAAATGAGCCTGATCTGGCCAGAGCAGTGGTTTGCCTTCAACCACTGATAAATACTGGTACTATGAAATAAGTGGGCAAAACAGAAGACAAGGGTGGTCTTTTGAAAATACTGTGCCATAGTGGGATTTAAAAAAAAGGAGGAAAAAATAGAGAAAAGGGAAAGAAGAATGAGAGATAAGCAATGAAAAGTAAAGAAGTACGGAAAACACAAAGGAAGGAAAGTAGAGAAAACAACACAAAAGATGGGCAATTTGTTTTAAGACAGCCACAGCCAATTGTTGGTATTTGGGTTCCCCTCCAGAAGACATCTGTCAGGATATCTTGAATCCTCAGCACCAATGCATGTGCCTGGCATGCCAAGATGCTCAAGAAGTGTTGGTTGAAAGAGTACATAAAGGAATGAATGAATCTTCATTTTGTAATCTGGAAGACACATATTATTTGAACTGGTCTAGGGCTATGAATGGGCACACCAGCACGCACTGAAAGGCAGGGCACAAAGTGAGGGGGAGCTAGAAATAATTGAGTTTGAATAGCTCTTCATAACCTTTAAACCTGAGTCCTTGAAAAGAGCAACTATGAGGTCAGAGCAATTATTCTTTGTCTTAGAAACAGGACATCACTGATGACTCAGAGCAGTCTGTTTAAAATAGTGTTTCAAATAAACTGGGTAGAAATGTCCTTGTTTTGTTCGCTTCTGGCTGGGCTGATTGGAGGGTGCAGTCAGCATGGAGGCATCTATGGCCTTATTGCAGTGGGAGGTGAAACTATGGGAATGAAATAAAATTTGCTGGGTAATTTATTTTTGAAAAACTTCAAATGGGGCAAGGAAAAACTATCTACCACAAGGATAAGAAGGAAGAGCCGTGAGTCCTTCTACTGCTGAAACCGACTGGGAACCTCCAGTAGAATATTTACCTGGTGGTGGGGTCATTCACTTCCCCTGAGATGCACAAAAGAATGGTGACAAGCCTGCCCCCATTTAAGAACGTTCACAGGTAAAGCCAACGGAAGCCAGTTGTAGGGATTCAGAAGGAAGTTAGCTTTTCCTCTGGGGAAAAGTGTGCATCAATGGTCTCTTGCCTGTGGGTTTATTTGTATGCTTGTGTACGTGCTCACACACACTCCAGCAAAGTTCAGATATGAAGGACGTGCACTGAGAATGGCAGCCTCAAGAGTGCTGATGCATGGAGCAGAAGTGGGGCAGCTGGTCACTACAACTTGGAGCGGGCAGGAAAATGCACACACAGGAGGAGAGTATTCTTGCAGATCAAATGGAAACATAGCAGAAGTGTTGTTCTGTCCCGCCTGCCATCTTATAATTTTTTTCATGTTAACTTACTTTTGAGAGAGACAGAGCATGAGCAGGAGAAGGGCAGAGAGAGAGGGAGACACAGAATCTGAGTTGTCAGCACAGAGCCCGACACGGGGCTCAAACTCACCAACTGTGAGATCATGACCTGAGCCGAAGTTGGATACTTAGCCAACTGAGCCACCCAGACACCCCATGTCCTGCCTCCCATTTTAAAGAAGAAGATCTCTTGGAGATTAATGCACTTCCTATATCCCAATTCAAGTTCATCAACTTCTGCCTGTCATCTCAAGCCACATTCTCCTCCCATTTCTTACCAAAGGAAGAAGCATTCTTTTGGTGTCCCTGGCTAAACTCAAAATCATGAGCTACTCCTTCTCACTTTTCCCTTCATTCAATCTCTTCCCCTTTAAAATGTTTCTTGGGAAAAAAATAAAAATAAAAAAATAAAATGTTTCTTGGGGGGCGTCTGGGTGGCTCAGTCGGATGAGTGACCAGCTTTTGATTTCAGCCTAGGTAGTAATCCCAGGGTCGTGGGATCCAGCCTTGCATTGGGCTCCATGTTGAGTGTAGAGCCTGCTTAGGATTCTCAATCTCTCCCCCCCCCCCTTTTGCCCCTCTCCCTCTTTTGCTCATGCTCTCTCTCTCAAATACATAAATACATAAATAAATAAATAAATTTTTTGGATTCCCTCTTTTCTTCTCCCTGCCTGGGCATATATCTACCTGCTCTAATTATACATTGTTTTCTTCCTATAGGAAATATAAGACTCAGACAAAAATAATGAAATACTGTCTCTAATTCAAGACAGAAATGTTGAGTGTTACAGTGAGTGCTAAGTGTTAAATTTCCCAGATACTTCAGATTTCATGTAACTTTATTATTTTCAATAAAAGTAATTTGCTAAATGCCTATGTTGAAAGATAAAATTTTTCATTCAGTATCATCTGATTTTTTTTCCTGTAGCATGTCTTTTTCCCCTTCTGACCTTTTTCCTCCCCTGTTCAAGCATGTCTAAAAAGACATGTCTCTAAAGAACATGTCTGTTCTTTAACTCAAGGAAGGTATGAGATAGTGTTAAACAGAAGAAGAATTCTCTTCCTGACTTGCATATTTCAAAGCATAACTTCTAGGGGAAAGAAAGACTTAATATTAAGGCAGAACTGAAAGCAAACAGGAATATAGCGAGGCTCTACCTCTTTGCCTCTTATTGAAGAAAAGCCCTCCCGGGATTGATGGGGGGGAGAAGCCCTCCCGGGATTGATGGAGGGGGAGAAGCAGGGGAACGAATGGGGACAGAGATGTTGGGGACCTACATCCACAAGAACAGGCACTTATGTCCTGCTAGCTGGCTTTGGATGTGATAAAGTGGCAAAACTCCTGCAGCAGTTGTGGGAGCAGAGGTGGAGGGAGTGATGACTGGTAAATTAGTACAGCCAATTTGGAGGCTAATTTGGCAGAATTCGGTAAAATTGAAAATCTGGAGAAATTTTTACACACACACATATATAAAGAGATTTGTGCAAAAGTGTTTATTGTAGCATTACTTCTAACGGGAAAAAAAGCATCCAACAAACTAAATGCTCATTAACAGAAGGGGAATAAATAAAATGTGGGATGGTGTCAACCATAGGCCATTAGACTATTGTACTGCAATTAAGAGGAATGAGTAAAACAATAGGAAGAAATTACAGGGGAATTTAGAGTTTAGAATCCAACTGTCTAATAAGCCTTAAGAGTTAAAATATAAGTGCCTCATTTTACAGATAAGAAACGGGGGCCTGCAGGTTAAATGGTTTCTTAAAATCAGGCTGTTGTTTATAGACCTCTAACATGGCCTTGTGTCCATGAAGTCATCAGATACTCCAAATCACCTCGTATAGTTTTCAGTTTATTCCAGGAAGTATTCTAGGAAGTTGTCCCCTCTGATCTCCCCAGGACTCTAGCATGGAAGACCAATGAGAAGAAGGCGAAAGAGGAAGAGGAGGAGAGAGAAAAGATGTGGCCCTGTTCTTGAGATCACAATCCAAATGAAGAACAGAATTGTAATAGGAAACCCTAAGAGCCAGTTCTTATATTTCCAGTGTTCACAGCTAAGTTGTCTCCTGGTCCTCTCTGGATCTCCATTATCTTATTAGCAAAACAAGGAGTTCGACTAGAAGGAATTCTACTGACCCCTTAAGTTCACAAGATTATCCCTGTAGCAATCTACCTTTTGGCTATAGAATCTAAGCTCTCTGGATTTCACTGTTGAAATCCACACCCATAACATCACTTTTCATCTACTACTCCCAAATCTTTTGTCTATACCTTAAAATTTTGTGCTGGTTGGTCAAACCTGGAGACCATGTCTGATGCTTTTTTTCCAATTTAATATTTAATTCTCAACACTCTTATAAACTTGTGGGAAGACTCCTTTACCTAAGCTTTTAAGATAAGCACCAAATAAAAATCTCAACACTAAGTGGCAATCCAAGCTTTTTTTTCTTTTTCTTTAAAGATTGGGAGCCCAGCGTCAGTGAAGTGGCTTTGGCACCATTTCTGTGGAAGCCTGAGGTGGACGTGGAAGCTTCTATGGCCCCAGCGCTGACCCCCCTCCTCCAACGTCCCATGGTCTGGCAGGGTGCCTGGGAGTGGGAGTCAAGAACTCCACACTAAGTCCCCGACTTGGGCTGTCACACTGGAGAAAACTGTTTCACCTCCAGGCTTCTTTTGCAAAGGAAGAAAAAGTTGTACAGAGAAAAAGTTCTCTGAAAAGTACATCATGTTCTAGAGGCCAAATGTTACAGTCATCAAGGAAGCAAAAGGAGACTCCAGTCACGACTGGATCGTTCCCGGTGTCCCCACCTACGCGCCAGTGGCAGGATTTCAAAGCGTCACAGCCAGGCCGTCAGAAACTGAAACTTTCATGAAAATGGCTCAAATTCACTTTTCACATTTAAAGTAACACAGTTTTCGTAATTATTAATGGGTTTATTCGTGTGGCCACCCATGAGTGAAGGGCATTTCCCTCTCCCACATCTTTAATGGAAATAATTAATGAGGTGTTAGAAATTAACAACAATTAACAGTGCGTAGGAACAAGGGCAGAAGGTCAGAGACTCCAAAACGCCATGTTTAGCTTCTCGGGTGGAAGCTTGCCATTTCAGAGGAGGGACATACCAGGAGAATTTTTCCTGTTAAATATTCCTCTGTTGTATTGACTTTCAAATGGGGAAAAACACAAAAGATGGTTCTAGTAGTGTTATCTCCTAACAGTACAGATTTCTCTGATAGGCTATGAGAATTTCTAGCCCTGGAACGCCTCTCAGACATGCATACAAATATTGCTTCAAAACATGGGCCAAAACAAGGCCTTTGTTTTTGTTTTTGTTTTTTTAAGATTAAGCATGTTAATGGAAGCAAGTAACTACCTGGCACTTGTATCAAGTTTATTCATTTTGCTGAATAAGTAAAATAGCATAACATATTACATTTTGACTTAATATTAATAAATATTGCCTGATAAATACAGCAGACTTATAACTTAGCAATTGAATGATCATCTTAGATTGTATTAGATTCTAGTGGATTTCTGGAAATAACTTGGAGTCATACATGCGCATATACATATATATTATATGTGCCTATGTGTATATGTTTGTTTAACTCCAGGATCTCTGCAAGTATCATTGTTGTATCTTGGCATAAACTGCCTTAACTTTATCTACCTGATAGATAAGTGTCAAAGAATATTGCTTTGGGGTGTTGACTATCTCATCCTCAGTCTATGAAATGTTTTCCCATTTTCTAGAACACATTCGAAAGTCCTCAAGCCAAAGTCTCACATATATCTCAATGCTGAAAATAAAGTCAGAGAGAGTGAGGCAAGCTCAACTATACAAATTGATGATCTCACCAAGGATATCCACCAAGGATATCCTACTAGAGAACGGGCATGAGATATATATATTCTGCTTCCACCCACAAAGTAATTACAATTATAATTACATTACCTGTAATTATAAACATAATTAATTATATTCCTGCAGTGCTTTAGAGCTTACAAAGTACATTCACATACATTAATTATTTAACCTCATCAGTACCCAGTGAGGCAGGCATAGCAGAAAACCCACAGAACAATACCAAGGACTTCTCATTGAGCCCAGATCTGTTACCTTCAAGTGGCCACTTAGTTCTTTCTCACTTATGATTATCTCCTTAAACAAAGCTTCTACTGAAAGGGAGAAAATAACCCTATTTCTAGAGGCAGTGGTGTTTCTGAATGCTTGGTCAAGGAACTTCCAAACCACCGCAAATGATTTTCAGAGAAGGAATGGGCCAGAATTTGTGGGAGGGGGTACCAGTCACAACGACCTCAAGGCGCTGATTTGGCCCAGGTATGCAGGGTCACGTGGCTTGTCCTGAGCCTCAGTCCATGTTTTCATGCAGAAGAGTCACTCACAGAATGACAGACTTTGGTAGCTAGAATAGCAGACATTTCTCTAGGATGTGCACGTTGATGGGAGTACAGAGAGCCCAAGCTCTGCAGCAGCTTATGGCTGATGGGAAGGTCATCATGACACCATGCAGTTGTGTCAGTCCTTGACACAAGAAACTCAGTCCTTGAGTTTCCCAGATTAAGAATTCAATCATACATTCCTCTGCCTGCTTTTCAAGGTTCTTCCCCACACCTATCTGTTGAAATCCAGCCTGATACCTCTCTCTAGACTTCTTTCCCATGTGCCTTAATGGCCCATCCACTCACCCTTCCCCAGTCAGGCCACTGTCTGCCCCTGGTCTTGGATTTCTCATTTTCGGGGCTCTCTACCCTGCCCTTTCTTCAAGTCCCAGCCCAAGTCTCCTACAGATAGAAGGGAAGGTAGATTTGGGCCCTTCCATTGAGAACTTAGTCTCCTTGGAGAAGGAATTTGTACTCAAATAACTAAAATAGAAGCTGTAAGTTATAAAACAGTGCTGCTTGAAATATGGACCTCAGACCAGCCAAACTAATAGTACCTGGGAACTTGTTAGAAATGTGAATTTTGGGGAGGGGGTGCACCTGGGTGACTGAGTCAGTTAAGCATCCAACTTTGGCTCAAGTCATGATCTCATGGTTCACGAGTTCAAGCCCCTCATTGGCCTCTGGGTTGACAGCTCAGAGTCTGGAGCCTGCTTCAGATTCTGTGTCTCCTTCTCTCTCTGCCTCTCTACCACTCATGATCTGTCTCTCTCTTTCTCAAAAATATAAAACATTTTTTAAAAAAAAGAAAAGAAATGTGAATTCTTGGGCCCTACCCTGGACCTACTGAATTAGGATCTCTAGGGTTGAGCCCAGCAATTAGAGTTTTAACAAGCCCTCCAAATGAATGTCCTTTAAAGTTTGAGAAATGCTGCCTTAAAAGAAAAGACTGAACAAAACCAGAAGATGGAATAATTTACATCCTTTTAAGATAGGATTCAGGCACCTGGAGAGGGGTAGTGGGCATTCCTAAAGTAAAGTCAGTAGAAGCAGAGGCCTGATCCAGGGTGTGGTCTGGAAGAAGCAAGGACTTCCAGATGGCCAACAATGAGGATGTCTAGACAGCTATTGGCAGGCAATTTCCAAATAATAACAGTAATAATAACAGGATTTATTGAGCCCTTATTATGTGCCATGTAGATTTCTAAATGCCTTTATTTCCGGACATTCTCTCATTCTATTCTCACAACAACCCTACTAGTAGAAAAGTATTATTAGGTGATCTCCAGTTACACATGAGGAAATGCAGGCTTGGGAAAAGTAACTAAACCACCCCAGGCACACAGTTTGGGTTTGAATTTTCATAGCAATGAGGATATAGGTTGAGTTTTGAGCTAGGTGGCACCAAGATTACAACTTGACCTTAGGGCTATTGGGAGCATATCAAGATGATCAAGTCACAAACAGATCAGCAGCAAGGAGACCAGCTAGGTGGCCTCTCTCTAGCAGAGAGAGGAAAGAGACTGAGGATTAGATTTGGGGCAATGGGAATGAAAAGGAAGGGGAAGATCCGAGGAGCAGGACTTGACAAGAGATGAGATGGAAGAGGCAAAGGGGAGGCTGGAGTCAAAAACTGTCCTGGGAACTTAGTCTAGGAGGAGGCTGGAACCATTAACCAAAGAAGAGAACAATTAAAACAACAAATTGTTTCTTCATATTGTGTTTTATTACAAAATACTTATATACCAGGTACTGTTCTAAGAGTTTTACATAGATCAGGTCATATAATTTTTACAACAATCTTAAGAGATAGTCAGTATTATTCTTCCCAATTTATAGATGAGGAAACCGAGGCACAGAGAGTTTGAGTAGCTTACCCAGGATCACACGGTAGAGCCAGCCTCTTATTCTACTCTCCCTATAAAATAGCACTGGCATCTTCTCAATAGGATATTTGTTTTTCAAAAGAATTCATATAGTTTTCTCGCAAACTTGGAAGAAAACAGAATGTAGCCAAGTAAAGCAACAGGTTAATTAATCCAGTAGTTCTCAACCTTCTCCATGCACCAGAATCACCCGCAGAACTTTACAAATATTCCAGTGCTGGAGATCCATACCCAGAGATCACGATCCAGTTGGTCTGGGGAGAGGCCAGTGTAATATTTGTTGTTTGTGAGTGGTTTAAAGCTCCGCCAAGTGCTTAATGTGCACGTAGCACTGACACTATTGAATTAACCAGTTGACAAGCATATATTGCTTTCCTACTAGTGGTAGGTGCTGTGCTCCATGCAGCGGTAGACTCCAAGGGAAAGGAAGATTCTGCACCAGCCCTAAGAGTTAATATCTTCCAGGATCTGCATGAGACTAAGAAAGAAGATAGAAACAATACTGGGGAGCAGAGCAGAGGTGGTGAATACAGCCAATGACCCAGAATTAATCCTTGGAGCCTGCTAGGAGAATCAGGGAGGACCCAAGAAGGACACTGTTTATACTAAAGAAAGCAGATAAGGAAACCATCAGAGATTGCTGTGCAAAGTTATGCTTCCCCTTCAGAGGTCAACTGGCATAGACCAATTTGTCATGTTCTGCCTCCTTTCTCCACAAGAGGAGCTCTGAATGGTTTACGTATCCAGACCTGGGTCAGGCCCTGGCGCCTACACCACTGCTGCTGGGGCACGTCTTTTTCTTTCTTCCTGGCCAATGGGAAAAGAAGGAAAACATTCAGCAGCTGCTAAATTCCAGAGTCTTTATTTGAACTTCCCTGGACCAGGCGAGTTAGTGGTATTTATGGCTTAAAAGAATTTCCATCTGTAAGTTTATCTTCTTGTTAAAAATCAGCCATCCCCCAACCCAAAACAACCAAAGACAATAAATCAAGGCTTAAGTAAAAAGCAAATACTTATCTCTACAAATAGGAATCCCTATGTTTACTAACATACTATTTTTTTTTTTTTAGTATCAGGCATCATAGGAAGTTAAGTGATTGGCAGGTGGGAGTGTGCTTCCCTTCAACTACACAGAAGGCATAGAAATGAGACCAGATGATGTCCAAGCTAAGGGAGGAAGAGCTGGCTAACATTTCCCCATGAATTCCAGTGCCTCATCAAAGCTTCACCTCTCCCAAATGACGCACACTGGTGCTGTTGTTATTCTTAACGAACTCTGCCAATCCATGACTCTCCTCTTCAGTCTGGTTCCTTTCTCTTTCACAGAAACAACGGTGTCAGAACAAGCAAGTCTCCTTTCTGAGTTACTAAATGCATGTGTAGTTTTATCACTGTCATGGAGGGAATGACAGCAGAGTTTGGTGGCAGCCAACTGATACCATAAGCTACTACTGTATCAAAATGTAAAAAAGATACTATTTAATGCCTATGGCACCAAAATCTCCTCTTCCAAGAGGACTCTATGCACCTCTTGTCCACACCTGGGCTCAAATCCGGTATCAATTATGGACCCAGACAATGGCCCCTTCCACCCTACCACACAAGTCACTCCCACTCCTAACCCACATTGTATCTCATGAGTTGGTGGTGGGGGGGTATCATTTTCCTGCTGTTTAAGGTCAACCTCATTCATAGGTACAATAGAAAGAGCCCTTGTAAGTAGGAGGCCTATGACTACCAAATGTGTCTACTGATCAAGTTGTCGCATTGAGATATTTTCTTTCCAAAGAATTTCTGAATAATCTTTGGCAATTTTTTTTCTTTTGGAGAAATTGGGGAGAATTGCTCACTCCCTCAGAATATCATTTAACACGCATATAATATTTGAAAGTTTGGTTCCACATTTAAGCCACTTTCTATTATTTGTTCTCTATGATACAGCAAATGCCTGATAATCTATAATAGTAATAATGCACGCACACAATGTAGAATTTAAAACCTACAAATCATGTTCATGGAAATTATTTATTCTCAAACACAATTTCACTTAGGCAGATTGGCCTCTAACCAAACTCCTGGTATTTGAAGTAGTTACCCTTCCTAGGAGCTCTCTTGGTGTTGTCTGTGGTATAGGGCAGGGTGAAAAGTTGGGAGAAGAGAAACAGGCCATCATTAGCAAAAGTTTCTTCTGGAGGAAGCCAATCATTTGCTCAGGATTCCTTTTTCACAAAGGGAAAGGCACATTGCTTGGGTCCTCCTGTGTTCAAAGGGAAATCTATAGGATTCTTTTCCCCTGACAAAGTCTTCTCTTCGCTTAACCTCTTTTCTTGAGACATTAAAAAGATACAAAAAAGTTGAACTCTTACATCCATACTTTCCAGAGTTAACAACTATTAACATCTGATCGTATTTTCCTCCAGTTTTTGTTTTTGTAAGAAATAATGTTTGAGATTCCAAACTCCATCCTGTTCAGCCAGTTCACTCCCCCTCATGCAAAGGAAACCACTTTCATGAATTGGGAGAGGATACTTCCCACACCATGACTGTTTCATGGGGTGCCTGGGTGTCTGGGTCAGCTGAGCACCCAACTTTTGATTTTGGCTCAGGTTGTGATCCTAGAGTTGTGGGATCGAGTACCAAGTCGGGCTCTGTGCTAACAGTGCAGAGCCTGCTTAGGATTCTCTCTCTTTGCCCCTCCCCCATGTGCACACACACGCACACACACACACACACACTCTCTCTCTCTCTCTCTTTCTCAAAATAAATAAATAAGCATTAAAATATATATATTTAAATATATATACACATTTTATATACTTACGCATGCGACAAGCAATATATAGTATTACTTTCTATATGTGTTTTGTTATTTAAAATTTTTTATGTTTAGTTATTTTTGAGAGAAAGAGACAGCGTATGAATGGGAGAGGGACTGAGACACAGAATCTGAAGCAGGCTCCATGCTCTGAGCTGTCAGCAGAGAGCCCATTGCAGGGGCTGGAACCCACCAATGGTGAGCCGAAGTCAGATGCTTAACCGACTGAGCCACCCAGGTGATCCTACGTGTTTTGTTATTTAAATAAATGACAACATTCTTTATATTTTCTGCAATTTGCCTTTTTTTATTATTTAACTTCAGGTTTTTAGCGATCTATCCATGTTGAAGTATGTACATCTAGTTCATTAATCCCTTTTTATTATGTATGTATCACATTTTTTTAAAATTTTTTTTTCAACGTTTTTTATTTATTTTTGGGACAGAGAGAGACAGAGCATGAACGGGGGAGGGGCAGAGAGAGAGGGAGACACAGAATCGGAAACAGGCTCCAGGCTCCGAGCCATCAGCCCAGAGCCCGATGCGGGGCTCGAACTAAGGACCGTGAGATCGTGACCTGGCTGAAGTCGGACGCTTAACCGACTGCGCCACCCAGGCGCCCCGTATGTATCACATTTTTAATCCACTGTTGATAGATGTTTCAGTTCTTTCCAGTTTCCCGCTGTTTTCTACAAACGCTATTGTAAATGTCCCTTTGTATACACATATAAGAGTTTTCATAGGAAATATATTCAGTAGTAGAATCTATGGGTATATGGTATGCACAATTTATATTTTACTTATGTGTTGCCAAAGATTCTCAAAGTGACAATTCTGATTAACATTCCCACCAGCAGAAGGTGAGGGGACTATTTCCTCCACCTGCAGTACCTGATACTATTGGACATCTAATATTTTTCCAATTTAATGGTTTAAAAATAATGGCTAAGTATTGGTTTTATTTCTCATTTCCATTACTATTCATAAGTTTGTCTTCACAGGTTTATTGGCAATAACAGTTTTCTTTTATCATATCCTTTGCTTATTTTTCTATTATATGATTTGTATTTTATTACCAGTTTGTAAGGATCCTACATGTTCCCTGCATAGTAATCTTTTGCATATCATATACATTACAAATAAATCTCGTGTTCTTATTTTTAAATTGGTAATATATTCATGGGGGAAAAACATAAAGAGTTACAACAGTACACAGTGAAAACCTCTCTCTCATAGCTATTCTCACCTCTCCCATTCAGTTTGCCTTCTTGGAGAAAACCAATATGCTAGTGTAGACTTCCAACAGTCCTATGCATGGGCAAAAAAAAAAAAAAAATGGTTTATATTTCCGCTGCAGTAACATTAGTTCTGCATCTTGCTATTTTCACTTAAAGATCATTCTCTATTAGTTCATACTTCCTTTCTTTTCTTTTTTCTTTTCTTTCTTTTCTTTTCGAGGCTGCAGAGTTTTCCTTTGTATCAATGGAGCAGGATTTAATGGAGCAGGTTAAATGGAGCAGGATTTAATGGAGCAGGTTAAATAACCATTTTCCTACTGATTGACATTTAAATGACTTCGAATCTTTTGTTATTGAAAATCATGCTTCAATGACTTTTTCTACATACATTATTTCAAACATGGACAAATGCCAATAGGGTAAATCCTCAGAAGTGGAAATACTATTTAAAGCTAAGTGCTTTTTCTGAAATCAAAAACACAAGAAACAACAGGTGCTGGCAAGGATGTGGAGAAAAAGGAACCCTCTTGCACCGTTGGTGGGAATGCAAACTGGTGTAGCCACTGTGGGAAACAGTATGGAGGTTCCTCGAAAAGTTAAAAATAGAACTACATTATAATCCAGCAATCATACTACTAGGTATTTACCCAAAGAATACAAAAACACTAATTCAGAGGGATACATGTAGCCTTGTGTTTATTGCATCATTGTTTACAATTGCCAAGACATGGAAGCAGCCCAGGTGTTGATGATAAAATGGAATATTACTCAGCCATAAAAAAGAAGGAAATCTTGCCATTTGCAACAACATGGATAGAGCTACAGAGTATAATGTTAAGTGAAATCAGTCAGAGAAAGACAGATACAAATGATTTCATCCACATGTGGAATTTAAGAAACAAAACTAATGAGCAAATGGGAAAGACAGAGAGAGAGAGAGAGAGAGAGAGAGAGAGAGAGAGAGAGAGAAACCCAGAAGGGAGGTGGGTGGAGGGATGGGTTAAGTAGTTGATGGGGATTAAGGAGTGCACTTGTAATGAGCACCTGGTGTTGTAAGGAAGTAGTGAATCACTATATCGTACACCTGAAACTAATGCTACTATTGTAGTATTTAAAAACGATTACATTTTAACTGTATGTTAACTAACTGAAATATAAATAAACACTTTTTTTAAAAAGCATAATTTGTTCTGTTCAATTGTATTCACACTTTGTTTACAATGGATTTTTTTGTTGCCAAATAAATGAGTTAAATTTTGCTATAGTCAACTTTAAGTGCCTTTTCCCTTATAGTGTATGCTTTTATATCCTATTAAGGAAAGTCTCCCCTACTTCAAGGATAATTTTTCACATATAGGTTTAGAGTTATGTGATTTATATTTTAGGTACTTAATCCATCTGGAATTTATATTTGTGCATGGAATAGAGTAGAAATCTCATTTTATTTTTTCCCATGCAGGCGGGCCCATCTGCCCTTTCTTCATTGATTTGCAATGTAATCTCTGACACAAACTAAATTTTAGCATATACATGGCTCTGCTTTCAGGCTGTCTAATTTGATTGATCCGTCCATTTGACCTACTCCAATATCACACTATTTTAATGACTACAAGTTTGTAATATGTCAGGCCATTGTTAGGACAAATTTTTTTCTAGTGTTTTTTAAGTTTATTTATTTATTTGGAGGGAGGGGGAAAGGAGAGGGACAAGAAGAGAGAGAGAATCCCAAGCAGACTCCATGCTCTCAGCACAGAGCACGACAGGGGGCTCAAACTCACAAACCATGAGATCATGACCTGAGCCAAAATCAAGAGTCTTAACTGACTTAGCCACCCAGGCACCCCTCAAATTTTTTGATGTGCAGTAAAATCAGTCTAATCAGAGCCCTCATACATCTAACAATAATGGAGCTTGGTTTTGGAGGAAAAAGACATTTTACAGGCTGTTGGACTTGAGGTGGAGGTCCGGGTTGTGCTAACAGATAAAATTTAAAAGCTAGATTTATTTTGTTTATA
Organism: Neofelis nebulosa; assembly: GCF_028018385.1. Taxonomy (NCBI): domain Eukaryota; kingdom Metazoa; phylum Chordata; class Mammalia; order Carnivora; family Felidae; genus Neofelis; species Neofelis nebulosa. Next base: position 56,944,715 of record NC_080783.1, on the reverse strand, counting down.
AAGGTTTCATGTAGTTCTTTTGCAAGCACAGTACTTTCACAATGTCTCTGGGATCACAATGGATTTTATCTGTCTTCCCCTACCCCTATCCATGTGTGTGGGCAGGGGGAAAAGGAGTGAGAAAGTCCATGAATCCAGGAGGTTGATGAGGGTAAACAAACAAATATTTGGTTTTCAGATTAAGAATAAGAGACCCCAGAAGTGGGAGGAGGTCAAGCCACAAGTCACAGAACTCTTGTTATTTGCTGTCCTGACAACTACTAAATTTAGTAGATTTCAATGCCTCAAAGAGCCACTAACTGGCTGGTCATGATTAATTCATCAGACACCTACTACTTGACCAGTCTTGAAATGCTGGGAGGGATGGCAGCAGTGAATGTACTGATCACCAATCAAGTGAGAAAGGAGTGTTCTAGCTGCAGGCAAAGAACATGTAGAGCCCCAGAAATACGCCTGTCTCATTTCCTCAGGACTGATTAAGGGAACAACCTCTACTCTGCTTCAATGTGAACACCACTCCACAAATGCAAACTCTGCTTTCTTTCCTGCAAGTCTTTGAAGACTTCTGCACATCCTCTTAAGGCTAACTAAATAATGTTTTCATGGTAAAGCATGAAAGCATGACTATAGATCCAGAATCAAAGAAAATACACTGGATAAAAATTAACTCAGAGTAGAGCAAAGCATTTGAAATGTGTTTTTTGTATGTTGTGCAGAGAAAAAGATCTGGTTGAGTTTTCTAGTCTCTGATTTGGTGAAGCCCAAAGGATAATAGGCAATTTTACAGCCAAGATGGGTGTTTTGTTTGGGAATAAGACCAAAGAATAGGGCTTTTTCTTTAATCCAACAAATATTTACTGCTCCCTACTAATACTGAGAAATCCACAGTGGACAAGACATACATGTGCCATCTTCCATGGTATTTCTATTCTAGAGCTGAAAAGGCAAACAAAAAGTCAAAATTAAATGGCGAACTATAATGATTGAGATGAAGGAAACAAAGGTCTGAGATAGAGGCCAAAGGCAGGAGACTCATGTTCCATAGGGGGTCAAGGAAGGCTTATCTGAGGAGACCACTTACGCTGATACATGAGGGAGGCAAAGGAGCTGGCTAAGCAAAGACCAGGAGGAAGAAATTCCTGGCAGGTGAATGGGTCCTGAAATGGGCAGAGAGTTGGCATGGTCAAGTTCTGGAAGGGAAGCAGTGAGACAGAGCATGGTAAAGTCCATGGGGAAGGCAGGTCTAGGAGGTGTGGTTAGAGACAGGCCATGGCCAGGTGGACAAGGGTAACTCAATTCACATTTTTATCCTAAAAGCAGCAGAAAGCCTTGGGCAGTTCTTAAGCAGGAAAGTGACAAATCTGATTTACATGTTTTCCAAATCTATCTGCTATATGGAGAATGGATGAGAGGGAAGATGTTTAAGTGAAACAGATGGTAGACTAAGGTGGAAAATGAAGAGGCCAGAAAAATGGAAAGACTGAACAAGGAAGTGGATTCAACGAGGCTTGTTGACAGACTGTATTGAGAAGGTGAGGAAAAGGACGGAATCCAAAGCAACTTTTACGTTCTTCATTTGAGTAGCCGGGTGGATGAAAGTGCCTTTTACCAATTTGGCCATATGGGAAAGACTGGGTGAGGGAGGGCACAAACTGGAGGTAGAAATTAAGTGTTCCATTTTAATTTGCACATATATCATTTTGAAATTCCGAGGAGAGGTTGAGCTGGAGGCAAAAATTTTGGAGCTTCCAGCATGAAAGATACTGAACATGGGAAGAAATGAGATCATTTAAGGAGAGAGTATGGATATGCACAAGAAGAGAGACCAGATCCAAAGTCTGAGAAGCATCAATGCTCAAGGTGAGGAAAAAGGTGAGACTCACACAATGGCCCATGAAGGAGGAGGACAAACTGTAGAGTTCATTGTTATGGAGATAAAGAGAGCAGTCAAGAAGGATGGAGGGATTAAGGAGAACATGCCTGGGATTCTAGCTCTTTGCAGCCAGTTTCTCAGAAGGCACCTGCTCCTCCTGGTGGCCTGTGTACCAGAAGTTCAGGGATTTACTGCTCAAAAGGATTTGTCGGCCAGAGGACTATTGCTGCCCATCTGAGGGTTAATGGCTTTGAGGCAAACTCTGATAGAGCTCATCATGGGAGATCAGGAACTTAGTACTTCATCTCTGCATCACTGTACCCGGTCCTTGCTGCTGCCATAATTCCTGACTTCCTAGCTTTTGTATTTTGTGCTATTTCAAGACTATACCTTAAGTACTGCTCAAAATGGCATCACGTTTTTCAGGAAAATATACCCTCATCCATTAAAATTTTAAATATTCATATACTCTGACCTGGTATTTTTACTTCTGTGCTCTCATAAGGACTAAGATAAATGTTCAAGCATGTTCCAATTTGTAGTATGGTTTGCAATAGTAAAAAAATTGGAACAACTTAAAAGTCCCTTCATAGCTAGGTGGTAAATATTCAAATATGACCTAACAATACAGTTGAATGTTATATAGCCATTGGGGAAAAAATATAGTCCTTCTAGATGTGCTGACATGGAAAGGCGACCATGATATATTGTTTAGCTGCATGTACTTCCCTCTCCTTGCCTTCTAACAGAACCCCAGCTTTGTTCTGGTCTCCACCCCCTCCCCAAGGAAGCCCATGTGACTCAGGCTTTAGCCAATCTATGCATTCACCTAGAAACTCTAAATGTGAAGATCCTCTGTGAATCTGTTCTCAACTCATTAGCCAAAGAGATTTTTAAAAACCTAATCAATGTCACCTTCTTCTCATTGTCTCTGGAATAAAGACCAAGATCTATACAAAAGTCTATGAGGCCTTGTGTTATCTGACCACTGACTGACCATCCATGATCCCTCTCCTGCTTATTCTCTGGGCTCCAGCTTTACTGGCTTCCTTTCTGGTCCTTGAATCACAATGTTTCTTCCTGCCACAAGACCTTAGAATGGGATGTTCTCTCTGCCATCATCCTTCAGATAACTCAGATATCACCTTCTCAAGGACACCTTCCTGACCATTCAAGCTGGATTAGATCCATCTGTTTTTAAGTTCAAAAACATTATATGCCTCTCCCTCTTAGCCCTTCTTGTGATGTATAGTCATGCATTAACAGAGTGGTTATTTGATAAACAGTTATCTCCCTCCCTCAACTCTAAGAACTTTGAGAGAACTGTACCTGTCTTACCCCAAATTTTATCAGTATCATTCTGCATAGAACCTGGGCATAGTAGTTACTTCACAAATGTTTATCCAATAAGTGAATCTGGAACATACATAGAGTAGGAGCTCCACTGATCATCAGTCAGTCAAACTATGTTGGAGATGGGGATTTAAATTTGTTCTGTTAATTTTCATCAATTCAACTAAAGTGACTTTAAGATTTAAACATAATATATTCTTCCTTCCTCCATCTAATCCATCAGTAAATCCCATCAACACTACCTACAAAACGCATCCCAATTTCCCCATATCTCCACCATCACCATCCTCCCATTCTCACATTTAGAATATCCCCCAAGGCTTGACTTTCTATTCTTCTCCCTCTCTTAGAAACACCCTGCCCCATAACCCAGGAGTTGAGTTATGGTTATTCTTGTTTTCCCTTTGACCTAGCAGCCAAGCTGTTATCTCAGCCTTCCTAGTCTTCTCTGTAACATTCCCCTTCCAGGTCCTCTCTGCTTTTACGTACAATAACACAAACTCTTCCTACTTTTGTAAATGTCTCTTTCCATCCCAAAAACTCAGAATCACAAGATAGGATTGGAAGTATCCCTTGAGGTAACCTGTTCAAACTTCTCAATTTTTTAGATGAGAAAACTGAATCCCAAAGTCAATCCCATGGTTGGATCAATACCTGAGTTAAGCACTTGCTCTAGAGATCTTACTGGCTCTCCTTTAACACTGTCTTCTTCTTTGTCTCCAAAATGTTCTTCCCAGTTTGGCTATTGTGTCTTCCTCTAATGGCAATAATCCCAACCTTCCCCTACTCAAAAAACAAAACAAAAAAACTTTAAGGGCTTCTAACACTTCACTTGAGAAGCCTACTCACTGATCCAGGATATGCTGCTCACAGATTTAAACTCAAACCACTCAACCTGCACCTGGCACTCAGGTTTTCCCAAACTGATACCTCTCTTGTCAGCCTCAAAGAACAGAAGGGAAATCAACAGAAGCAAGATATTGAAAGACAAGTTTCACATCAACATAAAGAAGAACTTTCTAATTATTAAAATTGTTCTCCAGTGGCATGGGTTTCCTCTGAGCAACCCTCAGTATTCAAGAACAGGCTAGACATATAACAAACATATAACAAACTTCTTCTTTTATGGAGATGAGCAGGGAAAGTGGGTGAGATTTTGTCCAATTAATTACAACTCCGCTCCAACATCCATAATCCCTCACACATTAACCTGCCCCAAGGTTCCTTTTTACATGCAAACAACTTCTAGCTATTCTCCACATGGCCCCACACTTCCCAGTCCTTCTATGCCTTTATTTATGTTGTTCTTCTTGCCTGAAATGTCTCTTCCAGCCATCTCCATGAAACCAATTTAAATGTCACTTCTTCTATGACACCTTTGCAGATATTTACAGTTGGGTCTGTCTCTCTCTCTCTTCCTTAGCATAGAATCATATAATTATTATCTCCAAGGTGGATTAGATGGAATGTTAATGGACATCAGGTCCAAATACCTAGGATTCTGTTCCCTTGCTATCCTCTCTTCCAGGGAGTCCTGCACACCGCAGCTAGATATAGCCACATATTCTTCCTTCTTTTGCATTTTTTTTCTGTTAAAGGGCTTCTGGTATCCCTACATGCCCCTCAGCCCTACAGTTAAAGGTTTCCATAAGCAGTGCCCACACCTGACTTTCCTAGCAGAGAAGTCCCTCCCCTTTGATCAGACGACTATCTGAACTTCCACCTGTGTTTCCTGACCTTCTTCCCTGTAGGCTCCGGACAGTCTCTCAACCCTAAATGCTTTCCCTTTTCTTCTCTGCTAGGAAATGTGTAAGACTTCCCTCTAGAAAGACTGTCTTGGCTAAGAAGGCTGCTTTTTTTATTTGAAATCTCCTGACTACTTAGCAATATAGAAATCAAACATCTGGCTTTATGCCAATAGCAAATTGTTTTCTAGATGTTATGAGTATTGACATCTTCACTCCCCACTGGGAACATGACCCACCTCATATTTCCTTTACCCACTGCCACCCATTCAACGTATTGAATACACAGAGACAATAAACACTTGTTGGTGTTCATTAAACATGTTATATCTTATCAACAGTCATCTTTTTAAAAAAAAAATTTTTTTTAATGTTTATTTATTTTTGAGACAGAGAGAGACAGAGCATGAACGGGGGAGGGTCAGAGAGAGGGAGACACAGAATCTGAAACAGGCTCCAGGCTCTGAGCTGTCAGCACAGAGCCCGACGCGGGGCTTGAACTCACTGACTGCGAGATCATGACCTGAGCCGAAGTCGGCTGCTTAACTGACTGAGCCACCCAGGCGCCCCAACAGTCATCTTATCAAACAATAGCCCAAACTGTATTTTGTGCTGAGAAGCCAAGCCAGATAGAGAATTATTTAAAAAAAAAATGTATTGGTAAGGGGAGACCAAGAGGAGAAATTAAATACTAGCAGTGAAACAAAGAGGTAATAAACCCTTAGTAGTTTCCTAAAAGAGCAGGCATGATTGCTTTAATTGAAGCAGAAAGACATGAACACCGGAGATGTGCTCATTTAACACCAGGCAGATGAATTAGAAAAGACGCCCCAAATATTTTTTCCCTGAGTGATGTATTATGTGATGAAAAGCTTGTAATACGTTATAGGTGTCCCTTTGACATAGGATTTAACCCGTTGGTGCAGTGTCTGGATTTCTTGGTTTGCTTCTGTCTGCCTTTGGCCATTAAAAGGAGACTGAACTGAGAGCAGAAATGGAGCCTTATAAGGGTTTGACATGCAAGGTGAAGTCTTTCTGCAGATTTATGCTGAGAATTTACAGTAGCTTAAGAAGAATTGCAAAACCAGAGTACAATATGAAAGTTATTCCTTAGAGACAGATCACTCTGAAGTCTGGCTGCAAGTGGTCTTTGTGCTTAAGCTTCCAAGCCAAATGACGGCAGATGAATACACTGCTAGAAACTGGAGATGTGGCATTTCACTCTTTCAAATGTTTCCAGAAAGGCGATTTTTACCACAAGAAAATCTTTAGAACAGAACCAAGCCACCTTCGTAGACCTTCACCCTGGCCCAGGCCCAGTGCCTAACTGGGCCATCAGAAGAAGGAAGCTTCTGACATGGCCTCAGTGAGTTTGGGTCAGGAGTAGAAAAACAAGTCCTCTCTTTATGTCCTTTGTGTCCTGTTCACCAGTAGAACCCATGGGCATGCTCTTCAAAAGCAATTAGCATTGCTGACAAAGCTACCAGCTTGCATACTGTCTTTCACAATAAAATTATTTTAAAAATTTTAACAGAACACATGGTTTCTTCCCTTCGGTGCTATGCTGCTAGCTCATTAAAAAAAAAAAGAAGAAGAAGAAGAAGAAAAGTGTATTATGACCTCTAAATGTTTTTTTGCGGTGCTTGCATACAGCCAGCCCAGCTCCATCTCATATTTGGCAAGTTTAATGAGTTTCCTCTCTTATCTCTCTTTTCCATCATTAAGATAATTCTTGAAACATTTAAGCAAGAGTGGGTTCAGCCCAATACTCATAAACCTCGCTTTCCTCTGCCTTCTGGGTCACGCTGACCCAGTCTTAAGGTAATCACTCTGGCTGGATCCTATTAGCTATTGCTGGATCCTGTTAGCTATTGAACACCCATCTAATGATATTCTGATCTATGTAGCATCTTCCTCCAGATTACTGATGATTACGACATGTGGGGGAGCATAAAAAACCAGGGTACAATAGAAGTGGAGCATATACTCTGCTTCCTTTCGACCCATCGTGCCCATGCCACAGACCTAGATCCAGACTAGCTGGGAACTATTTTCTGACTGCTGCCCTAGTCTCCAAAATCTGTTACTATTCTTTTGCTGAGTTTGGAATAAATGCCTCCTTGCATTTGTTGGCCTTTGAGTTTCATCTGTGGTGATTAGTCTTAGCATTCTCTTTTGTGTCTACTAATGAGATGATCTCACCACCTATTCCATATCTCGATTTCATCCTCCCATGATTCCAGACTCCTCTTTCCCTTGGTCTCCTTGTTCCGGGTTACAGTCCTAGAAGGAACACACAGCAGATTTTAAATGTGAGGCTATTTCTTTTCCGTGGCCTCTTTTCCCAGCCATTTGGCAATTGCATAGCCTATCTTTCCCTCTAGGATTGTTCCATTATAGAAATGTATATGGATTAAATAATAACATTCCTCACCATCAGGCTTGGAGGGGTGTGGTGGGACACAAAGTGCCTGACTCAGGCTTTCCCACAAATCTGAGAAATGAATCTAGAGAGTTCTGTTATTCTTTAACAGATGTCTTTGAAAGGAAAAAGATGGAAAGAGAGCAGATGTTCTGGGTCCACCTAACAAAGTTGATCTTTGAGTCAGGTGTGAAGCCAGACGGACCCACAGCAGAGCAGACAGACATGACATAACAGCTCGATCTAAAACTTTCACCCCAAGAACTGACAAACTGGGTGTCTCCTTTTTTGAACTCTGGCTTTGAAACGGGTGTTCCAGCAGCATGTGGGACTCTACAACTCAGACCAGGAAGCTAATTTTTGTCTAAAGTTAGGAGCTCCACTGAGGAAAAACAGAAGATCACCAATGCCAGGTTACAGTATTCTACTGATCTAGCATGAAATCCTCAAGAACACTATAGATTTTCCATCTATTTAGGATTGCAATGACAGGCCTTAAACTCCCAAAGATGTAACTGAGGGACAAGCAAGTTAGCTTATTTGAAACCTTTTCTTATTAACACCAATAACAATTAATTACAAACATTTATTCTGATTTATGGACACCTGCTCAGCATCAACATCACAGACCCACCCCACCAATTATTCAGCGATATAATGGCACATTCATTTGGCTCAGAGGAGTCAAGACTTTTCTAATTTCCTGTATAGCCACCTTTAGCTCTGTGTATATCTTCCTAGTTTAAATTACCACCAGGCCTCAAACATATTTGCCTAGTTTTGAAAACAGCAGGAGGTGCTTTTTGAAGTTTCTGAAATGCATACCCATGCATACATGCATATGTGTGCATGAACACACACAGAGGTCACTCAGTCCACAAGCAATATGATAAGATTCCTTTTGTGCAAAAGTTTTCCAAGGACTTGATATCACTCAGATGTGCAAAAGTTGTCCCCCCCCCCTTATTTTAATGATCTATCACAATTAGAAGTGTTTCTTATTTATAACACTATTTTTGCAACAACAAAGAAGTGTGGGATAAGTGATGACCAAAATGACTTTAGAAGTCAGGGTAGGACATTATTTTCTGCTATTAGTCCTTACCAATGTCAAGTGCAAAATTTAAATTAACAACACTTCCCTTATTGGAATGACTTCAGCACTTTTGCTGCCTTCCATTGATTTCTATTTACTTTGGCAGCCACAGGCAAGAAGAACATATTTCTGTGCCTGATGAAGCAACCTCAGGCTTCACGAGGGTATATAGATGCAAATGTCACGATGAAATGTTGCTGCTAGCTTATTCTAAGAATTAACATAATACAGGAGGAACACTATTTATGTAGTGTTCCTGCAGGCCTTAACTTCCCGTTAGTGTTGTGTTAGAGCAGTCTCCAGCTATATTTCTCCTATTAACAACTGGTCTATAGTACTTTAACCTAGCAGTAAATATGATGTCAAAGCCATTTTAAAACTAAACAGCCTACCTGCAAATATGTCATATGCCAGATATTCCCAACCGGGGGTAACCTTGACCCCATGTTGGCTCCTGGGGAAGAAGCTGATGCTTATGCTCTGTCACTAAGTTACTGTTGGCAATTGGTGTATATAAAGGGTTGTTCTTCATTAGAAATACCAATAATAAATATTTCTAAGGTCCAAGTTGGCTTCAGAAGGCATAAAAATCTACAGAAGGGCCAAAATAAGCCTGGGATTCATTGTCCAGGGTTTTTTTTCTTATTTTGAAGCTGTTGGCCTCAGGTTTCTTAGAGTTGAAACCCAGTAGAATCAAGACAACCAGAAGATTCTCCTTCTCTTTCACACTTTAGCACCTGCAATACAAATCCAATCACACAATGGCACAGTCAATTCATCTACCAAATGTAACGAAGCAGTAATGTGAATCATCATATTTTTCTTAAACCCTGTCTACCATATCCTGGCATTTCAAACATTTGCTAACAGTGAGTGGCTTCCCTGGCTTTATCAATAATGTAGAACTAAATAAAGTTAAAGCTAAATGTTTCAAAAGTGAAATCACCCATAAAGGACTAAAGAAGACACTTTCTCACTCTGCTTTTAAATGAAAAAAAAACTTGGTTGATCCTATGTCAACCTCAATCCCTTCTCCTAGGACTGGAGGTGATATCAGGAAGCCACCCTGGTGTGAGGAAAGGGTACCCAGAGGACGCAGCAGGAGCCTGGTTGAAAGCTGGCTGCGAAGAGGGGTGTGTTGATAGCTCATTCAGCCGCAACTCAGCCAAAGCACTTGAACTAATACTCCCTCTGGCATGGGTCGGGGGAGGCACCAACTCCTTTAATGACCCCAGAGAGTCAAGACTTCTGTTTTATGTCTTACTGCAATTATTGGGAGAGCAGGAGGGTAAGTCGAAGCAGCTGTGGGGCCACATGCCCATTAACCACGATGTGCTGCCCCTTCAGATCCTACCTGCACAGGCACTCACCACACCAGACCTGGGTTTAAATCCAGTTCTCTGAGGCACTATGTAGAAATGCCACTTCTCAGCAATTCTGAGCTATTTCTGAATGGGGCTATGCACTTACGCTTCACCTCTTTGAAGCATTGGCTAATGATATTCATAGAAGAAAATTAACCAGTCCCCTACGGAAGTGGAAGATTCCTGATGAGAAAGTTTCTGCAGCAGAAAACATCTCACAGTGTCTCTTGCCATTTTGATCCATACCGGAGCTAATGGTCTGACCTAAGCAACTGCACTAGTTGCCTGTCAGTGGCCGTTACTCAGTCAGGGCCTTCCTCTGACTCTCCTTTACTCACCCTTAGCCATTCAACAAACCTGTCCTGACTCCTACATGCCAGATGCTGGGAATAACCCATGAGCAATTCTGACAGGGTCTAGCTCCCATTCAGCTTCTAAGTCAAGAGACAATCACCATGAAGTGGGATGAGTGGCGGGAAATGAGAGCAAAAACTGTATTCACGGTGACTATGGTGGTCCCCAGACCACCCACACAGAGCCCACCTCACCCTCCCTTGGTAAAGCCAGCTTTAAAGGGGGCAAAGAGGGCTCTTGAACCACTTTGGCTAAAAAGCAATGTCTAGTATTCGAGGTCCAGATTTGATTTCTATCTCTATCTTTGAAAGTTTTCCAGCTTAAAAAAATAAATTTAAATGTGGACTCCTGCCACCTTAGAATATAAGCAAAGACTGGATTTTGTGAGGTCCTGCATCCAGTGACCAATTTCTTTATAAGGTACATTTCTAAAATTTATTGTGAGGTAGTATTGGGGGATTTAAAATGTATTTAGCCATTAAATGGATGTAGTGGTGTTTACTGTTATCTGTTCAGCACTTATTCTGGTCTCACTGGGTACCAGTGCTTAGAACACTAAGCACTAGTTTTAACCTGTTACAGCCTCACTGGAACCTACAAGAGGTGCTGTTGTTATCTCCATTTAGAGATGAAGAAACTAAGCATCGAGAGGTTAAATGACTTCCACAGGGTCACACAGCAGGTGGGAGTAGCAACTCCCACACCATCCTTTCTAAGCTGTCTGGCTATCTCTCAGGGAACTCTCTGAGAATGACAGTCTGAAGAGCCCATCCTTAACCCCAAAACTCCCTCTCCTTTGCTGTCTACCAGAAGTGCCCTCACTTGGATGCCGTGTCCAGAAAAAAGTCTGCTCCATATCAGGAGAAACAGGAGATCTTCAATGCCGATGCCTGCAGGTTCCTGCTGCCAGGGAGGGAAGAGACAAAGTGCAGTCCGGCCCCGTGGCTCCTGATCCTAGACCTTTGGGAGGGTAATCTTATACTAAGAGAATCTCAGAGAAAACAAAGTCTAATAATGAAAGCTTTCAGAGATGCCAGGCAGAACCTTCTCACACAAGATCTGCAAGAGTCTGTGCTCCAGGGCTGGGTGATGGGACAGACAGAGCAGGCAGGTGGTGGAAGGGGCAGCTGGGCTCAGACCAATCTCAACAGTCAAATGCTAGGGCTTTTTGGACCACAGTGCCCTCCCTGCACCACATGGCACAGAAGTTTTCACTAGGAAAAGACAAGCATTGGTTTCTTTCCCCCAAATCTAGATATAATGTGTACCCTTCACGATGTCAGGGTAATAGATACCATCAGTCTAATTCCAAGAATTTCACAGAGAACTGCCCTTGCACATAGGCAGTCAGCATTTGAAATCTTGTATCACAAAATCAAAAACCTGCAGTTAACAGAACGGAAGGAATCAACACACAGACAAAACTATTTTCAAAAGTAACAGAGTGAGTTCCCCAACCCTGGAAGTATTCAAGAATCACGTGGCCCAGATGTTACAGAGGGAATTCATACATCTAGGCGGTTCAACTAGATGGTTATCAATGGTATCCGAATCTAGACATGCACCAAGATGTAGCGAATTTTGGAAAAGTACATATTACCAGGCCCGATGCCATATGGTCAGATTCATTAGGTCTGGAATGGGACTTAAGGAGTCTGTAATTTTCAAAAAAATTGCAGCTATTCTAGTGCCCACCACCCCCAGCCCAGGACTGGGACTTTTTGCACAGGATAACTTCCGTGGCTCCTTTATACTGGAGAGGCTATGATCTCTTGCCGAGGCGATGGGCCTCATCTACCACATATTTACAGGTAGAAAAATGCCAGTGTAGATTGCTTGTCACTGGGGAATGGTTTTTACCCCCACACAATGCGGTGGTTTGCATATTTGCTGATGTTTCCCCCAAAAGCACGCGGGAATGAATCATTATTGAAACAATTTACTTTCAGTTAGTGCATGAATGCCTTCCCATGATGCTCTGATGCTTTGTTTGTCCTCCTATAAAAATTATTTATGACCCAAGTGTGATCTTTTAAATCAGAATACTTATTCCTGAAATCAAAGCTCTAGCATGCTAATGCAAGTAGAAACCTTGATAATTTTTCAAAGCCACGTTGAATATTCAAAAGCTGGAACTGAAGGAAAGGAGTTAACATTAATTAATATTTGAAGCAGTAAAATAAAAGCAACAGTGAAGCTAATTTTGCAGGACAATTAATCATGAGTCTTGCTAATTACACATGGGATTTTGCAAATGATTTTTTTCTCAGGTAGCAAAGTAAAAATGATAATCCGCTACCCATCAAAATCATTGGCTTCTCACCAATGTCCCCAGCAAGAGCAATTAGTGGGAACAGTAGAGCCCTGGTAATTGCATGTCAAGAGAGGAGAATGTGAGAATTTTAATTGCTCTAAATAAAGACCACTTGCTCATATGTACACCTGATTGTCCAAAACAACTCTGCAAGCTGGAGCAAGCGTGCCACCACCTCCAGGTGCCCACATAAAAATAACTCGGTGGAAGCAGTGTGTTCCCAGCAACCCATGCAGTTTCTGCAAGAAAATATCAATATGCCTTCACATTCTGAACTGCAGTGTCATCACTGGAATATAAGAACTACAAAAAAAAAAAATCGCCCACTTGGGAAAATGTGCATATTCTTTATATTTGCCAAATATTTATTGCTGACATTTTTTTTGAGGAACTTTAACTATCTACAAGGTGCCAAGGGCTTCAAATTTACTGAATTTTAGGATCACCAATAAAATGTTTTTAACAAGACATCTCAAGAGGGCATAAAATTAAAAATTACCATATTCATGAGTGTAAGCCTCTAAGATTGCAATGCTATAAACTGGATGTTTATAATTTGCTTGTGGCTTTCTTAATTAAAAACTGGTAATTAGAAACTCAAGTACTATTTTTATACTTCATCTTCTACACTTTCCATGCTACTGTTACTTTTCAGTTTAATATATGTACACATGGATGCACACAATTGCAAATGATCAATAATATTTAACTGTGTGTCTAAAACCTAAATGATGATGGATACATTTAAATATTGCTTTCCAAGAGATTATTATTCCAATGGCCATGTCGTGGCTTAAACATTTAGTTTAAACAAGACAGCTACCATTTCTTGCTCTTCCAAACATGCATCATTTACTCTCATTTTTAAGCCGAATTGCTGAATTGCCTTCCAAGTAGCACTGGTATCTATTGTCTGCATGCCTAGCCTTGCATCTTTAAGTACACCATATCGAGTATACCACGCACGTCCTGCCATTAGCTTTGTTGGCTGGGCATTCAGCTCGGAGCAGTAACCTTAGCTTACCGCCATACCTTCTTTGCACGTCCAAAATTGTACACATGGTTTACTACACCAGGACTACTTAAAAGCAACTTGGGAGGGCTGCTTCCTTCACTGAATTACTAGCAGATCACAGGTGTGTATCTGGCTCCCGGAGGTGACTCAGGTAATAACACTAGGATGGTGATTTAAATGGTTAGAAGCTTTACCCGGGAAGGCCATCCTCGCAGTCCTATCATTTTGTAGACAGTGCTCACAAATGGCAAATTATTTAGTCAGCCTCCTTAAGTGATTGCGTTTGATTTTTATGATGTTTTAAAACAGAAACCTTTGAAGATGGGTGCTTTCCTGTCCAGGCGCAACCATGGTGACATCTTCAATTAGAAGTCCTTCTTCGGGTCATATGTCATATATATGTATCTCATGAGACCTTAATCTAACCTCCACTTTTTTTCTTCAGACATCAGTTTGGGACCGAAAAGGATCTAAGTCGGGAACAATCATTATTTACTTAGAAACATTACTGAGACACAAAAGAACATGCCATCCACTTTTGTAGGAAGATTTTTGAGAGGGTCTAGAATGAAATAACAAAGAAAAGAAAGCCGTGAGTGAAACAAAGCTTACTGGGTAAGAGCTTGATGGCTGTATCTCGGGTGACTCTAAGAAGTCTGATGCGAGTTATAAGATGATTATCTACAAAACGCATAGTTTTTACAGATCAAGACAACAAGTACATACTATTATTCTAAATTTCTAAAGAGCAAAAGGAGTGAAGTGCAGAATTCTCCAACTCTATTCCCTGAGCTGCTAAAGTTCTTTGAGCAGCATTTAGAATGCTCACATATATATTTTATTTCCCAGGTTGTCTGGTGTTAACACCAGGGGCTTGCTAAAGTGCTATTTATATTGCTGCTCATTACTGAGCAGGAGAAGGACAAGGAAGCTTTTTGATCAAAATGTGTAATTTCCCAACATTAAATGTTTATAAAAGGGTGTTACAGTAATAAGGGGTTAGGTGTGCCAGAAGTTTCCAAATCAAGGGCCAAACCATTTCAGAGTGAATTTGGCATAAGTATGCTTAGATTCCAGCTACCCATTAAGGGAACAGAGTAGAGCTTGGCTTGACCTTTGCCTCGCACAACTCCCAGAACCTTTTGTGGCTTTTCTTGACAATAGCATCTGCAGACATATTGGTAATTTTTAACACCATGGCAGACTTCCACTGTAACAAAGCAGATCTATTATATTGGCCCTTTGATGGAGTTATGGTGCCACATCAATTAAATGAAGCAGAGACAGTGAGCTGACTTCCTATCACCCATCATTTAGGAAGAGAATCAACTTTCTGCACCCATATCAGTTTAGCATCTATCTATCTATCTATCTATCTATCTATACACACACACAGGGAAAGAAAGAAAGAAAGAAAGAAAGAAAGAAAGAAAGAAAGAAAGAAAGAAAGAAAGAAAGAAAGAAGGAAGGAAGGAAGGAAGGAAGGAAGGAAGGAAGGAAGGAAGGAAAGAAAGAAAGAAAGAAAGAAAGAAAGAAAGAAAGAAAGAAAGAAAGAAAGAAAGAAAAAAGAAGAAAGGGAAAGGAGAACAATAGCACCAAAAAATGATGAAGCTGAATAACCCAGGGTCAGTCACTTACACTCCTGGGTTTCAGTTGCCTCCTTTGGTTTTAGACCAGATCAGAGGTCCTTAATCTGAATTGCCTAGATCCCCTGGGGGATCCACTGATGGTCTTCATGATATCCATGAATCCCCTGAAATCCTGGACCAAATATTGCATGGTTGCACCTATACATATTTTCAGGGTTCAGCTTTATAGCTTTTATGAGATTCTCAAAAAAGATCGTGATCCAATAAGGATAAAATCTACTGAAATAAATGGTCGCTCAGGCCTCTTGCAGTTCTAGTTTTTTATAGTAAGGGACTATTATAATCCTGTTTCTAAATTAAGCTGCTCCAAAAAGGCTCTCTCTTGTCCAAAGACGCCTAGAGCTCAAAATCTTGTTTTAATTGTATAGTTTCATATCATTGCCTTCCCTATAGTCTGCATGCACCTAGAAATTTGACATCCCTCAACAAATACTTGACAAGACTTCACTTTAGTTCTCATTGTCTAATGCTCCTTCCATGGTACAGTACGTCACTGAGCTGTTTTAATAACCTGAAGGAAGAAAAAAGAGATGAGCACTTTCCTCCATTGCTGGTCCTTGAACATCTTGATGACCTGAGTAGTAACAGATCGTGTGAGTCAATAATACCGATAGGGCTGGTGAGTTGGCTGACGTTAGCTATACTGTTATTGTCATCACATTGCAAATTTTATTTGTCTAATCAGTTGTTAGAAATGAACCATTACTGTGGTCTCCACGCTGGACAGTCTTGCTATGTTCTTTCTACGCTCTTAAGGTTTCTTCAACCAGTATGTCATAGACTTCAAAATGGCTGCTAAAACCAACATGACCTGTATCCATGTTAAAAAATAAAGGGAGGGGAATGTGGGTGCCTCAGCTGGTTAAGCAGCTGACTCTTGATTTCTGCTCAGGTCATGATCTCATGGTTCATGAGATCGAACCCCATGTTGGGTTCTGCGCTGACAGCTTGGAGCCTACTTGGGATTGTCTCTCTCTTTCTCTGTACCTCCCCCCTCCCCACTCTCCTGCTTTCTCAAAAATAAACAAGTAACCATTTTTTTTTTTTTAAATAAAGGGATAGGAAATTCAAGAAGCTGGAAAAAATGATGGAATTTGTGGATGAGTGGGCACTTGGGACTCCATGGAACTAACTCTTCAAACACATCCAATGGCATGAAATGAAAGCACATGCCATGGATTATTCACAATAATTAGAGAGTCTAAGGGTGCTTGCTCTGATATAACAGAAGTCGAATTTGAAGGGTAATCAAGGCAGCCAAAGAGAAGCAGGTAATTTTTAAAAATAAAAAATATTACAAAAACACTTGGATTCTTAAATGGTAGGTTCTAATGTTTGAAATGTAAACACAGAAGTGTCCGTCTCTTGAATTGTAAATTGGAGGGGTGACCTAAATGGCCCTCTTCAGCATTATCATCCAGTAAGTAAATCGCTAAAGTCAATAAAGAAGACATTTGCTCTTGGGTATGAAAGATAAGGAAATAGGTGGTGGGCAGATGGTAAAATGAGAAGTTATGGCAGGAAGACAGGAACACACAGGATACAGGAAGGTGCGGTGGCAGCGTAGGGGCAGTGTGGTCTCATTCTGTACTCTTGCAGCTCCGTGGCTAGTCAGGGCTGGCCATGGTCAGTAGGTGATCAGGTATTCAAGGAGAACTTAGGTATTGCAGGGAAGAATTGCCACCTAGTATAGAGGTTAGTGACCTCCAGTCCAGGTGGTCTAGTCCACCCAGCATGAAGTGGATACAAAGTGATATCTTCTCATGCAAAACTTTGCCTACAGACCCGAAGAAAATAAAGCTGTCAGGCTTTTATTAAAATAGTTGGTCTCCAACATAAGTTTCCAACAGAGAGAGAAGTACACTGTGTGTACTAAGGCAAAGACAGCCCCCTCTGTAAACTGGGGCATGGCGGGTCAACGAGCAGGGTTAGGTTCTTGCCACTGGAGACTGAGAAGTGCCTTGGGCCACCCACAAGAGGCCAGGCCTGCCGCCCACCTGATGATTTCCCAAGGGCTGTGAGCAAAAGCCCAGTTGCCTTTAGAGTCACTATGCCCTGAACTTAAAGGAAAACACTGTTCGTAGACCCAGAGAATGATTAAGGGGAGAAAGAAGAGAAATGATTAAGGGGAAAGAGGAGAAACCATGATTACAAACATCAGGGAGAACTGCTGATCCAGCCTTCTTTGTCTCTTCATTTCCAAAAGGTATCATCTTCACAATCAAGAAACCCCTTCCTTGTGCAGTAAAGTGGGTCAGCCTGAGCCAAGCCATCATCTTTCTAGACCATTATTCACTCCCCTTCCATCTGCCCCTTGAACAAAACATCCATGCCTTCTGCTTTCCTATGTCAACCTGTCCTTTTGGGGAGCTCTCATTTTAGAAGCAGCTGTTTCATGTTTCTACCCACGTTTCTGGTTCTCTTCTCCTCGACCTTTTTAAACAAGCTCTTGGCCTGTGTTCAAATGGGGAGCACTTAGAAGGCATGGTGGAAGAGAAGAGCGCTCGGGACACTGAGAAGAAGTGGCCAAACAAGAACGCCCACAGGGAGGTCTGCCAACACCCATGGAGGCCCCGACTCCAAGAAGAACTTGGCCATTGTTGCTCGGCAGATTGCAGATCAGGGTCTAATACTCTCTCTTCCCCTCACAAACTGTGAAACTGGTTGAGATTCCTCAACATGTGATGTGTAATTCTTCATTACTAATATGGAAGAAACAGAGAGACAAGTTATTTCCTGATATAAAAGATATGTTTTCAGGGCACCTGGGTGGCTCAGTCAGTTGAGCATCTGACTTCAGCTCTCAGGTCATGGTCTCACAATTGGTGAGTTCAAGTCCCATATTGGGCTGTCTGCTGTCAGCACAGAGCTTTCTTCCTCTCTCTCTCTCTCTCTCTCTCTCTGCCCCTCCCCTGCTCTCTCTCTCTCCCAAAAATAAATAAACATTAAAAAAAAATAAAAATAAATAAAAGATACATTTTCTTTCTCCTTTTTGGCTTTCTAAATGTTGGATTACATTTTCATGTGTTTCCACCTCACTCTGCCAGAGACTATGTGGTCAGTGAAGTCTTTATTAAAGCATTTAAAATACTGCAGAAGTCTGCATAGCAATTTAGACAAATTCACATCCTATGAGGTATATATGCAATTAGTCAAAACAAAACAAACAAAAAAACAATGTCTTTTCAAGGATAAGGAGACTTGAAAGAATCTCAAAGCATTTTGTAATTATTACATTTTGAGATGGAATATATATATATATATATATACACACACACACACACACATATATATATATCTTAATGGCTAGCACCAGAATTTTCCTTAGGGAGTAAATTACCTTTGTTTACAAAAATATCTTGACAAGCTTTGAGGGGGCGATGGCTAACCCCAGAGGACCCAGGGTTAGCAGGAGCTAAGGTAACAAAAGAAGTAAAATTGCTTTCCAGAGGGAGGGAGAGAGAAGGGGAAAGGAAACCAAGGGACAGAGAAGCAGGAGGATGACATGAGATGGGACTTGAAGATTGACACAATGGTAAAAAAATAAAAATAAAAAAAAATCCCCCGTGGTGGTGGGAGGCAGGGAGGGACTCTTAATTAAGAAGGAAATGAATAAATTCAACTTGAGGTTATTCACTTTGCTGTGATGTAAACCCCTTCCGTGTCCCCAAAATCTCAGGTTAAGTGTACTGAATAGTCATGGATTTCTTTTCTTTTGGTAGAAATCAAGGAAGGGATCTCATCTGTGTCTTATGCTGAGGTGCTGGGGTTAGGATATCAGTATATGAATAGGGGAGGGGCACACAATTCAGCCCCAAACACTATTGTTACATGCAACAATGTAGGTGAACTCAAGTGCACTGTGCAGAGTAAAATAAGCCAGTGTTTTAAATTTTTTTTAATGTTTATTTATTTTTAAGAGAGAGAGAGAGCATGAGCAGGGGAGGGACAGAAAGAGAGGGAGACACAGAATCCAAAGCAGGCTCCAGGCTCTGAGCTGTCAGCACAGAGCCCGACACGGGGCTCGAACCCACAAACAGGGAGATCATGACCTGAGCTGAAGTTGGAGGCTTAACCGACTGAGCCACTCAGGCGCCCAACCCAGTGTTTTTAAAAGGCTACCTACTGTATAATTTCATTTACTTGATACTCTGGGAAAGCAAAACTCCAAGGGCAAACAACAGATCAAAGGATACAAGAGATTGAAAATGGGGAAGGGTTTGAGAACAAAGGAGTAGCACGAGGTAATTAGAGGGTGTGGGGTAATGAAACCACTTGATAACTTGATTGTGGTGGTGTTTACACGATCCACGCATTTGTCAAAACTTACAGAACAATAGGCCATATAATAGATTTTCCTGATGTAAGTCAAAAATTTATTGTAAAAGCATGGGTTCTAAAGCAGAAACAGTACTGGTTTTTATTTAACATTGTCTCGTTAGAGAAAGATACACAAGTAGAGCAGACGGGTGGGTGATGTGTGGAGTTTGCCCCCATTGTCATACATGACCCCCAACCATCTTTTCACCCCTTCTCCTCAGCACACTCAAACTGGACTCGTGAAATCATGATTACAGAAACAGGGGTTATTTTGTGTTTTCAGGGCTTCCTCACAAGGCGAATTCCTCTGAGGAAGTCAGGGTCTGGCGGCTTCCATAGGTGCCAGGTCTCTGCAGCACCCATCCTGACTCCCAGGCTCGAAGAAGAGAACCACTTATTTGAAATCCCCAGGGACAGGCACCTCACTCCCCTCATGACCCTCTACTTCTGCTCTCCATGAGGGCAGAGATCTGACTCTCACTCCCTAGCCCAGGCCTGCCTTCTCCTCCTGTCCTTGTGTCTCCAAGCCCCGCTGTTTGTGAAGGCAGCAGCCCTGCCACACTCTTCTACACGGGAGGAAACAGTTATTTTGGTCATACTGATATTCATGGCTATTTGGAATAAACCAGTATCACCTCATGCAAAGCATTGATAGTGCAGTCTTTTACTTGTATTTCTTTGTTCATTTATACGTTATCCATTACCCCAAACGAGGGTGGCTTTAGTTCACTTTTATCAAATAAATAAATAAATAAATAAATATTTATTTATTGAGCTCCTACCATGTGCTAGGGACTGGAGGTATGGGATGAAATCATTGTCCCTGATCTAGGCCTCACAATCTAATAAGGGCAGATGAAAGAAAAGATGGTTATAATCCATTACCGTACAGGCCATGCACAGGCAAACTCAGGCTGTTCTGGAACTTCAGAGAAGGGGTATATATGCCAGTCTGGATACCAGGGAAGCCTTCAGAGAATTGGATGTTAAAACATGAGCTGGAGCTGACCAAGCAAAGAGGAGTGAAAAAGGATACCAAAAAAAGGTTGAAATTGTTCAATAAGGCTAGGACGCACAGGATACACATGGCAGAGCAGTTGCTGAGAAGAAGGCAAAACGCAGATCATGAAAGGCTTTACACTCCCTCTGAAGGAGTTTATTCAGCAAGCAGGTGCATGGCAAGGTCAGATTTAGAAAGGTTTCTCTGGCAGCGCTGTGGAGGATGGGTTTGGCAGAGAGAGGCATGGAGGCTTGGAGACTGGGAAACACATTTCTGCAGTCTTCCACGTAAGAGGAAGTGAGTGGCTAGACCTAGACAGAAGTTAGGGAGATGAAGAAAAGACAGAGTCAAAGTACAAGGTAACTTTGAAATCAATTGTACCCTAAGTACTGAACGGAGCCCAGACAACTGCAGATGCTTTACCTGGACTTCTGATCTAAATATGAAAGTAGTTATTATATAGACAGTTCTAACCTTTTGATGGCCCATATTGTTCACTGTGTCATTCATTCAGTGTTGATAATAAATATGTGCATTCACTGATTTGAAGTGAATTTCAAATGTCTATCCACTCATTTGAAGATTTCTAAGGCAACATTTAGAATTTAAAGATACAAACTCTGGAATCAGACAAAACTCGCTCTGGATACTTCCAAAAGATGTCTACTTCCTAAATCATCATACAGCAAAATTGGGGCATTATATTTCCAGGAATTTGAATGCATGTATAGATTTGTGTAACCACCACCACAATCGGGAGACAGAACAGCTTCGTCACCATGAGAAACTCCTTGGTACTGTCCTGTCCCACCCGTAATGCCTGGCAACCTTTGATTGTTTTTCTCTCCATCACCATAGTTTTTATGTTTTCGAGAAGGCTATATAAATGGAATTATACAGTATGCAGCCTTTTGAGACTGCCTTCCTTCATTCAGTATGCTGCCTTTGAGATTCAACCATCCTGCCTCATGTATCAATCAGTTCACTCCTCTGCATGCTGAGGAGTATGCCATTACATGGCTGTGCCAGTTTGTTTTCCCATTTCCTGTTTGAGGGTTATTTGGATCGTTCCCAGTTTGGCGATTATGTATGGAAGTCGGTTTTGTGTGAGCGTAACTTTCCATCCTCTCGAGTAAATATCCAGGAGTGGGATTCCTGGGTTGCAAGATAAATGTATTAATGTTAAGAAACTCCCAACTGCTCTCCGGAGTATATTCTGAATGCCCACCAGCCATGTATGACAGTTAAGTTCCTCTACATCCTCTCCAGGACTGGCTGTTGCCAGAATTCTTTTCTTAGTCCCTCGAATAGGTGTACTTGTTTAACCCAGCTCATGGGGATTTTCTCCTGTTTTTTTCTGAGATTTTTATAATTTTGTGTTTTATATTTAGATCTGTTACTCATGTTCATTACTTTTTTTTAAAAAAAAAAGCATGCTGGGGCGCCTGGGTGGCTCAGTCTGTTAAGCGTCTGACTTCGGCTCAGGTCACGATCTCGCAGTATGGGAGTTCGAGCCCCGCGTCGGGCTCTGTGCTGACAGCTCAGAGCCTGGAGCCTGTTTCAGATTCTGTGTCTCCCTCTCTCTCTGACCCTCCCCCGTTCATGCTCTGTCTCTCTCTGTCTCAAAAATAAATAAACGTTAAAAAAAAAAATTAAAAAAAAAAAAGCATGCAGTTGAGATTCAGGTTCTTTTTGAGCTTATGTATGTCCAATTGTTTCATCATTTGTTGAAAAGACTGTCTTTTCTCAATTTAATCACCTTCCAGTTTGTCAGAAATCACGTGTTCATATGTGAGTGTGTCTGTTTCTGCACCCACATCCTGTCCCACTGATGTGTGGGTCCGCCCCTTCACCAATGCCATGGTCCTCATTACTATAGCTTGAGAGTGAGTCTTAAAACTGACCAGTGGGATTACTCCAAGTGTAGTATTTTCTAAAGTCACTTTAGCTCTCCTACTTCTTTTCCCTTTCCACATAAATTTTTAAATTGCTTACTGATATGTATAATATTCTTGCTGGAATTTCTATTATAATTGCATTTCATCTATAGATTAGTTTGGGGAGAATCAGCGTCTTGTCTATGTTGAGTTTTCCAACCCATAAACAATGATATGTTTCTCCATTTATTTAGGTCTTCTTTCTTTTATACTATCAGCATTTTTAAATTTTTAGCATGTGGATCCTGAATATATTTTCCTAGACTTACATACTTTTTGTGCCACTGTAACTGGTGTTATTTTTTAAATTTCTAATTGTTCATTGCTAATATAGAGAAATATAATTGATTTTTATATGTTGACTTTGGAGCCTGCAACTTTGCTAAATTCACTCATTAGTTATAGAAGTTGTTTATAAATTTCTTGGGATTTTCTATATAAACAAACATGCTGTCCTTGAACAGGGGCAATTTTATTTCTTCCTTCCCAATCTGCATGCCTTTTATTTTTTCTTGCTTTATTACACTAGCTAGGACTTCCAGTATAATGTTTAATAAGAGTGAGTGGTATGACTGAAAATCCTTGCCTTTCCCCCAATCTTAAAAAGAAAGCATTCTGTCTTTCATGATTAAATATTCAGGGTTTTCTTTGACTTTTTTATAGATGTCCTTCATTAGACCGAGAAAGTTTCTTTCTATTTCTAGTTTGCTCAGAGTTTTTGTCATAAATGCAGGCCAAATTTTGTCACATGCTTTTTCTGTATCAATTTATATGACCATGTGGTGTTTCTTCTTTTAGACCGTTAATGTGATGAGTTATATTGGTTAATTTCAAATATTGAATTTGCTTTACATCTCTAGATAAATCCCACTTGGTCACCACTCATCATTCCTTTTACATATTGCTGTATTAATTTTGTTAATTTTTAGAAAACTTTTTATTTACTTATTTTGAGACAGAGACAGAGAGAGAGCACATGCACATGTGCACAAGACGGGGAGGGACAGAGAGAGAGAATCCCAAGCAGGCTCCATGCTGTCAGCACAGAGCCTGACATGGAGCTTGATCTCACAAACTATGAGATCATAACCTGAGCCGAAATCAAGAGTTGGACACTTAACCAACTGAACCACCCAGGCGCCCCTCATTTTGTTAATTTTTAATTGAGTATTTTTGTCTATATTCATGAGGAATATTGGTCTGTAGTGAGGTTTTTTGGACTGTATTTGTCTGACTTTGGTATCATGATAATACTGGCCTTATAAATTAACTTGGAAAGTGTCACTCTTCTATCATCTGGAACTCATTGTGCAGAATTGGTTTTATTTCTTCTTTAAATGTTTGGTAGAATTGACCAGAGAAACCATCTGAACCTAGAGATTTCTTTTACGGAAGGCTGGCCATTTTTTTTACTACAAATTCAATTCTTTTAATAGTTACGTTTTAATATAATAGTTCAGTTAATCAGATTGAATTTAATAGTTAAATTCAGGTTATCTATTTCATCTTGGATGAACTATGCTAATCTGTGGTTTTTGAGGAGTTGATCCATCTCCTAGAAGTTGATGACTTTATGTGTTTAGGGCTGTTTGTAGCATTCCTTGTTACCTGTTAAGGTCTGCAGGGTTTATAACACACACTCTCTTTCATTCCTGCTATTGGTTGCTTGTATCTTCTCTTTTTTCCTTTGTCTGTCTTACTAGAAGCGTACCAATTTTATTGATCTTTAAAGAACCAGATTTCTTTTGGTTAGTATTTGCAAGGCATATCTTTTTCCATCCTTTTACTTTTGGTCTGTTCATATCATTATATTTTAAGTGAGTTTCTTATAAACAGCATAGAGTTGGGTCATGTCTTTTTCATCCCTTCTGATTATTTCTTTTTATTGATGTGTTTTGACTATTGACATTATTGGTATGCTTGGATTTAAATCTGCCAGGGGCACCTGGGTGGCTCAGTCAGTTAAGCCTCTGACTTTGGCTCAGGTCATGATCTTGTGGTTCATGGGTTCAAGCCCTGCGTCGAGCTCTGTGCTGACAGCTCAGAGCCTGTAGCCTGCTTCCAATTCTGTGTCTCCCTGTCTCTCTCTGCCTCTGCCCCATTCACACTGTGTCTCTGTCTCTCTCTCTCTCAAAAATAAACATCAAAAAATGTTTTAATCCGCCATTTTCCTACTGTTTTCTGCTTGTTCCCTTTGCTTTTTGTTCCTGTTTTACTTTTCTGTACTCTTGAATTATTTGAAGTCTTGATATTCCATTTTGATGTATCTTTTTTTTTTTTTTACTATGCCTCTTTGTATATTTTTTAGTGGTTACTCTAGGCCTTACAATATACATACCTAACTTTTCAAAGAATCAATATTTTGCCACTGCCGGACTAAAGGAATTTGCCACCACAGGCAGACTTTTTACCTTCTCCAGTTTGTATGATGCTTGTCTATCAGACTACATTTATATACTTGAAAACCTTTTCAGACAATAATTTATGTTTTCAGTGGTGAGCAATATTTTAAACAACTTAAGAAGATAAAATGTATTATATATACCCAGACATTTCCTGTTTTACTGCTCTTTTTTCATTCCTGATGTTCCAACTGTCTTCCTGCTTCATGGTCCCTCTGTCTGTGAGCAATTCTTTGAAAGGAGGTCTTCCAGCAATGAATTCTCTGAGTCTGCTTTTATCTGAGAATAGCTTTATTTCACCTTCACCCCTAAAAGATATTTTCACTTGATATAGAATTCTAGGTTGACAGTTCTTTATTTTAAGCACATGTTATGAAATGTTCTGCCACTTCTTTTTGACCTTCCAGGCTTCCGATGGGAAACACACAATCTAACTGATGTCTCCATAACAAATGCATTATTTTTCTCTGGCTGCCTTCAAATATTTTTTTGTTTGTCTTTAGTTTTCAGAAGTTTGATTATGATATGTCTGGGCACTGATTTCTTTGGCTTTATCATATTTGGGGTTTTCTGAGCTTTTTGACCCTGCAGGTTTTTGTCTTTTGCCAAATTTAGGAAGCCCTCAGCCGTTATTTCTTCAAATAATTGTTCAGCAACACACTCTCTTCTCTGAGACACTGTTCACACAAATGTTAAAATCTTTTGTTTTTGTCCCACGGGTACTTGATTTCCTGTTCATTTTTTAAGTTATTATTTATGTGGTTGTATTAATATCTGCCATGTCTGTAACTGTTTTCATTGCGTTTGCTCTTTATTTCTTTTTCCCTCATCTGTCTGCCTTCTCTGGTTTATAGCATTTTATAGGATTCCACTTTATTTCCTCTCAGCATATCTCTGCATAATTATGCTTTAAAAATTGTTTACCTAGAGTTTACAATATACATTTTTAACTAATCAAAATCCACCTTTAAAAAACACTATAGCACTTCATGTGTAATTCAGCTACTTCATAATAATTCCCAATTTGTCCCTCATATCCCTCATAAAATTGCTGTCATTATTTTCTCTTATTCCTATGCTATAATAACTCAATATTGTTTCTATTGTTTATCTAAATAGCTATCTTCTAGGTCAATTAAGAATAAGAACAATGAAAGATTTTATTTATCTTCATTTATTCCTTCTTTGACTCTCTTCCTTTCTTTATTTAGATGAGTTTCTGACCTATCCTATCTTCCTTCTGCTTGAAGAATTTTTTAAAACATTTTTTGCTGACCAAGTCCTTTGGTGATGAATTTCCTCAATTTTTTGCTTGCTTGTTTGTTTTTGTTTTCATCTGGCAAAGTCTGTTTCTCCTTCACTTTGAAGAATAATTTTTTTGAATAGAATAAGAATTCTTTAGAACATTCTATATTCTATAGAATATTCTATAGAATAGAATAAGAATAGAATTTTAGGTTTTTAGTTTTGGTTTAGGTTTTAGGCGGTGTTTTTCTTCCACTCCTTTCTTAGTTGTATGATTTCTGATAGGAAGTACACTGTAATTTTTATCCTTGTTCTTCTATAAGTGGAGCGAGATTTGTCCCCTCTAGTATCTTTTCAGATTTTCTTTTGTCTTTGGTTTTCTGCAGTTTGAATATGATATGTCTTGGTGTGTATTTTTTGGCATTTATTCGGCTTGCTATTCTCCCTATGTTTCCTGGATCAGTGGTTTGGTGTCTATTAGTTATTGAAATTTCTTGACCATTATTACTTCGAATATTTCTTTTGCTCCACTATTTTGCTGCCATACTAATTATGTACATGTTCTACCTTTTGACATTGTGCCACACTTCTAGATCTTCTGTTCCGTTATAGTTCGTTTCATTCTTTTTCTCCTTGCATTTCAGGTTGGAAAGATTTTACTAATCTATCTTTAAATTCATAGATTTTTTTTCTCAGCTACATTAAGTCTACTGATGAGCCTAAGACTTCTCCATTTCTGATACATGGCTTCTGATTTTTAGCATTTTCTTTTGAGTTTTTCCTTAGAGTTTCCATGTCTCTGCCTACAGTACTCATCTGTTCCTGCATGTTGTCTATTTTTTCACTAGAGACCTTCACACGCTTATCATAGTTATTTTAAATTCCCTGTCTGGAAACACCTGAGTGGCTCAGTTGGTGAAGTGTCCAACTTTTGATCAGCTCAGGCCATGATCTCAGAGTCATGGGCTCTGTGCTGAGTGTGGAACCTGCTTGGGATTCTTTCTCTCTCTCTCTCTCTCTCTCTCCCTCGCCTGTCTGCACTCACTCACTTGCTCTTTCTCTCTTAAAATAAATAAATAAATAATAAAAGTGCTGACTCTTCACACGGTACTTTTAAATAAATAAATGCCCTGTCTGATAATTCCAACATCTACATTATACCTGAGTCTTATTCTAATGATTGCTTTGTCCCTTTACACTGTTTTCTGTTACCTTTGGCATGCCTTGTGATTTTTTTTTTTGAAAGCAAACATGTTACACTGAGTAATAGGAACAGAGGAAAATGTGCCTTTAGTGCAAGAATTTATGTTAATCTAGGCAGGAGTTGAGCTGTGTTTCATATTTGCTGTAGCGACAGGTGCTAGACATTTCAAATTCCTTTAGTGTCATTGTTCTGCCATTGAATGTCCCTGAATTCTCTTGCTAAGAGTCTGTGTCTCACAGTTCTTGCCACTGTAATCCAGTTATACTGGAGTGCTGTGGTGTAGTGGTAAAACTTCGAGAGAGGAAGCACATCTATAATCCTCCAATTAAATCTGTCATGCAGCAGACTTGTGTCTCCTGGCTGTGATTTTCACAAGTGTTTCTCTGGTGGAGTAGGCCTTTCATCTTTCCCCCACATGCCTCCTATTCCCTTCCTTGGCTGGAGTATTCCATTCCATTTTGTTGAGGCTTTGACCCTTGGTGACTATGATTTTTCTCCCTTAGGTGAGACAGGAAGGCTGAAGGGGGGTGGAGTGGGAAGAATTGCCTTCCTCTACTTGGAATAAGTTTTTGGCCAAGCCCTTTCCCCTGTAAAGTGGGTGTTTATTACAGAGAAGGCTCTGGCTTTATTTTATGATGATTATTCTTCCTCTTCCCTGCCAAAGCTGCAAGATGATCTTTTTCAGATATTTGTTGTGAGAACTTGATGGGGCTCCTGGAGGTAAAGTCCATGAAAGACTGCAGCCCCCTAGGAATTCCTCACTGTCACACTCATCCACATTCAACCTCCAGCCATTTGTCAAAATTACCATCTGAGTGATATTGCCAGTTTATGGCTCCAGTGGCTTTTGCTTCAGCCAAGCAGGTCTCAGCTGTGTCTCTCTGGATGCACCTGTCACTCTAGACTTGGGGGTGGTGTTTAGTCCTGTGACCTCAGTTCTGAAGAATCCAGGGAAAATTAACTTTTAATTGTTTCAGCTTTTTCTTGTCATAAGAATAGGAGTGGTGACTTCCAAGCTCTTTATATGCTGGAGCTAAAACTAGAAGATTCCTTTCCATTTCTGTTGTTTAGCTTGGATAATTTCTATTGATCTATCATTAGGTTCACAGACTTTTTACTGTCAGTTTCATTCTTTTATTCAGCCCATTGTCCTTTTCAGGTTTTTTTTTTTTTTTCAGTTCTAAAATGTCCTTTGGATGCTTCTTTATGCCTTATGTTTCTTTGCTAGGACTTTCTATTTTTCTATTCATTTCAAAAGTGTTGCAGTTAATTATTGGAAGGTTTTTATAATAGCTTCCCTGAAGTCTTTGACAGATTATTCTAGCATCACTGTCATCTTAGAGTCAGCATCTGTTGATTGTTTTTTCCCCCGGGTAAGCTGAGATGTTCCCTGGTTCTTTGAATGCCACATAATTTTGAATTGTACCTGGACATTTTTAATATTATGTTATGAGCTTCTTGGTGTTCTTTAATTCCTATGAGGCTGTTGACATTTTTGTTTTAGCCAGCAATCAATCTAGTCAAGTTCAGGCTGCAAGAGGCAATCCCTTTCCTGTGGGTTGAGGTTCTGGTGTGTGTTAGGCTTTAACAAAGCTATTCTGTTCCATCCCATATGTGCGCCACCCAGTGGCCAGTATGGGACCCGGGCAGCATCTGTAACTTTATCCTCCAAGTACTGTACATGGTGATCAGAACCAGGTCCATACATGCAGAGTGGGGCCTGGGGTTCGTAAATAATTTTATGGGGGTCACTTCCTACAGCTTCTTCCTCTTCATGATCTTTCGAGAAGTTTTTCATACTGAGAACTCCTGACAAAATGATTTCCTGTACTTTCTGTCCTCTGGCCAGAAAACTGGGGCTTTAGTTACTCTAATAGCACAGCAACAGGGGTTTGCCCTATTAGACAACTCTCTTGGACCAAAGCTCTATCGATCAGAGAAGAAAGTTCCCCTCTCTCAACGTTTTGGCTCTCAAACCCACATCACTACAGGATCGCTTGAAGAGTAGGGTGCAAGATGATGGAGAAAAGATTTTGTAAAAAAGAAAAATGGTTAGGGACACCCGGGTGGCTCAGTCGGTAAAGTGGCCGACTTTCGCTTAGGTCATGATCTCATGGTTCGTGGGTTTGAGCTGTGTCGGGCTCTGTGCTGACAGCTCAGAGCCTGGAACCTGCTTCAGATTCTGTGTCTCCCTCTCTCTCTGCCCCTCCCCTACTTGTACTCTGTCTCTCTCAAAAATAAATATTTAAAAAATTATCAAAAAAATAAAACTGGCTAATTTCCTTACTCTGAGTGTTAGGAGTCTCCTTTCCTGATATTGAACCCAGATTTAGAGCGTTTCTCCTGAAACTCTCTCTGCACCAGAGTGCCCACTTCCGGGTTTCAGACCGCAGTGAGTTCAACTGGAGAGAAAAGTAATAGCCCATTTGGTGGCACTTCAAATCCCAATCTTCTTTCCCAATCTACCTCCTACTATTCATTTTTCAGAGTCATCAAGTAACTGTTCCATGCATTCTATCCAGGTTTTTATGACTACACTAAGAGAGAGAAACAGGGTAGTGTGTACTTAATCTCAAAGAGAACTAGAATTTACTAGATACTTAAAACTGGGTAATTCCCAAGCCTCAGTCTCTTCATCTATAAAGTAGGAATGACAAGAATCTTTGTGACTAGAGTTTGGAGAGAGCCAAGGAGACGAAACATGTAAAGTATTTAATTCTTAGAACATTAAAATGTGCCCAACAAATGTTAGCTGCTGTTACTATTTTCATTAGTTACTATTGCTGTTTTTGTTGCTGCTGCTGCTGCTGCTGTGGCAAAACTGAGAAGGAACATAGGGAAGCAGTAGGAAGAGGCAAGAGAAAACTAGTATAATTAACAAATGTGAGAAGAGTCGGGGAGACTCTGCATTGTATGTCTCACACTTAAACAGTTCATTTATCATTTTGCTTTAATCATGAACTATTGAAGCTACACGAACAGTATGCCATGCAGCCATCTTTAGTTGTAGGTGACAACAATGTGTTACTGTGTTACTCTCCATGCTAGGTACACAGATGGACACTTTAGTCCTTCTTTACTGTCTTCAAGAAAGATAAAGAGGAGAAAGGCATCCCCGTGTGTCACCTTCTGGATGAGTATACGGAGGTAATGGAGGTGGGTGTGAAAATAGAAAAATCTTTATACCCTCTTCTTCTGCCTAATTCACTCATGTACAAGATAGCTTTACATGGTCATTGCCTCTGGCGCAAAATTCATCCATTGTGCCCAGAGTCAACATTTTTAAGGTAAGAACAATAAATAGCTCTTTACTATTTATGTAGTGTCCTTTAAGTGTTATTTAATACGTTATAGGGCAGTGCTAATAGATTGTAAAGGGTGGGTGGTGGTGTCCTGGAAACGAATCCAGATCTTCCACTTCATTCATTCTTAGGTAAACAACTGCTTTTTACATGTCTTTGGATAAAAGTTGACTTTTCCTGGAACATAACTTTGATATACAATGTGGCTTTCTTTACTAAGGCTCTTTGCCATATCCACAGCCTATATATTCCACTCGAGAGCATCAAAGCAAAAAAAGAATGACATCTTCCTACACATGCCCATTGGCTTAGCTCTGGTGAATTCTTTAGCCGTGGGTATTATATGGTAGAATGAATAAGAATTTTTTATTCAGACAGAATTGGACTTAAATTCTGGCTCCCCTGCTTCTCATGCATTTGAACTTGGGAATGTTACTTCAACTCTCAGAAATCACCGTTTCCTTACCTGTAAAAGGAAGTTAATAATACTTAGCACAAAGGGCTTCCTTGATTATTAAAAACAATATGTGTAATATATGTATGGTAGGTACGTAAACAAATTTATAGGACACTGAAGGCATTTTGTGTAAAATGCAGATACTCCATCCATGCCCACTTTTTAGAGTTTAAAAAATATTTTTTAATTTATTTTAAGAGAGAAAGAGAGAGAGAGAGAGAACCTGTGCAAGCAGGGGAAGGGCAGAGAGAGAGAGAGGGAGAGAGAGAATCCCATGCAGGCTCCATGTCAGAACAGTGCCTGATGAGATGCTCGATCCCATGAACCTCAAGATCATGACCTGAGCCAAAATCAAGAGTCGGATGCTTAACTGACTGAGCCACCCAGGCATCCCCCTTTTTTTTTTTAGAGTTTAGATTATTTCAGCAAATGTTTATAATTTACTAATCTTTGTGGTTCTGACAATCCACCCTAAAATTCACTTTCCCATAGAAAAGCAGGGATAAAAAGCAGGAACTTGTACAATGCTAAAGATCTCTTTAATGTTTCATTAACAACAACAGCTCAGTGTTTGGAAAATAATTGTGATAAGTGGAATTCACTACAAACAGAGGACCTTGTGCCTTCCATAGATGCCCATCACTTGGATGACTTACCTAATAGTAGTTTCTTACCTAGTAGTAGTATTAGCTAAGTAGTAGACTTACCTAATAGACCTTGCTTTGTAAAGTCCCAAGTACAGCCCCTAACATCTTTGGACCCTTAAGAATGAAGACTGTAACAACAGCTACTGTACTCAGGGTGAGCACTTACTACACGTCAGGGCTCTGCTCAGCACTTAGCTGACATTGTCTCACAAATCCTCCTGACACCTCTATATGCTGGACCATTTTACAAGTGAGAAACCTGATGCTTAGAACCTTTAAGGAACTTACCCATGGGGCATGCAGTTAATGCATTGCCAAGCAGGAGTTCAAACCCAGCTCCTACCAGCTCTAAAACCCATGCCCTTAAACACTACACCACCTAGAGATTTTTCATTTTCTTACCCCTTGCAGGTTGAGTCTCACTAATCAAAACTAAACATTCTAGACCTATGAGGCATTGGTTACATTAGATCCTACTGCATTTATCAACAATTATGGACCAAAGCTAGTTTTTTTAGGCACAATAGAGATCAAAATCCATTTCAACTCCAAGGATCTTTCAAATTCCTTTGTTGCACTTGAATTTTGTTGAGTTAAACAAAGGGGCATTCACCTCGAATGTGATTTTTTTTTCTTAGAATGTTCCTAACAGTATTTGTCTCAATGAAATCTTCACAACACAAAGAAAAGAGGCAAAGAAACTGACCCCTGCTATTTAAAGACTTGAAGACAGTTCATCCAAAGTATTCTTGGAGGGCAACATAGCTAGAAACACTGAATTAACACTTTGCATTTAAATATCCCTTTACAATACATAAAACACTTTTGTAA
The DNA here is from genome assembly GCF_028018385.1 of Neofelis nebulosa. Taxonomy (NCBI): domain Eukaryota; kingdom Metazoa; phylum Chordata; class Mammalia; order Carnivora; family Felidae; genus Neofelis; species Neofelis nebulosa. The sequence goes on along the minus strand of NC_080783.1, from coordinate 56,912,185 downwards.
CTTGTAGGGAGTAAGGTGTAGTATATACTACACAATCTCTTCTAAAAGAGGAGACCTGACCTTAAACAGATTAAGTGGCTTGCCAAGGTTACGTAACTCTTTAGGTTGTGCGTCAAAACTAGAACCTGAATCTTCTGAATCTAGGCCCAATTTTCTGTAAGAAGAGCAAGCGGTGGTGGTATTCCCGGGAACGTTAATTTAAGTAGAAATGGTGACTACTGGAGACGTTCTGTGCTATAAAACATACACTTTAGTTATAATTTGGTGGGGGGTTTTTATTTACTGGTTAAGATATTAAACAGCAACCCTTGTTATCATTATATAATTACAGTATTATGGTATTACGATCATTTTATAATTCAGAGAAGTTTGATACAAAAGGGTAACTTGTTCATGGAATGATAAAAATGAGTAACAAATTTCAGATTATGGTCACTGGCATTTTAAAGGAGGCCCTTGGCCAAGTTTGGGACTGATGCAAGATGACCACTTCTTTTACATTATCAGCTACATGGCACTTTCTTACAACCTTGGCTTCAGTCCATCATGGGCTGTTTTGGAAGGAAATGTGTAGCACATGCTATATTAGTCCTCATTTCCCATTTTGGGGAAGAAAATAATCATTTAATATACATGTGAGCTTTTTACGTACATAAAATGGTTAAGAGAATTATGTTGGGTAATGGAACATTGCACTTTAAGATTTACACACTTCAAAAAGAAATGCATTAGACAAGTTAATATGCCTAAATGCACAAAAAGAATTTAAATATGACAATTAATTTATCACCTGTTGACAAATAACATTTTATACTTAATGTTAGAGGAAAAATATTTTTCGTGAAGTGGCCAATTCTAATAAACATGCCAAATGTGTCTGTAAATAAAAGGCGATAATGTTAGTCAGCACCTTATAAACACTCCGAATTCAATCTACTCTAAGTGATGTGAGCACTAAGGAGAAGGGTGATGAGAACATGATGCCAGAAGGAAGAGCTATAGCTAACTAACTGGGAGAGGGTCAGGGTCTGAGGACAAAGGCATGCGTGGTTTGGCTCACCTGTTTTGCTCTCCTGAAGCTAAAAACAATTAATTTTCAAGAGGAAGTCACAAAACATATACTATATCTGAGTGTTCTCAGGTAAAGACCTAAAATTCCCAGGCTTTCTCACAGGCCAGGATAAAGGGGTTGTTTAGTAGAAGCATTTTCCTTTTAAGAGGAAAAAAAAAAAAAGCTTATGTTTGACTATTAGGTATAATTTCAAAACAATTCTGTATGTTTGAGAGCATAGATTATTATTAGCTTTTAGCTAGTAGCTGTCTAATAAATCTAATGAATAAATCAATAAAATTGGTTCCTGGGCTATTTTTCTTTTTAAAACATATATTAATGATTCTCCATATCATGCTATGACCATTACATGACCAAGTGTACAATGAACAAATATCACTGTAAAATGGAGTTCCCCCAAAAAGGGGAGAAGGATGAATGATTGCTTTAATGTGAGCAGACTACCTATTCCTCAACATTAAGTTCGTTATATTTTTTTAAAGTTATTCAGAGAAAATCCATCTTTTCCCTCAATATTGTGAAGTCAAAGAGGAGAAAGATGGGTTTTCTCTGAATAACTTTTCCCTCTTCCACTTCACAGTATTGAACTAAAAAACAAAAGTTTCTTTGTCATCTACAATGATTGTTAGAATTTATCTGGATTTTTTGGAACAAAAATTTCTGTTACCCAGCATCCTTTTTTATCCACAAGACAAGGTTAACTGGTATTTCGTGATAATGACCCTAAAGTGGAATAAGATTCTTATAACACATTAAATCAGGAATAGATTATGGCATGTATCATTTAGAGCTAAGCACACTGTATCATAATTTGAACTGAGTATTTATACATATTAATGTTATTTTTCAGAAAAATTGGTGCATCAAACATCCAAGTACGAGGACCTGACCTGTTCAGTAAAATGGTCATATTTGACGTGTGGGCATACCTGGAAAATCTGATTACTTGATTTGGGATTCTGGTTCTGCTTCTTATTGGTTGTGTGACTGTAATCAAGTGATTGCCTCAGTTTCCTCATCTGTAAAATGGGATTACATTAGTACCTATTCTATAGGATTGCCATGAGGGTATCAGGTCATGTAGACAGAACAGTTAGCAAAGATGGGCACAGGATACACACTCCAAAAGAGTATTAATATGTTACATTGGTTTTACTACTATGGGAAAATGAGAAAACAGCTACCCATGTGTGTAGTTAGGGAAAAACTGAACAAAAATATTCTCAAATGGAATCAACACAAGGAGAGTCACTCTGAGTTAAATACTCCATAAGAAAGAAAGAGAGAAAGAAAGAAAGAAAGAAAGAAAGAAAGAAAGAAAGAAAGAAGAGAAGGGAGAGAGGGAAGGAAGAAGGGAAGAAGGGAAGAGAAGAGGAGGGAGGGAGGAGAGAGGGAGGGTGGAAGGGAGTGAGGAAAGGAAATGCCCCGACCTCAACCCTGAAATAAGTAAAAAACAATAGTTACTCTGAGCAAGAAGATAAATTTCCCTCTTCACATAGTACTAAAGAAAAAGGCATTCCATATAAACAAGTGGTTTGTGATGAGCTTTTTTAAAAAAAGAAATGCCCAGCCCAATTTCACCTACAGTTGCCAAGGTATCTGAGGAGGACAGCCTGTGAGGTGCAGAGGGGAGCAGGCGAGGGCTATGTATGGATTCAGGCCCAAAGCATCACACAGTCAAGGCACACTGCGGAGTGACCTTCTCCCACTCTGGCTTCACCCTGTTAAGTGAGCAGAAATGCAAGAACCACTGTCACCGTAGCTTTTCACTAGCTTGTTTATTTACCCATCAAGAACCATAAGGACCTTTACTGCATAAAATGCCAAGTGTGGTGGTAATTGACATCAAACGATCCATGTCTACCAACAAATAAAAGACTAAAGTAATAAACATAGAGAGATGAGTGTTTAATGACCTTCAACAAATTTTTATTGTAAGATCCATAACAGTTAACTATATACACTGACATCTCTGGCCTGGAGCAGTCTCCGTTGTCAAAGTCAGAGGAAGAGGCCCAAATCCTGCCTTGCTACAGTGGCTCATGAAAACTGGCTTGAATGTATTAGCCTGGAATGGGTTTGCCAAAATTGCAGGCCCCTGAGACTTCCACCATGTCCGTAGAATTAAAATTCTCCACTTTGAGTACCACCTCCCCCCTTCATACATATCCTCTTGACTTTTTCCATAGCTGGATAAAACAGTGGAGTGATCAGAGACCTTTAAACCATTTCTTCCCCAAATCAAGACATCCAGAGGAAGCATAATAAATATTGTCATTCAAGATGCTCTTGGATTTCCATAATCCCCAACCACTGGCTTTAGTTTAGTTCTAAGAACATCTGCCCATAGCCTGAACTGAATGGCCATTTTGTCAGTGTTAAGAGACAAGCTCAGAATATTTCCTTGTATGTAGATTTTTATTTGTAAACAGAGCATAAATAAAAACAGGAGAAAGCAATAATGGTCTCTCTGTTGAACATCACAGGTTATGAAATCACCACAGTACAAAGTAGAAAGACAACACAATTACATTAATTTCCTTTTAAGTCCACTGCTTCATTTTCTTTAGGTGCTCATTTAGGTCCATGATCTATGGGCCAGAGATTGATTTTATGGCTGAAGTCATGACTCTTTATATAGAGACAGTGATGCAGTTTCAAGAACTCATCCAGAACCTCAGATTCACAGAGATCCTAAAGGAGGCTGTTCCTTAGTCTCTCATAACGACCAAGAGCTGATCTCAACCCAAGAGAGACCTAATATAATACATACCAAGTCCCCCAGTAAGTGGTGGCTCTGAAGGAAGACATTACTTCTCCCCGCTTTGGTATCATCCTATAGTAAATGCTTAATACTTGTTTACTAAACTCAAATCTGTGATAGGTATTTGGGAGACTAAATAGCAAAATGGTGATAATTTTTATTTTCTCCATGGTATTCAAAATATTAATTAGGTTAGTATGTTAGCTAAAAAAAAAAAAAAGTATTTCAGTGGTTATGAATTCAACTGACAATGGCAGTGAGGTCTGGTAGAGGAGTATCAGTTTAGAGGAAAAGACAAAAGCACCTTTGAATCTCAAAATCTGCAGTATCACTTTTATAATAATGTAGGCTGTAGGGTTAAGCATGACACAATTTGTCATGGTTCTGTAAGCTTCTGTAATTCAAAGAAGGATCTCTCCAAAAGTTGGAGAAAACTTAGGTAGGATTTCAGCATCATGGAAATCCATTATTTTATCAGCCCAGAACAAAATGCTTCTCTAGGAAATGCTCCTAATGTGTGTTTCAAAAAGTAGTGGCTGTATTCTAATAGATCTTACCTCCCACCTTATATTGATCTAGGACCAGCCACCTGACCAAACCTGGGACCAGTCATCAAGCAAAGCCTTCCAGCCATTCTGACTGGTTTGGGGGTAGGGAGCGGGTGACACTTACCCCAAACAAGTCGATCAGCATGCTTTGGGGGCTTTCTCTTGAGATAAGAGAACAAGTTTTAGAGCCTCTTTGCCTCTCTGGCAGTGAAATTAAAAACGGTGGGAATGCAAGCTGGTGCAGCCACTCTGGAAAACAGTATGGGGGTTCCTCAAAAAACTAAAAATAGAACTACCCTACGACCCAGCAATTGCACTACTAGGCATTTATCCAAGGGATAGAGGTGTGCTGTTTCGAAGGGACACCCCCACGTTTATGGCAGCACTATCAACAATAGCCAAAGTATGGAAAGAGCCCAAATGTCCATCAATGGATGAATGGATAAAGAAAATGTGGTATATATATATACAATGGAGTATTACTCAGCAACCAAAAAGAATGAAATCCTGCCATTTGCAACTACGTGGATGGAACTGGAGGGTATTATGCTAAGTGAAATGAGTCAGTCAGAGAAAGACAAAAATCATATGACTTCACTCATATGAGGACTTTAAGAGACAAAACAGATGAACATAAGGGAAGGGAAACAAAAATAATACAAAAACAGGGAGGGGGACAAAACATAAGAGACTCATTAATATGGAGAACAAACTGAGGGTTACGGGAGGGGTTGTGGGAGGGGGGATGGACTAAATGGGTAAGCAGCACTAAGGAATCTACTTCTGAAATCATTGTTGAACTATATGCTAACTAATTTGGATATAAATTTAAAAAAATAAAAAAATAAAACAAGTTAATAAAAACAAAACAAAAATAAACCGGAAGCCTAAAAAAAAAAAAAAGAAGTTTAATAGTTGCTGGCTAACATGTCCATATTAAATGGACCATCATGTAAAAATGTTATTGTTCAGTAAAAGAGGATGATATTGACATGTAGCAAGAAGCACAGCAGAACCAAGAATGGAGATGGAAGGTCCAGTGGTATTCCAATCTCTGGTCCCAGTTGTCTTCCTCCCTGTAATCTGATATTGTATTCTCACCGTACATATGTAACAGACATAAACCCAAGAGCATAGATAATAGCAAATGTAGTAAAATAATTAGGAAGAGATAAGCTTGTATATTCATAAATTTTGTTCTTAATACAATTTATTCAATTGCAAATATATATAATTTAATTTTTAGTGATGGCTCTGTTTAACAATCAGCTTGCAAAATTCGTGATAATTTAGCCAGTGGGTCTGGTACAAGATGGGTGGTTTAAGCACACCCCTGTAGCATGGTGACCTTACTTAACTGAGGGTTTTTTTGTTTTTTCTAATGTTTATTTTTGAGAGAGACAGAGTGTGAGCGGGGCAGGGACAGAGAAAGGGGGAGACACAGAATCCGAAGCAGGCTCCAGGCTCTGAGCTGTCAGCACAGAGCCTGACGCGGGGCTCAAACCCACAAACTGTGAGATCATGACCTGAGCCAAAGTCGGATGCTCAACAGACTGAGCCACCCAGGCACCCCAACTGAAGGGTTTTTTTATCCTAAAGTTTTAAATTTTTATATAGTTAGATCTATCAAAACTTTGTAGTTTCAGGCTTTGGCATTATATTAGAAAGATCTTCTCCTATTCAAAAATTATAAAAATATTCATATTTTAATCTAACACTTTCATCTTTCCAAAATAAAATAAAATAAAATAAAATACAAAATAAAACCAAAAAATCTTCAATTTATCTGAAATTTATTTGCATGTTATGTACGAGATAAAGATCTATTCTTTCCCTTCAAATGTTAGCCTGTCATAATACCTTTTATTTGAATAAACTATCCTCCTGTTTAACCTTTATGATACACTAAATTCTGATGAATACTTGGATCTGTTCTGCAGATTGCTATTCTGGCCCACTGATTTATCTCCATTTTTTATGGCCAGTGAATTACACTGTTCTAATTAGTGAATCTTTAAAATACATTTTATCTCCTTTAGAACATCTCTCCCATTGCTCTTTTAAAATTTTTCTGGGCTATTTTTGTGTATTATTATTCCAAATGAATTACATAATCATTTTTGTCAGGTTTCAAAAAAATCCCATTAGGATTTTTATTGCATTTGCATTAAATTTTTTACTTCTTCACAATAATGAATGGTCCCAAGAACATGACATTTTATATCTATACACTTATATTTCCATTTACTCAAGTTCCCTTGCATATATATACTATATATATATATATATATATAGTACATACATAAATTTAGGTATTGCACTTTTCTTACTGTTTATTTCTACAAATTTTCTAGTTTGTTGCCACTGTTAATAGAATTTCTCATTTTATTCAATCAGAAATGTTTAGTTAAAAATACAAAAGGTCAATTTAAAAAGCTATTGTTTTGTTTGCATACTTAAAATTGCCCACTTTTCTGGCTCTCTTTTTGATTCTAATAGTCTTTTGATTCTTCTCTGCAAACGAAAATGTTTTTACTCTATCTCTAATGTTTATACCTCTTATTTCCTTGCCTTGTCTAATTGCATTGGCTAGGACTGCCCAACAGCATTGTGTAGAATGGTAAAAATAGACATCTTTGTCTTGTTTCTTCTTTCTATGCAAATGCCTCTAGCTTTTGTCTTCAGACAACTTTTTATTATTTTAAAGTAGTATCATTAAATCCCATACAACCAAAAGATTTTATTAAGATTGAATATTGATTTTACCAAGTGCTTTTCTGCCTTATGGGATTCATATGGGTTTTCCCTTTATTTTGTTAACAAGTTTTCTAATGTTGACCTATCCTTATATTCCTGGGGCACTCCTTACCCTTAAATTGTTCTTTCAATACTGAATTTAACTGTAGCATAATGACTTTCACAGAACAGGTACAAAAAAATACTGATTGATTTACCGATTAATTGATTGGAAAAGGAAAATGAAAGTCACTGATCCTCTCTGTCACTAGGAATTGAAATTGCCATGATTATGTTGTCCTTCTTAGGATAATGAGGAAAACAAGGACCCAAATTAATGAGCTTCAGGAGTGATGAATGCCAAGGATGAATTTCTTCGGAGTCTCAATTCCTGGGAGAAGGTAGTTACTGGCTCCTAAGATTTTTATATCCCTTGACTTGATAAATGGTAAAGTGAATTGGATAGGTTAACATCTGAAAAACAGACCTGCTGTGGGAACCCTTAGGAGATATCACTGTGTCTGAGAAAGTTTAACTGGAATAAAAACTTTAATAGTGAAAATTTCCTGTGGCACAGACAGTGTCTGCCGAGATGCTCTCTTTTGCACTCCATCCATGGTAAATGTTTTTTTTGCTGCCTCCATGCTTCGGTCATGGAATCTGAGCTCAGGAGGGTGACCACCATTTCCTCTCAAATCCCCTATCTTCAGGCAGAACTGAGTCCAACCCAAAGAACCTAATATTTAAAATCTGTAAAGAAAGATGGGAGCCTTGTCCCATAAGACAATTTCCAGCTTTTCACAGTCCTGTTGGTCAAGAAACTCTTCCTAACATCTCGCCTCAATTCCTCATACCCTTTCTCTTGTAATAAAGTGTCTTAAAATTGTTTCTGTCAAAATTCTCCCAAAACAGTTCTTGCCCTTCCATGTAATCTCTCTCACTAGTAATGAAACTAATCGAGGAATCACTGTACAAAATCCATTTCCCCCAACTTCCATTCCCTCAGCTAGGCTTTACTGAGCACCTACTATGTGCCAAGTACCAAAGTAGATGCCTTTTAAAAGGGAGTAAGGAAGAGAAAACAAGAAACCCTTTAGAATACAAATGAATCAGACCTGGTTCCTGACCCTGAGAAGCTTGTGGTTTACCTGAGGAGCAAACACTAGAAACATAAAATTATTCCCTAAGGGTATTTTCTATGGATTGTGACTTCAAGATGAGAATCTCACATATGGGAGAATGTTACCTGCAAACACACAATACAAAGCACTTCACGCTATTTGATGTTTATATAGATCATTTTCCAAGAAAATAAAAGTGATTTATATATGTTCCCTCAATATTTACACATCCCCTCAACTGCCAAGGGCCCTGCTTCCCTTCACACACACATAGGGCTTTTATTGACTTCAAAGGGAGCTTGGTGTATAAGGGAGAGACTCACAGGGGCTGAAATGGACACATGCTGCTATTAATCTCAGCACACTTCTCTGAGCTAGGGAGGCAGGAAGTACTGTTAGAGGCCTTTAAAGACAAAGGAATTAGACACAAGGATTAAACAACTTCCTCAAAGCCAAAATGGTTCCTGGGAGGTGAAATGTTTCAGCACCGAAGTCAGTCTGTTGGGATTTGAATCCTGACCCCAACCCTTATCACCAGTGCAACCTCAAGCAATGAACTTAATTAACCTCTCTGTGGTTTCTTCATTGGTAAGATAGGGATAATACTAATCCCTACCACGTAAGGTTGTTTTGAAGATTATGTATCTATAAATATTGTTCTGGAACCAATATTGCAGATTAGTCGTCTGCATAAGTATTAGATTTCAATCACAGACAACCCAGTAATTGAAACCTTAAAGACAGAAGTCACCCCTAAGTTAACCCACTAAATTAGAAATAATGGGACTAGGTCTAAATGAGCTCAGCAAACCTCAGACAAAATTGGGGTTCCCCCCTGACCCACTTCCTGTAATGTCTTCCTTTTCATTATCTTGGATATCCAAAACCAAAAATTTCTTTCAGCTAAAATTGTACATTTCCATTGCTGTGTTGTTTCTTCTCCTTTCCCTTCCCCTTCCCCTCTTCTTCTTCCTTTTATTGCAGGATCACAAAGATGACACAGGGCCTGCGAAGGTTCATTTTGCCCCAGGAAGATTACCTGGCTATTTCCAAAGAGACACTGCATACAAGTCTTGAGGCAGGAAAGAACATCTCATTCTTATGGCCAAGCTATAAAAATTTTTTATACCTAAATCAAATTTTCAGGCCATTCTTCAATTTAAGTTTCATGTGGGATATATTGTTATCTGGTCATGATTATCAGCTACACTTCAAGAACATCTATATACAAAACAAAACTGTTTATTAAAAATCTTGGTCTGTAAAATCTTGCTTCACATCCCAAACAGGCAGGTAATCATCCTGTAGGGATCTGCACTATAAATTTATTTCAATATAATAGAAGTAAACATAATTTAAAATCTCCCAAATACACCATCTTCTCATTCTCTGCCCCCAGATTAACCTCCGTTAACTGGAAGTCATGCTTATCAGCCTTAAGCGAAGCCAGAATTCAGACTCATTTGAACCACTTGTTTTGCCCTTTTACGTGGTTACAGAGGGTACTATTGGTCTCTGTCTGACCGAACTCAACTGATGCTGAACTCAAGCCCTTGTTCAAGAGCCATTAGCATCAGACTAACTATGAATTTAGGAGATTTGCCCAAGTCAAACAGATAGTTTAAGCATTAAATTTGTGTGTCTGCTCTCTTAGAAACATTTTAAACATTATCCATTATCACTCCTGGATAAAATGACACATAACTGATGATGTTCTAGGCATCAGTGCCATTAAATTAAGAACATAGAAATACTATTATTTATTTCATTAATTTGTTCAAACATAGAAAAGGCTTTTGAAATACCTTCTTGGACCCCACTGACCATCCTTGTCTAGGAGGGGCCTGCCTGACCCTCCAAGTTAAACCATGTTTGTACTATATCACCTCCCTTCAAAACAAAGGAGGATACTAGCCCAGGGTGAGCCAATCATATTTCCTCTGCTGAGAATTTGGGATTGATTCAGTCTGGGCTGGAGAAGATACGAGTGGAGGAGATATGACCTGACGTCCCCTCTCTGGTCTTTCCTTGACATGTTTGCAAATAGCATAAAGGGGACTGGAAAACCCAGTCTGGGGGACTGCACTGTCAGCAGAATCCAGAATAATATCAGTTTGTTGAAAGAACCACTAGTCTTCCTGCAGGAAACAATGGTCTGTGACTGGAGACCTGGCGATGTCACGGGAAGGAGGCCCTGACGTCTGCAGCTTGTGAGGCAGCTGAAAACAGGCGGGGTATGGAGTGTGGGACGGGAGGCAGCCACAGCCGGTCACGTGAGAGGATGACGTCATCGCGTCAGCAGCCGTGTCCGGAAGGTGGCTCCTTCACCTCCGTGGCTCCTTCCCCGGCACCACCTTCTACGCTGAGTATCAGCTTCTCACACACTATCCAGACCATCTATCTAGTCATAGAAAGTGGTGAGTTCATCCCTTTGGGGATTACCTGTAAATAACTTAAAATGTCACTCCTTTAAAGGGCATTTACATCTCCATAGGCATTACTACTACTAGTACTCCACTAGTATTGTAATGGTAGTAGCTAACAATGTGAAGATTTCTAAGCTGCTGCAGGCCCAGCCATGCTCTATAGTCTCTGCTACTCCCCTGAAATGCTCTCTCTTACTCGAACAACAGTCCTTCCCTAAGCATCGGCTCCAAAGGTCCTGATAAAATTCCTCACAGTGCCCCTCCACCTTGGAGTCCCTCCTTTGTTGCCTTTATTCAATGTCTCTTGATCCAACACCCAGAGAGAGTGACAGAATGGGATATGGGATACGGGATTGGGAATCATTGCCTGTGAATGGAAGCTATGGGAATAGACAGAGAAAGAAAGCAGAGTAAGAATTAAGACCAAAGACTGATTTCTGGAGAATGCAAAATTTAAGGGATGGTGGAAGGAGAGGAGGAATCAGAGAGACAGAGGAAGACCCAAGAGAAATATCAGGAAAGCCAAGGTGGGAAGAAAGCTTTTAAGTATGGGCTGTCCTGCCAGAAGCAGAAGAGAGATTCAGCAGCAGAGAATGGCAATGGGCGGTAGACCAGCACCTGAGAGGCCCAGCGGTACTCCTCCCCAGACAGGCACGGGATGATGGGGAAAGCACTGGTGGGCAGGGACAGTCAGAATCTGCCAGGGAGGAGGCAGAACCCAATAGCAATAGGAGACCAGCCAGAGTCTAATTGGCAGAAACTAGCCCCAAAGAGTCATGGATATTGAAGTTGCCAAACCAAGAAAAATAAAGTCAATATTATATAGAAAATACTCAAAAGACTATATTCATCAATGTCAGTCTTCTCTCACTACCACTGAAAAGGCATGGTCTTAGGCACTCCACACTGTCTTAAAGGAGTGCTTACTCTGCCTAGTGATAATAATGACGCCAACATTTTGACCAGCAGAAACCCAGCTACCTGGAATCTTTAATTAACCAGATTTATGATTTAATTCACCTATCCTCCATTTCTAAAACAGGGAGGAAATTGTCCAAAAAAAAAAACAAAAACCCAAAACACACACACACACATTTTAGAGATTTAGTCAACAAAGAAATATAAGATCTATACAGATTCAACTCAACCCTGATACATTTTCTAGCCATACAAAACGAGAAGTGATGTTTGGGATAATAACCCAGAAATAAAAGATTCAACCATTGAAGAAATACTTATGCTCATATTTATATAACAAAAATTTATGCTTTCAAAAATTCTATTCCATTTAATCTTGTTAACCTTCTTAGGGTTAATCAAATCAAATGGAGTAATCTTCGGTAATAGGTAATCTCATAGCAAGTTTACTTTGGAAATATTATAGAGAGTCTTGGTACTTCTGTGAGTTTCAGAAATCAAAAATTAAATCACTAATGAAGAAATTAGTCCCATGCAGTCTGAGAAAACACTTCTTGAAATATTTAATTCCTTTATGTAACCACTTTAAAGTTATTGAGATATAAAGTGAAAAACAGAAGCAATGAGTTTGGGATGCTTTCTTGTAGTCCCCTAGATTCAAAACCAACACATTTAATAGGGTTTAAAGTCTCTAACTCAGTTCTAATGAAAAATTTGTGCCCCTTGACTATTTCACTGCACACACCATTAGGGCTCTATCTGAGGAAAGTGAGAGAAGGTATCAATCCAGTAAATGGAGAAGCCAAAATTATAGTTCATTTCTCCTGATTTCCTTTCTTTTTTGTTCTACTTTATGATGTTATTTTTTCATCCATAGACTTTATGAACTAATAATAAACTCTTCTACGGGTAAAACTAAGATGTGTTACTGTAATAGCATATATGTTAATGAATGAAACTTTGTATACATCAAGACTGACCCAAATGTTTTTGTACATAATTAGGAATTAACATATTCAGCTAGAATGCATAGTGCCTTTCATATTCTCTCTGTCTCTCTCTCTCTCTTTCATACGTACACACACACACACACACACACACACACACACACACACACAGGCACCAACCAGCTATTCTGACTAGGGTGCCTTTGTGGAAGGTTGTTGGGCTGTTGACTGACTGTTAACCACGGCTGACAGATCCCTCTGGGTACCCAGTAATAGTTGACTCATTATGCTTTTCCACTGGCCAAGCCATGTTGTCAGAGGAAAGATGGCCAACTATGAGAAAAGAATTGCTCCAGAAAAGGGCATACGTGCAGAGGGCAGCTGTTTCCCTTCTCTCTCAGGACGTCCAGGTGCCATTACTAAATTTCCTGTATGCAGGGCCTGGAAAAGTTCACTGACCTCAGGCAGGGGGTGGGGGGACAGGGAACACTTTTTCCTTTCAAACTGTCTTTCTTTACTCATTGTAACCAGAGGATCACTGCTCACTATGTTGTCTTATAAATTATTCCTGTAAGATTTATAGCCATTTCTATGCTTCAAGTCAAACATTCTTTTAAGGCCAAACAGAGTAATTTACTGGATTTGTGTCTCTAAACAATCTTATAAATAGTCACTCTCTAGTTCAAGGTGAATAACAGTCGGTGGCAGGCTAGCATCAAAGAATACTGATTGCAGTTCAATTTTATTACCTTTGAGGATTCACCCTGAGGAATAGGGCAGACTGGCCAAAAATCTATAGGCTGATCATTTTGGGTCTGTATTGGAAAATCCTTTCCAAGTAAACACCTCCTCTATGGGTTTTTGCCTCCTCTCTTCATTGATGACCATATATATTTTTTCTTTCCTGGAGATACCAAGATGACAGTGCTGCTAATCAGACCTGCAGTTATGGCTGAGAGGAGCAGTGTATGTTCTTTCCAACCTGCTTGCACATCAAGCCTGATCCCTAGGTTGTGGCTGCAAATCCTTTTTGAGACCCTGACACACCCGTAAACACCCTCTATCCTTGACGCCATCGCAAATGGCAATGAACTCGTGCTTAATGCCACTACGGCTTCTCACTCTTGATAATATCACCTGTTATGTAAGGCTTACATGAGATGCTGGCAAAATTTTCAGAAAACTAGATATTCTGTACAGGCACATTTGACTCTCATGGTTCTAGAAATACACCCTGTAGCCTATGGTCTTTGATTTGGCCTAGGAGTTTGATAACACATTGATACCATTTTCTGCCTGTCAACCTACCAAAGGACACACAAACTTCTTAATTTCCCCAGAACTATATGGAATACTCCAAAATGTGCCATTAGGTACAGCCATCCCAGGAAGACTATGGTAAGGTAGTGGGACAATGTGAAGAATTCTAGAATATGCGACTCCATTCTGGCTGTGATTTTAGCCTAAGGGAACCCAACAGAGGTAAACTAAGCTCACATGTTTCTTTTTTTCTTTCGTGTCCTTAAAACCTAGAGATTATTTAGCCAAAGTAAAAAATTAACTTTTTATCAAAGGTTCCTTTCTCTCATTATCTCTCTTTTCAAGTCTGGAACATTTCAGACTTCAGCACTTCTCCAGGGTCAAACTCTGAATTCAGTAAACAAGATTTTGCCAAGTGTGCACGTGTGCTGCCTTAGCAGCTAGATGCTGAGGGAAAAGGAAAGGTGAGAAACAGGAAATGAAGTGCAAATGGAATTGTAATGTCTGTTATCGGTGATGTCTGTATGAGGAACCAAGTCATTACTGTGGGGTGCAAAGGATTTGTGTTAATGTAACAAGTAGGTAAACTTTATTAAAACTACCTTTCAGCTTCCAAAGACTGCTACTGCATTAAGGCTAGCTACCTTAATGTTCATCCAGTTACATTGCTGGTTGCTATGGCAATATCCTCCTAGGTATTTGTAAGGTCACAAAAGGAAGAGCTAACCCTCTTACTGCTGGAATAACTAATGTGGTTCTGTTACTTGCTTGATGTAAATGGTCTCAAGTGACAGCCAACTGTACATATAGTCAATTACAACTGCTCAAAGGAAATGATTTGTTGTAACAGCCGCTGTTCAACCTCTGTGACATCAATGTTTCTATGGAAACAGTTGCCTATTGCACTGCTTTGAATTGAGTATTGATCAAACTAGGGCCAACACTATTTCAGAGACTCGCTACTTTACTGTGTGGCAATTTACGATAGGAACTCATAACATCACTGTATATTTCAAGCCCCAAGGAACCAATTTAGCAGACAGTTACAGTAGAATATTAACAGAGGTCAATAATGGAAGTCTGATTATAGTCCTAGGACAATTAGTCAATGCTTTTGTTGTCTGCCCTTCCAACATTCGAGCAGCTATTACAGTTTTCAAATAATAATATTCATGCCTGAAGAAAGTGCTACATTCATTCATCTTCAATTTTAAACTTTATTTTTCATTGTTATGTTATCTATCAATAAAACTATTCTGCTATATTAACCAAGCTATGACCCCTCAGAAGTAAATAACTATTGATCAAGGAGTAAAGATCTACTGGTGCACAACACTGTTTTCCATTAATGATCTTATTGGCCCAGCTGATAAGATGGTTGTCTCCAAACAACTGAAGATACAAAGGCAAAAAATAACATAGGTCTAATTTCCATAAAAAATAGTTAGGGTTAAGTCCTCCATCTTTGTAATGGAATGGATTCTCCAACCTCAGTTGAAGGAATAGTGAAAATAAAGACACCGCCCTGCAGAATCCTTCCGTAAACCATTCATTCTGCATAATATTTCCATTGTCCGTGGATGTTTTATTCCATCTTCTCTGGAAACAACCTTTATGATGGTATCATCCAACACTCTCCTTTTAGAGATGAGGAAATAAGGTGACATGGCCTCTTTGGTCTTTCATAAAATAAATGATCTCCCTACAAATATATATGTGAAAAATGTTATGTTGGAAAAATCGTGATTTATACATTTGTCACTCACCTGAAAAAAAATACATGCCAATTATCTCTACTCTTAGATTGATTTGTCAAGAACTCCAGTCAACCAATTCTATAAAATTATTTACTTCTTTCCCTCCTCATTCCAAGTCAGAATTTGAAGCAGATAGTCAGCCAGTTTACTGCAGTGACATTGACCACAGTACAGGCATTGAAAATTAATTTTTGCAGCTGAAGTTATAAAACTTCAGAAAGCACTTGGATAATGTGGCTACATGCCAAAGAAGGGTAGGTGTCTATGAATGAAATCTGTTTCAATACATAGATAGTAGCACTAACTTTTTATTACCATAATTGAAAAATTATGGCTTGGAGAATGATTCTTGTCAGGTAATAACAAATTCATCCACCTGCTTCAAAGAAGCTCCTCCTCGTATAAGGAAAGTGATATTCTCCTAGCTTAGCTATTGATTTGAAAAACCCCATATAGATAGCTTAAAAATAAAAATCAGTTTAAAATTTCAGGCCAGTGACATCTAAAATAGTATTTCAATCA
The DNA here is from genome assembly GCF_028018385.1 of Neofelis nebulosa. Lineage (NCBI taxonomy): Eukaryota > Metazoa > Chordata > Mammalia > Carnivora > Felidae > Neofelis > Neofelis nebulosa. Next base: position 56,896,114 of record NC_080783.1, on the reverse strand, counting down.
GTCTGGATCCCATTATACTTTTTTTAAAATCAGCTAAGACTTTAAGTTAGTCTTTTTGATGATAAGCATGGTCTGTGTTAGGAGATGAGCTTCCCTTGTTCATATAGCAAGTATTTATTGAGGACCCACAGAATGCCAGTCACTAGTCTGAACAATGGAGCACAGAGTTGAATAAGGCTAGCTCTCAGTAGTAGGTGGGAAGGGTCATTTGCCACGTGGAATAGGGAGTTCAGGAAAGAGTGGTCTCTGATCCCATACTCAATGTTCTCTCCCTTGTCTCTTTAACAATACTTTTACCACAATTTTTGCTTGTTTATACATTCATACCCTTCTGTGCTCTAGAAAGGATTTACAGTGGACCATAAGTTTGATTCTGAGCTTCTTCCCAACTGGTACCAAAAAAGGAAAGATAATCAATCAGCCACATGATTCCATGTCTGGGAGATTTAAAAAAAAAAAAAAAAAAAAAAAAACAGAGCAAAACAAAAAGCAGATGTGCAAAAGAGGCCTAGTGACTTCTCATATTGAGACCAGAGATAATTCTCCCCAGGTCCTTAGAAACCAGACCTTGATAAAGTGGTAAGGAACATCTTCCTCAACACAATGGCTGTAAATATACCACTGTGTTTTGTAAGGCTAAACAAACAAATTCCATGACCACACACCAAAGTGCCATTTAAACACAATTCTGCCAGAGAACAAAACAAGGCTTTCCCTGACATACTACTTTGTATCAATATATAGGTACTGAGGAGGCATAAAAAAATAAAACTTAGTAAATTAGCTATATATACAATACCTAACTTGGAATAATGTACCTTCCTAGTTTACCTTGAAGATTACTCAGGGGCCAAGATTTACACCTACATAAATAGATGAGATAGATGAGTTGGCTTACTCATAAATCCATTTGTGTGTGTGTGTGTGTGTGTTTGTAATTTTTATTCTGTAAGTGAGATAACATGGAAGAACTTTCATGAAAATGTTAATCCTGGTTTTAGTCTATGGATCTCAAACTTTTTGGGCCTGGGCCATTCCTAGCTTATCCAAACTAGGTCATCTGTATTAAAAAATAAGAAGAAAGATCAGATTATATAATGGCCTTCTTTGTCTCTTGTTACAGTTTTCTTAAAGACTATTTTGTCTGATAAAGTGTAACTACTCCTGTTCTCTTTTGGTTTCCGTTTTCATGGAATATCTTTTTCTATCTCTTCACTTTGAGCCTATGTGTGTCTTTAAAGCTGATGTGAATCTCTTATAGGTAACATATGGTTGGGTCTGGCTTTTTTTTTTACATTCAGCCATTCTATGCCTTTTTTTTTTAATTGTTGTTTATAAAGAGACAGCACAAGCAGGGGAGGGGCAGAGAGAGAGAGGGAAACACAGAATCTAAACCCACGACGCAGGGCTTGCCCCACGAACTGTGAGGTCATGACCTGAGCTGAAGCAGATGCTTAACCAACTGAGCCACCCAGTGCCCATTCTATGCTTTTTTTTTACCGGACACTTTATTTATTTACATTTAAAATAATTACTGACAGGTAAGGACTTACTAGTCCTGGTGCCAATTTCTTAATTGTTTTCACGCTCTTTGTAGTTCCTTTGTTCCTTACTTTTTCTCTTGCTACTTTCCTTTGTAAATTAATGGTTTTCCATAGAGGAATGCTTTGATTCCCTGTTCTTTATATTTTGTGTATCTACTGTAGGTTTTTGCCTTATGAGTTACCATTTTTAGCAATTTTTTTTCATGGTCTGCCTAAATCTCAGAATAACCTGGTGGTTTGGGGTTTTCTGATCTCTTAGAATATATTTTGACCAGAACTGCTTTAAACAGACTAATACCGAGAGGAACAACTTACATAAGTAAGTGGAATCCATGTACTGTCACAGGAAAACCACAGGTCTCAAAAGGCCTAAGTTTCTGGTGGGCTCCAGCCTCTTCACCAGTCCCGTGTGAGAGCAGGCAGCGTACTTGGCCTTCTGAGCTTGTAAACTCAGGTTAATGATCCCCAACCTGAAGAATCCTTGCGATAATTAGCAACAAATGACACATGAGGGCACCTGGCACACAGCAGGTGCTCGATAAATGAGAGCTCTTACTATTTTACAGAGACAGGAAACAATAAACTGGACAGAACTATATAAATCCTGTCTATAATCTTATTCACTCACAGGGAGATGTGGAATAAGGAACCCACTCAGATGGATCCAGTTACTAGAGAGCCAAAAGTTACCTGTAGGAGCCAACCCCAAATGATTAGTTAGGAGAGGAGGTATTACCTTCTTTCTCATTTTGCAGGTGAGGAAATCAAGTGGTTACATTAGTTAGCAGAACATCAGAATAGGATGGAAACCAAGGTCTTCTGATTAGAATGGTTCTTGTTTTCCCCACAGCTCTCCACCAGTTACCCTATAACTCAGCCCCTGGACAAGCACTCCCAAAACATAGCATCCCAACAGATTGCCGGCACCAGAGGAAAGTGCAGGGGGATGCTATCAACTTCAGGAACTAAATTTTAGCTGGCAAAAATTCATCAAGAAAAGTTTCAATTTTCCTCCCTGAGTCTTGAGAGAAGTCATTTTAAAAATGTCAACTTTAGCGTCAAGCCAGAAGGAAGGAAAGCCCCACCATGAGATGGGTAGTTATTGTGTCCCTTCTGAGGTCTTCCAGAACCCCTGGCCCATATATTACCACAGTCTAGGCTATCTTAAGGGTCCCCCAAAATCTAATGTCATCCTAGCCAAGGCTTAGAGGATCTTTGAAGGCCAAGAAACTTCAAACCTTCAAACCTAGGTCTGGATCATCCAAGGCTTGGGGAAGCAGGGGAAAGAAATATGGAAGAGGATAAGGAAAGAAATATTAGTGGCCTGGGGCAAGAAATTTCAACTAAATGTTACTGCATCAGGGGTGCCTGAGTGGTTCAGTCGGTTAAGCCTGTCCGACTCTTGATTTAGGTTCAGGTCATGAACTCATGGTTCATGAGATCAAGCGCCACATCGAGCTCTGTGCTGACAGTGCAGAGCCTTCTTGGGGTTCTTTCTCCTTTCTCTCTGCCCCTCTCCTGCTCTCTCTCTCTCTCTCTCTCTCAAAATAAATAAAATTAAAAAAATAAAATCAATGTCACTGAGTCAAATCTCTGTGAGCTTGCTGTAATATGGATTTCCATTCCCATGTTTGATCTTCGGTATCCCAGGACCAGTTTAGGGTTCAACCAGACAGGCCATAGACCCAAGGAGCTAGCAGTACACATCCTAGTTCATGCACTCCCCTAGCCTGACAGTTGGGAAAAAATCACAACTATAACCACTGGTGAAACTAGAATTATTTGAATCAGCTCCATTTCCCCATCTCTCCAGTGTCTCCTATACATTTTTAAAACTGCAGCTTTCCTCTGGGAAAACTATGGCTGGGATGTTCCCTAGAAATCCATGATGAATTTGAACAATAAGGAGGTGCTATAAATTCCAGCTGATTTACTAATTAAAGGAATAATATACACAGAAAAGCTCTTTAAGCAAAGACATTGCAGCAGAAGTTTGGACTGTGAATTTTTCAACAAGACATCTAATATTTTGTGGCTATTCAATATGTCGTGATTTCATAATTACCTTACATCTGTTCCCAGCACTCTTCCCACCCTCTACCAGTCCCCAAAAGGTAGACTGACGTGACTAATCTGAAGCTTTGAAGTAAGAGGAGGGAATACACATATGGCCCAATATGTATTTGTTCCAGACTTCTAAAACAAATATTGACTTGAGAGATCTTCATGGCTTTTCTCAAGAAACTGATGAAGTTATGAGATTGGGGCCAGGAATATGACTTCTCCAAAAGCTGTAATTAATGCTGAAAATAGCTCAAGAAATGCAAGCTCCTTAAGGGTGTGCCATTGTACATTTTTCATGCCTTCATTACAAACGTGAACCATGAATTTTTGATGTTCTGTGAATCTCCCTAGACTCTGACAATATTGGATTCCATCACATCATCCGCCTACAAGATCTGAGGGCCAAGCCTCCTCCTGGAGCTTACAGGTCCATCATGAATGGGGAGAGGCTAGGGCAGGAAAGATAACCTACTCTTGTGCCCACGATCAAACTTCTCTTGGATGTGTTCCAGAGAGAGCTGGAATGGGTGGACTGAGTGGGCAAAGGCTGAAGTGCTGAGGACAGAGGGGAGGGAGGAGAACAATGGGGTGTGGTGGGGGAGAGACCAGGCTGAGAGCTGAGGGGCAGAGCAGTGAATGCTCTCAAACGCTGAAGATGTGGAGGAGGGAGGCTTCAGGCTTTGTTTCACTTCATGACAATTCCTCCACAGAGATTTATCACTTCCTGCATTCCAACCCCAAATTCAGCACATCATGGACATTTGGCCACACATGTACCATGAGAGGCTTCTTCCTGAAGGTTACGCATCAGAAGCATGCAAGTCAGAAATGGGAAATCCCTTGACAGTGGGTTTCTCACAAACCTCAGTCTTCCCCTTGGGTTGGATGTGAACATCTTATGTCCAAACCCTAGTTCTACCTTCTGCTTTTCCTTTATTCTGGTCTGGGTCACCACATGAAGAAAACAACCCACTGCTCAGTGGTGCTTTCTCAGTTTCTCTTATTTATTTGGTTCTCAGACACAAAGCCCAGTTCCAGGGATGGCAAAACCCTCTTAAATACAAAAATAAGACTTGATATTTCCATAAGGCCACAAAGAAAAGGCATTGGGTCTGACTTAGCTATTCCCCTGAGTTCCCTCTAGAAGTCAGGGGTAAGGAAAGCTATATTTCCCAGCATGGACACAGCATACACCTTTATGACTGAAAGAGGATGTTTTTATTTGCACTGCATTATACCCATAAATTCCATCCACTCAGCAAGTCAAATTATTGCTGGCCTCCAAAATACATTAAGTTTGGGTTTAAATCAGTCACTTTTGAAGATATACTGCAGCCCACTTCCTAGCCATATTTGTAATATATTCACCCTGCAAATGTTCTTTAAAATGCATTGTTTGTGGAGTTGTCTTACTTCAGTCAGCCATGTGAAGATATAAGGAATATAAGCTCTAATTTGCAGTTTCTTTGTGTGTGTGATTGTTCATGATTCCACTCATGGAGATAATGGCTGCCAAAAGGCTTTCGTGTTATGAAGGGAAAGAGCTCGCTGAATCCGAATCAAATTAGAATTAGTGATATAATAGTAAACAGCAATGGGAAAATACAGAGCTCTGAGCAGTTTATGCTAGAATTTGGTGACAGCACACAAGCTTTTCCGGATAATGGTGGGAAGGGGAAAGCCACAGGATCGTTTGGGATGTTTAATGGTGTATTGCGAGATTCAAGTGTGCTCAAATGGCAATGCCCAAAATTTCTTTCCCTTACCTCGATTTTCTATTTTACAAAGTATTACATTACATTACATTCGCATTCCTCATCAATTGTCATTTAAATAATTTCAACAGGATGAACTGAATCAGAAAACGAGGAAGCTGAGAAAGAGAGTTACAAAGAAATAGAGCCATATTTGCTTGGTTCCCTTGGGAAAGAGGCCTGTCTTCTTTGCATTTCCCTTTTTTCAGCTGCTCTCCGCCTGACGGGTAGGAGATGTGCACCGTGGTGGGAGGGATGTGCAAGATGCCCCCTACGTGGTACTCAGTGTTTTTCCTAGCTGAGAAAGAAAACTGGCCTGCCAAGCCTGTGAGAAGCAAGACACTTGGACAGTTTGGCACCTGCCGCTATTCTTTATGCCCACCTTATTTCCAAAGACTGTTTGTTTTGAAAGATAAAAAGCTGCTAACACACCACCAAGGAAGAAGGCTCCACAAGCATTATCCACACTGCAGGCAGTATCTTTAAAACAATGTGACGTGTATGGATTGTTCTTAGTATTTCTTAAAAATCAAGCACGTGTTCTTCTTTCCCACGGCTATTTGTGAAACACTTCCTCACCTAGGTATGCAAGCTTACAGCACCAAATATCTGGTGGATATTAAGATAGTATTTTCCCACAAATCACATGCCAGGGCCAATTGCTATCAATACTATTCCACAGTCTCTGATAATCATAACATTTCTGCATAGATGAGGGGGCTGTGACATTTACTGGGCACTTTACATTTACTATCTTCTTTATACAGCTCTCAACCTCATAAGAGATATTATTTCCATTTTGCCACGGAGGAGACCAAGGATCAGAGAGGTTAAATAGCTGGCCAGACATCACAGAGCTAGGAAATAGCAGAGCTAGAATTTGACCTTGGGGATTACTTACCCCAGAGCTTCTTGAATCACTTCCCCACATCAATCACCACGATTATTGTATACTGAGGACAAGGGTTTTGCTGGAGCCACTTGTATCAGCTTGCAAGAGCTATTGCTACATTTTTAGCAACTTTGTGAGCTAGTTGTTCTCATGATGATGGCTTGAAGTTGGCCATGGTGGGAGTATTTACACCATAGAAATAGGCAAACACCACACGTTGGGGTTTTTGTTTGTTTGCTTTCAGAGAAAAAGAGAGCCATTTTAAAAAAAAATTTAACCAGGAAGAACATTTCCAAGAATCGTAGATTTTTGGACCCTTTCTTCCCCTCTGTGGTATTGTCTCCAAAGCACAGAAGGTGACAGAGTTACCAACAGGACAAATCCCCTGGGAAATGGTGCCAGCGTCCCGCCGAGGTGTGGACTTCCGGACACAGTCTTATCTTCAATGTCCAGTCTGGCCCTGCTTCTGCCCTTTCTCTTCAACCACTTACCCCACCCACTCTTCCCCTGAGGCACAAAGGAATTGGCAGAGCAAATTGAGACATTTGATGTGGTTGTTTTGATGATAAGTTTTGTAAGCCAAATTCGGTTCTTACGACTCAAAATTAATAACCTCAGCCTCTGGCATCAATTAGCTCTGCTCAACTCTCTTACTTCCCATCAGGTGAATATACTGTAAGTCCAAAGGAAATATATATTCTGAACACAGAGGGCATCCCTTTATGTCCAAACCTGATCTCCACTGGGGAGAGTCATGCTCAATATTTTTTATTATTATACAATTAACATTTATTGAGTGTTAATAGTGAGCTTATATATAACACAGAGACCATTACTATACCTGGTTTCTTGGCAGATTGTAGGAACAGCATGTTTTTGATATCTTGGATGGCACCAAGCTTGGTATAATTTCCCAATGAAGTCAGTGCTCCTAATTTCCTGAACATCTGTGCATCAAATTCATTAAATGGCTAATGAATCCAGACATATAAGGTTCATAAAAATATTTATATCTGACATTAACAAAATGGCACTCCTGCTTTGTTCCTCTATGTGATACCCTTAAGACAACCAAGTTTTTGTAACTGGCTAGAACCTGGTGGAAGAGGTACATGACTGAAATCAGTACCTTCACATTTCTTCTGTGGAATATGGCATAGAGAAACCATGGCTCAAAGTGGTCAATGAATACAGGACAAAGAATAGGGGGATAGGATCCAGGAGAGCAGGTGAAGTCAGATGTCCATATTCCATAAATTCACTTACATGAAGACTGCAGCTAACATGGATGGAAGTTTCACTAAGGGTAGAACATTATGCGGGCATGATTGGTGATCACACATGTGCCCCAATGCTGTCACCATGACCACCAGCCAGGTCAGGGGTCTCCGAGCTGAGCCCATGTTTACAAAAATGAATAATCACAATACTCTATTCTTTGAAGTTTAAATATTCTAGCAACAAATGAAGAACTCTGAACTGAATCAAATACCAGGGTTCTCCTCTGAACATTCCCTGACTAGGTAACCTTGTACCTGTTATTGGTTTTCTCTGTTGTCTCAGGCTCTCCTACACCCACATATAAAATGAGTGGGGTATGGATTAGATTTCCAGCCCCTTCCAAATATAAAGAAAGGTTTTAGGCTTGTTCTGTTGAGAAAGATGGGAGGCTGGAGATTACTGTTTGCCTACAGAGCTTTAGTCCAAAGCTTGAAAACAATGCTCATTTTTGTGTTTGCATAGGTTAAGGGAAAAGGGCTTCATCAGATGCCTACCAGGGGAAACCTCCAACTTCATATCCTCACTCGCAGACAACTTTTAGTAGGAATAAGACTCACAATGTCCCAATGGGGCATGTTTGCAGCTCTGTGACTTGCTTACTGTGTCCCACCACCTGGAAGGGCTTCCTGGTCCCCTTCACCAGCCCCTCCAGAAGTAACTCACATTCTGCCTGCTTTCTCCAGTCTTCATGACTGCCTCAGCCCCAAGAAACCATCTCACTCTTCTCCAAACTCTTGTACAATTGACTCTGGAACAACACGGGTTTGAACTGCATGGGTCAACGTATGCATGGATTTTTTCAATAAATATAGGATAGTAGTGTAAACGTCTTTTTTCTTCCTTATGATTTTCTTAATAACATTTTCTTTTCCCTAGCTCACTTTAGTATTAAGAGTACACTATATGATATATATATATATATATATATATATATATATATATATATATCTCATACAAAATATGTGTTAATCGATTGTTTATGTTACCTGTAAGGCTTCCAGTCAACAGTAGGCTATTAGTACTCAAGTTTTGGGGAGTCAGTAGTTACATGCAATTTTTGACCTTATGGGGACTGGCACCCCTAAACCCCTCATTGTTAAAGGGCCAACTGCAGTATTTATCTCCCAATGAATGCCATTTTATAAACAAATACTGCTCTGTGACGCTACTTTCCTGGTACTAAAGTATTATTAAAATATATTGTTATTATTGTCTTTTACATATGCACAGTTTATTGCCCTGGTTTGATTATAAATTCCTCAAGAACAAATTTTGTATCTTACCCTGGAGTGTCCCCACAACACCCTGGTGAATTGCCATAGTAGATTTTGTAGCTTAGCTTTTCCATCTGTAGAATGGGGATGTTAGTACTTACTTTATATGAGGAAAAAAGGAGATTGTGAGAAGTAAATTATGCCTGATTTAATGAGTGTTAGAATATTTTGTTAGTGCTGTTGGTATTCTATTAGGGCAAAGGAAAGAATACAGTGCTAGAAATGAGCAAAACTGAAATCTGGTTCCACCTCTACCAGTCACTGACTTTAAGAAAGTCAATTAAATTCGCAGAGCCTCAAATTCTTCACCCATACAAATTAGAAAAGCAACACTCCCTGCCAACTTTCTGTTGCTGTGCAGATCAAATAAATAATACATTTAAAGTAGTATGCAAATGTATCCTTTTTTGGTACTCAGTAAATACTATTTGATTTGGGAATTACATTGCCCTTATTTTACCACACAAACCACTTATTTTCTCCCCTTTGTGGCAGAAAGGGCACCAGTCATGCCTCTTGTGGACTTGTAGGAGGAAAACGGGGTACTCTGGATCTTCTACATTTCCAACAACTAGATTATGTTTAGGGGAGTCACAGCGTCTTGGCCTCCTTCTGCCATATTCCAGGCTTCTCAGTGTTTACTTTAAAGGAGCATTCCCATAACACCAGAGAAACCAAACTAAAATGTAGAATGTCTACCAGCTAACCCACTATTTTTCTTAAAACAAGTAAAATGTAGTTTTGAAATAGTTGATTAGTTATGCTAGCATGATAGCCTGTATCCATGAGTCAGAGAGAAGCAGAGCCAGAAATTACCACGCACCCAGGGATTCCCAAAGGGCCCCCTTGGGAACAAAAACCTCCTCCAGCTTAGGCACGGAGGAGCCTTGGTACACACACAGAATGGGCTTCACTGCCCATGCGTAGGCAAGGCCATCGCTTCCATAAAAAGCCAACACATCACAGACCAAGCTGCGCAATTTGACTCCCTGACTTCTAATGGTCTAAATATACTCTTCTACCTGCAAACCATAAGTATGGTCATTCTTGCTTTTCCAGTCTCATTTTATCAAGTATGAGATGCCAGAGGCCATCTAAGTTATATCAGCTACGCACCAAACATTCCTTCACCAGATAATTATTTAACTTGTCTGTGTGCAAGGCATGGGGGCACACCAATTCAACAACACAATCTAACTGTGGTATTATTCACACAACTTATCTTAGTATCTATGAAGATTTGTGTGTTTTCTGTCATACGGGCATGGTTTACACATGTTTCCATGAAGAGTACACTTAAAAAAAAAAGAAAAGAAGAAGTATCAATCAAGCAAAAACCCATGGTTAAAAGACTTGGAATTTAGTGTTCTTATCCGTTCTTTAAAGACAATGAAAGGCAAAAAATTATTAGGAAAAATTATCTGATATTCTGATATGCTCACATCATTGCTCTGGTGCAAACAGCAAATGCACAAGTGCATTTTTACTTTGTATAACAAAACAACCCAATAAAAAGGTAACGTATGGTGGAAGTATACAACCTTTATGATATTTCTTGAAATTACTCCACTTTTATAGGGATGATATTCGTGCTAGAAACAGCTATAAAAAATATGGAAATGTAAAAGAAGAGAGATTAAATATGGGATTTATCTGCAGGCCCCAGTACATTAAACCCTTAACATATTTGAAATATGAAAATAACCTAGGCCCTCAACATCAGGATCATGAAGGGAATTTTAATGGTGCCCTATGCCTTCACTTCCAAGATTTGAATTTTTGTTGTTTTAAAGGTCTTTTTATATATTTGCTTGACTTGCACGATTACAGCAATTCATCACTTGGACCAATAGGACAAAAAACATTTGACATTGATGATGGTTGGTTACCCATCCTGACCTGATATGCAGTACATAGAAACCAGTCCTTGGCTTTCTCTTTCAGCCCCCCACAAAGCGGGAGCTTAGGCCATGCCTCCAGGCTGGAAATCGTAGCAGCAGTGACCACGCCTGGGGGACAGGCAGGATGCCAGTTCTAAATCTTCTGCTCATGAAACATGCAGAACCTATGCATCAAAGTGGGGCCAGTCTTGCATTCTGCAAGGGTTAGAGAGCAATACAGCCTTCCCTCCATCTGTTACCTGTAACTGCCTCCTAACTGAGGCATGAGCTGACACACTGGTCCTCTGTGTAAAGGGTGGAAGGAAAAGCAAAATCCATCCCAGCATATACTGTTTCTGCAATGGCCTGTCATCATCAGACCCAATCATCATGGCCTATGGAGATCTTGAAGAGTAGAGTTTGGGAAGCAGCAAAGAAATGAACATGATGCCTATATTAAGTGGGACCTGAGAGAATGGCTATGAGGTTGAAACCCAAGCTTGGGGAAAAGAAACAGGAAGGAGGACAAAGGTCATGGGGCACTAGGGGACAATGGGGAAGTGGGAGGTGAAGAGGTGAGAGACAGAGCACAATTCCCAAATCTGTCTTCTCACTTCATTCCACTGGGCATCTTCTAGCTCTTCACTTACTTATGTCTCACATATGCCACATGAGTTGGTAGATAAAAGCAACGTGGTAATTAATTTTTAAAATAAAAAGACCTCAAGGACTTCCAGTTTAAAATGGCATCTGGCTAATAGTCCTGATATAGCCTCTTTTACTAAAATACACCCCCCCCCACACACACACGCAAACATTTACATTGCCACCAAAAATTAAGATTGACAGTTGACTTCTTACCACTAACTGTAAGGTCAATGAACTTGGATTTTTAGAGGCAATTAGTGGCCCACCTGTGCATGCCACCAGACCTAGAGAAAGCCCACCTGTCTGAAGTTAGAAAGGCCCATTATACCTTCCCTACTGTCTGCCACCTGGCTCATTAAATCAGGCAGCCATTCTTCTACTATATAAGTGCTCCTTTTTAAGCTGGAATGTTATTTTCCTGTCATATCCAATCCCTCAGTAGCAGCTTTTTTCTTAAAAACAATCAGGGCACCTACCTGGAAAAGAATTGGTCAACAAGATGGAATGAGGAAGCAGGCTTTGGGATGCCGCATTCCAACCAGGAAGGTGTTCCCATGAAGAAAGCACAATATGAGAGAAGAGAGAATAAAAAGTCTCGACAACCCTGTATGCTGAGTATTATAGATCTCGTGCCAGAAAGTAAGGCAATGGGAGCAGAACAAGCCCTAACGTCGACACTTAAGGAATGAAAGCAAGTCAAACACCAGCAATGGAGCTGGTAGCTCTGGACATCAGCTGGCCCTCCAGGTGTGGCTCTAAAAAGGGAATTGAACCCATATCCAAGTGGACAGAAGGAAACACCAGTCCAGATAGATATCCTGTGTTAAGAGAAGTGGCAAGAAGAATAACTAGCATGCATTTTGATAAATGACATAGAAATAGAGATAGAGGATATTATCCTAAAGACTCAGAGGGAGCACAGCCTCTGAAAATGATTTGCCACAGGAATTGAAAGAAATTTGCAGAGAAACATTTTTTCAATCTTCAATAGAATTCAAGAAGTAATGGCCTTTAGGGAACAGGAACAGACATCCGTAACAAGAGAATCGGTCATGAGAAAGAGATGGCAAGGTGAGATGAAAAGGAAAATGTGTGAGATAGAAAAAGATTGAAGTAAAATCAAAATGCAATGACAGAATTAAAATCTGCATTTGAAGCCATGTGGTACAGAAACGACACTGCGGATAATTACATCAGTAAAGTAGGGGACCCATCTGAGAAAATCCTCTGGGACATAGAAGAAAAGAACAAAGATGAAAATAATGAAAGAAATCATGAAGTAATGAAAGGAAAATAGACACAGAAAACCTAAGAACTGTATATATATTTTTTAGGAAAAACTACAAGACATAGAACAGAAGTTATAATCAAACACAAAAATTTAATGGTTTTTAACCTTAAAAAATGTTAGGCATATGCAGATCAAGAATCCACTACATTCCAGGCAAAATGAACATATTAAGACATATCTGGAAGCATCCATGATGACTTTTGAAGGTCAGAGATAAATAACATTCCCACCCAGAAAGTTATACCAAGACAAATTGTCTTTGCTGTGCAAAAATCACAGAAAACCTGATTGAAGATAAGAAAATGCTTAGAAAATATACTCCCCCCAAACTCTTCTTGAAAAAAACTATTTAAAGACACACTCCTGGGGTCAATTGTATGTCAATGGATAGTAACTAGACTTTGGGTGATGATCACTTTGTAACATATACAGATGTCAAATTATATGTTGTACACCCAAAACTTGTATTATGCTATATACTAATTTTGCCTCAATAAGAAAAAAAGCACACACAAGAAGGACTGAGAAATAATTTGCAATAAATAACATAAGAATGGAACTATTGTGCTTCTGAAGGATTAGCAATGAGCAGTGAAAGGAGTTATATATTTTAATTACATTAAGTATTTATTGCAAAATTTGTTAATAATAAAGCAAACATAGGGCGCCTGGGTGGCTCAGTCAGTTAAGCGTCTGACTTCAGTTCAGGTCATGATCTCATGGCTTGTGAGTTTGAGTATTGCATCAGGCTCTGTGCTGACAGCTCAGAGCCTGGAGCCTGCTTCGGATTCTGTGTCTCCCTCTCTCTCTGCCCCTCCCCTGTTAGTGTTTTCTCTCTCTCTCTCTCTCTCTCTCAAAAATAAATAAAACCATTAAAAAAACAATAAAGCAAATATTAAAAATATTGATAAAAACCTATATAAGCAATAACGATAATAAGTGTCTTAAATCTAAGCTTATATTAGCAAAGATGCGGAAATGAAGGAAAAAAATAAAACTATGCTAACTTTTTCAAATGTAAGGATACTTTTTTAATGTTTATTTTTTATTTTTGAGAGAGACAGAGAGACAGAGCATGGTGGGGGGGTGGGGAGCAGAGAGTGAGGGAGACACAGAATCAGAAGCAGGCTACAGGCTCTGACTTGTCAGCATGGAGCCCGATGCAGGGCTTCAACCCACAAATTGTGAGATCATGACCTGAGCCAAAGTTGGATGCTTAACCCACTGAGCCACCAGGATTTTTTAAATATAGTTTAATTTTTTATATTGAAAATTTGGGGAATATAAAGAATGCTTTTTTAAATAATTTAAAGGCAACCAATAGAAAAATTTTAAATAGATTAACTTCCAAGATTTCCTTCATAGAAAAAGTAATTTTAAAGGTAAATAAAAAATATTGCATACAGCAAATAAAATGTAAGGAAATAGCAAAATCTCAAAAAGAGGATAAAACAAGTAAATTATAAGAAAATATGTAAATGGTTAACTAGCCCATTAAAGGACCAGTAATTTCAAATTGGTTTCATCTGTTTTATTGAAGAATAACTGACGTATAGTATTGTATTAGTTTTAGATGTATAACATGGCAATTTGATATTTATATACATTATGAAATTATCATTGGAGTAAGTCTAGTTACTATCTGTCACCGTACAAAGTTATTAAAATACTCCCTATGCTATACACTACATCCCCATGTTTTATTTATTGTATACCTGGAAAACTGTACCTCTTAATCTCCTTTACCTATTTCATCTATTCCCCCCACACCTCGCTTCTGGCAACCATCAGCTTGTTCTCTGTACCCGTAAGTCTGTTTTGTTTTATTTGTTTGTTTTTAAGATTCCACATGTAAGTGAAGTCATATGTTATTTGTCTTTCTCTGTCTGACTTATTTCACTTTCATAATGCCCTCTAGGTCCATCTGTGTTGCCACAACTGGCAAGATTTCACTTTTTCTGGCTAATGCTCAGTTGCATATACATACCACATCTTTTTTTATCCATTTATCTATCCATAGACATTTAGATTGCTTCCATATTTTGGCAATTGTAAATAATGCTGCAATGAACATAAGGGTGCATATGTCTTTTGAATTAGCGTTTTTGTTTTCTTTGGATAAATACCCAGAAGCAGAAATGCTGGATCGTATGGTAGTTCTATTTTTAATTTTTTGATAAACTTCCACACTGTTTTCCATAGTAGCTGTACCAGTATACATTCCCACCAACAGTGTATAATGGTTCCCTTTTCTGCACATCGTTTCCAACACTTATTTCTTATCTTCAGAAATAAAATTCAAGTCTATGTTACTTAAAAGAGACCCACCAAAAAATAAGCGGCTCAGACAGATAAGAAGTTTAAGAATGGGTGAATACACTTTGATAAATACAAGCAAAAGAAAAACTTACACACCAGGAGTCAAGCTAAAAGCAATAAACAGGCCAAAGATGTAATTTTATATTGATAAAAGATATAATCCACAACTAACAGAAAATAGTCATAAACATTTTTATACACCAAATAGCATAGCAAGATTTAATAAGCAATGTCCATATATCAGACCATAAAAACAATTCCCCAAAGCAGAAATTCTAAAGGCCAACATATTTCCAACCATAATACAAACCAAAAACGATTATCAGATTTTTAAACAAACAAACTAATAAATAAACAAAACCAATAACTTGAAACTTTTAAAAAACACTCTCCTAAACTAACTTATAAAGGATATCAAATCCTCAATTATATACTAGGTTTTAAATAACATAACTAAGAATATTAATAAAAATTGTGGGAGGTGGCCAAAATTCCAGTCAAGAATGAATTCATAACCTTTAATGAATTATTAAATCAAGTATGAAAATAAATTGATATTTGATAAACTGATAAGTCTGATCATTAATAAAATACACTAAAAATAAAATTATAAATACAATGATAATCAAGTTTAAGCGTTTGCCATCAGGTACTGAACCAAATTCTTTATGTAGTTATCTTGTTGAAACATCACATTACTTTTGAGGGATGGGCATTAGTAGTAGTTATATTTTATAAATAAAGAAATTGAGATTTCAAAGCATTAAATAATTTTTCCAAGATAACACAGCTAGTAAATGACAAAATTGGGATTTAACCCAGCTTTGTCTGACTCCAAAGTCATTGCCTGTAATCACTGCCATTACAGGGTTATTAGAAAAGAACAAAGAATCTAAATGATTATTGTTTTGAAAAACTAGACAAACATCTGACAAACCTAAAATGGAAAATAAAGATAAAAAGAAAAAACAAAAAAATTTTTTCACTAAGAATCAAGAGGATATAACAGATACATTATAGTTTTTAAATTATTCTTTATGTTAATAAATTTATAAACATTGATGAACGAGATTATTTCGTTATGAAATATAAATTACTAATTGTGTTGAGAAGAAATAGATGATCTGAATAAACAAAAAACTTGAAAAAATAGAAAGGTACACAAGTCATAAAGGTTAGAATGATTTATCAGTGATTTTTTTTAAAGTTTCAAATAAGAATAATCTTTAAAATTCAGGTATAAAACCAAAATGAACAAATGTCAAAACTTTATCAAGACCCAAAGGAAGACTAGAATAAATGTTCCTAAATAGGAAAACCCAACTTTATAAAGATGTAAATAAAATTCTAAAATTGAGTTCAGGGTTTAACTCAGTCTTCTTGGGGATAATTTTTGAAATTTGCAAAATGTTTTCTAAAGTTAACAAATGAAAACCAGGACTGACCATCACATTTTTGGGAAAGACAAAGACATACACATGTACCCCAATATTTATAGCAACGCTATGAACAATAGCCAAATTATGGAAAGAGCCCAAATGTCCATCAACTGATGAATGGATAAAGAAGATGTGGTATAGGGGCACCTGGGTGGCTCAGTCGGCTGCGCAACTGACTTCGGCTCGGGTCATGATCTCTCAGTTTGTGAGTTCGAGCCCCACATCGGGCTTGCTGCTGTCAGCCTGTCAGTATAGAGACTGCATCAGATCCTCTGTCTCTCTCTCTCTCTGCCCCTGCCCCACTTGTGCTCTCTCAGAAATAAATACACATTTAAAAAAAAGAAAAATAAAAAAATGTGGTGTATACACACACACACACACACACACACACACAATGGAATACTACTCAGCAATCAAAAATAATGAAATTTTTCCATTTGCAACAATGTGAATGGAACTAGAGTGTATTATGCTAAGTGAAATAAGTCAGTCAGAGAAAGACAAATATCATATGATTTCATTCATATGTGGAATTTAAGAAACCCAACAGATGAACATAGGTTGAAGAGAAGGAAAAATAAGATAAAAACAGAGAGAGAGAGAGACAAACCATAAGAGACTCTTAAAAATAGAGAACAAAGTGAGGGTTGCTGGAGGGGAGATGGGTGGGGGATGGGCTAAATGGGTAATGGACATTAAGAAGGGCACTTGTTGGGATGAGCACTGGATGTCATATGTAAGTGATGAATCACTGAATTCTACTCCTGAAACCAATACTACACTATATGTTAGGTAACCTGAACTTAAATAAATTAAAAAGAAAAAAACATGCATAATTAAGGGCTATCTGGGTGATTAAAACATCCTATAAGGTTTTGGCAATTAAACTATAAAAAAACTTGCAAAAATCAGTGGGTAGATCAATGGAATGGGATTCATAGCCTAGAAAGACACGTGGCATATAAAGGAATTAATATGTGATAAAGGTGCCAATACAGTCAGTGGGGAAAGAATTACACAGTCAATGCAGCAGGATAACTGCGGGGAAAAAGAGGTGGGCAGGGATGAGATCCTTCCCTTGCCCCACACACATGCACACATTTCCCTGATGATCAGCGATGTTGAGCATGTTTTCATGTGTCTGTTGGCCATCTGGATGTCTTCTTTGGAAAAATGTCTGCTCATGTCTTTTGCCCATTCTTTAATTGGACTTTCATCTTTGGGATGTCGAGTTTTATAAGTTCTTTATATAGCTTAGATACTAACCCTTTATCAGATATGTCATTTGCAGATATCTTCTCCCATTTCATAGGTTGCCTTTTAGTTTTGTTGATTGTGCTGTGGTATCTTAACTGTTCCTGTTGCAGGATGTCAGCTCTACCTTGTCTCTCTTGGCTTCTCTCCAGGTCTGGTTCTCAGCCTTCCCTTCAGTTCTGTGGCCTACCCAATACCCTAAGCAACGAATTCTTTTTCTATTTAAGTTAACTAAAGTCACTTCCTGTCATTTGCAAGCAAGAATCCTGACTAGTATATCTCTCTAGATAAGTGGTCAAGGATATCAAATGGAAGTTCACACACACAAAAAAGAAAGAAATACAAAATGTCACTAAGTATTTTTAAAGTGTCTAATTCACAACATTAGATAAATCATTCTTAGAAAATCAAAGCAAGAATTTGGGCATAAAATTAACATGCTTCTTTATTAACAGTAATATTTTGAATTAGTAAATATGTGGAGAAATGGTAGGAACACAAATTTGTACAATTTTTTTAGAAAACAATTTGAGTATATATACTAAAACCCTTCAATATGCCCACAACTTTTTGACATATTAATTCTTATTCTAGGAATTTATCCTGATAATCATTTATGCAAACATTTATGTATAAGGATATTCACTTTAACTTTGTTTTTCAAAGTGAAAAAAAGCAAAAATGTGCTCAGTAATATGAGAACGGTTACATACAGTAGAATCTTTCTTAACGGACTTCTGCTAAACCAATGCCTGATTAGTCGGTGGTATTTATTTCCTCTGTGAAACACACTACACATTCCTCATTCAGACACACATGTACCTTTCCCCCCAAATTAGGTGGGTACTTACCAAGAGTGGGATATGTTTGTGCCTAGGCCCATTTACAAACTCAGTATCTACCACTGTCATTATGAATGCTACAAGAAAGACGTAGTTGTTTCTATAAAAATTAAGTTGAATGTGTTGCAAATTTTAGATAAAAGCAGATTGCTGAAAAAGAAAAAAAAAAGAGCAGAAGGAAGGGAGGGAGGGACGGAGGAAAGAAGGAGGGAAGGAAGGAAGGAAGGAAGGAAGGAAGGAAGGAAGGAAGGAAGGAAGGAAAAAAAGCAGGGAAGAAAGGAAGGGAAACAAAGAAGATACTATTACTAGGCAACAGCAAGCATTGGGAAAAATCAGTCAAGTCTAGAGCCATGATTCTCAAGAATTTGGTCCCTTCTTAAAAATGATTAAGGTCCTTAAAGAGCTTCTGTTGATGTGGGAAATATCTCCTGACATTTACCATATTAGAAATTAAAACTGAGAAATTTGTAAACTATTGACTTTAAATTCATTCTTAAACATAACAATAAGAAACCCATCACATGTTAACATAAATAACATATTTTTTTTTAATTTTTTTTTTCAACGCTTTTTATTTATTTTTGGGACAGAGAGAGACAGAGCATGAACGGGGGAGGGGCAGAGAGAGAGGGAGACACAGAATCGGAAACAGGCTCCAGGCTCCGAGCCATCAGCCCAGAGCCTGACGTGGGGCTCGAACTCACAGACCGCGAGATCGTGACCTGGCTGAAGTCGGACGCTTAACCGACTGCACCACCCAGGCGCCCCATAAATAACATATTTTTATGACAAGTAAATATATTTTCTACAATAAAATTTTAGAGTAGTGACACTGTTTAACATTGTTGTAAACCTCTAACACTTAGATTAATGAAAGGCAGCTGAGTTCTCACATCAATTCAATGTTCAATCTACTGTAGTATCACAAGTCATGGAGCCCCTGGAAACCCTATTATATACTCATGAGCAAATGATAGTGGGAGAGGCAATAATACCTTAATACTATTATGAATATAACTTTGGCATTGCAGACATCCTTCTAGGGGCTTGGAAACCTCTAGGAGCCCACAGACCACACATTGACAAATGCCTGGCAAAAGGTCTATGCTCAGACTTCTTGTAATTGTCTCTAAGTCTGTGATCCACTTCAAAAGGAACAAACAGAAAACCACAGAAATTAGAAGTGTGTTACTGATATTGTTTATGCACTAAAGATAGCACAGATGACCCATTATAATTAAAGACCCTGGCCCACATTTTTTTAGTGATGAATGAATCCATAGATATATGCTTTATGTACTTTTTTAAATGTTTAAGAAATGTATGTGTTTTAAAAGTAATTCCACATCATTTCTTTTACTATTCTCCACTAGCTATTTCACTTTGGGCTGCAATACTTAAGCACTCATTATTTCACTTAGGAGTCTGAAGCTACAGGGTTGGTTAATTTGGTGGCTAGGACACGTCAAGGCTCTGGGTTGGCGTATCTGAGATAGCCTTGGCTTTCCCCCATGCTCCCAAGATGGCAGCCACAGCTCCAGGAACAGACAGCAAGAAGGAGGGCTGGGGTTGGAGATGGAGGACGGAGGGTTATTTCATCTCAAGCATCTCTCTCCTTAACAGGAGGAAATTCTTTTCCAAAACCCCTTAACAGACTTCCCTTCTGTCTCACTGGCAGTCAGGTTGTATGCTACCCCCCCAAACCATTCATTGAAAGAATGGAATCATCATGACTGGCTCTGAGCAATCATCAGTATCTCAGTGTTGGTGTCTCAGCATCTCAATTTCATCCTCTCAGTCTGAACAAATTGATTCTGCACATCTGAACAAAATCAGGGGGTCATTTAGCTGGGACCAGTGGGGGAACTTCTGTGCCATGGATGATGACAGTGTGTCACCTGCTTTAAACCAAATTTTTCAATTAACCAGCCAACTACTGGCCGAGTGCACAGTTTAACAGGGTACATCCATACCCAGACATTAAAATCATCTCTAAAAGCAAAATACAATATTGTATTTATAGTGTGAAACCAATGTATGCATTTATGTATACATACTTATGGATATACATAAATATACTTTTTATTTGAGTGAGAGCGTGCATGAGCAGGGGAGGGGCAGAGGGAAAGAGAGAGAGAATCTCAGGTAGGCTCCAGCACAGAGGCTGACCCAGGGCTAGATCCCACGACCCTAGGATCATGACCTGAGCTGAAATCAAGAGTCAGATGCTCAACCGACGGAGCCACCCAAGCACCCTGACATACATATACTTTTTTCAAAACTAGAATGGAAGATACAAAAATATAACTGTTTTCTCTGGGTTTATGAGTTGGTTTTAATTTGCTTCCTTATAGCTTTTTGTATTTTCTGATTTCTCCAATGACACATCACTGTAATAAGCTGAAAACAAAACATTTTTAAATGATTTTGTGAAATAAAATAACATATGCATGTCTTTCATCTATATATCAGTTTTACAACATATTATTTCATTTTCTTTACCTGTAAAATCAAAATAAGAATATTTCATAAGAAAAATAAATTAATGTAAAATGCCAGCAGTAGTGCCTGGTAGATAATGAAAGCTCATTAAATTCATGCTATTATTGCTATGCCACATTCACTCATAGATGGCATAGGTAGGACACGAGTAACTATCTTCATTTTGTTGATTAGGCAGCTAAGGCTAAGAGAAATGCAGTGACTTGCCCAACCTCACACCATGTGCCAAGATCAGTGTTCCTTTCAAGTATACCATCACTATTCACCACCTGTGGCATAGATGGCAGAAAAGAAAATTCTATTCCTAACATCTAAAAAATTTTGTTGTGATAGGGTTCTTTATACTAGAGGGGTGCCTGGATGGCTCAGTTGGTTAAACATCCAACTCTTGATTTCGGCTCAGGTCATGATCTCCTAGTTTGTGAGCTTGAGCCCCTCGTTAAGCTCCAAGGTGACAGTGCAGAGCCTGCTTGGGATTCTCTCTCTCTCTCTCTCTCTCTCTCTCTCTCCCTCCCTCCCTCCCATGCACTCTCTCCCTCTCTTTCTCAAAATAAATAAATAAAACTTTAAAAAAACCCACTATACTAGATTTCTTTGTTGTTGAGATATAATTCACATACCATAAACTTCACCCTTTTAAAGTGTCCAATTAATAATTTGTAGTATATTCACAAGATTTGTAGTATATTCACAATCATCACCACTATCTAATTTCAGAACATTTTCTTGCCCCCCTAAAAATCCAATATCCATTAGCAGTTGTTCCCCATTCCTTTCTTCCCCAAGCCCTTTTGTGTCTCTATGGATTTGACTAGAGACTAGTTTAGAACTAAACAATATGTGGCCTTTTGTTTCTGGCTTCTTTCACTTTACATAGTGTTTTCAAGGTTCATTCATTCATGTAGATTCATTCATGTATCAATACTTTATTCCTTTTCATTGTTGAATAATATTCCATTATATGGATATATCACATTTTGTGTATCCACTCATAATTTTTCTATTAGATTTCTGGACATGGTAATTTGACAGTTTAACCAACTAAACCAACTAGTAAATGAATCAGCAAAATTCAATAAACTAAGAAAATGACTGAATAAAATAACCAGTAACCAAAAAATCAATCAGTAAGATTCAGCTCATCTAGTCCATCCATGACTGTTTGACTTCTTATTGACATCACTGTTATGAAAACCCTAATTCCTTGCTTTCCTTAAATAATAAAATATCATCAGACAGGCCCCTTTAAAAACCAGAAATATATTTTTTCACCTCTCCTTGGAATCTTTCTTGTTTGTTTTCTTTTTATTTACTAGAAACCAAGAATATTCCAATTCTTTCCAGAACCTTTTGTCCTTCAACTCATTTGTAAGTCTTTTAGGTCTAGACTGCCTCAACTGTAAACTACAAAACACAAGCATCCCTGGTACCCAGCTAAGGTGTCAATGGAAAACTTCATTTTCTCTTCCTTGGGGCTCTGGGATCTATGTTTGTTTTCTCCACAGATAAATATTTTCTTTTTTAAAGTTCATTTATTTATTTTGAGAGACAAAGGGTGGGGAGGACCAAAGAGAGAGGGAGAGAGAGAATCTCAAGCAGGCTCTGCGCTGTCAGCACAGAGCCTGATATGGGATTCAAACCCATGAACCTGAGCTGAAATCAGGAGTCGGCCAGTTAACTGACTGAGCCACCCAGGCACCTCTCCGCAGATAGATGTTTAAATAGATGACCTCTGTGGTCCTATCCAGCTCCAGGAGTCTATGATTCTAGCTTTTGGTTTGTGTGGTTAGCCATCAACAGCACACTGCCCTACCCCACTCTAATCAGGGAATTTAGGTGGTACTAAACTTCCTGTGGCTCTGGTGGCAGGAGGAAATAGAAGAAGGGAACATTGACACCATATTACAACAACCCAGAGGTTTATATTAGCACTCTACAGTTTACAAAGCAATTCTCTATGCAATTTCTCATACAATTCCCCATGAGTTACCATGTCAGGCATTTTATCAAGGCAGAAACTGAGATTTGGGAACTGGTTCAAGTTCATATGGTCAAGCGATGGACCCTGTGGCTCCTATCTCCCACTCTGTGTTCATTGCATTGTCTCACTGAGCCACACCACTGTCAATGGCACTGGGACTATGAAAAATGAACAGCAGAGGGCAAGTAGTAATGACTGGTAGGAGCTTACGGTGGTCACAAGGGTGACTGTTCACTGGCATGCCTGTGCCGAGTGGGAATAAAGGAAAGGTTGACAACAGGAGTAAAGGGACAGTCAGAGAAACAACTTAAAGTTATTTAAGGGGTGCCTGGGTGGCTCAGTTGGTTAAGTGTCTGACTCTTGATTTCAGTTCAGGTCGTGATCTCATGGTTTGTGAGTTTGAGCCCTGCATCAGGCTCTGTGCTGACAGTCAATTAAATTTATTTATTTATTTTGAGAGAGACAGAGAGAGAGAGAGAGAGAGAGAAGGCTAGCAGCACAGTCAGTTAACTGTCTGACTCTTGATTTTGGTGCAGGTCATGATCTCACGGTTCTTGGGTTCAAGCCCCACATTAGGCTCTGTGCTGACAGAGTGGAGCCTGCTTGGGATTTTCTCTCTCCCTCTCTCTCTCTCTCTGCCCCTCACCTGTTTCCCCCACCCTCTCTCTCTCTGTCTCTCTCTCTCTCTCAAAATAAATAAACTTGAAAAAAAAGTTATCCAAATGCACTCAAAGCCAGTACCCCACCCCCAAGCTACATGAAGAACACTCGGCACCACATATTGAAAGTTTTTGAGAAATAAATGTTTGCCAACTGCCTGTGGATGGCCACTTAAACTGGGCATTAACCATCCAGCCCAGACCTTCCCACTGAAACACTGCTTGGTGACATGACGGTCTCCACTCTGAGCATCTACGAGGGGATCTTAAGTTGCTATTAAGGACCCGTGAGCAGGGAAGGCACACCATCACAGGTAAGCCATACATAGAATAAACAAACTGCCTTGCTTGGCATCTCAATCCATTTCAACACCCACCAACACCCAAACTTTTCACCAGACCCCAAGACCTACATTTTGCCTCCACTTCTACCAATACCATTTTTTCATATATATCGGCTATGGACATGCCAGGCGTTTTGCATACACTATCCTGCAGCATCACACCTGCCAGACAGGCATTATTATCCCCATTTTATAGATGGGCAGACTGGGATCTGAAACATGGATAACTTGTCCAAACTACTTAGGGACAGAGCTGTCATTTTTTAAACTCAGGTGTCTGTTGTTCCAAATTGATTTTCCTTCTATTAAAATGCAGTATGTCTATCCAAACTCTATTTTCGATTTTCAACCAAAAGCTTGCCTGCAGTTGAAATATATAAAACATTTCAAAGAAGCTTTTATCAGTATATATTTGACATTCAAATTTCTAAGTATATTTATTATAAAGTCAATTAATGAAATAACGAAGCTGCCTTGATAGACACAGTTGCAAAAGGCATTCTAGCTTCTGCCTCTTCATGCTCTGTTTTATTTAGATTGCAGAGAGTTGAGAAAATCATGATTCAGTAGGTGCAGCTGTCTTTTAATAATGGTTTTAACAGTCTTTTAAAAATGATCTCAAGTCACACTGCCACTAAAAAGATATGACAGAGAAGACTTTATTCTGTCTGCAGAAGAACTTGTTAGCCTGGTTGCACAAATGGACGTGTTAATTTTCTCCAGTGTGTTAACAACTGTTGCATACCACATTTTAGTGTGCCTGTTGTGTCTGTTACAATTTTAGTAACAGTTTAAAGTATATTTAATATTTTAGGATGAATTTTGCCCAAATTGATCTATAAATTCAGTGCAATCTTAATTAAAATCCCAGCAGTCTTCTTTAAAGAAATTGACAAGCTGATGCTGAAGTTTGTAGGACATGCAAAGGATCTACACCAGCCAAAACAATTCAGAAAAGTATAATAAGGCTGATGGATTTACCTGATTCTAAGACTTACAAGAAAGCTGCCATATTCAAGACAGTGTGGTACTGGCGTAAGGATAGATTTACAGATTAGTGGAACAGAAGAGAGTCCAGAAATAGAATCAAACTTTTATGAGTAATTGATTTTTGACAATGATGCCAAGGTAATTAAATGAGAAAATCATCATAATGTTGCTAAAACAACTGGATATCCACAAGGGAAAAAATTTAACCTCTACTCTTACCTTACAGTACACTCGAAAATTAACTCAAAATAGATCAAAGGTTTAAACATAAGAACAAACACTACTTAATTTCTGGAAAAATGCATAGGAGAAGATGTTTGTGACATCCAGTTAGGAAAAGCACAAAAGCATACATCATAAAAGGAAATATTTATTAAATTGACTTTCAAAATTAAAAAAGCTTTTGCTCTTAAAAGTTGAAAAGATAAAAAGGCACCATTTCACAATATATATGTCAAGCCACTCTGCTGTCCACCTTAAATTTATACAATGCTATATGTCAATTATATGTCAATGAAACTGGAGAAAAAAATAAGCAAAAGGTTGTGATAATATATATGCAAAACACATATCTGACAAAAGCCTTATATCCAGAATTTGTAAAGGATTCTTATGACTCGGTAAGGAAATAACCCAATAAAAATGGGGGAAAAGATTTGAACAAACGTTTTACAAAGATACACAAAAGCCAATAAACCCATGAAAAGATGCTCAACATTAAAAATTATGAGGAAAATGTCACTTAAAACCACATGAGCTTGGAGCACTTGGGTGGCTCAGTTTTGAGCCACGGCTCAAAAGGTCATGATTTCACAGCTTCATGGGTTCAAGCCTCACATCAGGCTCTGTGCTGGCAGTGCTGAGCCAGCTTGGGATTCTCTTTCTCTCCCTCTCGCTCTCTCTCTGCCCCTCCCCCACTCTCACCATCTCTGTCTCTCTTGAAAATAAATAAGTAAACTTTAAAAAAAAAAAATACACGAGCTATTTACTACACACTTGGCAGTAACAAGTACTGGTGAGGAGGTAGGGCAGCCAGAACTCTCATTTGTTGCCTGTGTGAAAGTCTAAAATGGTACCATGTCATACAAGGTTAAACACATACATGCCATATGACCCAGCAAACTCACTCCTAAATATTTACTCAAAGGAAATAAAAATTTATGTCCACGGAAAAACTTTTACATGAATGTTTATTGCAGCGTTATTCATAATAGTTAAAACTTGGGGGGGAGAAAGAAAACCCAAGTGTTAGTGAATGGATTAACAAATAGTGGTACATCCAGACCATGGGATACTACTCAGCACTAAAAGAAACAAAATATTAATATACTTAGCAACATGGATGTATCTCAAAAACATTACGTTAAGTGAAAAAAAAGTTAAACACAAAGGACTACATACCATGATTCCATTTATATGAAATTCTTTAAAAAAAAAAAAAAAAGGCACAACTATAGTGACAGTAAATCAGCAATTGCCTTCTGGCCAGGAGTTGAGTGAGTGGACTGACTGCAAGGAGGCACAAGGGAAATTTTTAAGGTGATGGAAATGTTCTATCTTGATTATGAAAGTGGTTTACAACTGTATACAATTAGCAAAATTTATTAAACTGCACATTTAGAATTTTATCTAATGTAAAGTAGACCTCAGTAAAACTGCGGTGAAATGAATTTTTTTTAATTACTAGGGTTTCAGTATCTTTTAAAAAGAAAGAAAAAAAATTCCAGCCTAAGCACAGAAGTGTGTTTGTTCCCTTCTGCAGGATAATACCAAGGAAATACACACAGAAGTTAAACAAAATATGTAAAAGATTGACTTTTTGATACTGTCTGCTTCAAATTTTTTTGTCCCTCTAATCTCCATCTCAAGAAAAATGAGAAATAAAAGAAATGTACCTTAAATACCTTTGGCTGACTTTAATATACCTAAAACTAAATATTAAATATGTTCGTAGAGAAAAGCTTTGTT
The DNA here is from genome assembly GCF_028018385.1 of Neofelis nebulosa. Lineage (NCBI taxonomy): Eukaryota > Metazoa > Chordata > Mammalia > Carnivora > Felidae > Neofelis > Neofelis nebulosa. The sequence continues at coordinate 56,869,188 of NC_080783.1, read as the reverse complement.
ACAGGACACTCTTTTCATTGGGCTGTAGCTGCTTAGGGCATTTAAAGACAAGTGAGAAAGAGACGGCTTGGTTTGTTAGTTGTTTTGATTGGAGGTTTGGGGTTTTTGGGGGGTTTGGGGCGGTTTTTTTGGTTTTGGGTTTTTTTTTTAGCAGCGCTGAGCTGTTTCATCATGCTTTCCTATTGCCACAAAAGCTATTAGGACTCATCAGTCAACACCCAGTGTCAGATAATTATCCATTAACATATTTCACCTGCACTGTGATGAAAATGATATCACAACTTGCAAGAGATCCCCTTGAAGATGAAACTGGAAGAAATTGTGGCCACATGTTATTTCAAACCTGTATTCACTACACCTCCTGACTGCCTGTCATCCAAGAGAGGCCAAACAGATGTGTAAAAATAGCTGTTTAACAGGGGGAAAATACTGTAAAATTGTTTATGGCAGGACAGCGGGTTCTTATAGGCAAAGTAAATTACAAATAGATTTCTCAATTACTTTTTAAAGCCCGGTATTTGATTCTTATATAACAGTCAAAAATCAATTTTGCATGGAATTTATGTGAATGCCTCATTATTAATAAAACAGCAGTTGGCGACTGCTACTTCCTTCCCACAAAAGCAGCGCGCAGTGGGGAAGCATTCACGTGCCAGGCTGTGCAATCCTTTATCTTTTTATCCTCTGCTTCAGATCATAAAAAAGGGAAGAAATGAATTCCAAGCAAATCTTAGGCATAGGCTTCTGGCAGCACCTATTACAAGGGGCCCTGGAGGGATGCCTCGAGAGTGTTCAGTGGTGGGTGTTGGAACAGTCCTGACCACCCCCCCCCCATCAATGCCTGCTCATGTACCCTGAAGGTCCCTTTTTTAAAAAAATAAAATAAAATCTAATCAAGCAAATAACTGCAGTTGTTGAAAAAGACACTGAACTTCATCTCTCACTCTATCCCTAGTGTATCTCATCTCAGTACTAGATGAGTCACTGTTGACCACATGAATTTATTTAAAATGGTTGACCAGTGGTGTTTTGTTCACATCACTTAATGATAAATACTAATTTTTGAAAGAAAAGAACATGTTCCTGATGCAAACATTCCAAGCACCTGACAAACATATTCATCTCCAATTCACAAATAGGAAAATTGAATTCCATTAATGTCCACAGACCATAATACTCTGTTCCCTATTTTGTACTTGATTCATCAGACCATGAATACCGCCTTCCCAAGTGAAAAGTGAGGTATAATGAGAAAACCTAGCTTCTCCGGATCGCCTTTCCTAACCAACAGGGGGACTTCTAGTAACTTATATCATTGCTGTAGACCTTGTCTCTTTACCGGGAAAATAAGAGAGTTTTCAAAAATGATCTGAGGTTTCTTTCATATCATAAACAACTCCAAGATCCAGGGCAATGAGGAAAAAGTCATTGCATTCCCATTCCATGTGAAAAAACAAAAAGAGAGTCATTGTATGTTTGGCCACCACCATGGGGAAATGTTCATCGTCAGAAGTTAAAATACCATTAAATCATAGCTGCCTGCTATTTCTTCTACTGGGTCACACTTCAAAGATACCAACAGGAGAAACTCTGCGTGCTTGCAGCATGTTTCCACATACTGATTTCTCCTTGATTCGGATCTCTGCTCCATGCACCGTCACACCTGGAAACTGGGAAAGCCACACTCACCCCCTATGCTTCTGTGTCAACAGCTAATCAGCAGTAGTAACACAATCATTAAACCAACCCAAAAAACTGTGCTGGGATCTAGTTTGGAAATTCTACTTGAAACAGACGTGTGTATGAGATGACCTCTTGCAGATACAGAAATGCCAGAAATTTGCTTAAGAATAGAAGTCCAAGGTAGATAAGATCTTATCTCCAGTTTTGTCTTTAAAGGCTAGATTTGATATATTCTTAAGAAAGAAAGTAGCTTAAATATTATCAACATATATTATGGAGTTTTATTTTTTTATTTTTTTTAATGTTCATTTATTTACTTTTGAGAGAGACAGTGCACACACGTGTGCGCACACACACACACACACACGCGCACGCACAAGTGGGGGAGAGGCAGAGAGAGAGACACAGAATGTGAAGCAGGCTACAGGCTCTTAGCTGTCAGTGCAGAGCCTGATGTGGGGGCTGAACCCATGAATGGTGAGATCATGACCTGAGCCAAAGTCAGACACTTAACCAACTGAGCCACCCAGGTGTGCCTGGAGTTTTTTTTTTTTTAAGTTTATTTATTTATTTTGAGACAGAGACAGTGTGAGTAGGGGAGGGGCAGGGAGAGAGAGAGAGAGAGAGAGAGAGAGAGAGAGAGAGAGAGAATCCCAAGCAGGCTTCACACATCAGCGCACAGCCCGATGGTGGGGCTCAAACTGACAAACTGCAAGATCATGACTTAATCCAAAATGGAGAGTCAGATACTTAACCAACTGAGCCACCCAGGTGCCCCATGGAGTTTTATTTTTTTAATGTCTATTTGTTTTGAGAGAGAAAGAGAGTGTAAATAAGTGGGGGAGGGGCAGAGAGAGAGAGAGAGAGAGAGAATACCAAGCAGGCTCTACCCTACCAGTGCAAAGCCCAACAAGGGGCTCAATCTCAGGAACCATGAGATTAGGACCTGTGCTGAGATCAAGAGTCACTGGATACTTAACCAACAGAGCCACCCAGGTACCCCTATCATGAAGGGGTTTTTTAATGTTTATTTATTTTTGAGAGAGAGAGAGAGAGAGAGCACACAAGCAGGGAGGGGAAGAGAGAGAGGGGGACAGAGGATTTGAAGCAGGCTCCATGCTGACAGCAGAGAGCTCCATGCCCCATGTCCAGCTTGAATGCAAAAACCATGAGACTATGACCTGAGCCAAAGTTGGATGCTTAAGTGTCTGAGCGACCCAGGCGCCCTCCTAGTATGGAATTAAAAAAAAAAAAAAAAAAAAACGATTACTTTTCCTTTTATTCTTCCTCTTATTTTCACATTCACATGTTTCAATAAAGACATGAACAAGTCTCTTTGAGAATCATATAGTTGATCCAACTGAAATCAGCAAAACCAGTATTCCTTGGGGGGACAAAAGTCGGCCAGAAAAAAGATACACTTTTTTCTTTTTTTTCCTTTTTTTAAAAGTTAATTTATGGGGTGCCTGGGTGGCTCAGTCGGTTGAGCGTCCGACTTCGGCTCAGGTCACGATCTCGCGGTCCGTGAGTTCGAGCCCCGCGTCCGGCTCTGTGCTGACAGCTCAGAGCCTGGAGCCTGTTTCAGATTCTGTGTCTCCTTCTCTCTCTGACCCTCCCCCGTTCATGCTCTGTCTCTGTCTCAAAAATAAACGTTAAAAAAAAAAAAGTTAATTTATTTATTTTGAGAAAGAGAGAGAGAGCAGGGAAGGGGCAGAAAAAGAGGGAGGGAGAGAGAATCCCAAGCAGGCTCCACACTGTCATCGCAGAGACCGATGCAGGGCTTAAACTCACAAACCTCAAAATCATGACCTGAGCCAAAATTAAGAGTTGGACACTTACCGACTGAGCCACCCAGGCACTTCAAGATACACTTTTTTCTAAGTCAAATTCACATTCGGGATTTATTGTGCAAGTGCTGCTAATAAATTCAAAGAGAAGCTTATATACTGTTGATTGTGGCCAATTGCATGAATGGCCTCAAACCTTCACCCCCTACTTGTATCCGTGTCCTTTGCCCTGTGACTTTGCAGTTCCTCACTACGGGCAAATCTGTTTCTTTATTCCTTGAATCTGGTCTCAGACACATGACTTGCTTGGCCAATAGAAAGAGGTAGAATGGACAGATGTGCCCATACCGTGCCTCAGCCCCAGCCTTTCTGCAGGTCATTTCCTACTTCTGCCATTGCCACGACAGGCATGTGCCTGGATCATCCGTGGGGTTTCAGGAGAAGGATAAGGAACATGTGAAGCAAAGCTAACCCACTCCAAATAAACCCAAACTAGATTGACCATCCCTGAGATACAGGAGGGAGCCTAGCCAAGATCAACTAAAACCTGTACATGCAGGAGAAAAAAGGTCTACTGTTTCTAAGCCCCTGAGATGTCATGCTTGTCTGTTATGCAACAATTTTATGGTAACAACTAATAAATTGACCTTTCCTAATATTAACTGATACCAATGATGATGTTAACAATGCCACACTTTCTCAAAATATTTGTGACTGTCTGGTCTTGCCCCACCTTTATTAGCATCAGTGATAGATTGATTCTGAGTCATTATCATTTTAATCTTCTTGATAAACAATCCTCCTCGTGTTCTCTGAGTATCTCAGGCAAGGAGTTCTCAAAGGTTTGTGTGCCCAGAACTACCTGGAGGGCTTCTTAACACACAGGTTTCTGGAACTCATCTCCAGAGTTTCTGTTTCAACTGGTCTGCAGTCAGCATCGGACTGAGATTGTGCATTTCTCATGTGTTCCTAGGCAGTGCTGATGCCGCTGGTTCTAGGACCACACCTGAGAGCCACTCCCTTAGGCCATCAGGGGTTAAGCACAAGGTTGCCGGTTCACCTACCCATCTGTGTTTTCCCAAGACATGTTTTCCATCACCTTCTCCCTCCAGCCAATAAATGAGTGGGGCCAGAGCCAAGATTCCACAGCCTTCCAGATGAGTTCCCCCTGGAAGAGGCCGTCTCTGCAGCAAATAGCAAGCGAGGTCCCCCAAGCCACACAGCAGGGACTAAGCACATTCTCTGCCCCACATCTACAGCTATTTTAGGGACTTAGGAAGCTACCTGGCTTGCACCCAAGATGCATTGATTCGGGGGGATAAAAGAGAGTTCACACTTCTTCTGTGTCCACCTCAAAGCACTGTTCTTAAATTCCTCATCGCAGAATTCAGGGGTTTTACTGTCAGAAAAAAATCTTAGCCCCATCTATTTAAATGTGTGCAATCAATTTCCCTCTCAAGTCTCCATGGCAGGTATTCTCATTTCTTCCCACTTGCTGTGTACGCAGTGGTCCCCCACTGGGAAAACAGAGTAGCTTTTACTCATGGTGCAGCTCAGCTCTGCCTGATTTCCTTTTTACAATGGTCTGAAGTCAAATTTGAACTCAGACACTTGCACATGGCTCTTTAGCATCAGCAAGAGTTAGCAGGGATCTGGGTCCTCTGAGTGATGTTTATTTGCAGTGCTGCCTCAGAAAATGAAACCAAATTAAAAAGCTGCCCCCTTGAAACTTAACGTTTTAAAATGCAATAGGGAAATAGTAAGCAATTATAAAGAACTGGCCAGCCTGCTTTACCTTTCATGTCCTTTTTTTTTTTTTTTTAATAAAGTATGGTTTTCATCTGTTAACTGCTACATTATTCTAACTCAATGGCTGTGCTTTGAAGAAGGGTAGGGTTGCCCTTGAGGTGTGCGAACACTTGCCCAGGGGCCTGGAGAACGTCTGGCACTTTTCTGTTCATAGCCTAGACTAGTGGAAATATTTCCAATCTGTGTACTGGAAGTAGCTTGACCCTATTTTGAAATTCTTTTCTATTTTGCTAAGAATTTCCATAAGAATGCTGACGCTGAATAAGTCACAAGCAACCACTATTTTTCCTACAAGTAAAGTTGTACACCATTTGACATATTAAAACTAAAGTGTTATTTTCATTCAACAGATATTAATCAAGCAGCTACTATGTGCAGGGACTGTGTCTGGCGATAGGGATCCAGAGATGCAAATATCCTCTCTTTCCTTCCAAAGTGCTTCTAAGACTTTTGATGAAACAGACCCCATCATGAGTAAGGATCCCTTCATTCATTCAACACATATGCATTGAGTGCCTGTTATGTCCTAGGCACAGTGCTTAAAAGCACACAATGATAATAAAGGTAGCCTTAGTTCCTGCTCAAAGTTTAGTCTTGTGAGCCAGATAGGTACAAGAAAGTTGATAAATGTATGATTTGGGGCAACCATGTTGCAGGAACAGGGGGCAGAAGACTGTTTTGTTCTGTGAGGTCAGAGAACGCTTTTGGAGGAAGTAGCATTCAAGTTGAGATCTGAAAGTGCCAAAGAAGTTACAGAGAAAGGAGGAAGGGAAAGAAAAGAGGCAACAGGTCTGCAAAGGTGGTAATAATTGGTCACCCTTAAGAAATTGAAAGAATTGGTATAACAGGAAAGCATAAAGGCGGGGTCCACAGGGGATGACAGAGACACCCAGGCCCCTTCTCAAAGCCCATCCACTCAGTCCTTGGGCAGATGATTACCAGGGACTAGTTCTGTGCCCAGCCCTGCTCTACATGTTCAATATCCATCAGTGAGCAAAACAGGCAAAGAATCCTGCCCCCAAGGAGCTTATATACTAGTGGGAGAAAAGCAGGCTATAGAGAAGAGATACAACAAGTAAATTTTACCATATAGGAAAACATATCAGTGAGATGAAGGGAAAAAAGAAGTCACACTAGTGTAAGAGGACAGAGAATGTGGGAACTCCTTGAAGAAGAAAAGGGTTTCCGTGTAAGGTAAACCCAGTAGTTGCTATAGAAGCTCCCTTATGTCACCTTGAGAGGGTCTCCCTACTTTGGTGCCACATGGACCCAGATGGTAGCACCTGGGCAAGTAGGTCCCACATATGGACGGGTAGATGGGGTTAGTCTGCAAAATGGAAGGCCAAATGTTTCATCCATTATACCTTATATCAATTTTTTTAAGTCTTGAATTGACTTTCTTTTATGCTTGGCAATAGGTCTCCTGATGGCCAGTGGAACCCTCTCTCTGTTGAACCAAACTATTAACCTAATAGTTAATTAGTTTACATAACTAGTCTACACAAATAGTGAATTAGTTTACAATATTATCTTCTTTGAGTTGTTTGCTGTTACCTTTCAGATATAAAGACCTCTGCTTCTGTTTTGTTAGTTTATGTTTCTCTGACTAGCACTCATCAGACACTTTATTTCTTACCTGACATATCCTGCAATTTCAGGTAACTGCCACCTGGTGGACAAGGGTTTCTGGACTTACTGTTAAACCACAAAACAAATGAGCATCTCAGCTCATTTGAGCTGAACAAATGGAGAGTTTAAAGAGCATGCTTTTCCTCCTGGTTTTGATTTTTCTAAAAACATTGAACTCTTTATTTAAAAAGCCACTAAGCAAAGCATGATACCTGTGTGGATACCTGGAACACGAGGTTTCTACTCAACCTGGTCTTGGTTCTCCTCTGGACATGTGCAGAAATAATAGGTCTTTCAGTTTTGGGTCTAAATCTTCCTGGTGTATATTCACAATGATACTTTCGACTCAGGACAAACCAACAGTCCTGTCAGGCAGGACTCTGCCAACCATGCTTGTCCTGCAGGACGTGACCAAAGAACAGATACCTCATTCCTTCTGGATCCCCTTTTCCTTAGCTATTCCCGGCCTCTCTCTCTTTATCAGAAGCAGAAAAGTCCCATAGCATATCTAGATATTGCGAAATCTCCTGATTGTATTTTTTCAAGTAGCAATTTCCCTGCCTTCTGGCTTCTGATTCTGAATTTTTCTCTACTTGAGAAATGTTCCAGTTTCCCATTCCCCTTTCTGATCAATAGCTGGCCTCTACCTACAATCGATTCCTTCTTCAACTAGCTCTAAATCATAGTATCAGAGAGAAACTGCTTTCTGTTCAAAGGTTTAGTGTTACAAAAATAGTCACAACAATACTAAAACAAAACATGTAACTTGCTTTTTATTTATGTAAGAAATTTGAATTTTTTTCTGTAGGTCTGCGCTCCTCAGTTTTTAAATATCCCATACTTCTGTATGAAAACATTGGAACGTATTTATACCAGTCTTGGGATTCTAGGCAATGAGTCTAATTTCTCCAAAAGCAACAGACTTCCTCTACCCCCTACTCCCAGACAAAATTTCCTAGTCTGAGTTTAATACTAAAGGCATATTAATTTCTAGAGAAGTGCAACCTTCTATGTTTAAACCAGTAATTAGGACAGTGTTTATACAGAAGGTCTGATGTGCAATTGTCTTCTGGACATTCTGAATCCTTACAACCCAAAATGCGGCCCTTGACCATTCTCATTATCTAGTTGCTTGTCATGAATGCAGAAATGGAGACTGTGCCACAGACCTACTAAATAGGAATCTGCATTTTTTTAATATGAAATTTATTGTCAAATTGGTTTCCATACAACACCCAGTGCTCATCCCAAAAGGTGCCCTCCTCAATACCCATCACCCACCCTCCCCTCCCTCCCACCCCCCATCAACCCTCAGTTTGTTCTCAGTTTTTAAGAGTCTCTTATGGTTTAGCTCCCCCCCTCTCTAACTTTTTTTTTTCTCCTTCCCCTCCCCCTTGGTCTTCTGTTAAGTTTTTCAGGATCCACATAAGAGTGAAAACATATGGTATCTGTCTTTCTCTGTATGACTTATTTCACTTAGCATAACACTCTCCAGTTCCATCCACGTTGCTACAAAAGGCCATATTTCATTCTTTCTCATTACCACATAGTATTCCATTGTGTATATAAACCACAATTTTTTTATCCATTCATCAGTTGATGGACATCAAGATGGCATGGTATTAGCACAAAAACAGACACATAGACCAATGGAATAGAATAGAGACTCCAGAATTGGGCCCACAAAAGTATGGCCAACTAATCTTTGACAAAGCAGGAAAGAATATCCAATGGAAAAAAGACAGTCTCTTTAACAAATGGTGCTGGGAGAACTGGACAGCAACATGCAGAAGGATGAAACTAGACCACTTTCTTAACACTATTCACCAAAATAAACTCAAAATGGATAAAGGACCTGAATGTGAGACAGGAAACCATCAAAACCCTAGAGGAGAAAGCAGGAAAAAACCTCTCTGACCTCAGCCACAGCAATTTCTTCCTTGACACATCTCCAAAGGCCAGGGAATTAAAAGCAAAAATGAACTATTGGGACGTCATCAAGATAAAAAGCTTCTGCACTACAAAGGAAACAATCAACAAAACTAAAAGGCAACTGACAGAATGGGAAAAGATATTTGCAAATGACGTATCAGAAAAAGGGCTAGTATCCAAAAATCTATAAAGAGCTCACCAAACTCCACACCTGAAAAACAAATAATCCAGTGAAGAAATGGGCAGAAAACATGAATAGACACTTCTCTAGACACTTCTCTAAAGAAGACATCCAGATGGCCAACAGGCACATGAAAAGATGCTCAATGTCACTCCTCATCAGGGAAATACAAATCAAACCACACTCAGATATCACCTCACGCCAGTCAGAGTGGCTAAAATGAACAAATCAGGAGATTATAGATGCTGGAGACGATGTGGAGAAATGGGAACCCTCTTGCACTGTTAGTGGGAATGCAAACTGGTGCAGCCACTCTGGAAAACAGTGTGGAGGTTCCTCAAAAAATTAAAAATAGATCTACCCTATGACCCAGCAATAGCACTGCTAGGAATTTACCCAAGGGATACAGGAGTGCTGATCCCAATGTTTATAGCAGCACTTTCAACAATAGCCAAATTATGGAAGGAATCTGCATTTTAATGAGATTCCCAGGTGATTCACAAGCAGTAAAATTTGAGAAGAAACGTAAATGGGATGATGTTTGGATGCCAGGATGTTCTTCCCAGACAAAAGAGTAATATGGAAGACAAAGTTGGAAAAGTCACATCTGGCTGTTACTTTGGACATTTCTCTTCTTTACTACCTAATACCACCACCGTTGAAGTCTTTCAGTGGATCCAGGCTTCTGACAGTCAGCACATCCAGGCTCCTGGAAGACGCTGCGGTTCTCCTACAGTGGAAGGTGCCTCCGCTTCCTCTCCTGCGGCTTTGACTACCCATGAAGCCTGTTCCTAAGTCTTCCATTGTCAGTCCTCTCTCCCTCCTTCTGAACCCCCCCTTTGTCTAGCGTGGAGGATGCCTGGACTTAGGATAAGTTGGAATAAAAAGAAATCAGACTCATCCTCTTAACACCCCCTAGAACCCGGAGATTGGTGCTGCCCAGTAGAGCTTTCTGTGATAATGGATATGCTTTTGTCTGCACTGTTCATTCTGATAGGCACCAGCCACATGTAACTATGAAGCAACTGAAATGTAACTAATGTAGGGCACCCGGGTGGTTCAGTTCGTTGAATGTCCGACGCTCGAATTTGGTTCAGGTCATGATCCCAGGTTCATGGGATCAAGCCCCGTGTCAGACTCCACACTGAGCATGCAGCCTGCTTGAGATTCTCTGTCTCTCCGCCTGCCAGCCCCCCACTCACGCACACATGTGCGCCCTCTCTCTCTCCCTCTCTCTCTCAAAAAAAGTAACTAATGTGACTGAGAAACTGATTTTTTTCATTCCCTATTTAAAATTTAAATCTTAATTAAAAATAAACAATTTTTTAATTTATTTCCCCAGTCACAATACCCACACTTCCAGTGCTGAATAGCCACCATGTGGCTACTGGCTACATTATTGGACAACACAAATCTAGATCATCCTCTTGGGGTTCCTTGGCTCCCCACCTTGCAGTTGCTGCTTGGGTGGTCCTTGCATCCTCGTTTGATGTCCAACCACAACAGCTCTAGCAACTTACAGGTGTGTGTGCATGTGTGCAGCAGGCCAGAAATCTTTGTATCAGAATATGACTGCTGTTTTTATAATTACCACGTATGGTAAAACCTTGGATTGCAAGTAACTTGCTCTGCGAGTGTTCCACAAGATGAACAAGCATTTCTAATAAGTAAATTCTAACTTGATAAATGAGTGATGTCTTGCAATACGAGGAGTATGTGATGCTGAATATCACACAATCACAACTGAGCCAATGGTTCTTCTCTTCCCTCCCCTTCTCACTGCAGGATTGTGGGTGATCATTTCCCATGCTCAGATACTCTGTCTCAGGCCTCAGGGTTTGGCAGAAATCAGTGATTTTTCAGAACGTTGGAAGGTGCCCACAACTGGCACTAGTGTATTTTTGTCACTTCAAAGCACCTATGGACAGCCCTTTGCTTTTCCATACAAGAGTAAGCTTAGGAATGTTCTGCTTCCTTCTAGGTCAGGCTGCCTGCAGATATAGACCGTTTCCTCTGCTGCCTTATTGCCAGTTACATTAAATACAGTATGTGACAAGAGTTTATTAATACTGTACTGTAGTCAACATCCATGTGAGCATGTGCAATGGCCCCCATGCAGAAAAAGATTCCATTGAGCCAATAGACAGCAGCGATTCCGCTAGTCTCTCTCACACCAGCTGCGAAGGTTTTCAAAGGTAAGTGCAGGTTAACGTGTTCATTTTTCTTTATACTTTGTATTTTCTTCATTATTTTGTATTGTGTTACTGTATTGTAATCATTCTTATATGAATATATTTGGGTTATGGAACGAATCCTCTGAATTTCCATTATTTCTTGTGGAGAAGTTTGCTTTGATATACAAGTGCTTTGGATTACAAGCATGTTTCTGGAATGAATTATGCTGACAAACCATGGTTTTACTGTATTTCCTTACCTAGCATAAAACTTCCCTAGAAACTAAAGCTCAAATGAGGTTTTTTTTATTTTTTAAAGTGCTCTAAAAAGGACCCCCAAAAATGACCACCTTGTAACAACCTCAATATAGTTGTAAACTGCTTCAAGAAATTTCTTCTTTCAGAGACTCCAGAGGTATAGAAAGGGAGCAGCCCCATTAGCAAGCTTTACCACCAAACATCTGAATGTGTTAAAAGGAGAAATCAAATGTTCTGATTGGCTAATAAGAAGTCTGAGCAGGGACTAATGGACCATAATTCTCTCTCCAGAATTTATGAGGATTCATCATCATTTAATTAACAATATAAATATTAAAAAAACATTTTACAATAAAATTTTATAATTGTAATAAGACATCCTAGCACATGAATTATGGGGTACTAATTCCCACCCAGTTTTGTTGAAACTGGACATGAATGAATACATTAAAATGCATACTATGTCATGTCTTAGCATATAAAAAATAAAGTGGCAAAAAAGGGCTCAAAATTCAAAATTCTATCCCCTAAGAAAATAAGTGAAGAAATTCAATGAAAATGTAATTTATTGAGTTTGAGTTTTTATTCATTTTTCCACTAGTAATTACATTACCCACACAAGAGACAGTTATTGAAGAGATTCAAAAAAATTAAACTGTCTTTTTTTTACTCTAGATTTGTAAGCTTTCACTGCTCTGCAGAGAGGCCATGTTTTTTCCTCCTAAATCACCCCATAATTTAAGAATGCAATAATAATAAAATATTAGCAGTCAGCAGAACACAAGGATCAGAATTTTCTGAACAGCAGCCCCAAATATATCCAGTATCATAATCATTTGCTTACAATTATAATAATTAACATTCATGGATGTTTACAATGTACCCGGCACTATTCAATGTGCTTTGCATATATTATCTCAGTGAATATTTACAATAACCCATGAGGTTATCATTTTCCTGTTAACCCATTTTACAAGTGAGAAAATTGAGGCTTGGGGGTGTTGAGTGAGTTGCCCCCCAAGCTAATAACTGGTAGAGACAAGATTTGAACCCAGGCAGTCTAATACTAAAACCTAGCTCTCCAGCCACACCATACCTATAGGGCAGCCAGTGAATTAACTCCACTGACACCTTAAGGAAGATGAAAACAGACAGATAAGAACTAAACCATCATCATCAGAGTTTAGGCAGCAGCTTGGTGAACTTGAAGCAACAAGGCAATGCTGGGAGACCAGCAAATCCCTGGGAGTTGAAGAGAGATCCCTTCAGGGGATATGCCCGTGGAGACCATAGATCAGAAAAGCGCTTCTGGGAACCCACTGAATAAAATAAATGTGGCAACAGGGTTTCACGACTGCAAGTGTTTAGATATTCAAAGGTTCGGCATTAATTTTAAGGATCTGGTTACAGTAGGGAACATTCAGAGATTTGGTGGAGGGTATAGTAGCTCCTGGGAAAAGATGCATCCTGACAGTGAGACACGCTAGTGCAAGCACAATGTTCAGGATCAGGGAGGAGAAGGGAGTAGCCTGAGCCTGAGTCCTCAAGGATGTCAGCGGGACCCCGGGGCCAGGGCAGGGTGTGCAGCACAGGAGTGGGCAGAGTGGACGGGCCTTCAGCACTGACAGCAGCGCCGGCTGCACAGATGTTGGGTCTGGGCATCATCTGCAACCAGGGGTGTTCCTGGAGAACGCCCAACCAGGAAGGAGAAACACAGAGGGTCTCCTGATGACTGGGTTTGCAGAACATGTCAGGCACACCTTGGGAGGCCCAAAACTGGAGGGGAGCTGGGCAGAGTCACCTTCTGTGACTACCCTGATGTCTTGATTTTCCTTTCCAGACTGACGTGTGACTCCTGTTTCTGGCCCAGGAGGAGAAGCACATAGTGTCACCTGTCAGTGGTCTCGAGTTTGACTGAGAGGGCAATACCAGCCCAAAAACAAAATTAAACAAGGGCTCCAACGTCTGTCACATGCTGAAATTCAAATGTGAGTGATGGGGGCTTAGGAGGAGAACCCCGACACAAAGCACTTCTTAAGACACAGATCCTTGTCCAGTTACATTCATTTGACTGTCTATTAGCCACTCTGTTAGGATTGCTCTCTGGAGAAGCCAAAATCTGAACCATTCTATGGACTTCTGTAGATAAAGTTCAAACCACTGAATTCTAATCCTACCATAACCTTATCATTTAATTCAGAGTCTGCCCAAAGAAAATCTAAGCCTTATGGTTCACTTGACCCCTACTTGTGCCCTAGTTTATTGGTTTTGTTTTGTTATCTTCATGCCCTACACCCCAATATCCACCTAGGTGCAAATCAATAAATTGCCAGGTGAATAAACAGGGTCCAGACAGAGAGCATTGTCCTCCATGGTGCTACATGTCACTGTATCCTTATGTTGAGGCAAATGCTAGGGTCCACAATGACAACCAAAAAAAAATTCAGAGCCAAGTGAAAATCCTGCATAAAACTTACTGAGCATTCTTTTTAATTTTTTTAATGTTTATTCATTTTTGAGAGACAGAGCATGAGCAGGAGAGGGGTAGAGAGAGGGAGACACAGAACCCGAAGCAGACTCCAGGCTCTGAGCTGTCAGCACAGAGCCTGATGCGGGGCTCAAACTCATGGACTGCGAGATCATGACCTGAGCCGAAGTCAGAAGTTTAACCGACTGAGCCACCCAGGCACCCAGAACTTACTGAACATTCTAAAACTCAGCACAAATAGAGCTCCCCCACCCCCTTCTCTCTGTCACCTGACCTAACCTCTACACACCCCACCCCCTTTCTGAGAATTACAATCCAACCTCATCTCGTTCGTGAGTAAATCATGTTCAGATTTTCTCTCCTGTAACCATAACCAAGCAAGAATGAGGTCTGTCATTAGAACCATGCTCGCTAGTGTTTTACACTAGCTGAGGAAAGTACATATTTGACTATCTCTTTCTACTATGCAATCCTGCTCCCCAGAACTGATTCCTGGGCTTGGGGTGAGGGATGGCAGGAGAGTGGTGGGATTAAGTCAGGTTATCAGGTGATTTAGAGAGGAAATCAGTAATCATCAATCCTTACACTTAGCGGGACAAGTATCATGAAACAGAGCTACAGGCAGAATTTCAGACCTTCAGATATTTAGACCATATAAAGCAAAGAAACAATAGACAAACATAAAGAAGATGTTGAAATGTTAATTAGGGATATAAAAGTAGTGAGTGGGTTTACTGGGCCTTAAGAAAACCTGGTAGACCAGGATAACATTTTCATGTACCAATAGACAGGCTTTCAGAAAACTTTTGCCTTTCAACTTTTTCTTCTTGCAACTAGACCAGATGGTAAGCATTGCCTTGGGGAATCAGAGAATAAAAGAAGTAGAAGTGTTAAAGTCATGGCCCAGATTTAAAGCAGAAAAGATTTGAAGAATACACAATCAATAAGAAGGCCAGTTTTTTCAAACCCTGAAGAAAGAAAAGAGCTAGAAAAGGAGAGAGAATGGGGATCAAGCCAGATAATCAGACTCCAGTTGGTGTCCCTAAGAAGGGGTCCAAATCCCTGCCACATCATCCCTAGGCTGATTCCAGGGCTGGGAGATGAAGCAACAGAGTGTCCCCAATTAATCTGGGAAGACAAAGGCAGAGAAGACCAACACTTCCTACCGTATGGGTCCAGGAGAGCAGGAAGGTCTAGAGTTCTCCACACCCCAGTGTGAGGTTGGAGCCACTGGGTAGAAGTACCTGCTTGGAGGTACCAGGAGAAAAGACTTAAGGCAGCCTCACCAGGTAATAAAATGCAGACAAGAGACAGCCAACCAGCGAGGGCTGTCTAGCTGGACAGGAAGGACACAGTAGTGGATGCATTTGGGGACCACAGAGGACCAACGATAGTGCAGCAGCTGACTGCATGAAGACAGGACTTCCCAGTAGTAGATGACCTGGTGTCCTCCTGCCTTGACTCTATGTAAGGATCTGGTATTCAGAGACGGCAGTCCCTCCTTACCTGCAGTTTCATTTTCCACACTTTCAGTTACCCACAGGCAACCAAGATCCAGACATGGATCGTTCTCCCTCTGACATATTGTCAGAAGGTCCATAGCAGCCTAACACTACATCTCAGTGCCTAAATCATTTGCCTTCACTTCATCTCATCACACAGGCATTTTATCATCTCACATCATCACAAGAACAAGGGTGAGTACAGTACACTGAGATATTTGGAGAGACAACATTCACATAGCTTTTATTACAGTATATTATTACAATTGTTCTACTTTATTATTAGTCATTGTTGTTACTCTCTCATTGTGCCAATTTATGAACTTTATCGTAAGTATGTACGTATAGGAAAAAACATAGTCTATATAGGTTTAGTCTTATTTGTACTTTCAGTTATCCACTAGGGGTCTTGGAACATATCCCTCATGGATAAAGGGAGACTACTGTTTAAAAGACAAAGGAAAGAGAAAACGTACATTAACTGAGAATCATCCTGATTTGTCAGAGTTCACCCAAAATTGATGGAGAACACGTTTTCTCCACCAAATGGAATGAAGTCGTGAGGTGGAAAGGCAGAGAAGGAATGGATGGAAATTAGGTTTATTTTATAGAAATAGTCCCATTTCTTGCATAGTCTAGTTTGTGAAAATGGTATGTGAAAAAAGCCAACTTCCAAAGCATGAGTTGCTGGTTCTTTCTATTATTTAAAAAAGAAGAGGGGTGCCTGGGTGGCTCAGTCAGTTAAGCATCCAGCTCTTGATTTCAGCTCAGGTCAGGTCATGATCTCACAGTTCGTGGGATTGAGCCCCAAGTCAGGCTCTGCACTGACAGTATGGAGCCTGCTTGGGATTCTGTCTCTTCCTCTCTCTCTGCCTCTTCCCTATTCTCTCTCTCTCTCTCTCTCTCTCTCAAAAATACAGACACACACACACACACACACACACACACACACCTTTAAAAAATAAAAAAGGAGAAGAAAGAATAAAACCTTAAGAAAAAACATTCTTTGCTGTGCAGAGTGGATTCTCATGAGTGCAGACAAATGTTCCTCTGAAAATAATCGTTCCAGATGCACTGAAAGTTTTCTTTGATTTAATTAAGTATTGATACACATAGTATCTCAAGCTCAGTGCTCTTGTGTATTTGAAATACATCAATGTGTAAATAAATAAATAAATAAAAGTAGTGTTTCTGAGTACTTAATAAGATATAAGTGAAAAGGAAATTAAGGAAGATACATGGTCAAATAGAAATTTCTCCCTCAAATAATGAAGGGAGACTTGTTGGAGATGATCCTGAGGTTAGGATTTGATAGATCATCAATAACACCCAAATACCACGCTTAACAATACATTTTAAAATTCCCCTTGGGGGAAAACGTTTTTACAAGAATTGTCAACAGGCTGTAAAACATGCAGTGATCAACCTCTCTACCTTAACAAACAGTGAAATATCAAGAGAGTGAGATGACAAACCATCTACAAACTTGAGAACAACTTTGTTAGATATGATGAATCTGAATTGAAACCCAGGGTTCCCTCTGTACACTCTGGTATCTATTGTAATACTAATTATCAAGGTTTTTGCAAGTGTGTATACACTTTTTTGTTCTGTAAGCATCAAGTGATTCAGTTCCTGGGAGGAGGAGGTCCCCCTACTTGATCAGAAGCCCAATGAGCTGATAGGGCTCAGTTGGCCAGCAGCTCCCCATCAGCTAGCTAGTCCTGGTGAAATGTTTCGCCTACATAAGATAATTCATCTTTCAAGCCCACATTACTGACAGGTAAAAATAGTCCACTGTTAAACTAAAACTGCATTGTAAATAGACAACTTGCCAACTTGGACGCAATTAATTATATGGTTAATTTCTATAAGTACTCAAGCTCCAGTGTTTGTTTCAGCAGTGTTCTTCTGTAAAAACAAGGAGAGCTGGGAGGCATTTTGCTTTGCTCTATATTCACACATGGCTAACAGATACATGAATAGATGCTCAACATCACTCATCATCAGGGAAATAAGAGTCAAAACGACAATGAGGAATCACCTCACATCTGTCACAATGACTAAAATCAAAAAGGCAAGAAATAGCAAGTGTTGGCCAGGATGAGGAGGAAAGGGAACCCTCATGCACTATTGGTTGGAACATACATTGGTGCAACCACTGTGGAAAACAGAATGGAGGTTCTTAAAAAATTTAAAAAACAAATACCATATGATTCAGTAATTCCACTTCTGAGTATTTACCTGAAGATAACAAAGGCATTAATTTCAAAAGGTATATGCACCCCTATGTTCACTACAGCATTATTTACAATAGCCAAGATATGCAAGCAAAGTGTCCACCGGTAGACTAATGGATAATGATGTGAGATAGATGGATAGATTAGATATAGATGTAGATACAGATATAGGTAATATAGATATAGGTACAGATATAGTTATAGTTATAGATATATAGATAGATATATAACGGAATCCTACTCAGCAATAAATAAAGAATGAAGTTTTGCCTTTTGCAGCAACACAGATAGACCTAGAAGGTATTATGCTAAGTTAAATAAGTCAGAGGAAAAAAATACCATATAATTTCACTTATATGTGGAATCTAAAAAACAATGACAACAAATAAATGAACAAACAAAACAAACAAAACAGGCTCATAGAGACAGAGAACAAAGTGGTGAGTTAGGGGTAGGGATGTGGGCAAAATAGGCGAAGGGGATTAAGAGGTATAATCTTCCAGTTATAAAATATAAAGTCACAGGGATGTAAAGTACAGCATAGGGAATATAGTCAATAATATGGTAATAACTTTGTGGGGCACCTGGGGGGCTCAGTTGTTTGGGCTTTGATTTCAGGTCATGATCTCGCGGTTTGTGGGATCAAGCCCTGGGTCGGGCTCTGTGCTGACAGCTCATGGAGCCTACTCGGGATTTTCTCTCTCTTTCTCCTCTCTCTTGCTCTCTCTCAAAATAAAAAATAAACTTTTAACTAAATATTGTAATAACTTTGAATGCTAACAGATGGTAAGTAGACTTATCTGGCAATCATTTAGTAATATATATTAATGTCAAATCACTAGGTTGTACCCCAGAGCTAATATACTATTGTATGGCAAAATACTCCCATTAAAAAACAATAATAACAGGGCACCTAGGTGGCTCAGTTAAGTGTTCAACTCTTCATTTTGGCTCAGGTCATGATCTCACAGCTCATGAGTCTGAGTCCTACATTGGGCTCTGTGCATCAAAATAAATAAATAAACTTTAAACAACAACAGAAGTGTCAGACTTGTTCCAGCTCCCCTGGCTCCTATCAAATTAGAGTAAATGTTTTAATGTTCTTTCATTGGAATTTTTCATGCATGAATTTAATTGGGTTTGAGGTTTCTTGGTCTACTCTCATACATGACTATATTTTTTTTAATACAGAAAAAGGATAGAACTAAAACTAAAAAAGAGAGAGGGAGAGAGGAGAGGAAGGGAGAGAAAGAAGGAAGGAAGGAAGCAAAGAACATAACTGGCTCAGTGCTAATGCTTTATAGTGTCCCTAAATCCCTGATCTCATTTTATCAACCTTTCCAAAATGACAGTGATGTTTATAAAGTACATACAACATGAAGAAGTCCTGGGCTCTCCTGCTCCCACAGATTTAATCACTTTACTATGACACTAACAAAACAAAAATTGTGTGCAATATTGCAAAAGCTTTGATAATCAGAATTACAATAGATAATAGCATATACCAAGAATAAGTTTATGCTCTATCCCCCTGAAAATCAAAATTGAAGTAGTAATTTAGAGGTCAAGTCTTGTCAGTTGGCCTCAGTGGGGATTATGGGTGAAGCCCAGATTGTCATGCCCTTTGTCCTCTGCTTTCTCCACCTGTAAAACCTGTCACATTCTTCCCCACCATCTATAAGAAATTCATCATCATTGATAAACTTTGATATTATGACTAAGGCTTATCTGGTCCAAATTATTCCAAATTTTTAAATCAACCCAGTCTTATCTCAAGGTCCATAATTCCAAAGTTTACTTTATAAAACCCATAATCAAAATTTTCAAGCAATATAAACCAGAAGTATATGTTACTCATGTCATTCTCTAGGAGGTAGCCTAAATTATACACATTAAATATAGATGCATTGATTCATCCTTTGGGGAAAATAAATATCTCCCTTTAGTGGACAGTAATATCCAATGTGGCTGTATTCCTATAAGTTCTCTGAAATATGACCAAACATCTCCCAACTCAGAAAAGTTATCCATAACTGATAGCTTCTTTGGGGATGGGCTAAAAGACTTTTTTTCTGGTTTCTCTTTTTCAAAAATTCTCCCTATGTACCTATAATAATAATTATCATTACTACTACTACTGAAGTATTATTGATTACCTACAGCGTACTAGGTAGTGTTTTGGTGCTTGGAATACATAAGCAAATAAAACAAAGATTGCTACCTTCATGAGGCTTACATTCTAGTAGAAGAGATGGACTTTAACGATGAAAAATAAGTAAAGAACTGGGGGAGTTGTTTTATAAAACTCAATCTAGATCTATTTCTTCAACCCTCCTAATGATTATGAGTCAATGAATTCCTTGTATTAAATCCTTTCCTGCTAAAAGTTCCTGGAGTAAATTTTGTTCTCAGCAACTGAACTTCAACCAGTACTATTAGCCAGTCCACTTTATCTCCACCTCAATCTCACTTAAAACTATAATAAAAGTGTATATCAGTCAGCATCCTTAGTTGCAAATAACTGCCTTGTTTAAGAAAAAAAAAAAATCATTGGAGGATACTGGGAAGCTCCTAGAATTGCCTCGGGGCCAAGAGATCCAGATTTGGAAAACAGACAGGAACAAAGGGAGGCCAGGTAGCAGAAACACAGTCGGAGGTCAGCCTCCAAACACCATCTCTCCCACTGCTGACCCAAGGCGCAAAAGACACCCACAGCTAGGCAGGGAATTCTCCAGGCCACTGGGTCTTTAAAGCCATAGTTCCTCCGTGGATTCATCTGATGGCCAGCCCTGGGTGCCTGCCCCCTACTGACAACATATTTAATACTTTTCAGCCTCTCTAAATGGGAGAGGCTGTGCCAAGTGTCATAAATTAATGCACACCTAGAAAGAGGGTTCCAAAGCTGGACAACTCCTCCAAAATGACAAACATCTATAACAAAGGACTTTCTCTAGGCATTCTCCTTAAATGTGCATCTTTTTTTTTTTTTTAACAAGGTAATATCTGCATCTACCATAAACCCCTCACATACCAATGGTGAGACACAGCTAAGCCAACTTGCTACAACATGAGAAGCCTCTGAGGTTCTATTCTTGGCAAATCAGCCCTCCCTCCACTCTTATCAGTAGGCTGAGCGAGGTTCACCTCCCCTGTGCCTCCAAGCAAGCTGTTCTTGCTTTCATCATATTGTTCACTTTCTTTTGTAAATACATGCTCTGTTCACTTGTCTGTCAACACTTCTGGACTAAAAGCACCTTGAGAAGGAAACAGTTTGTACCTCTAGCACAAATCACATTACTTGGCACCTATAGGAAATAAGTAAATATTTGTTCAACAAACGAAGAGAATAAACTGCAGTGTCAAGACTCCAAAAGATGGAGACTAAAAACAACAGGTGTTTCTGTATTATTTCTTAACCTCAGAACATCAGTCAGAATAAGTTAACTATTTTTTGCAAGAGGATCCTGCAAACCAAGAGGCACCCGTGACCTTTGGAAAAGAGTCTTTAAAACACCAAAGCTTTAGAGGTTTAGGCTTGAGAGGTGGCTATAATTGAGGTCCTCCCCACCCAGGCACCATGCTCCTTAGCTCTCTGCCCAGTTTGGGTTCCTGAGTCCCAATCCCAACATACCCAATCCTCACTCCCACCATCACACAAACCACTGCTTATCATCATCCTCTTTCCTACTTTCCTCTGCAAGTCAATGAGCTACACCTAAGGACCAAAAAATGTCAAACACCCTTACGTTGTAAATCAATTGCTTTTTAACAATTTTTCTCACTCAGGTCTAGGGTTTTTTTAATTGAAAATTCCCATGAAATATATAGTCTCCCAAACACTGCTCTGGCTAGCCAGAGTGGAGGAGATCATTGCTACCTTGGCATCAGTTGGCTTTTACTGAATAATACATTACCTAAAATTTGATTGGCTCCACACAAAAGTCCTATTATTGCTCACAAGTCTTTAGTTGCTGGGTGTTGCTGCTGATCTGGGTCAGGATTAGATTGGCTGCTCTTGGCTGGGCTTGCTCATGCATCTCTGATCAGTTGGCTGGTCAGCTAGAAGCTAGATGGTTTAGAATTGCCTCACTCACCCGTCCAAAAGACGATCTACAGTTGTCTAGAGTGATGAGGGCTCCTGAGTTGTATATCTCTCATCATTAATCAGGCTAGCCAAGCATCTTCACATGGTGACAGTAGCGGTGGCCCTTGTGCAACAATAGAGGACAAGCCTCAATGTGCAAGCACTTTTCACATCTCTGTCTCATATTTGCTTGTATACCACTGGCCAAGGCAAGTCACATGATCAATCTCAGAGTCAGTATAAGAAGGGACTGCCCAGGGACATGGGTACAAGGAAGCCATGAACAAATTGGAAACCATTACTACAATAATGTACCACACATCTTTGACTCAAGGTGACTTCATTCTTCAACCTCTTTAAAATATTTAGATGTTTAATTTAGAGGTTGGAACATGTCTCATCCTTTCAAATTTCTTTTGTGTATACCTCAAATGGTCAGCTGTGCATTAGAACAAGACACAAACATTTCACATAGCACCCAGGCAAGCGAGCTTTTGAGAGAGACTGCTCATGTGCATGTTCATTCACATGAGCCTGAATCCATAAACACACAGATTTTGTGAGTTCCATTTCCAGCTGTATCCCCAGAGCCTAATTTCCAGCTGTATCCCCAGTAGATAGTAGGAGATAAGTCATTCAGCAATTTATTTTTCTTGAGCTCCTACCGTGTGTGCTGTACTGGGGCTGGAGATACAGAGGTGAGAGATCTAGTCCCCTTCCTAGTCAAGAAATGATGGAAGTCCAAACTAAGAGGCAAAGGGGGTCGAGGAAATGTGTCAGAACTGAGAAATGAAGGAGGGAAAATCCACCAGTCTTGGTGATTGGTTATATGCAAAAAGGGAATGTGAGGGAGGAATCAAAGGTGATGGCCAGGTGACTGGATTGTAGTGCAGAGGGGAGACAATGTTTCCCCATATTGCAAGGCCAATTGTACATAACAGTACTTGGATTCAAAGTAGCTGGCTGCTCTTTTGTTTCGATACCAATTGTAACTAGAGAAAACCTACCCAATAAGCATGCATGACTCTCCTTAGCCCTACACATTCTCAAGAATCCTTTAAACTCATAAGTCTTCAATAATATTGCAATTACCTTTCCAGTGTCTACTCTATACCATCTCAAACATGTAATCAAACCTAAACTTAGTAAAATTATTTTTCTATAGAGTAATATATTTTTATTGTCCTTGTCCACTGCTAGAAGCCAACAATCTCTTTTTTATTGCTATTATCTTACAATCATAAAAGCTCTGCGATTGGGTTATGATTGCTTCAAATGAAGAAACTTACTCCAGGTAATTTCTCACGACAGAAGTCCATGAGGAAGGTTAAGTCTGAAATCAAGCATATCAGATAATGCATCCAAGTTCAGACATTTGATTTATTGCCTATCCTTTCTAATGATTAAATATTCGGCTGCCCCATTGAAACCACACATATATTCATACTATAATGTTCAAAGCAGGTTAACTGTATACTAACTTCCCACCTTCATCCTCTGGAGAGAAACATCAGCCTGCACGCAACTCATAATAACAAAGAAGGATGGGATACTAAGACCCAAGAAAGAGTAGAAGTGACTAATGAGGATGTGAGTATCAAATTTCTTTTCCTAAACACCAGGTTCTAACAAAGTTTTTCTTTGTGGTAAAGGAACCCAAGAACAGCTGTCAAAAATATGGCACTGCTAACCCTTTAACAAATTAAAAAGCACCATCTTGCAGGCACTGCAGTCTGGATAAGCAGATGTGCACCAAGTACAAAGCCCAGGGAAGAGAAAATGGCTTGGCGATGCTGAGGTTAAGGGGTCTAAAAGCAGACAGCATATGTTTCTCCAATAAAAGGAGCACTCCACTACAGAAGCCAACAATTTGTAACATTTATAAATCGTTATTGAACCCCTAATGTACCTCTAAATACCTGCATTCATGTTTTTAAAGTTTCTTTAAGCACAGTAAGTAGATCAATTACAGAGGACTACAAGTTCAGCATCTTTCCATGTACCATTAGTCGTTCAGTTTAGCTGAAGAAGGTCCCTACACTATCTTTAATCTGTTTCTTTTTCCCTCATCCAGCAATGCCTCTCATTAAAACTAACTCTTTTGAAATATGCAACACTGGCTAGCTTGTCCTACTTGCTAATGGTCTTGAATTGATTCTTAATTAGTTGCAGTTTTGGAAAGAATCCAATTAAAATAGAAGGGGATTCCAATAGCAGAAAAGAACTGGCTAATATGTGTTATGCTCTGAGCTGCTGATCTTTGCATTAAACTTGCTCAGGCAAAAGGCAGCTATGCAAAATATGGCAGGATTCAAATCATACTAAACATATTCAGGTTTTAAACAGAAACCTTCACATGGTAATTTATCCTCTAGCCATAAAACATGATCAAAGAAAGGCAGCCAAATGCTGTTAGAAAAATTACATTCCTTCATTCCACTTTCTCTCTCTTCTTCCTAAAAGGACAGGTTACTAATTCAGGAGAAGACAGCAGAATCTTTTCAATAAATTATACTATATTTTTTTATTTGCTGTGCATTTTCCAGTCCCCTACTTAAATTCCAAGAGGAGAGAGGAAGCTCAGTGTGGGGAGAATTGGGGGGGGTGGGGGGGGAAGGAGGAGGTAGAGTAGGGGAGAGAAATGTCTAGGAAGCTAAAAAGGGTATTTTCCTATATTCTTTCCCAAAGCAAAGAGTTGCTACCAGCAAAATTCCCAGTGTTGTTTATGAGGGCAGCTGGAGGTCATTTGACAGGTATGGCTTTTATGGTTCAGATTTAATTATAGAAAAGCAAGGGCTCAGAAAAGCAAGGTCTCAGGAAGCCCAGGCAGGAGAAGGACTTGTCCCACTGCTGGTAGGTGACAGTCACATGACCAGCTTTTGTATTCAACAGTAATAACTCACTGCCCGCTGCTTGGATGGAGCCCAGCTCGCCTATCCCCTGAGGAGTTTCTACCAGGCGTGGATTCAGAGTCTTTGATCTGCAGATTAACATGATCAGGAGTGCAGGCTTTGTCTTTTGCAAACATCCTCAGTCCCTAAAATTGTATCCAATGCAAGGTTGAGCCCATTTTTATTTGAGTAATGCATTGCAGTAATTAATGTATACATTGATTTTTTTTCAATTCTCCCTAAAGGTTATTTCCATTTTTAATTTATAGAAAATATATACCATTCCTTTAATAAGAGACTGCTCTATATTTCAAAATATATATGGAAGAAAAGGCCCAAGCAAGCAGAGAACAAAAAGATGAAACAGGTGATATTAACGATCAGGGCAGTAACTGAATTCAGTAAAGTCACTCTTTAAAAATCAGTAATTAGAGGCTTTTTCAGAGGAATTACAATATTTGCTCTGAATCTGTTCAAATATTCCAGAAAACTCTTTTAAAGAAGCAGTTATTTGAAGTATTCAGTATTTGCATGGGTAAATTTCCCCTTCCTTTTAAACAAAGTTTTTTTCCAACTATTTTTAAAGGGACATCCTGTGCAAAACAAAGGAGATAGAGAGAATCCGAATCTGATAAGGTTGCTTGTGGAATTTTAATTTTGTTTGAGGAAGAGTTCATGTCACTTCTTCCAACATCTCTGGCCACACAGTTTTTAAAACAGAGAGACAGAGACTGAGAACGAGAGTGTCCCTGTCTCAGCTGCACCTTAATGAAGTATCCCCAGGGCTTGAAATGATGGGATTTTTCTTACTTGAGAAATAATTCTCTTCTTGCACCAGTGTGCTCAGTAAATACCAATAGAGAGAGAGAAGTGTGTGGGTAATACAATCGGATATTTGTCGGAAAGTCATAGGTAAGGAATAGTGGAAAATCTCCCACGGCAGGTATTCGGAAGTGGCCCTGCACAGCCCAAGAGGAAGGAGTTTGGAGACAAATGCAAACTAAAGAAATACCTGATTAACCTTTCACTGACTCTGAGCCACGTGACGCGCAGTGAGCCTTCTTAGAGTGATGGCTTTAGAAGAAGATGTTAAATTTAACCTCTGGCGCAATGATAAATTGACAATAAAAAATTCAATGGCTTGGTAATTACCAATCACTTTGGACATCGGCAACATTTTTCAGTTCTGTCACTGTGCATTGGCACAAAAGCTTCAGCTGAAATTCTCTCGATCTTCCTCTTTTTAACTTTGTTTTCATGATGCAGATTAAATCTGCCACCCTATTACTGATTCATTTTCCTAATTTTTCATGTCTGCACCATGCCCCAGCTGCACCAGACTGATAATTGTGGAGCCCAGCCCTGATGATTAACAT
This sequence comes from Neofelis nebulosa, assembly GCF_028018385.1. Lineage (NCBI taxonomy): Eukaryota > Metazoa > Chordata > Mammalia > Carnivora > Felidae > Neofelis > Neofelis nebulosa. The sequence continues at coordinate 56,843,154 of NC_080783.1, read as the reverse complement.
CAGAAGAATTAATTATGCCTGCCATTAAAATTCCGGGTTGCACATGGTGATCAAGAAAAATTAAGTTTCTCTAAGCCTCTAAATCATTTCACCTTTACAGGGAAGGATAGCGCTTGGACAGCCAGGCTGCAGCCTGCCTTCCTGCCGAGGTCGAAACCGCACGCCCTTTGTGTAATTCAACAAATGCCTTCCCAGTTATTTTTTTTCCAGGATTTGGACTAAAGGATTTCATGCTTAGAAAATAAAAGGAACCTGAAAGATATTCTCTATCCTTGCTTGGAGAGGGGAGAAAAATACTTTTTCAGAGGCTCAGCTGCTGTTTCTGAGATATCTGTTATTCTAATTTGTAGATGAATGCATCCTGGGAAAAAAAGAAATGTGTGACCCTTTGGAAATAGTGGATGAAATGAGAGTGGAGAGGGGTCTAGCTTTACACCCATTATAAATGGGAGGAAAGGAAACGTTCATTCAAGTAGATAAAGGCAGGGACATTTCTTGGAAATAAATTGATAACAGAATAAAAACAGATTCCTCAGATGTTTAGGCTAAATAATGAGTAAAGGAAGCCTGTTGACTGACGCATTTCCAAAATGACTGTTGCATGAGAAACTCAAAATGTATTCAGTCTAGCCTAAGGTACGAAATTTACTAGAGCTATAAAGAGTAAGATGATATGCATTTATCATGTTCTTTTTCTACTCTATGTTCCATTTTTAAATTACCATAATAATGTATATTATAGGCATGGCTTTAGAAGACTACAAAGGGAGTCATATTTTGATGAACGGATGTAAATATCTTATAACAAATGGTAAATCTCTTGCTCACCTCTATGCAAAGAGTATGCATAAGCCATGCATCATATCTGTTTCATTTATTATATTTAAGAAGTGATATCACAAGACAACTATTTCAATGCAGATATTCTTGTTAGTTTTTATTGGCAGTAAATTTACAGAGTCATGTTAACCATCTGCCCATCCCAGGTGAGATAGAGGGAGAGGGAATAAGGAACAGTGAAAAATTAATTCTACTGTTCTAAAGAATGTACTAGAAAATTCTAGAAGTTTCTATACTTTGAAGTTGGCTCACTTTTATAAAAAAAAAAAACAACACTTGGACTTAGTGACGTGACAAAATCCCATGCTTAATTATTTAGTAACTTAAATTGAGTATTTCTTATATTTTTTTTGACTGCCTTCTGTGCTAATTACCCAGGATCATTTACTAACACAATTTCACAAATGACGAGTTCTGTATGCAGGGCTGACTGCAAATGTATTCATCTTGTAAGCATTTTTCAAAGATGATGTAACAAAAACTAGAAAAATCTACCAGAGTACCAAAATTTGAAAAGTCATAAAATCTGCTTAGGGGACCAAAAGGACAGATGAGGTAAAGCAGCAGCTACTCGAACTCCTCAAACGCTTCCTGGCAGCTCACAGAATTGATGGGTCAGTATCCATTTTCCTCATAATATACAAATCCCTCCGGGAGGTCTGGAAACAGAAGGAAAAGCTGCCCTACCCCCCAATATTCGTATCTTCTCCACATCAAAGCAATTCGATTTAAAAATACAGAGCAAATAATAAAATGTATTCTGCCATTTCAATAGCAAGTAAATTAAAGGTACAAGAAGGAAGACGTGATGGAGAATATGAAGCAGCAGGAAGAAGAAAGAAGGAAGGAGAGAAGGGAAGCAGGAGTGGAGGAAGAAAGGGACTAATAAAAGAGGGAGGCGAGGAACCTGCAAAAATATGCATAAATTGCATAAGCACCAAGATTGCTTGATGTAAAAATATATAATACTACCACTTTCTGATGATCAAGGAAAAGAACTCAGGAAAATAAAAAAGTAACACCAGAATCAAGCAGCAGAGAAATGCCTAATAGTAATGTCACTGCAGAAGGAAATCAAGATGGTGGCTCAGGGGGAATGTCTGGATTTTTCTTACAGGTTTTATAAGAAACAGTAGATGTCGGGAGAGGGGAAAAACACTCCCAGGTGCAAGAAACAATTAGAAAATAGATGAAAGGCTTCCTGGAACCATACTGAATAGTAAGAATGGGACCAAAAGATGCAACGATTTCCCACCTGCCTTCATTTTCCCTTTCAAATAGACTAATTTCTTAAGAAATCCTAAATAAACAGATCCTGACATTATTCCTCTGTATTTGTGGCAAAGAAAAAATGGTGTAAGAGAGAAATTTTGATGGCATAAATAATTAAATTTTGTTTTTGTTTAATACATCATCTCTAAAGTTCTGTTGGTCTATTGTTACAACTGGTATTTACAGCACAAGGACACAGGAGGTTGCCGGCATACGCACGTGTGTGATGCACGCATGCGTGCATGTGTGTGTGTATTCTTATGAATGAAAATGTTTTACAGTGTGCCTTTACATCTGGGGTCAGCAGGCAGATAATTACACTGATTGAGGAGACCACAACAGTCTATAAAATCAAGCATGCATATGTAGGGTCTTCCAGTCTAAGTAAACAGAACTTATCACAAAATAAAGCTGGCACATGATTTAATAAAATACAGAATCATAACAGTGCTGTTCCCTAATTAGGAAAGGATAGTAAACAGTTGATAGAAACTAATACAATTTGTATTATTAGTAACCAGTCAAATAAACTGTTTTGTTTCTTTTTTTTTTCTATTTTGTTATTTTTCCAATGTTGTCATAACCAATATCAATGAATGAGAATTGTAGTGAGTATCTGGGGTCCTCTGCAGCTCAGGTAGGACACTGCATCCTGATGGGATGCAAATAAAACACTGTCACAAAGCATTCTTGCCAAAATTATTTAACCTGAATCTAATCAACCTTGAGATCTAACTCCCAGTACATAGGAAATACAGAGGATAGAGGAAAAAGTTAAATGACACCACAAGGAACAAACAAATATGGAAAGTAAAATGTCCTACATAGAAGCTAGTCAGGGGGCACCTGGGTGTCTCAGTCAGTGAGTGGCTGACTGGCTCAGGTCATGATCTCGCAGTTCCTGAGTTCGAGCCCCCCATCAGGCTCTGTGCTGACAGCTCAGAGCCTGGAGCCTGCTTCAGATTCTGTGTCTCCCTCTCTCTCTGCCCCTCTCCTGCTGGTGCTCGCTCTCTCTCTCTCTCTCTCTCTCTCTCAAGAATAAACATTAAAAAAAAAAAAAAGAATAGCTAGTCAGGCTCTTCATCATGTTAATTTCAAAGAGAATTAAACAAGCTTGGGGCAGAGGGAAGGTCTTGATTAAGGGACACTGTAAATGCATGCAGTGCAATACATTCTGGTTTGAACAAAGTTACTTAGGAGACACTTTAAGAAGATAGTGAAAATCGGAATATGGCCTGGATGTTCAATGATATTCAAGAATTCATTAAGTATGATAATGCTATTGTGGTTATGTAGGAAAATGTCATTATTATTTCCATGTATGCATTCTGGAATATTTAGAGTGAAATATCCATCACTTTCTTTAAAATAGTTCAGAAAAAGAAGAAATATGTCAAAGTTTTAGATAGAAATGTTATTCATTTTACTGCCCTCTCCACTTTTCTGTATGTGTAGAAAAATTTCATAATAATAAAGTGTTTTGTGGGGAAGTCGATTTCACAAAAATTGGATCTTCAACTAAATTGAAATAGTTGTATGTTCAAACTAATGTCAAGGTAGAGTCAGCCCAAGCCACTGGAAGTCCTTTGAGGTGTTAGAGGACTACCTAGAGGTATTAAAGGTATTAGAGGTATTAGTGGGTCAGAGTATTACTAATTGGTATAATTTTTTCATTTGAAGGTTCTTCAGTTATCACCTGGTCCAATCGTACCATTTTCCAGAAGAGGAAAAAGAAATCAACATAGTGAGGGTATTGCTTAGCCTGTGGTCTACCAGAATCAATCCTCTCAAGTTTTGGCCTATGCCTTCTTCTGTTCCATCCTATTTTATAAATCTAAGATTTCATAATTCTACTTTTTCACAACAATATGGACAGATCACACTTGTATGCAACTTGTAGTTTTTGGCATACTTTTCAAACACTATTTCTTTTAATGCTTCCTAGGAGATGGATCTTTTTACAGATAAGGAAACTGAGGTGCTAAGAAGTTGAACAATTTGCCTAATATCACAAAGGGAAAAGCTTGAGGTAAAATCAAAGCACGTCAGAACTCCTAGCTCTGTGTTCTTCATCCTTCTGCAGGCAGCACCTATATTTGTAAAATGACAAGACTGATTCCCCAAGAGCTTGTCCTCTTAGGGGACAATATTTTCAGCAGCAAATTTCATATGACCTTTACTTGCAATAGTAAATAAAAGTCAAATGCATAACATTAACTAACAACCCAATGAAGGTAATTAGCTCAACCAATGGTTCTCAATTCAGGCTGCACTGCATAGACTCCAGAGAAGAGTCAGAAAAGCTGGGTTTTCTAAAAGTGCCCTGGAGGGGGTGAGGGTAATTCTGATGTGTGGCCGTGGTTAAAAACATCCAAGATGTGCTACCAACCATCCTAGTGCATAGCCTCTTGGTGGTCTAACTTGATCCAGGGATAGAATTTGGAAATCTGAGGAAGTGAATGGCATGAGACAACATGGATGAACCTTGAAAACATTGTGCTAAGTAAAAGAAACCATTCACAAAGGACCATGTATTACACGATTCCATGCATATGTCCAGAATAGGCAAATCTATAAAGATAGAAAATAGATTGGTGGTTGCCTGGGGTATGGGTGACTCAGGGTGATGGCTAAGGGGTGCAGGGTGCATTTTTTTGGCAATGAAATGCTCTAAAGTCAATTGTGGTGATGGATGCACAAGTTGACAAATGTACTAAAAACCATAAACATTTTAAATGGAGGAAACGTATGGTATGTGAATCAAACCACAATACAGCTGTTCTTTAAAACTGAATGAATTGCAAGTCTAAACATTGCCCCCTTTTTAATTTCTCTCCCCCTCTCTTTTTGAGAAAAGCAAAACTTGTGCATTCATTCACATCTGCAAATATTCACTGACCACCTTCTATATGGCAGGCTCTGTTCAAGGAGTGGGAGGTATAACAGCAAACATGGCAGACAAGAGTCCCCTCCTCATGGAACTCATATTGTCGAGGAGGAAGAAGGACAAAGAGAATAATTTCAGTTATTGCTATAAAGCAAGTAAACCTCGATGAAGTAATAGTGTGTGGACTAGGGGTGCAGGCCACTTTAGACCAGGGTGATCAGTAAAGGTATCTTTGAGGAGGTGACACTTGAGTTGAGGCTGGAATGATAAGAAGTAGCAAGCCATGCAAAGATCTGGGGCTGAACAAGGACAATGCCTTGAAGCAGTAACAAGCCAGACATCTTCAAAGAATGGAGAAGAAGGCCAGAATGGCTGGCACCAAGAGAACAAAGCAGAAGGGATGAATTCAGGAGGTTGGCAGGGGCCAGGTTACATAGTGCCTGCTAGTATGGGTGATTACATAGTATGTGTCTAAGCCAGAATACACTCGAGAGTGAAAGAAGACGCTTCAATTATACAGAACATGGGAACCACAGGTACAGACTTGGACTGTCCCAGGCCGACCAGGATGTCTGCTCACCCTACATGAGGACTGAAGATTTTACTCTAAAGTGCCATGGAAAACTGTTGGCAGGTCTTAAACTGGATTGCAGAAAGTTTAAAATTTTCCTCTTTAAGAGGTCCCCAGAGGTTATTCTCGATTGGAGAGATTAAGGGTGGAAATGGCACAGCCAGGCTTCTATTAGGAAACCTGGAGGCACCTCCGACCACCTCACCATATGGGGGTGGGTTGCAGACGTTGTGCACCAAGACCAGCCAGAACTGTTCTCCCCTGGCAGCTTGGGGTCAGTCCTGGTACATGAGAAATGCTCTGCTCAATCCCGTGGGTTCCATGACATACAGCACAGCAAAAATCATTTTGGCTTGGAAAAGTTTCAAAAGCAGGTACTGTTTGCCATCCACTCTAACCACAGAAAAGCTTCAGAAGTGCTCCCAAGCTCCATGTGATCCCCAGCATAGGAATTCTGTCATTTCCCAGGGAGTTCACAGGCATGAGCTATAAAAAGCATTCCCAATTAACTGCTTGGAATTATGTAAAAGGCTTACTGAATTTCGGAGCTTGCCTCCCAAACACTTTTTGTCTTGTATGAGTAGCACTGAATTAGTCTTCCTGGCTGTGGCGAGATACCAGGACGTTAATAAGCAAATAAGAAACATCCAACAACAACCAACCATTTTCATCCTAAAATCTGCTTTGGAAACAGAATCTAGGAAAGGCTGGGGGAATTCAAATTCCAAGAAGCATTTTTAAAACCCCTAAAACTCTTTCTGAAAGCAGTTTAATAATAGTTACCATTTGTTACACCTACTGTGCCCCGGGCATTCTGCTAGATGGCTTGTTGGCTTTACGCTTACCTTACTACAAACTTGTAAGGTTGCCTGCCGTGTTATTCCCATTTATCGATGAGGAAATTAAGTACCTAAAAGGTTAGCTTCTCAAAATCATATCCTCAAACTTCAAACTTAAGTCAGAAAATGAATCCACGTATGTTCCCAAATGCCCCGACTTGTTCTCCTCTGATGAAGTAAAACCTACTTTCTTGTTTACATTACTATGCAAATGTTCCATATGTGTACCATCTTTTAAAAACTCAATACTGCATTGAAAATCCAAATAATGCAGAACAAATAAATTAGGAGTTATTGTTAACATTTCAGGAGGTTTTACTTCACTAATTCCTTCAATAGCAACCTGATTTGCTTTACAAGTTTTCAATTTGCATTCGCCTATTCAGAAATGTATCTTCTGAATGTACCGAAGTGTGGATTTATAACCCATTCTATAGCGTATCTATTTTTGTGTTTTCTTAGACTCCACCCCTTCATACAAAACCACCAAACCGGGTGGTTCCCATAAAAACTGCAGAACTTTGGCAAACATGCTGACATCTCTTTAAATGTTATTATTAATGGTGGCTGTGGCATGTACATTTATTCAACAAGACACTCCCTGAAGTCAAAGGCCCTGAAGGCAAAGTCAAACTTCTCAACCTGCTTCGCCAGGCCTTTCACACTTTCCCCACGTTTGCCATCCTAGCTAAGTTGCTGTAACCTCCTGGGAGCTTGTTAGATAAAGGGAGAGCTGGCATTCGAGGGGAATCAGACACGCAGGTGGCAATGGGGTGGGGGTGGGTGGCAGGTTCAAAGCCAGCCTCCCCACCACACACAGGCCAATTGAATCAGACTGGGAGTGGGCCTGGGTATGGCTTTGTTTTGTATTTTCTTGCCTGTTATTTATTTATTTCATCTCTCATGGATGCCAAGTGCAGCCAGGATTCAAAACTTCAACCCCAATTCACCCACTGGACTCTCTCACTGTGCTTCCTTCCACACTCGAAGCTGCATCCTGCCCAGCATGCCCTCACTTCGAGGCTTCTGCACTGAGTGGTCTGTGCGCCTGGAAAACTTTCTTCCACAAGTCTCCTCCTGCATCCCCTGCTAACTGCTGCTCACCTCTCAGGTCTCTCTTTGGATCCACTCTCCTGGAAAGTTTTTCCTAACCCCTGCTAAACAAGTTAGAACAGAGTAAGCTCAACCTTCAGCCTTCACGAAGCACTTATTAAATTGCACTGAAATTTCCTGTTTAATCTGCTTGCCTCCTTCTCCATGGGCTCCTGGAGGGCAGGGTTTGTCTGCCTTGAACTTTGTATCCCTGGGGACTACCTCAGTGCCCAGTGCATAGTACATGCTCAACGCATTATACGATGGAATGAGTGATGAATGAGTTCTATTTCCCAGTCTGAAGCAGCTTGCCAGTTGATGGGAAATATCTGTAAAACAATGCTGAATGCATTCAGTCCCTTCAGGAGTGCATGGAACATGCTTTCAGGAGAAAAAATCTCTCCTAACTGGTTCACACACACTCCCCATGCCTTGCCTTGCTTTTAGAGGCTTGCTGTATTCTCATTCTCAGACACTGGTATTGTTTTAAAACCCAAAGTAATATTTTTCAGGAAGTCCTAAACTTAAATCCATGCTTGTCTCACTGATTAACCGTCCTTTTGTAGTGCAAAGATGTCTATACCCTCTGGTAGCCTGGCTTTGACCATGTGCTTGGAGTGACCTTAAGAAGAGGATGTGGGTATGCCATCTTCAAAAAACGATTTTGTGGGGCACCTGGGTGGCACAGTTGGTTAAGAGGCCGACGTTGGCTCAGGTCATGATCTCACAGCTCATGGGTTCGAGCCCTGCATCAGGCTTTGTGCTGACCACTCAGAGCCTGGAGCCTGCTTTAGATTCTGTGTCTCCCTCTCTCTCCCTCCCTACCTCACTTGTGCTCTGTCTCTGTCTCTGTCTCTGTCTCTCTCTCTCTCAAAAATAAAAAACATTAAAAAAAATTAAAGAAAAAGATTTCATATTACTATCTGTGATTATGGACAGAAGCATTTTTGGTGTGTTTTACCCAAAATAACAACAAATCCATTATTTTTTTCCTTTTTTAATTAGTAACTCAGTAATAATCAAAATTAATGGCTATTACTTTTTGTTTATATCCTTTAAAACTTCTCTCTATTTGCACATATTCTATATGTACAAATATAAAGTTTTATTATTTTTTGGAAAAGTGGGAGCATAAATACTTACAGTTTCCTAGGCCCCCCTTTTTTTCCATTTAACTCCACACAGGATATACTTTTTCCTGTTAACACAGATTTAAATCATCACTTTAAAAAATTTTTTTAAATGTTTATTTATTTTTGAGAGAGAGAGAGAGAAAGCAAGCGGGGAGGTGCAGAGAGAAAGGGAGACACAGAACCCAAAGCAGGATCCAGGCTCTGAGTTGTCAGCACAGAGCCAGACATGGGGCTTGAACATACAAACAGTGAGATCATGACCTGAGCTGGAGTCGGACGTTTAACTGACTGAACCATCCAAGCACCCCTACATCATGACTTTTTTTTTTAGTTTATTTATTTATTTGAGAGAAACAGAGACAGCATGAGCAGGGGAGGGGCAGAGAGAGGGGAGAGAGAGAGAGAGAGAGAAACTCAAAACCCAAGCAGGCTCTGCACCAGGCTTGAACTCACGAAACCGTGAGATCATGACCTGAGCGGAAAACCGAGAGTCAGACACTTAATGGACTGAGCCACCCAGCTGCTCCTACATCGTGACTTTTAAAGCCTGTAGGTAATCTGTGGTGTCATGTTATTAGTTATTGAACCAGCCACTTTTAGCAGTCATTTAGATTGATTTCAGTTTCTGTTATAAACAATGCTGTGATGAATACCCTCATGCACACATCTGTGTTTGTCCATGTATTCCCTGCAAATAAATTTCCAGAAGTAGAATTCCTGAACCAAGGGGTATACCTATCTTTAAGTACAAGGGATACACATATCTTTAAGCCTGACATTTTGCTAAATTAACCAACAAACTTTGTTAGACCAATTTTTATCACTATCAGATGTTTATAAGAATGTTGTTTCTTTATTTTCCTATCAGCATTATTTTCAATGTTTATTCGTTTCTAAGAGAAAATATCTATTGCTGTTTTAATTTGTAATTTTTTGATATTCATGAGCTTTAATATTCTTTCACACTTTTTTGACATTTTTATTTTCGTATTGTTATGTTCTCACTTTTACTAATTTGTAAGAGCTCTTTATATATTAGGGATGTAATGCTCTTGTTACATGTTTTGAACATATTTTTTCAGCTTTTATTTATCTTCGTTTATGGGATGTGTTTTTGTATTGTGGTTTTGCTTTTCATGTAGTCAAACTATCAGTCTTCTCCTTTATGTTTGGCTTTGATGGCATGCAGTGTTAGTATTTTTAATGGAGTTTATAAGATTTAAGATGGATTGTTCACATTGTCAACAATAAAAAGTCACCTGGGAACCAAACCAGAGCTTTAAAAATATATATTTTACACTACTTATTATACAACATAATCCTTATCACTACTAGAAAAAAAAATTTAATGACTAAAGTTAATGTATCTATCAATATTTTTGAAAGGAAAAATCTATCTTTTCAAAATCCTTTCTGTTCCAATTAGCAGGTGATACTTTACATGTTCTATATTTATTACCTGAAATAACATAATCCCAATAGAAAACTCTAATTTGGTCAGAGAACGATTTTACAAGCTGTTGCAGAATATGGATGCAAGTATCACAGCTTCAAACTGTGAGGAGAGATCCAGCCAGACCTCGGCTAGAAATGTTTCAATAATGACCACACATGGGATAAAACAACTGAAAATCGTTCACTCTCATTGACAGGGGAAGCATTCTAGAAAAGGTTCTCTCTCCTTTTCTGGAGATGCTGCAAAGGAACCCAAAGTTCATGAAGGACAGAATGACAATAATGCCATAGCCTAAGGGATGACCTCCACACATGCACATGCCATTTATTGATGAAAGCCTTACAGGCTCTCCTTTGACATGTTCATCTAGACCCCCAGCCAGGAGAAAACAGCTGGCTTTTAAATACTCAAGTTCCTTCTGATTTCATAATGCATGCTCAGCTCCCTTTAAATTATGCACCAAAATCATCTTCTCAATGGGTCATAAAATAATGAATTTACAAAAGCCAACAACAATTAAAAATTTTCTGTTTTAAACCGATAAAATTAACAATAACAACAATAAGGAAATAATTTGGGGAGCATGAGTCAAAAGAACCATTCCCTGTAACAAAATGTGCAAGATAAATCGTCATTTTAATCTCTTGAGAATATGAAAAAAATTATAGCTGTCTTCCCATTCTTTGTATTCTACTAACTGCTGTAAAAAAAAAAAACAACACATTAATTAATTAGAGCCTCAAATTCACTGCTTTCACAACTATACCTTCACCTGAGGAAGAAATAAATGCCCTGGCAACCCCTCTCGTATTGGTCAGTGATTATTAAATGAAATGGAGCTCGGGACCAGGGGATATGGAGCATCCACAAAGACCAAAAACAGTCACTGATACAAAGAACTCCTCACCCATAAGGAGGGGTGGAGAGACTTAAATGGGAAAAAATTACATGACAGAAAATACAATGAACAGGCAAAATCCTACAATTCAGGAAAGAACAAGTAAGTACAAGCTGGGGCATGACAGCTCGCTGAAGAAAACAGAAACTGAGCTGGACATTAAAGAATGAGCTGGCAGAAGAGAGGAAGAAATGTTGCTCAAGGAGGGGAGAAGCCAACAGCTTCCATAAGAGCAGAAAGGTACAAATGGGGAACAGCAAGCAAATAGGATTTGCCTGGGGAGCCACTGAATACTGAATTACAGAATGAATTACAGAATACAGAACTGAATTACAGAATGAAAAGACAAATAAATGTTGTACTATAAGGGGAAGGAATTGAAGATAGGAAGGGAAATGCAGGGAATATTGGGGATCAGTTTCATCAGGGCTGAGTAGACTATTCCAACCTCACCTCCCCACTTTCCAGAGGGGTAAAAATGGAAAGCTTGGTTTTTAACATAAAAGTTGCTTGCAGAGTCTGGGGGTAGGCAGAAGACTGTGTGCTACAATATTGTGTCTCTCTCCTTTATTGTGTGTCCACCTCCATCATATCTGGATGACTACCTTATACAGACATGCTCTCAAAAATAATTTCAGAATGAACCAAACAAGTGAATGGATAAACTAATGAACAAGCAAACATGCAGAAACATTTTTTTTCAGGAGCTTGTTCTATCTGGACATGAACTACTGGGGGGGGGTGGGATCTCAGGGAAGGGAAGAAAAAATGGTGGGAGAAAGGAAAACCAGCTATTAAAATAATGCAGAATATCAATTATAAAATGATAAAACCCTAGATTTAGGAGGCAGAAATAGGAATAAAAACACAGACATTAATTTGAGAAAATTATGGTGAGTCATTAAGTGATTTTAAAGCATTGCTATTCCCATCTCACAGCCAGGTCAAGTTTTAAGTGGTCCAATCAACTATTATACTCATTCATTCAAATGGAAAATATCTACTGAGCAGCAAGCAGTCCTCTGGCCCTAGGGGCCAAAGTGAAATTCAAATTTATTTTCTTCAAATTTCTGACTGATCACATAAAGCCCTGAACCCTGACAGCTAATGACTCATGTGCAATTGGCCATTATCACAATAACCATCCCTGATTACCAAAATAACCTGGCATTTATTAGGAGAAAGGTTTGAAAGAGTGAATTTTAAGGCTGAGCAGCATCAAGACAGTCCCAACTGTGTATATACTGGAAACATTAAACAAGCAATTAAGCACTTCATCTCCAATCATTCCACATTATTTATCCAGGTGAGACAGATTCCCAACCAGATTATAACATTGTGTTAGGAAGCATGAATTTGGCTAAGGTTTTGAAGATAGCAAAAAATTCACACAACAATTATGTCCAGGTCATGAATCAAAAATTCTCTAAATCCAAATTTGAACATATAGCTTAAATTTGATGCTCTTTCTACCATTTGCCTCTGCCTCCAGCCTCCACCACCAATTACATGTCATCTTACACATCTATATCAAGATTTGATGTCTCAAAACATCATTCAGCAAGCCGTTCCTCAGGGGAATAAAGTTTAGTGATTCCTTCCTCAATCTTCTCTCTCTCTCTCCTTTCTTCTTCTCTTCCTTTCTTATCTATCGAGTGTCTGTTATTCATCAGGCATGCTGGGAGATTCCACAGCGAACATTAACAGACATAGCCTGATAGTCTTTGGCAGGTCTCCTTGACTAGAACCAGCCATTCCAAGCCCTTCAAAGTAAGACCCCATCCTCCCCAAAGCTTATCTCCCAATTACTCCCATACCACCACTCAAACCTCCAAATCAGACCAATAGAACTACATATTTAATTTTGAATCCTGGGAGTTGGTTTTGTCTTTGCCCTTCCATCTTTCACCATCCCCTTATAATGTTTGCTGCTCCCCAATTTGATACAGTCTCACCTGGGTTCACATTCTGACTCCATTTTCTATCTATGGGATCTTAAACAAGTCACTCGATTTCTGGAAGTTCAATTTCCGCGTCAGGTAAGTGAAAATAATAATACCTACATTTCTGGAATGTCTCAAGGATTAAATGTGATCATGTGTGGGAAAGAATTCAATACAGGCTTTGTGATGATGATGAGTTTCTTCAACTATCCCAGCTGGAAGTGAGCTCTCTTCCCAAATTCCCGGAGCATGGTTATACCACTGTACTTTTGAGCCTCCTCCAATTATTAGTTATCTTTCTATGTCTATCTTTACTCCCTACTTAGGACCAAAGAATGTGAAAAACTTCTTTATGGCTTTCTGATACTTGAGACAGAGCCCAATATATACTTCGTCCTATGTGGAGGAAGAAGAGAGGAGTAGTTAATGACCCCTGATGCCTCATAGTTGACATTAGTAGTTTAGTTCAAAGATTCTGTGGAATTTGGAGAATCATCCAACATTCAGATTGTTCCTCTGAGCTTTGGATAATATTGCAGATGGGGGGGTCTCCTCAGAATGACTTGCCTCTTTTATTTCTGTTGTTACCCAGTTTAAATCCAAATGCAGAGACTGAAAAATAATCATACTTAAATACTTTCTACTTAATTTCACATTGGTCTCCACATTCAGTGGCCATAAAACAAATGTAAAGTTCAAACTAGAAAGAATATTTCTGCAATACGACCACAGGCCATCATAATAGGAAACTAGGGGCACCTGGGTGGCTCAGTCATTTAAGCGTCCGACTCTGGATTTTGCTCAGGTCACGATCTCACGGTTCATGAGTTTGAGCCCCACATTGGACTCTTTGCTGAGTGTGGAGCCTACTTGGGATTCTCTTTCTCCCTCTCTTGCTGCCCCTCCCCCACTTGCTCTCGCTCTCAAAAATAAATAACTTAAAACAAACAAACAAACAAACAAAAATAGGAACCTAGCCAGAAAGTTGAAAGGTTAATGAAGAATCAAACCAGTACTATCAGGCTTCACTGGCACTCTAAGACACTGACTGGCACCCTCACAGAGTAAGAATCACAAGCCTGTGCCTTCAAAGAAATAACTGATGCCAAAGGGCTCATTTTCCTAGGCTACTGTCATGGCCAAACTTGTTCTCAATCCTGAGCAAATTCAACCTCAGGAAACTTTATTTGGACCTTCTTCAAGAAGCTTCAGACCACTTTACGGAGTCACTGGCTTCTGCAGGAGTAATTTATGGCCCCCTAAATCAAGGAACTTCTACTGTTCAATAAAACTCTCTCCTGAATTATAACAGTAATCATAATTAACTTCACCCAGACTGGGCAACATGCAACATGAAGCTCTCAATGCCCCCGTGCATAATTTCAGAGAGGCCGGGAGCCCTGGCATCTGACTACCCACCCAGTGCCTCGCCGATCCCCAGTGTGGTTCTCCCTGCAGGGCCAGAAATCTGGAAATAATCCACAATAGGAACAAGAGGCCTATTTGGATCAAGTTCTACGAGCATCTTCCTCCTCTGATAAATGGACATAACCACTTTCCAAGAGACTGAAAAACAGCCAAAAGGAATCTTTCAAAATATACTTACTTAACAATGATATAAGCTCGTTCTGAGTTATAATTGCTTCACATGGAAAAAACCCAAGGCTTTCCCAATAGAGAACTGAAATAGACAATGAAGGTGACTGGGAAGTAAGGGATAGAAACAGGTTGGCAAATTCTCAGGACACATTTGGATGTAATTGCTTATTCTCTTTTTTTTTTTTTCCAGGAAAAGCCCCAGCAACAGGGAAGGAACCCCTCCTTGCCCCTTTCCAGTAAGTTCTCCTCATAGCACGTTGCACCTCCCCAGAGACGTTTAGAGACTGCCATTCATTTAATTGCTTGAGAAGCCCAAACCAAACAAGAGTCGCTGGAGCTTGGCCCTCTGTTTGTTGGCTGTCTGCAGATTTACAATTTAGCACCATGTGGATCTTCAGAGCCAAAGTGTTAGAATTCTGAGGGCCTCATTCCACCTCTCAAAATACAATGGGCAAGGGCGGAAAAGCTTCAAAGTCCCCAGAAGGCACCAAACCCAATTACATTGCAACACATGTGTGCAGCCCTTTAAGCTGCTCATTAACATTTGGAAAATTCTTCTGGTAAATGTCTTCATATCCAATTTAGCCTCCTTTTCCCTTCTCCCTACCACCCCCATCTCAGAGACAGGCAACAGTAATGAGCTATATAAACGTAACTCTTTAAACGAAGAATGTCATCACTTACAAATACAAGAGAGCGGTACATGTTGTGTATGCCTACAAACTGCAGTTGCTGTCTGTTAGAGTTTGTAGCAACTTTTAAATCTGTCATCACGGCATGAATTTCATACTAAGCTCCTTCCCGGTGCTTGAGCCAGGAAGCAAAGGGGGAACAGGCTGTATCATTTATGGGCAGATTGGTATTGGGTCAAGTGTGACATCACACTCTGCTCCCACCGTAATGAGGTGAAAGGCAAGGCCTCAACAACGTGGCACTTTGTTTATTGGGAAAATTTAAGTGAGGCTGTATTTCAGTTTATGATAAAACTGAAACAAAGGATATGGATTACAGATTTTTAATAGCTCCACACGAGAGGAGAGTGAAAAAGAGGGGAGCCATATAGGACTTAGTAAAAAATGCAAAAGGTCAAAGGATCAATGTAGGCTCCAGGCAGGCTGGTCCCTTGGCATTTTTCCTGGGCATATTTGCTCAACTGAAACATTAGCACATCAGCCAAGTGTTTAATTTTTCTTTCTTTCCCATGGTTAATATTATAAAGCAAGAAGGAAAAACCAGACCTAAAATGTGTGTGTGTGTGTGTGTGTGTGTGTGTGTGTGTTTAAAATATCCCATGTTTAATACTTTAATACTCTGTCAGGTCTCTGATCATGATCAAAAATTTTCTATTCAACAGAAAACAGAATCAGACCTATACATACAGAGAACAAACTGATGGTTGCCAGAGAAGATGGGGGTGGGGGATGGGCACAATGGGTGAAGGGCAGAGGGAGACACAGGCTTACAGTTATGGAATGAATAAGTCATGGGAATTAAAAATACAGCATAGGGAATATAGACGATATTGAAATGGCATTGTACGTGAGAGATGCTAGCTTACACTTGCGGTGAGCATAGCATAATATATAGAGATGTTGACTTGCAGCTCAAACTAATATACCATTGAGGGTCAACTATACTCAAATGAAAAAGCTTTTTTAATATTATATTAAAATTTTTATATTCAAAGGTACCATGAATACAACCTCACATATCACACTTCCTAAAGTCTTTTTTTTTTTTTGTCCACACTGATACTGGATACCAGGATCAACTTCTATTTCTCTATATAATTACCTACATCAACATTTGAATTTATGATTAACCCACTGAATACAATATTATGTATGGAAAAAGACATATTTGGCAAATAAGAGAGGGCAGAAAAACTTCTGAGACTTAGAATTTGGAACATTTTATTTAGAATCACAGATAATACCTAGAGTTTGGCATGTTTATTTATCTCACCTGGTGTGGGTGCCATCCTCAAGGAGTGCACAGTCCTGGGAACTGCCATGGAAATGACTGTAGGATAAGGGGTGGGGAAATTAGAACCCTGAGCTAAGCACAGGCGCTAACATCCAATCCAGAAGCCATTAAATTCATCTAAAATTATTTCATCTTCGGGGCGCCTGGGTGGCGCAGTCGGTTAAGCGTCCGACTTCAGCCAGGTCACGATCTCGCGGTCCGTTAGTTCGAGCCCCGCGTCGGGCTCTGCCAAGTCACGATCTCGCAGTCCGTGAGTTCAAGCCCCGCGTCGGGCTCTGGGCTGATGGCTCGGAGCCTGGAGCCTCTTTCCAATTCTGTGTCTCCCTCTCTCTCTGCCCCTCCCCCGTTCATGCTCTGTCTCTCTCTGTCCCAAAAATAAATAAAAAACGTTGAAAAAAAAAAAGAAAATAGTCTAATTCAATTCTTTAAAAAAAAAAAATTATTTCATCTTCTGCTGAAAAAAACTCTACTTGCAAACTTTTCCTGTGTATCAAGAAAGCAAAAGGGGGCGCCTGGGTGGCGCAGTCGATTAAGCGTCCGACTTCAGCCAGGTCACGATCTCGCGGTCCGTGAGTTCAAGCCCCGCATCAGGCTCTGGGCTGATGGCTCGGAGCCTGGAGCCTGTTTCCGATTCTGTGTCTCCCTCTCTCTCTGCCCCTCCCCCGTTCATGCTCTGTCTCTCTCTGTCCCAAAAATAAATAAAAACGTTGAAAAAAAATTTTAAAAAAAAAAGAAAGCAAAAGGACTTAAGCCCCCACTCAAGTGAGAAAGACCCAAAGCTTTGTACCACCAAGGTCCCATGAAATCCTCTGAAGGAGCTTAGTTTTCAAATTGCTCTAAAATAGTTCTCCTTAATTTAAGTGAGAAACTTATTTGAAGAGAAAACATCTTGTTGTAGGACTAAAAACCTACAATTATTCTTTTGTTCTTAATTTTTCAACTCTCATCAGACACACCCTCGTAGCATTGGGCCTAAACTGTATCATTTCTTTGGAAGAATAATGACACGTCCAATAATGCTCGGTGAAGAATAAGTGCCAACGCGTGGCAAATGCTCAGTAAGTTCGCTGTTGACAAAATAATAATTATATAATGATGAGAAGATGGTAGTAACGATTATATGATATGATAATCGTATGTTATAGCATAATCGTTCTTGGTAGGAGCTCATTGCCTAATATTATCCAAAACCACAGTCTTCCCTCAGTTAATTCTATTTTAAGACCCTAGCATTTTCAATCTTCCTACCTGTGGGGAAAAAGCAGTGGAGAAAGAGAAAGACAATGGAAACAAAATGCAGAGACAGCCAATCACTCGGCAAAGCCCCCACCCCATGTGCATACAATCAGCACCAGCTGTAGTCCAATTAAACTTAATCTAGTCACATGCTCATGTGCTCCTCAGAAATTAGAGGAAATCAATTCAAATGCTAATGAGAAAGTCCATAATTTATTATCTGCTGAGGAATGCATGTTACATTAATTTTAACTGTAAACAATTATTTTTATTGCAAGATTAATTACCCTATCTTATACAACTTCCTTTTTTCATATTCTTTTAAGGAATTAGTTTTCAGTTGCTGTTTTGTGGCTCTGTCACAGTTCTTTAGCTTGAGAAAAGTATAATTAATTTAGGGATGCTGCAAATGTTGTTTTCTATTCTTCTGCCAAAAGAAAGTGGGATAAATGGCTAGGTCAAGCATGGAGAAAAATAACTGCAGCTTCTGGCCAGGATGAAAAGACATTAGAACTCAGAATGGAAGTGGTGGGAGCCAAACAGAATTTAAAACATGAGCTAATGTTGGTCAGTTCTGACCATAACATTTCCCAAAGGCTTCAACATGCAAGTCAGTCCTCAGATGGTTCCTAAGTCCTGAAAGTCCATGGGAACTACATGGGCTAAAGTTTTCAGAGCAAGACAGAAGCTAATCATTTTTTCTTAAAATAGTATCAAGGCCCGGACTTCTCTGTACATGGTGGGTGGGGTGACTGTTCCTTTGAGCAATCAAAAAGGAATAAAATTTTTGCTGTCAGAACCCCACTCCCCTGACAAAACTGCCCTCCCTCTGAGTTGGCTCCAAGGTGATTGAATGTTCAGTACAGTGGCTGGTGGACAATTATTCTTAAAACTGTCACTTCTCAATACGAAGGATAGGGCTTTAGACAGTGAATGGCACTCATAGGGTTGAAGGTGAGTATCCTATTGTTTCTGATGAATCATTTGCTTGATTCTTATGCTTTCTAAATGTTAAAGAAGGCTATTTCCTCTATAGGCACAACTAGACTTAGCATTTTACAGGTAAACATTTATAAAATACCAAAATCTATTAGTTTACTTTGTTGGGACTTTCCCAATTTAAACGTCCAGTGAAAGCAACTGCTAGTCATCAATTAAAATTAAATTAGACTAAATTAAATCAATAAGCCTAGTTGTTGATTTCAATGGGAAGTTGGTTGAGAAAATGGGTAAGAGAACTGAGCCCAGAGAAGATTCAACTGCTAATTACTCATAAAAGTTTAGGCTTAAAGGGTTATAAGCATTTGACTTAGGAATGGAAACAAAGTGGTGCTGGCTAAGAAGACCCTGGACACAACCCTAAAGTCAGGGTTGGCTGTGACTTCCTGTCAAGGAGATTAAATCCTAGTTAGTCCTAATGTGTTTCAATCTGACCCTCTCAGAGAACTATGGCCTGGGAGGCCATCGGGCACACACAACAATCAGCTGGGTTGGAGTAGACAGGATGAAAAAGAATCTTTCCCATGAGCAACAAGCTCTCAGCACTCCACATTGTAAATTCAAACCAAAAAGTGGGGTTTTTGCCCTTCTTACATGCTTTCATGATTTCTATTAAATATTTTCATAAGTCCCTACTGGGAGAGCATGTGCTACTTATCAGAATCCTATATAGTAGCTCCAAAAACCAGGAAGTGGTTGGAAGGGACAGACTATGGTAATACAGGTTACACCTGGTTTCAATCTGATTGTCAGATGTCATAAGGGCGGGCATATAAGACTAAACCTCACTTCTACTTCAAACCTATAGGGAATTATTGCTGATTTATTTTAGCAAAGAATGTTTCATGCTCTTGATTTCCATTCCACTTTCTCTGCTTAATAAAATAAGATGTCACATGTCAAGCTACATTGTAGTGAATTATTTCAACAACCCAAAGCCTTTCAAATCCACTTGAAAACCTGCCACAAAGTCAAGATCTGTCACAAAGCATTAGAATTAGTTACCCCTGGAAAGCCCTCCTACCATAGGACAAGTGGGTAGGCAGCATGCAAGAAGAAAGACTTGAAGTATTTCTAAGCTTTGCACACCAAAGAACTCTTTGGTCCAGTAGACATGAAGGTTCTATGGCCCTTTGAATTACTCCGTGCCTAGATTTAAATTCTTCTGTTCTTTTGACCAGATCAAAACAATCTTATCATGGGCCAAATTCGTGCTTTTCCAAGCTGTAGACTTCTGTGTCACGTTCCACAAAATACATGGCAAAGAACCTCCATTATTTGGAGGTATTTCATATAATAGAAATTTGCATTCTATTAAAGCTCTCTGCTTGATAATTAACAAGACAAGTAATAAGCCACAAGTCTATATTTTGCAAGTCTGTCTTGCTCTAGGTTTGTCTCCTTATAGCCAGGAGCAGGGGGCACATTCAAGTGAACCACCCCCTAAGTGGGGCAAGTGGCAGCATCTCCAACTCTGATCAGTTACAGACGTAGTTCGCACATCCCAAACCAATGTGGTTAGAGAAGAAACTACCTTGGGGAGAGTCTATAGATAATAAATGTAATGAATGAACCTAAGGTACCCCATCTGTAAGTGCTTAGGCATTCTCCATTTAATGGTAGAGTTTCAATGCCTTACTCTAAAACACTCTTAAAGGAGGATTTTTTTATGGCATATATGTGTGGAATGTCTTGCAGAACCACAGGATTTCATTTCCCAGTATTGATGTGTATGGAAATAAAAATGAACCCAGAGAAACAGAGAGATACCATGTGAAGCCTTTTCCTTAAACTGTTTCTTCAATCACTGGGAAGCAGGAGCCCTAACCATCACACAAGAAGGTATTCTCTTTCATGATTCCAACAGAGAAATTCAGTCTTTAAAAGGATCACAGTTTGGATCTGGTTCAAGGAAGTATCCTTAGGTCCTCAGCTCTTTTGAGGTTCACCATCTCTGACCATGCTGGGGTCATTCAGGCCATGCTTGCTCTCATAAAGCCATGTTTTGACAGCAGCACATGTCTCTGCCAGCCCCCAGCCATCCTTAGAGAAGCTACTTGGACTTTTACCTCCAAGCCCAGACCCATTAAGCTTCCAAACAGTCTCCCAAGGGTCAATGGATAGACTTCAGGATGTCTGTGAACTTGAGTGAGAAAAAAATTATCTTCACTAAATTCAGTATTTCCTTAGGTTGTGAATGTAGACAACAATCCCGAGCAGAATTAGCACATACAGGACTTACAGAAATCAGATATATTTTCATATCTCCATTATTGTTGATGTACCTATCTCAAAATACCATCTACATTCATCACTACATCAAAATTCTGGTGGTTATCAGACACACTGATAGATTTTATTATCTGTTAATAAAGCATATACAGATGATCCCCAACTTAACAACGGTTCAACTCACAATTTTTCAACTCCATGACAGTGTGTAAAAGATATGCATTCATTAGAAACCAAACTTCAAACTTAGAATTTTGATCTTTTCCAGGACTACCAATATGCAATAAGATACTCTCTTGTGATTCTGGGCAGCAGGAGCCCCAGCTCCCAGTCAGCCCCACCATCGTGGGGGGATAAACAACTGACACACCCTAAAACCACTCTGTACCCGTACAATGATTCTGTTTTTCATTTTCAGTAGAGTATTAAATCAACTACATGAGATAGTCAATACTTTATTATAAAATAGGCTTTGTGTTAGAGAATTCTGCCCAACTGTAGGCTAACATAAGTGTTCTGAGCACATTTAAGGTAGGCTAGGCTAAACTATGATGTTTGGTAGGTTAGGTGTATTAAGAGAATTTTTTACATAGATATTTTCCATTTATAAAGGATTTATCTGGAGGTAACCTCATCATAAGTAGAGGAAGATTTATTACTTCCTCTACTTAAAAATTGCTATATAATTTTTAGAATACTTTGATAACTATATTTCAATATAACTGGTTTTCCTTGTAATTCTAGACATTTTATTTTATGAATTAAAAGTATTTTTCTGAGAAAGGGTTTTTTGGCTTCATCAGACAAACTTCCAAAGGGGTTCATGGCACACACACACAGAAGATGAAAAACTCCAACCCTATCACAACCTTGGAATTCTCATCTGATCATTACACATGACCCCATTCCACAAAGTGGTTTCTATCTGGTCCTAACAAGTTCTACAGTTCTAGGAGTCCAATGATTCTATTTTTCCTGCTTGACTCTCTGCCTTAGAAACTTGGTTCATTCTCTATTCCTTCTAGGACATGGTTCTCTGATCTGCTCATTCATTAATTCAATAAATATTTATTGAGGGCCTACTATGTATCAGGTACTGTGTGATGTGGTAGAGATACAGTACAGAACACGGGAGAGAAGTTCCCTATGCCAATAGAGTTTACATTCTAGTGGAAGGATGGATAGACAAGTAAATAGATACATGAATGGATGGATGGATGGATGGATGGATGGATGGATAGAGAGATAGAAGATAAAGGGAGGGAAGCAGTTAGGCAGGAAGCTATGCAGAAAATTTAAAAAAGTTGATGTCATAGAAAATGACTGGTTAACCACTATAGTTGGTGGTCATGCATGACCTCTCTGAGAATAGATGGTAGAAGGGGCAGGCATTTGATGTTTAGGGAAGAAAACCATCAAAGTACTTGAGTGATCAGGGAAGGCCAGGGTAGTTAGAACAACACAGTTCTGAGGCAGAGAGTGGTCATAGAGAAGGTCAGAGTGGAAAGAAGGATTTATTTCATGAAGGGCATCCTAAATTGGGTAAGAACGTAGAACTTTACAAAAGTCCTGGTCTTCAAGTGTTTAAGTAGGGTTTTAAGCAGGAGATTGTCACGATCTGATTTCTGTTTTTAAAAAACTGTTTTGGCTGCTGTGTAGTGTGTAGGCTGTAGGAACACAAGAATGAAATCAGTGAGTAAATTAGGAGGTTGGTGTGGTAAACTTGAGGGATTAGGTGATGGTAGAGGAGATGGAGAGGGAGAGATGAAATTGAGATATGTATCAGGCTGGGTCACAGCAAGAAGCAGTGCCAAAATCAAGATAATTTGAGGGAAGTTTAATAAGTGACAATTCACAAATGTGTGGATTGAGGATTGAGTATAAAGAAACCACAAGGGATAGTGTAATAGCTTGTGACTGCTAATCCAAAGGCTCAAAAGGAGTGGGAAGGAAGGCTACTGGAACCCAGAAGGAGGAAATATGCAAAGATGGGTGCCTCAAGAGAAGCTCTGACCTTTGGGCAGGGGGCACAGTCACGTTATGCTAGTAAGACCTAAGTGGGGGCATAGCCTAGGTCTGGCTGTGGCCCCACTTTTGAAGGCCCTTGAGGAAATAAATATATTTATCTCACCCTCTAACCGCCTGTCAGGATTCACTGTTGACCAGAGGGAAATATTGGTCCATGCAGAGTAAATGAGGATGCATGGTTCCTGCCTGCCCCGCTGCTCAGAATGCCAGGTCTCTTGCACCCATCAATTGTGTTTATCTCCACAATTAACCAAATTATTTGCTAATATTCTTTTCCCCACAAGGCAGTGAGCTTCTTGAGGATGTCCATGTGTATCTGCTGGTCCCAGCAGAGTGGCTGTTTTATGAAACATTATGGTTAGTGAATGGATGAATGGCTCCTTCGGGTTCCTATGTTCCTACACCTATGGAACACTGTTACTCCATGTTGGATTTCTCTGACACCAACTGCTGTACAAGTAATAGTACCTCCATGTCACAAGTTGTGTGGACACACTGGCTCTCCTCCCAGATGGGGCCATCACAGGGTTCCCGTCCCACTTCTTGTCCATCTCAATGTCCCACTCTTTCCCCTAATTACTCCCCATGTACCTACTTAAGGCTGTCAGTCTGCTCTGAGACAATTACCTGAATCTTTATAGTTTTTGTCCAAAAAGGTCTGATTTCTCAGTAATAACAGATATATGGCTTCCCCTTTGAGTTTTTCTGTATCAAATTAGCACTCTTATTGTTGAGTGTTGGAACCTTGGTGAATATGCACATACACATGTATCATATATCTCCAAGCCAAGGAGACCTGGCCTGTTGCTGTTCAGTGTTTGAGGATGCCAGTGTTTCATGCTGATCTGTCTCACTGTATAAATGTTATGCTCAGATTTCCTTTGATGATATAAACTGAGCCTCTGCTTTAGCTGATGAAAATAAAATGCCAAATACCCAAGTATAAATGACTTATTTCTGGAAAAAAAAAAAAAAACTACTTCATACTTATCAATCCCCATATCTTGCCTGTCCAGTACAGTAGCATGCACAACTTTTCAGCTCTGCCTTCAAAATGTGATAAATCTTCCCTCTGGGGCAGAGTGCATCTCTGTATTTATCCAGAGAAGACTTTAACTCTTGTCTACATATTAAAAACAAAACAAAACAAAACAAAAACAACAGTAGGTTGGGAGAAGGAGGAGGGAAAAGGTAACAGATTGTGAAGGATTGATTACTAAAGCAAAAAAATCAATCTTCAGACTTTGATGATTTAACCAGCCACAAAAGCATAGAAATGTATGAGAAGCCCTGATTGATTTTTAACTCCGTAATCCTTCCCACCCCATCTATTATCCTGTATGGATCATATTAGCCATCATTATGACTAAGACAAGATAGGACACTGACATCCGCCTGACATGATATAACTGTAAATGGAATCGGCTTATACACAAAGGCTTTTACCTGGTTATTAATAGTGTTCTCTGTGGGTGATGGACTGGACTGATATTAAAACCTCCGTCGGCCGTGTGGAGCCGTTGCAATTTGATTTCGGTCCAAGAAGCAGCTCCTCAAGGCAGTTATAGCACAGTGCCCTGACAAACTGCTTGAGTATCATTCCTGGGTACTCACCCTTTTAAGAGGCTCATAAAATAGTGGGGGCTGATGACATCTTTTTGGCACTGAGGATTCCAAGCTAGTACTTGCTAAGCTGAAAGATACCAAGCATGTGCACAAATGCCTTGACGACATCCCTTATCTTCACCACCATCAACGCGAATGTGAAGCAGAGCAAGATTTAGGGCATACAGCTTTTCGGGTGACATGCGTTATAGTAAAACACAGATGAACACATACCAAAACATTAAGGTCACTTGGTGACTTTTGCTTGTTTCACTTACCTTCAATGAATCAATGAAAAATATTTAGTTCTTAAGCAAACATTTACCTTCTCAGCTCCATAAGGCTTCCAACCACTATTTCATTTCTCACCAAACCAAGGGGTAAATTAGAAATATTAGGGGACCTGCCCAACATTACACAGTGATTCAGAAGCAGTTTTAATTAGAAAGCCTAGATTTTTCCTTTTGTAGTTCAACAAAGTATCTCCTTTTGATCAGAGAATATTTACTAAGCCCCTACTACATACCAAGCATTTTCTTTTTTTTATTTAAAAAAATTTTTTTTTCAACGTTTATTTTATTTTTTTGGGACAGAGAGAGACAGAGCATGAACGGGGGAGGGACAGAGAGAGAGGGAGACACAGAATTGGAAACAGGCTCCAGGCTCTGAGCCATCAGCCCAGAGCCTGACGCGGGGCTCGAACTCACGGACCGTGAGATCGTGACCTGGCTGAAGTCGGACGCTTAACCGACTGCGCCACCCAGGCGCCCCTCTTTTTTTTTTTTTTTTTTTAATTTTTTTTATTTTTTTTTTTTATTTTTTTTTATTTTTTATTTTTTTTTTTTTTCATACCAAGCATTTTCTAGTGAGTGGAGGAAAAGCACTGAAAAGTGGATGAAATGTCTGTTCTCATGAAGCTTACAGTCCCTACAACCTCAGAACACTGTTGGAAGACATATATATTATGCAACCAAGGATCTGTGGACTGAAAGAACATAGCAGATTGCCCTCAAACTACTCTGCCCTTGAAGTCAAATATGGCAGTCAAATTCTGGATAACATTCTAAAGAGACAGGTGGACAGGTTGGGAGGTGGGGGTGGGGAGAGGACATCTTGTATTTAAAATTATTAACTCCTTTCTTTTAGAAACTAGAAGATATCTTCTCATTGATAATGAGGTTGGATGTGAAAACTCCAGTGTTTGGAAGTTACATTTTGGGGATCAACTGTGAGAATGAAGTGAGATCTTAGATAGATAATTGATAGAATTTAAAATAGTGCGTGACATACAAGATTTCAATAAATATAGTCATGAGGACGAGCATGCTGATGATTCTACATTCAAGTCACATGACAACACATGATAATGACTCCCTCACTAAATGGGACAGAGGCAGAAATGGTATAGGCATATTCTTATGCTATGTTATGAGCTCTCCAGGTGCTATGACATTCCCACCAGTGAGTGGCATTTTCTTGAACATGCAAGTTGCTCCTTCTGGACCAGCATTACTGTAGCTCATTCTAAGCCAGACTGCTCCGCTCCTCTGCAACCCCTGACAACCAGTCAGATTCGGGACCTTGATGTCATTCTCAGAGTGAGTCTGCAAAGCCCTACAACACCTGAGTCAAGTGAATCACCTCAAAGCTACCAGAAGGGGGGAAAATACTCTGTCTAAAGGCAAACCAGGTTCATCCCTGAAGCAATGCACATCCATAGTCAGTGGGCACCATAGGGACTGGTAGTTTTTAATCCACCTAAGGCATGGAGGTATGAGGGGAGTGCCTAAATATTATCCAACTGCCCAGAGACACTGTGTCATTTATAGTGACCTATTGTTATTTACACAAATGGTCATTGTTACCCATAGGCTGTAGCCAGAACTCTGTTATTCAATAGTCAATACAAGGAAATTTCCACTTTCTTGAAACAGTCCCGCTGAGATGTTATGCTGATGGAAACATAGCATTCATTTCTATCTAGACTCCCAAAGACAGCCACCATCACCCATATAATATTACAAGCTCTTCCAGCCTGAAGCCCAGGTTTTTCTAGAAAAACAGTCAATCTCTATGTTTCCCGTTACACTCTTTCAAAGAAATCTGTACTTTTCCTTCATAGCTCTCATCCCAGTTCATCATATACGTGGGGGATGATTTCTGTCTCCCACTGACTAAGTTCCCCAAAGACTTCTGTTCATGAATGTAAGGGCCTCAGGACCTCACACAGTGCCAGGCACACAGGAGTCACTCAAAGAGTAATTGTGGAGTGAAAGAATGAATAAACGAAGTGATTTTGATTCACCAGAGTCAAAGGACAAGCTATATATTTGCTTGTTTTTACGAAGCCACCCTCACATGTTACTAAAAGCACGTCCTTATTATCTCTCCCTGAGACCTTCTGCTGTGCAAACGCCATTAATGCAGACACTGACACTCAGATTAATGAAGGGAAGCAATTTATTGAACTGATATTTGGTGTAGATGTCATTAACAGCGTTCCTTTGGAGCAACTGCATCAGATTAGACACAGTCTCCCCCAAAGAGCATGAAGAAAATCATTTAACTGCTTTTCTGCAGCTATTTATATGAAGCCAACCCCATGAATTGCTCAGGTGATTCTGCGACAACTGTGACCCTCCTATGATTGCTCTTCATTGATGCTGTTTTTGTCTCTTCTGAGAAATATGTCCTGTAATAAATCATGCTGTTGTGGCTTTCGTTTTTGTTGTTGTCATTCCTTCTTCCCCCTCCCCCACATTAAAGTCACTAGAAAAGTTCCAATAATGAAACAAAGTCAGTAGATCTTCAAATAACTGTATCAAGAGAGTGCATCTGAAAGGTGGTCTCGGAAACTAAGAACAGGGCCTGTTGGATTTGGGTGGTTTTACAAATCCACCAGGAATACGTATTCTTTCACAGATTCTTAGAGTTAGAAAGTCAAAATATTACAAGGCAAGATTTGGGAAAGATCATACGTATCCAATATATCCTCAGGCCCCACACACAGGTGGTCTTTATCCCATTCCCTCCTAACACCAGCCTCGTTTTTCCAGGTTTTCTTTCTGAACTCCACTAATAAAACATCTATAGGCCCAGTTCCCTGCCCTTCCACCCATTCTAGAATTCATTTTTCCCACTCCCCTCATGATTGTCCACTACCCTTCCATACAACAGCCCTGACTCATGAACAGCCTTCCAGACTCCAGTGACTACATTACTAGGTGGCCCATTCCTTTTTAACACTTTCGACTGTTAGAAACCTCTGCGTGTAGTGTGGAAATTCTCCTTCTAATAACTTTGGCCTGTTAGTTATAAGTTTGCCCTTTAGAGCTACAAACACACACACACACACACACACACACACACACACACACTAATGATTCTTATACCTTCATCTAGAGTTGGACAGACTTGGACATGCAAATTGCTCCTTCCGGACTAGTGTTACCTCTGCCAGTGCTATACAGGTGCTCCTCTCCTCTGTACCCTCAACAACCAGTCAGACTCAGGACCTTTGATGTCATTCTCATGGTGAGTCCAGGAAGGTCTAGAACACCTAAATTAGGTAGGCCACCTCACAGACACCAGAGTTAGAGAAAAAAAATACTCTGTCCAGAAGCAGCCCCAGTTCATCCCTGAAGCAATGCGTACCCATGATCAATGGGTGCCATTGGGACCAATGGTTTTTAATCCACCTAATGCCTGGGGGTGGGAGGGGAGTACCTAAATATTACCCAACTGCCCAGAGACACCGAGTCTCAACCTCATTTACAGTGATCTATTGTTATTCATACAGTGGTCATCATGGTTATACATAAGCACCTAACTGTAAGCACCTATTTTTCAGTCACCTTTCCATAATAAAAGTTATAGATTCCAGGCCAGCTCCCCTTAAGAATTACTGTCCAATTGGAAAAACGTCTTAATATTCAATGGGACCACTTGTTTCTCAAATGAAACATCTTTCCATGATATTACATGTAATATTGCTAAGACCTGAGTTCATAAGCAAGAATTCACAAGTCAAGTCTTTCATTCTATTTATGGGGGGTGGGGGGGGCAGGAAGCAGATATTTGCAGAGAATTATTTAACAATGAGGATTTCAGAGGGGAGCCTGTCTGACTTCAGCTCAGGTCATTATCTTACAGTTCCTAAGTTCGAGCCCTGCATCGGGCTCTGTGCTGACAGCTCAGAACCTGGAGCCTGCTTCAGATTGTGTGTCTTCCTCTCTCTC
This sequence comes from Neofelis nebulosa, assembly GCF_028018385.1. NCBI lineage: Eukaryota > Metazoa > Chordata > Mammalia > Carnivora > Felidae > Neofelis > Neofelis nebulosa. The sequence goes on along the minus strand of NC_080783.1, from coordinate 56,814,300 downwards.
TCTGTCCCTCCCCCACTCACACTCTCTCTCTCTCCCTCAAAAATTAATAAAAAAAAATTTTTTTTAATGTTATAAATAAATAAAAGTGAGGATTTCAGAAATAGAGCCCCATGGTTTCAACAAGATAGTCAAAGCATATTATAAAATTAGAAAGAAAAAAATTAGGGGCACCTGGCTGGCACAGTCAGTAGAGCATGTGACTCTTGATGTCAGGATCATAAGTTGTAAACCCATGTTGGGCGTGGAACCTACTTAAAAAAATTTTTTTTTAAGGACAGGAAAATTAAAAAGGACCAGCAGCTATTCCAGGATTTATAGAGGAATAGGTCATTTGGCAGATCCAAGCCTTTGTCCAGACTCAAGTATGCTTCAGAGATGCAGGTGGATAATGTTTTCAGTCATCAGTCTTAAAAAACTGGCTGGCGGGAGAAGCCAAGATGGCAGAACAGCATGGAAGTTTTTGCGTGTCTCGCATCCATGAAATACAGCCAGACCAACACTAAACCATCCTACACACCTAGAAAACTGATTGGAAGATTAACACAACAATCTGCACAACCTGAACCACAGAATTCAGCAGGTACATGGCGCGGAGAGGTGAATTTGGGGAGCAAGAAGCCAGGGAAGGTAGAGAACCGCTTTGCGGGCAGAGAGAGGATGGAGACTGGGGAGGGGGGGAGAATACGAGAACAGCACCCCTCCCCAAGAGCAGCTGGAGAGAAAGTGGAAAATTGGAAACAGCAGCCACAGGGACTAAACTAAAAAGGGAGAAAGGAGAAAGGAGAGGGTTTAAATTCCACTAAGACTGTAAACAAGGGGAACACAAAGGCTGCAACTCCGCAGCTCATTACCTGGCGGTGCTCTGGTGGGAAGGGCAAATCCCCAGGAACAGAGTGGGGTCCAGGAGGTTCTCAGGCCACATGGGGAAAAGCGGTTCCACTGCTGGAAGGACATTTGGTAGAGACTGTTGAAGCCACCTGGTCCCAGCAGACCCCAGAAAACGGCTGCATTCGCTGGTGCTGGAACAAGGTCGGTAAGGGTGAAGCCTGGTGCCAGATGTGTGTTGTGATTTTCCATAATCCCTGAAACGCTGCTGCTACACTATCTCGCGAACTTTTTCTGGGGTGGGCTGGCACCTGGCCACAGTCTCTGGGCATTGGCAGCAGCAGGGTCCAGCAAGCGTTCCTGGGTGCAGCCGACATTCGGCCATTGCTCATTCAGCCATTGCTCGGTGAGACCCTCCACAGAGGGGCGGAACAGGTCAAAGCCGCTGTCTTTCAGAAGTAAGGGGCCGGGGAAAACAGCCGCATCTGAGACAAAACTCAGGACAGAGGTTCTGCCTGGGGCCTGGTCACGGAGAGTGAAAAAGCGGGCAGTGGACGAAAGCTGAGGACAGAAGACAGGTGCGCGATTGCTGACAGGGAAGAGCAGATTGGGTAGCTGGATGGCGCCATTTTCACCATTACCGCGCATGCGCATACGCACCTACGAGCTCTGCAACAATCCACCCCAGTAGGCTAGCAGCGCCATCTAGTGGAGAGCAGAGCTGTTACACTGAGCCCCACCCAACTGGGCCAACTTCGCTCTTCAAGAACACAAGTCTCACCGCCAGCTTAGTTTATGGACTATAAAGCGTTACGGAGACTGACTTCTAGGGGAAAACAAAGTAATTTTAGTCGTACTTCAATCTGTTAGCAGGTCCATCTATTCAATTTTCTTTCTATTTTTTTCTTTTTTTCTATTTTACACTTCTTTTTTCTTAAATACAGAAAGAGAAAAAATTCATTTTTATTTTCAATTTTTTTTTTTTTTTTAAATTTTTTTTCAACGTTTTTTATTTATTTTTGGGACAGAGAGAGACAGAGCATGAACAGGGGAGGTGCAGAGAGAGGGAGACACAGAATCGGAAACAGGCTCCAGGCTCCGAGCCATCAGCCCAGAGCCTGACGCGGGGCTCAAACTCACGGACCGCGAGATCGTGACCTGGCTGAAGTCGGACGCTTAACCGACTGCGCCACCCAGGCGCCCCTTATTTTCAATTTTTATTAAAAATATTTTTATTTAATTTTTATTACTATATTTTTTACTTTTGTGCAAATTTTTTCAAATTCTATTTTACTTCCATCATTTTATTTTAGTCCACTTCAGTGTATTCACCTTTTCAAATTTTCAAACGATTTCCTTTCTTTCTTTCTTTTTCTTTTTTTCTTTTTTGTTTCTTTTCTTTTTCTTGAATGCAGAAAGAGAAAAACTTCATTTTTACTTTCAATTTCTATTATAAATATTTTTCTTTAATTTTTTTACTATATTTTTTGCTTTTATGTAAATTTTTTCAAATTCTATTTTACTTCCATCATTTTATTTTAGTCTACTACAGTGTATTCACTTTTTCAAATTTTCAAACGATTTCCATTTTTTCTTTTTTTATCTCTTTTCTCTTTTTAGTTTCTTTTCTTTTTCTTGAATACAGAAAAAGAAAAAAATCATATTTATTTTTAATTTTTATTAAAAATATTTTTCTTTAATTTTTTTCTACTGTTTTCTTTACTTTTGTGTATATTTTTTCAAATTCTATTTTACTCATTGATAGTAATACCATAATAGTAGGAGACTTCAACACCCCACTCACAGCAATGGACAGATCATCTAATCAAAAAATAAACAAGGAAACAATGGCTTTGAATGACACACTGGACCAGATGGACTTAACAGATACATTCAGAACATTTCATCCTAAAGCAGCAGAATATACATTCTTCTCCAGTGCACATGGACATTCTCCAGAATAGACCATATACTGGGACACAAATCAGCCCTAAGTACGTAGAAAAAGATCAAGATCACAGCATGCATATTTTCAGACCACAATGCTATGAAACTCGAAATCAACCACAGGAAAAAATTTGGAAAGGTAACAAATACTTGGAGACTGAAGAACATCCTACTAAAGAATGAATGGGCTAACCAAGAAGTTAAAGAGGAAATGAAAAAGTATATGGAAGTCAATGAAAATGATAACACCACAACCCAAAACATCTGGGATGCAGCAAAGGCGGTCATAAGAGGAAAGTATATAGCAATCCAGTCTTTCCTAAAGAAGGAAGAAAGATCTCAGATACACAACCTAACCTTATGCCTTAAGGAGCTGGAAAAAGAACAGCAAATAAAACCCAAAACCAGGAGAAGACAGGAAATAATAAAGATTAGAGCAGAAATTAATGCTATCGAAACCAAAAAAAACAGAACAGATCAATGAAACCAGAAATTGATTCTGGTTAAGGAAGAGTTAACACCTATTCTCTTGAAGCTGTTCCAACAAATAGAAATGGAAGGAAAACTTCCAAACTGTATGAAGCCAGCATTACCTTGATTCCAAAACCAGAGACCCCACTAAAAAGGAGAGCTATAGACCAATTTCCCTGATGAACATGGATGCAAAAATCCTCAACAAGATATTAGCCAACTGGATCCAACAATACATTAAAGAAATTATTCACCACGACCAAGTGGTATTTATACCTGGGATGCAGGGCTCGTTCAATATCCCCAAAACAATTAATGTGATTCATCACATCAATAAAAGAAAGGACAAGAACCATATGATCCTCTTAATAGATGCAGAGAAAGCATTTGACAAAATACAGCATCCTTTCTTGATAAAAACCCACAAGAAAGTAGGGATAGAAGGAGCATACCTCGAGACCATAAAAGCCATATATGTATGACCCAATGCTAATATCCTCCTCAATGGGGAAAAACTGACAGCATTCCCCCTAAGGTCAGGAACAAGACAGGGATGTCCACTCTCACCACTGTTATCAACATAGTATTGGAAGTCTTAGCCTCTGCGGTCAGACAACACAAAGAAATAAAAGGCATCCAAATTGGCCAGGAGGAGGTCAAACTTTCACTCTTCGCAGATGACATGATACTCTATATGGAAAACCCAAAAGATTCCACCAAAAAACTGCTAGAATTGATTCATGAATTCAGCAAAGTTGCAGGACATAAAATCAACGCACAGAAATCAGTTGCATTCCTATACACCAACAATGAAGCAATAGAAAGAGAAAGCAAGGAATCGATCCCACTTACAGTTGCACCAAAAACCATAAAATACCTAGGAATAAATCTAGCCAAAGAGGTGAAAAGTTTATACGCTGAAAACTATAGAAAGCTTATGAAAGACATTGAAGACACAAAAAAATGGAAAAAGATTCCATGCTCCTGGATAGGAAGAACAAATATTGTTAAAATGTCAATACTACCCAAAGCAATCTACATATTCAATGCAATACCTATCAAACTAACACCAGCATTCTTCACAGAGCTAGAACAAATAATTCTAAAATTTGTATGGAACCAGAAAAGACCCTGAATAGCCAAAGCAATCTTGAAAAAGAAAACCAAACCAGGAGGCATCACAATCCCAGACTTCAAGCTATACTACAAAGCTGTAATCATCAACACAGTATGGTACTGGCACAAGAACAGACACTCAGATCAATGGAACAGAATACAGAGCCAAGAAATGGACCCACAAACGTATGGCCAACTAATCTTTGACAAAGCAGGAAAGAGTATCCAATGGAATAAAGACAGTCTCTTCAGCAAGTGGTGCTGGGAAAACTGGACAGTGATATGCAGAAGAATGAACCTGGACCGTTTCTTATGCCATACACAAAAATAAACTCAAAATGGAAGAAAGACCTCAATGTAAGACAGGAAGCCATCAAAATCCTCGAGGAGAAAGCAGGCAAAAACCTCTTTGATCTTGGCCGCAGCAACTTCTTATTCAACACATCTCTGGAGGCAAGGGAAACAAAAGCAAAAATGAACTACTGGGACTTCAGCAAAATAAAAAGCTTCTGCACAGCAAAGGAAACAATCAGCAAAACTAAAAGGCAACCAACAGAATGCGAGAAGATATTTGCAAATGACATATCAGATAAAGGGTTAGTATCCAATATCTATAAAGAACTGATCAAACTCAACACCCAAAAAACAAACCAACCAGTGAAGAAATGGGCAAAAGACATGAATAGACACTTCTCCAAAGAAGACATCCAGATGGCCAACCAACACATGAAAAAATGCTCAACATCACTCATCATCAGGGAAATACAAATCAAAACCACAATGAGATACCATCTCACACCTGTCAGAATGGCTAACATTAACAACTCAGGCAACAATAGATGTTAGCAAGGATGCGAAGAAAGAGGATCTCTTTTGCATTGTTGTAGGGAATGCAAGCTGGTGCAGCCACTCTGGAAAACAGTATGGAGGTTCCTCAAAAAGCTAAAAATAGAACTACCCTACGACCCAGCAATTGCACTACTAGGCATTTATCCACGGGATACAGGTGTGCTGTTTCGCGGGGACACATGCACCCCCATGTTTATAGGAGCACTATCAACAGTAGCCAAAGTATGGAAAGAGCCCAAATGGCCATCGATGGATGAATGTATAAAGAAGATGTAGTATATATGTACAATGGAGTATTAGTCGGCAATCAAAAAGAATGAAATCTTGCCATTTGCAACTACATGAATGGAACTGGAGGTATTATGCTCAGTGAAATTAGTCAGTCAGAGAAAGACAAAATCATATGACTTCACTCATATGAGGACTTTAAGACACAGAACAGATGAACATAAGGGAAGGGAAACAAAAATAATATAAAAACAGGGAGGGGGGCAAAACAGAAGAGACTCATAAATATGGAGAACAAACTGAGGGTTGCTGGAGGGGTTGTGGGAGGGGGGATGGGCTAAATGGGTAAGGGGCATTAAGGAATCTACTCCTGAAATCATTGTTTCACTATATGCTAACTAATTTGGATGTAAATTTTAAAAAAGAAAAAATAAAATTAAAAAAAAAGAAAACCTGGCTGTCTCTACCTAAGTATATCACATTGTATACTTTGTATGCACATATTGACACAAAAATATAAATATGCAAATAGATAAAATATACCTAAACATAATTTCTCAAATATCCCATTGGAATTGTACTCTTCTTTATTTTTCATTATTATGTAGCATATGCTAAGTATAGGACAGAATTCTAAGATGGCGGCAATGATCCTTACCTTCTGATATTCCAGAACCCTGTGTATGTCCCTCCCCTTGAGTGTGAGCTGGATCAAGTGCCTTGCTTTCAACAAACAAAAGGGATAGGATGTCACTTCTGAGATTAGGTTTTAAAAGATTGCAGCTTCCATCTTGCTCACTCTTTCTTGCTTGCTCTCTCTTATAGAAACCAGCTGCCATGTTGTGAGCTGCCCTATGGAGAGGCCCATGGGACAAGGAACTCAGAAAGGGCCTCCGGCCAATAGCCACCAAGGAACTGAGGCCCTCAATGCAGCCACCTGTGAGGAACTGAATCTTACCAACACCCACATGAGTGAGCTTGGAGGCAGATCCTTTTGCACTTGAGATATGAGGTACCTGTACCACACCTTTACTACAGCCTGGGAGAGTCCCTACAACAGGACCCAGCTAAGGCAAGCCCACATTCCTGACCCATTGAAACTGTGAAATAATAACTATTTTTGTTGTAAACCACCACATTTTTGGTTGACTTGTTACTCAAAGCAAAGCAAAACAAAACAAAACAAAACAAAACAAAAGCAAACAAACAAATAAAACATCGGGCTGGTTGGTATTTCTCTGCCTGAAAGCACCATGACCCCACCATTCTTGCAGCCTCCCGCTTTTTGAACTTGAATATATCACTTTGGCCTTCTTGGCCTTTGCTGCTTGGCATTTGATTCTCCTGAAATACAAATAATAATAATTAAATTAGCATTTTAAACTCTGTACTCCAGTTGATCTTCAAAGACCCTGCTTTGCATCTGAGTTCAGTCTTCTGCTTTTACAGACATCTTTTCCTGAAGTTTAAGAATTAATACTGGCACAATGTGGCAAATAGGAAAGAAAGGATATCCTTAACAATTAAACTTCCAACTGGAAATCAATACAATAGCATGAAGCACACATGAATAAAAATATGATCGAAAAATATCCCTTTTCTTTCTAAAAGTCATAAAGCAAGATTAATGGTCAATTTAAAACCAAAATCAACCCCCAGATGAAATATCTTCTCCTAAAATCACCATCACATGTCAACTGAGCACGTCTCTTCACCCTGTTATTTTTCATTGTTGGCATCCTCCGGGTTTCCAGCCAGAAGCAGGAAACACTAAATGTCTTCCAGGAAGCCTGCACTGGTGAGATTTGCCCCAGGTTTGGCAGCACCAAGGAGTGAACAGAATCATCACATCACCTTGTTTATCACATGGTGGTTTATTGCTGACCAAAGCGTGACACCAGGCTCTCTTTCACCAAGGGAACCCTGAAACCACACCGGCAACCTTGGCCTCCAGGAAGAATCGCCAAGTCAGAACACCTTGGCCACAAAGCAGATGCCTAGAAATGGGTGTTTTTCCACTCCCACATAGAAGGATCTAGCCTAAATGCCACATAGGAACTATCTGTTAACTTTATCCAGAGCAGAAAAGGCATCAAGACAGGAGCTGCATGCTATCAATAATAGCCAAATTATGGAAAGAGCCCATGTTCATCAACTGATGAATGGATAAAGAAGATGTGGTTTTTATATACAATGGAATACTACTTGGCAATGAGAAAGAATGAAATCTTGCCATTTGCAACAATGTGGATGGAACCGGAGGGTATTACGCTAAGTGAAATAAGTCAGTCAGAGAAAGACAGATATCATATGTTTTCACTCATGCAGAATTTGAGAAATTTAACAGAAGACCATAGAAGAAGGGAAGGGGAAAAAATAGTTACAAACAGAGAGGGAGGCAAACCATAAGAGACTCTTAAATACAGAGAACAAACTGAGGGTTGATTGGAGGGGGAGGAGAGGGGAAAATGGGTGATGGGCATTGAGGAGAGCACCTGTTGGGATCAGCACTCGGTGTTGTATGAAAGCAATGGATCACGGGAATCTACTCCCGAAACCAAGAGCACACTGTACACACTGCATGCTAGCTAACTTCACAATAAATTATATTTTTTTAAAAAAAGAGAGAATCTTGGCAAAGAACAGATACTGTGACTTAATAGCATTTGTCCATCTCTTACTCTATGGTTCTTTGAAATTTCCAACTGAAATTGTAAGGGATTGGCATAAATGAATAAACAAAACAGTGAGTTTGCTGCTTTACTGATTTACTTTCAGCTATTCTTCAATTAAGACCACCTTCTTGATTGTATGTTTTCATTTGCCCAAAATAGATATTTTAATTAAAAAAGACTTGATGCGAACCTGTGAGTCACCTAGTAAAAATAAATCAGTAAAATTAACAAGGTTTTACCTAGTATAAGAAATATGAGCAGAGTAGATATAAATAGGTATTTTGTTTGTTTGATGTAATATTTTAGCCATTGCACCAGTAGAAATATTCCAGTGTATCTCTGTCCATTATTTAGTATAGGTATCATTAAATCAAAAGGAAGGTAAGAGTGAGAGAAATAAAATTAGTGATTCCAATAATAGGTCTGTTGCCAGATATGCTTTCTCAGCCCAATTAAGACAAATCAAGAGTTCAATTTTTATCTCCTCTCTTAATTAAGGAATTGGGAATACATGTAAGACAGGGTGAAGTGTTCTTTTTTTCATTTTGTCCCTTCTTTCCTGGTCTTTTTCATCCAGTCCTTGAAAGGAAGTTGCCTTTGAAAGGAGCCAAGAAAAAGAGACTTTGAGAATACGTTGGTACATCAAAGTTAGGCTCCAAGAGAAGAAGATCAGCATTAGCAGGGGGGAAAGTTTGTCTTGTAGATGTGACACTCTGAAGACTTTGAAAGATAGAAGGACAGGACCTCAAAAACACTGATAGAACCCCTCCAAGATGAACTCAGCACCCGGGCAGGAAAAGACAGAGGGTTAGAAATAGGTCAATGGGATTGTGAGGAGAAGTGAAAGAGGATCCATAAAAAGGAGACGCATCCTCTTCTAAGATGGAGCTAGATGGACTGACAGGATGAGGAGAGAAATGTTTCCTGACAATTCTTAAACTCTTTGTGTGAGAAGATCAGTGGAAAGGAGGATTCTCTTGCAGATGATATCGATGTATGGCCCACCACAGATAGGATAGATATAAAAATGGTTCTTTGATTCAACAAATATTTATTGCATATCTACTATGTGCCAGACACTGTTCAAGGTACTGGGATATAACTGCAAACAAAATGGGTTGGGGGAGGGGGAATCCTTGCCCTTGGGGAGCTTATAGTCCAATGGAAGAAACAGAGGAACAAACTAAATAAATAAAATATAGGGATGCCTGCGTGGCTTGGTCAGTTAAGTGTTTGACTTTGGTTCAGGTCATGATCTCATGGTTCATGTCAGCTGTGCTGACAGCTCAGAGCCTGGAGCCTGCTTCGGATTCTGTGTCTTCCTCTCTCCCTGCCCCTCCCCTGCTTGCACTCTGTCTCTCTCTCAAAAGTAAATAAACATTTTTTAAATTTAAATAAATAAAATATAAAAATATATAGTACATATGAGATAAAGATAAAGACCCTGAATAACCAAAGCAGCCTTGAGAAAGAAGAAAGCTTCAGGCATCATGCTCCCTTATTTCAAATCCTATTACAGAGCTATAGTAATTAAAACATTATGATATTGGCATAACAGACACTTAGATCAATGGAGCAGTATAGAGAGCCCAGAAATAAACTCATGCATACATGGTCAATTAATTTACAACAAAGGAGCCAAGAATACACAATGGGGAAATACAGTCTCTTCAATAAATGGTGTTGAGAAAACTGGACGGCCATAGACAAAAGAATGAAACCAATTACTATCTTATAACATACGCACAAAAGAGTTAACTCAAAATGGATTAAAGACTTGAATGTAAGACCTGAAACCATAAACTCCCAGAAAAAAACATAGGCAGAAGCTCCTTGACATAGGTCTTGAAGATGATTTTTTTAATCTGACACCAAAAGTCGAAGCAACAAAAGCAAGAGTAAATAGTGAGACTACATCAAACAAAAAAGCTTCTGCACAGCAAAAGAAACCACCAACAAAATAAAAAGGCAACCTATTAAATGGGAGAAATTATCTCCAAGTCATATATCTGGTAAGGGGTTAATATCCAAAATATCTAAAGAACTCATACATCTCAATAGCAAAAAACAAACAATGAAATTTAAAAATGAGCAAAAGAGGGGTGCCTGGGTGGTTCAGTCGGTTAAGCATCCAACTTCAGCTCAGGTCATGATCTCATGGTTTGTGAGCTTGAGCCCTGCATCATGCTCTGTGATGACAGCTCAGAGCCTAGAGCCTGCTTGGGATTCTGTGTTTCCCTCTCTCTCTCCTTCTCCCCTGCATGTGCTCTCTCTCTCTCTCTCTCTCTCTCTCTCTCTCTCTCTCTCTCTCTCTCAAAAATAAATATATGTTTAAAAAAATTTTTTTAAATGAGCATAAGATCTGATTAGACATTTTTCCAAAGGAGACATACAGAAGGCCAACAGACACATGAAAAGATGCTCAACATCGTCAGTCATCAGGGAAATGCAAATCAAAACCATAATAAGATGTCACCTCACACCAGTTAGAATCAAAAAGACAAGCGATAACAAGTGTTGGCAAGAATGTGGAAAAAAGGGAACCTTTGTGTACTGTTGGTGAGAATGTAAATTAGCATAGTCACAATGGTAAACAGTATGGAAGTTCCTCAAAATATTAAAAATACAACTACCATGTGATCCAGCAATTCCACTTCTGGGAATTTATCTGGAGAAAATGAAAACACTAACTTGAAAAGATATACACAGCCCCATGTTCACTGCAGCATTATTTACAATAGCCAAGATATGTAACAACCTAAGTGGCCATCAAAGGATGAATGGATAAGGAAAATTTAATGTGTATCTATCTATAGACATATATGTCTATCTACACACATGTATGTATATATAGTATGTATATATAGTATATATGTATATATGTGTGTATATATACATATGGGTATATATGTTATGTGTGTGTGTATATATATGCACACACAATGAAATATTATTCAGCCATTAAAAAAGAATGAAATCTTGCCATTTGTGACAACATGCATGGATCTTAAGGGCATTATGCTAAGTTAAATAAGTCAGACAAAGACCAATACTGTATGATCTCCACTAGATGTGGAATATAAAAAAATAAAAATAAATAAACTCACAGAAAAAAAAAATTGGTGGTTGTCAGAGATGGGAGGTAAGAGAAATCAGTGAAGGAGATCAAAAGGTTAAAATATTTTTTTATTTTTAATTAAATATATGTTTATGTTTATGTACAAATACATATAATGAGATATATTTATTAATATTTATATATTGATATATAAATATCTATATAATTAAATAAGGATGAAAGTGTCAAGGAGAGAAGGAAAGCCACATGGGATACAGAAGCTAGGGAAATTACACATATTGAGTGACTTCAGTAGACTACTAGCACTTAGGCAAGAGGAAGAAAGTTAATGGAGTTATGAGAGTATATTTCTCCTTGAATAAGTGGAAAGATAAATGAACAAATAAACAAACAAATAAAGAAACACTGCCCTGGAACTTATTCCCCAAAGCTTCACATCAGGAGCTGCTGGGGCGGTTTCTTTTCTTTTGCACAAATGACCAAAGTTCAGTTGTGTTCCACGCCTTTGCCTCAGCCGATCTGTTCGGTTCATCCTTCCCCTGCTAACTCCCCACAGAAACCCACCCCTACTACTGTCCCCAGGCTAGGTGTTATTTCCTCCCTGAAGCTTTCCCCAGTAAGAATAATGCCTCACACTCACCTCTCACAAGGGCTTCCCACACATGAAGCTCCAGAATGCTTCTGAGAGGCGGGCATCATCATCACCATGCTACGTGGGAGGAAACGAAGGCACAGAGAACATGGGTGACTTGTCCAAAGCTGAACACCTAGAACTGGGACTGACACACAGGTATCCGGAACCCAAGCTGTAGGCTTGAAAGAGCGTGGAGCCGTGAGAAGAGCACAGGTTCATCAAATCTTTATGTCTCCCCCACTTGACTGGAGCAAGTTGCTCCACTAGTCCAAGCCTTAGTTTTCTCACTTACAAAATAGGATAAGGCGACAAAAAGAAGAGTTTGGTTGTGGGTGTGGACTGTGAGGACTAGTCCCAATGTCTGGAACCTAGGAGACACTCAAATGTTAGTTACCTCCTGCCTTCTATTCCCTCCTCCCCACCCTGCAGCGACGGCTGTAACTATCTCCCAGCTCACATGGACCTTCTCTCCTCCACACTTAGACAGAAATCATGACCTCTACCATACAACCTGGTCCCTTATTCAAATAGTAATTGGGATTCTTTATGCCACAAGACACCAAAGCCCAGGTCAAAAGCAGTTAATAATGAAAGGGCATTTATTAATGCTAATAACTGAAAAGAGCAGAGATAGGCAGCCAGATAGGATTTTGTCAGCAGGACTCTGGCTCTACCCCCGTGATTTTCCTCTGGCTTTGCATGGGTCCGTGCACAGGCCTCCTTCTCGGGCCGGCCCCCATCATGACAGCAAAATTTACCCCAGCAGTTCCAGCTTTCATATCTTCATGCTGCCCTGGCCATGAAGAGATCTGGGCTGTACCATCTTAGAAAATGTCCTTGAGTCCCAGCTCAGGTCGCAGGCCTGCCCCTGAGCCAACCACTGTGGTGGCCAGGGAGATGGACCAAGCCCACAGTTTTAGCTTGGCTGTGTGCTCGACCCCAGCCCTGATCCAGACATAGACTCACCACCCAGGAACCAGTTGGATCATCAGTGGAAACCAGGGTTGTGAGACCAAAAAGTATTTTAATAGATATAATGTTAGTCTTCTATTGGACCCAGTTCCGTCCTGACACTGACGTGAGCAATGCTGAGAGCAAATAGCCCTGCCAGTCCATAGGACCCAGCTCTTTAGAGGGTTTCTGTGGCCCAAACCTTAGGTCCAGGTCTCACTTGGGCTATTTTCTTGAAGTATTGCACCTCTATCCCATAGCTAAAATTGCTGTGCTCACAGGAGTCCCAAATACATAAAATTGCATGGGATTGGATTCTGCCCTTAAATTGATTTTATATCCTTTGAAAGCTTTATGGTGTATCATGTGTATGCGTGTGTGTGTGTGTGCGTGTGCGTAAAACTGTTGATCAGGTCACTGAGGGATAGTTTTGTAAAGAGTCACCCATCTGGCTTTTCATAGGAATAAAATTCACATTATGACAACGACTTTCAACAAAGGTTAAGCATGCAAACTTTGGCTTAAAAAAACAATTTGTCCATAACTCAACTGCTTTTATCTTTAGGCCTTTGAAGTGGAAGGTTACAAAAAAAAACCCAAATATTTCATTCTTGACATCTTCAGGGAAGGTGTGTGTAAATAGGAAACACACATAAAACCCCTGAACATAAAGAAACAACAAATGATTTGCATAATTACAACTGCAGAAATGTATATAGGAGATAAAACAGATTAAGGATATTGCCCTTGGAAGCTACTTCCCATCAATAAGGCCTGGATAGATTTATATTTCTCGTTTTTCCCTGATCCACAGGTTAAATTTGCCATGTTCTGATTCCTTGTCACATTTCACATATCAGGCAAACACCTCTGGGGTGCCTCTGGGGAATTCACAACCTTCAGAGAGTTGTTGATAGTGATCACTTTCTTCTGAAGTCTTTGTTGATCCAAGAATACATATTTTGTTGTGTAAGTCTTCATAAATCAGTCTTTCCGCCCGTTTATCATCCTTGTGGCTTTTCTCTGAACACTCTCCAGTGTGTCTCCAACTTGCTAATAATGAGGTTCCCAGATCACAGTGCACCATTCCAAGCTCAGTCTCTCATTGTGCAGAGACTGACTTTGCCTCCTTGCTTCCTGACCCACTGTTTCCACTTACAAAGTTCTTATGCTGCCAGATCATATATGAAGCTGTGATTCATGCACCCTCCATTACAATGCCTGGGGGAGCCCAAGCACTTCCCTAAATAGGTCAATGCCTGACGTGTAATAAGTGCTCAGAAAGGGTCCTTGAGTAAGTGAACAAATGGACGCATGGGCTCCCCAGTTGTGTCTTCACTGTATCAAAACCTTTATTGTAAAAAGAGCGATGGAATGTGTGTGTTTGTGGCAAAAGTGGGAGACAAGAGAGCAGAAGAAATACACAAGAAATCCTTTGCTATTTGGCCTTCGTAATTCAAACATTTCTACCAATTTGATTGGATTGAGATCTAGTTCCAGTCTCATTTAGCAAAAGGCAAACTGAAGTTCAGAAAACTAAGGCATGTCATCACAGTGGCTGAACAGTTGAATTGCAGTTGGGAACATACCTGGAATCAGAATTCTAGTGCCTGGTGTAGCCTCCCAGACCAAAGCAGTTTTAAAATACTATTGGTAAAATCTTTGCAGGACCGACTTCTTTAGCTAAAACAATGGAGTCATTGTTTCTAACTGGGTTTCTAACTGGTTTTGTTGAGAGAAGTCTTGCCCTTTCTATCCCCAATAACAGGATCCAAGAGAATGGAAAAGTGGCAGACAAGAGCTAACCTGGTTTCTTGCTTTCTCCAACCTGATGGCTCTAGTGGCAGCGCGGGTGACAAGAGTAGTAGAAGTAGCTGCTACCATGACTGAGTACCTGCTGTATACCACACAGTCCTCTTGACTCTTCACAGATATGTTATTTCATGTAAACCTTTAAACAGCCAATTAAAATAGGCATCATTAGATCAATGTTACTGTAAGGAAACTGAGTCTTACAAGGTTTAAGTGCTTCAGGATCTCACAGCAGAGCTAGTGTGCCAATTCAGCTCTGTGAGACTACTCCACATTGTTCTGCCCTAGAATACATCCTTTCCTTGGTTTCAATACAGCACCATCCCTGATAATCCCTCTACTTTCTGCTTCCTACAAACTTTTCATCCAGGACCCTCAGTCAAAACTGAGAAATGCAGGCAGGGCGGGTGGGTGGGAGTGTGATGGGCGGGGGGGGGGGGGACTGTTTCTTTTAGTTTCTCTCAGAAAAGTTTAGAGTTTTCAGAGACCTTTTCCCTAGGAAATTAAGGAAAACAACAAACTATCAAGCATGTCACTTACTAATAGGACTAGCCAAGTGTAAGGCCAAATACAAAGGCATTAAAATGTACTGGTGTAGTGCCTGCCTGGTCACAGATAGCCATGGTGGCCCAGAGGCACTTCCCCTCTTCTCCAACCCATCTCTCCACCTTGTTCAGTTTCTTCCGTTTTGTACGTATATTCGTGGCCTCTTATTGGAACTGATCATAGCGGGTCAATACAGCAGCACGTAGTACTGTGATGAACACTGCAGTGAAATGCACAGAAAAACAAATACCCCAAATCACTCTTCTTTCTAAAAATAATCCAAAAAAAAAGCAAGACCAGATAATCTTTTCTATTGGTTAATTCATTTCCCCAAATTATCTATACCACACTCTGTCATTATGTCACAACTCCAAATCAACGAATACTTGGATTGAAAAATTTTAAAGGAGTCAGACTTCAAGCTGTATTACAAAGCTGTAATCATCAAGACAGTATGGTACTGGCACAAAAACAGACACTCAAATCAATGGAACAGAATAGAGAGCCCAGAAATGGACACACAAATGTATGGCCAACTAATCTTTGACAAAGCAGGAAAGAATATCCAATGGAATAAAGACAGTCTCTTCAGCAAGTGGTACTGGGAAAACTGGACAGCAACATGCAGAAAAATGAACCTGGACCACTTTTTTTTTTTTTTTTTTTTTTTTTAATTTTTTTTTTTTTTTATTTATTTTTGGGACAGAGAGAGACAGAGCATGAACGGGGGAGGGGCAGAGAGAGAGAGGGAGACACAGAATCGGAAACAGGCTCCAGGCTCCGAGCCATCAGCCCAGAGCCTGACGCGGGGCTCGAACTCATGGACCGCGAGATCGTGACCTGGCTGAAGTCGGACGCTTAACCGACTGCGCCACCCAGGCGCCCCGGACCTGGACCACTTTTGTACACCATACACAAAAATAAACTCAAAATGGATGAAAGACCTAACTGTAAAACAGGAAGCCATCAAAAAAACCCTTGCGGAGAAAGCAGGCAAATTCCTCTTTGACATTAGCCACAGCAACTTCTTACTCAACACGTGTCTGGAGGCAAGGGAAACAAAAGCAAAAATGAACTATTGGGACCTCATCAAAATAAAAACTTCTGCCCAGCGAAGGAAACAATCAGCAAAACTAAAAGGCAACCAACAGAATGAGAGAAGATATCTGCAAACAACATATCAGATAAAGAGCTAGTATGCAAAATCTATAAAGAACTTATAAACTCAACGCCCAAAAAACAAATCATCCAGTGAAGAAATGGGCAAAAGACATGAATAGACACTTCTCCAAAGAAGACATCCAGATAGCCATCCAACACATGAAAAAATGCTCAACATCACTCATCATCAGGGAAATACAAATCAAAACCACAATGAGATACCATCTCACACCTGTCAGAATGGCTAACATTAACAACTCAGGAAGCAACAGATGTTGGCAAGGATGCAGAGAAAGGGGAACCCTTTTGCACCGTTGGTGGTAATGCAAACTGGGGCAGCCAGCTTGCATTCCCTCCAAACAGTATGGAGGGTCCTCAAAAAATTAAAAATAGAACTACCTTACAACCCAGCAATTGCACTACTAGGTGTTTATCTAAAGGATACAAAAATGCTGATTCGAAGGGGCACATGCACCCCAATGTTTATAGCAGCACTATCAACAATAGCCAAAGTATGGGAAGAGCCCAAATGTCCATCGATGGATGAATGGGTAAAGAAGACGTGGTATATATACAATGGAGTATTACTCGGCAATCAAAAAGAATGAAATCTTGCATTTGCAACTATGTGGGTGGAACTAGAGGGTATTATGCTAAGTGAAATTAGTCAGAGAAAGACAAATATCATATGACTTGACTCATATGAGGAATTTAAGATACAAAACAGATGAACATAAGGGAAGGGAAGCAAAAATAATATAAAAACAGGGATGGGACAAAACATAAGAGACTCTTAAATATGAAGAACAAACAGAGGGTTCAGAGGGTTTACTGGAGGGGTTGTGGGACAGGGGGTGGGCTAAATGGGTAGGGGCATTAAGGAATCTACTTCTGAAATCATTGTTGCACTACATGCTAACTAACTTGGACAGAAATTTTAAAAAATTTAAATTAAAAAAATAAAATAAATTTAATGTAATTATCAATATGGTATATGTGAAAATTATTAAGAAAGTAAATTCTGAGTTCTCATCACAAGGAAAAATCCATTTTTTTCTTTTTCTTTTTTTATATCTTGCTAATGTAATCATTACACAACATATGTAAGTCAAGTCATGCTATACATGCTAAACTTTTACAGTGCTTTATATCAATTATATCTCAGTAAAACTCAAGGAAATAAACGGAAAAAATTTTTAAAAAATTTTTTTAAGTAAATTCTTCAGAGAAGTCCACATGCCATGCAAGAGACAATGTAATTTCATAGAAATAGCACTGGAGAAGAAGTGAGATATGGTAGATATGTGGCTTCTAGTTTGTTTGCAGGAACTATAAAATAATCATTTTTGAAAGCCCCCTGGGATATATAAAGCATTCTACAGTACTCATGAAATGCTGGTTGAATTTGTTTAACCGACCTTGGATAGACCTCTCCATATTTCCAAGCTTTAGTTTCTACATTTATAAAACAGAAACTAATAATAGCTTCCTTGTATCACATGACTATCATGGGCTCCCAACAGGATAATATATATGAAAGCATTTTTTAAACAACAAAGCATCACACAAAACTAAGCTATGAAGAAAGGGGAATGAACTATGATGGTTCTGCCAATAACGTGGGCATTGCGCCAAATAGCAAGTTGGAAAGTTAACAGTACTTTTTGCTATTCATCCAGATGTTAGGCACATTCTAACTATAAAAAACTGAAGCGATCACTGGCAAACATTCAGGAGGTCAGAGGACTGCTAGAAGGAGCAACGTGAGTCTTCTCTGGCCCTCCTGGGCCCCAATGTGGGCAGGAAAAATTCCGCGTAGAGCTATTTCTCCTCTAAGAGAAACCGCAACTCTCTTGCATCTCTAAAGGGAAAATGGTGCAGATTCTAAATATTTTTGCTCTGGGGCCAAGCCGAATGAATGTACACAAGAGCTAAGTCTTTGTTTTTTCGCTGGGGAATAAGCCCTTTAGATCTCGCACTTTAACCCCACTTCTACAGCAATCAAACCAAGCCAGAAATTTGCACTTGCAAATAGTTTTGAAAGATCTGACTAAGCCATTTTTAGATGTTTTTCCAGTCTCCATGTGCCTTTCCCTCCCACAGAGCACAATTAAAAAGGCACCTTTAAAAGGCTATTAAAAAACATTGATTGGCTTAACTGTGCTAATGTCATGGCTTTAAAATAAAATTCTACTAAGTCCTTAAAATATTGCAGACAAGTACTTTACAGCAAAAACTCGGGACAACCATCCTGAGGCTTCTGTTACTCACAGATACTTACCTAATTACTTTAGTTCAGTTCATCTTTCTTGTCATCCTTCGTCTTTGAATTTTTTAATCTTTTGATAGTTCTCATGAAATCACTGCCTTTATGCACACTAGGAGCCGGCACTTGGCAGCCACACTTCCCCAAGTCATCATAGCGAATTAGAAAGAACAAATCAGACACCTGTGTGCTTTCACTTTGTTGCCGTTGATACTTAAGAAGGGGATGGTGTGGGGGCGCCTGGGTGGCGCAGTCGGTTAAGCATCCGACTTCAGCCAGGTCACGATCTCGCGGTCTGTGAGTTCGAGCCCCGCGTCGGGCTCTGGGCTGATGGCTCGGAGCCTGGAGCCTGTTTCCGATTCTGTGTCTCCCTCTCTCTCTGCCCCTCCCCCGTTCGTGCTCTGTCTCTCTCTGTCCCAAAAATAAATTAAAAAAAAAAAAAAAAAGAAGGGGATGGTGTGGTCTCCTCACATTTGATTGCTAACACCACAGAGTACCCTTCCCGGAGTTGTCTCAAGATTTATTGTAGATCCTGATCGGCCCATGTGATCTCATCCCTGTTTATATAATGAACCACCCTCGTCCCAGGAGAAACTCAGAAACATAACACTAACGTACAGAATTCTTCTCTCTGCTTATATATTTCAATTCTTGCTGTTTTCATGCTCCAGGCCAGCAGACTTCCTCTCATATCCATAATGTCTGAGCCCATCTCGAGAAAGGATTCCTCAGGTATAGGTTTCATTTAAGGGTATAGTGAACACAACATCACAGTTTGCATTGACCTACACCAGGTAGTGGCTCAGTGTCCTGATAACATTCTTACATACCCCGCCTGGCCATAGAAGGCAGTTGAAGAAGAGCAAATGGTTCCCCACACATGAACGTATTTGTAAACTATTCTTTGTTTGAGAAATGTTGGGTGTCTGTTGCTGCTGCTACCGATGATGATGACGACGATGACGACGATGATGATTAATCGAATTTTGTTGTTACTAAAGTAGGATTTGCTCAGGAACCAGGTGGACTCCAACCAGACCCTGCAGAAACCTGAAAGCACCAGAAGCTATCTTGTGAGCTATGTGTCTGACTTATGTGCAAACTGCTATGAGGCAGCTTTATGAGTTATGAGTACCGATTCAGCTAAGAGATGCAACAATGAATGAGTTATCATGGTTAGCAATTTCTCCACCGCTCAAAGTCTGGGATTCACAGTCTTGGGTAAGAAACCTCCAGGACATGCCTTCCCCTGAAGCAAATTTCAAGGTTAACGAAGGCCCTCACCATCCCCCATCCAGATGATCTGTCCTTCCATCTCTGCCTCATTAATTTCCCCATTTCCCCCAAGTGCTGACATACCTCCACACCATCTCGGGCCCAATTCTGTCAGTCAGTTTGTGGAATATGTATAAGTATCATTCAGTTTACTCTATCCTCAATTCTCCCCCCTCCTGAGATAACTCCCTGTTGTTTATTAGGCCCACAGGTAGACTAATTAAATATTCCTTCTCTCTACAGGACAGGGGGAAAAACACGTTTGCTGCTATTCTACAGATAATAGTTTTTTTTCCAATTTTTCTAAATGTCGAATGGACCAATGTGGGAAGAAACGAGTGCGGGACAGGCCAAGCAGCTTGTTAAGTCACGATGCAAGATTTAGAGAATAAGACCTTTTGCCCAGACGTCTCTCCTCTTTTCCACTCAACTCCACAGAACTGTGACGGCTAAAGGAGAAAGAGAAAGCTCCAAGCTGGCCAGCTCATTGTCAGAGCTCTCCAAGACTGCCTAGGACTCTGCAAACTCATCCCACTATGCACTGAGTACCCCTGCTTGACTACCCTTGGATCTTTCCTCCTCCAATCACTCCTGCTCATCCTTCAAGACCAAGCACTGGGGTCATCTGCAAGAATGTCAGCTGCTATAGCACCATCCACACTTCCTAGGAACATTTAGGAATTCAGTTTGTAATACCTGGTTCATATCCTTACTCATATTCATTCATGGATCACTAGTTTGTTAGTAGGGACTATAAAATAACCATTTTTGAAAGCCCCACCTGGAATAAAGTACTCATGAAGTACTGGTAGAATTTATTGAACCAAACTTAGGTAGACCTCCACGTGTTTCCAAGCTGAGATCTCATGTATGCCAATATTTGGTGCCTTTCAAACAAATATTCTTAAATATTGGTTTGTCATTTATTCACTGGGGTCAAGAAAAACTACCTTCATAAAAACAATAATCTTTATGTTCCAAAAAAAGGAAAGTGCTTGGAATGCAACATAATATTTAGACTTATTTGAGTCAGTCAGAGAAGGACAGATATCATGTGTTTTTACTCATATGTGGATCTTGAGAAACTTAACAGAAGACCATGGGGGGAGGGAAGAGGAAATAAATAATTACAAACAGAGAGGGAGGGAGGCAAACCACAAGAGACTCTTAAATACAAAGAACAAACTGAGGGTGGATGGGGCAGTGGGGGAGAGGGGGAGAGGGGAAAATGGGTGATAGGCATTGAAGAGGGCACTTGCTGGGATGAGCACTGGGTGTTGTATGTAAGCCAATTTGACAATAAATTATATTAAAATATTTAGACTTATCTGGAATTGTCTTTCATTGTACTTTCTTATTATCATGTGTAACTGGATAGTATTGGTGTATTAGTTTTCTGTTGCTGCCATAACAACTTACCACAAAGTCAGTGGCTTAAACAACATAAATTTATTTATTATCTTATAGTTCTATAGTTCAGATATCTAACACAAATCCCACAGGGTTAACATCAAGGTATTGGCAGGACTATATTCCTTTCTAGGGAGCTCTTAGGGAAAATGCATTTCCTTGCCTTTTCTGGCATCTAGAAGCTGCTTACCTTCCTTGGCTCATGGTCCCCTTCCTCCATCTTCAAAGCCAGCAATGGTGGGCCAAGACTTTCTCACATTGCTACCTCTGGTTTTCTACAGCAAGGAAAGTTTCTCTGATTTTAAGGACTCATGTGACTAGACTGGGCCTAATAATCCAGGACATTCTCCCCATCTCAAGGTACTTAACTTTAATCACATCAGTAAAGTCTCTTTTTCCATGTAAGGTAACATATTCACAGGTTTCATAGATTACAGTAAGGGCATCTTTGGAACCATTACTCTGTCTACCACAATTAGTTTCTTCCCCCCACAGCCCCTCACTTGGGGTAGATAAAACCGACATGGATGAAAGTATCAAGAAGCCATGATAGGATTGAGAGCTATTTTAGCTGCCTCCTCGCTGTCCTCCTGCCCCAGCCTTGATCCATCCCTCATGCTGTTGCCAGATGACTCTCCCAAAGTGCAGCTCCAGTGTTGCTTATTTCCTGTGCAAAATCCTCCAGTGACCTATATTACTTTCCAAAGTAAGTATAAAATATTCTCTGAAATGTAAGGATGATGATAAGACAGGGATCAAGGTACTTCTTATGAATCATCACACTTAATCTTTACAATATCCCATAAAGGTTGCTACTTTTAATGCCCCCAGTTTATAGAAGAGCTTCCAGAAGACAAAATAAGTGTGGAAAGGTTGACTAAACTTCTCCACCCACAACACATACCTTATACTTTACTCAGATGTCAACAAACTTGGCCCATAGGTCAAATCTGGCCTGCTGGCTGTTTCTGTACAACATGCAAGCTCACAATTGTTTTGACAGATGAATGTTTATAATCTATTTGATGACAGGGAACACTAACTTTGGACCCCAATTAAATGAGATGTTATCCTCCCCAAAAGAGAAATTTCATTCTTTTCATTAGTAGGCCTGTATTACCAAAAAATAAAAAAATAAAAAAAAATAAAAATAAAATGTATTCAGATATTATTACCATCATTATCAGCAGCAGTAGCAACAGCATTGGTGTTTGTATTTCATCAATAAAAAAAAAAAAAAAAAAAAAAAAAAAAAAAACCTGTGGAGGGGCATGAGGGTGGCTCAGTAGGTTAAGTATCCGAATCTTGATTTCAGCTTAGGTCATGATCTCATGGTTCATGAGTTTGAGCCTCACATTGGCTCTGCACCAACAGTGTGGAGCCTGCTTGGAATTCTCTCTCCCTCTCTCTCTCTCTGCCCCTACCCCACTCATGCTCTCTCATTCTCTCTCTCTCCAAATAAATAAACTTAAATTTTGTTTAATTAAAAAAATTTTTTTAATCTGGAAATTTGCTTTTTTATTATATAAGCACCAATATAATGCCCTCAGTTCTGCCTCTTGGTCTGCAAATCCTAAAATATTTACTATCCGACTCTTCACAGAGTTTGCCAACTCCTACTCTAGCCAATTGTTTCTCAAATATGAGTAAAATATGGACCCTTTTTAAAAATTCCAGTATACTGAACATACAGTGTTAATTAGTTTCAGGTGTACAATATCACTATATTGTACTATATTCAACAATTCCATACATCCATCACCAAGTGCTCATCATGATAAGTGCACTCTTAATGAACATGGACCCATTTAATATATTCTTTCAGGTGCCCAGTGTTGAATTAAATCATTTCATTACAATGTTATCAAATGTGAACAAAAACTTAGTAAAAAGTAAAAATAAAAAACCTCCTTATGCTCATAGATTTTACTTTTTTAAATTAAGTTTTTTAATGTTTTGTGTGTGTGTGTGTGTGAGAGAGAGAGAGTGTATGAGTGGGAGAGATGCAGAGAGAGAGAGAGAGAAAGACAGACAGAGGATCTGAAGCAGGTTCCGCACTGACAGCTGCAAGCCCAATACAGGGCTCAAACTCACAAACCATGAGATCATGACCTGAGCTGAAGTTGGATGCTCAACCCACTGAGCAACCCAGGCACCCCATTCTCTTAGCTTTTAAACCACTACAAACCAAAAATTATTTATGAATTAAATGTAAATAATCTCACAAAACCAATAAAATTCAAATAACGTCAACTTTGTGTGTTCAATCATGATGTTCTAATTAAACTCACACCACCATGAATATGGTATACACTGCTCAGTGCAGATTATATATAAGGTGGCCACATCGCTGGTCAAATACATGCTTATGTTCATTATTTTAGGGCTATTATTGCAATTAAACTAAAGTTATATTAATGCATAAAGAGAACTCACAGCTGCCCTAACAACACCTTCATGGCCCCTTAGAAGTTCACAGACCCCTAACTGAGAAACACTTCACTAACCAACATGAACTGTTTGATGTCCCCCCAAACATGCTCCATGCAGCAATTTTTGCCTCTGTTCATACTATTCCCTTTTCATGGCTCCAACCACCTACAAGGCTCCCAAATCCCTATTCCCATTTCCAAAGTGATTATTCTCAAGTCAGAGAATATGGCAGACACTGGAGACACCAAACAACTCCGGACAACTTCTAGAAAACTGTACCCTCCAGGAAAGCTGTTGTATAATGGCAAACATATCCAATCAGAGCCCACTTCTTAGGCAGGATAAATGTCAGATGATTGAGAAGGAAGCAGGTTCCCAAGACTAGGGAAAGTCCTGCTGAACTCCGGTGACATTACCACTGGGATACGAAGCAACTGTATAAGTGCCCAGAGGGTTCCTGGAGCTGCTCAGCACTCCCACATAGCCTTATGATTAATTTCTCACCCATGATGTTTGCTGATGTGCATCTCTTCTTTAGACCTTTAAGAGCCAAACTAATGCCAAGGTTCTTGGCCTGTTAGCCTAACTCTTTCTGAAAAAATTCTTCAGAATATTTTCATGCCCTATTCCTTTTTTTCCCCAGCCCCCATACATCATTTAAAGAGATTGTTAATGGCGAGAGACAATGGTTACCGAGAACAACGAAGCCTGGGAAAATGGAACAGGGCTCTCACAGGAACTTACTGCATAAACTTAGTCATTCATTGGGCATATATTTTTGCCTATCTTCCCATCAAGAATATAATTGTCATAAAGAACAATTTTGCTAAAGGATGTATATATATATATATATAGCATTACTCTTTCTCTACAGATTTGGAATTGGCTTGAGCCAAAGTAACAAGGCAGTATAAACTTAAATGAGATTCATAACTGGATGAGCAACTAATCCTCCCTGTAGCAGTACCTATCAAATGTTACTTTGTGCAGAAGAGAGATATAAGTTGTAAAACAGAATTATCAAGGGAAAATAATCAACTGCCCCAGAATAAAGGTAAGTTAAAAAGGCAAGAAAGTGGCATTTTTATGTCTTTGGTATTAACATAGAATAGATTCTCTCATTTAATAGTATTTTTGAGTACCCAATAAATATTCTATGATGAATTACAGGAAACACAAAACTTGGTTCTACAACTTAAGAAGCTAAGAAAAATAGATGTAAAAAAGAAACAATATCTTTTGGCCCCTGTGCCAGGTGCTTTTACAGATACTGTATTATTTCTTTCTTTCAAGAGGTGGAAATACATATTATTACCCACTTTTTATCAGAAGAGACAGAGGCTTGGGGAAAGGTAAAGTGAGTTGCCTAAGGTCCTGCATCTTGTGAGAACCATAATGCAAAATTGGGTCTCTCATATAGACCCAAAACTCTCACACGTGCATTAAGATACATTCTCCACTAGCGGCCCCTGGGCAGCTCAGTGGGGGTCATGATCTCACAGTTCTTGAGTTCAAGCCCTGCCTCCAGCTCTGTGCTAACAGCTCAGAGCCTAGAGCCTGCTTCAGATTCTGTCTCCCTCTCTCTCTGGTGCTCTCCCTCTCCCTCTCGCTCTCTAACATAAATAAACATTTAAAAAAAACCTTTTTAAAAGATACATTCTCCACTAAGAAATATGACAACCATGGAAATAATTACAAAATTTTAAAGTTTCATAATAGGACACATACACGATGCTATGGATATTGAAAGGAGTAGAGAATAGAATGTTTCTCTAAGTTCCATGGATATTAATAGGGAATAGCAGTATTTTTGCTATTATCAAAAAATCAGAAGATAACAAATATTGGCAAGGATGTAGAAAAATGAACCCTATGCGCTGTTGGTGGGAATGTAAATTGGGACAGCCACTGTGGAAAACAGTATGGAGTTTGCTCAAAAAATTAAAAATAGAAATGCCATATCATCCTATAACCCTACTATGAGGTTTTTACCCAAAGAAAACAAAAACGCTAATTTGAAAAGATAAGTGTTAGCATTATTTGCTATAACCAAGATATGAAAGCAACCTAAGTGTCCACGGATAAATGAAGGGATAAAGAAGATGTGGTATATATGTCTAATGGAGTATTACTACTTAGCCATAAAAAAGAAATGAAGTCTTGTCATTTGTAACAACATGGGTGGACCTAGAGGGTACTATGTCAAGTAAAATAAGTCAGAAAGAAGAAGACAACTACCATATGATTCCACTTATACGTGGATTCTAAAAAACAACTGAACAAACAAACAAACAGGAATAGATTCATACATACAGAGAACAAACTGGTGGTTGCCAGAGGGCAGGAGGATGATAGGATAGGCAAAATAGGTGAAGGGGATCAAGGGGTAAAAACTTCCAGTTACAAATAAATACGTCACAAAAATGAAAAGTACAGCATGGAGAATATAATCAATAATATTATAATAACACTGTATGGTGACAATGGTAACTATACTTATCGTGGTGAGTATTTTGTAATGTACATAATTGTGAAATCACTATATTGTACACCTGAAACCAATATAATAACATATATCAACCACACTTCAATAAAAAATGCAAAAAAATAAAAGAAATACTTCTAGTTAAGTACTTAGTAAGTAAGCTAAGTACTTAAGATCTGCAATAAAATATATATTTAAAAGAAAATCACAAGATGCTATCATGAACATAAAGGTTAAAATACAAAAATACTCATGTTGTGTGTTCTCAGCTCCCTCTCAACCCACCCAGTTAAAAGTTCACTCTTTGTAAACCACCCAATGGTGAATATTTATTTGTATTTTCTGTTAACATTTACATTCAATTTAAAGGCACTTATGTTCAAAGTCATTGGATCTTTGTGGTCTCTATTTTCAGTTCTCCTTTTTATATTTTTTTAAGTTTATTTATTTATTTTGAGAGAGAGAGAGAGAGAGAGAGAATGAGCAGGGGAGGGGTAGAGAGAGAGAGGGAGAGACAGAGAATCCCAAGCAGGCTCCACTCTGTCAGCACAGAGCCCTATGTGGGGCTTGAACCCAAGAACCGTGAGATCATGACCTTAGCCGAAATCAAGAGTCGGATGGTTAACCGACTGAGCCACCCAGGCACTCTGAGTTCTCCTTTTTAAAACTAAACCTTTTTGTCCCTGAATGATCACATCCCAGCATCTCCAGAGCCCGCTCTCCAGCCGATCTTGGACATGCCAGTCTGGCATGACATACCAGCTATCCATGGCCTACTGTAGAAAAAGAGCCCTTAACAAGGTTTTCTATTTCCAGCAAGAGACTTCCGGATTCCGAGCTCAATATAGAGTTTCCACTACTGAGACAGCATTAATTAGTTTATCACCTATGACCTGAGAGATGGTGACATTATATGGATATAATTTATCACAGCAGAAAGCTGAGGGCATTTCATTTGAAACCAGACCATGTTCTCCA
The DNA here is from genome assembly GCF_028018385.1 of Neofelis nebulosa. Taxonomy (NCBI): domain Eukaryota; kingdom Metazoa; phylum Chordata; class Mammalia; order Carnivora; family Felidae; genus Neofelis; species Neofelis nebulosa. The sequence goes on along the minus strand of NC_080783.1, from coordinate 56,787,159 downwards.
TGTGTAAGGCTGAGAACGGTTTGCCTTCCCATCCTATCCACTCTTATCACACAACCAGAAACAACATCCACCTATCAAGATGAATGCATGCCTCTCCGCACCCGTCTGGTGGTTGTGCACGAACAGGAAACTGCATAGACAAATGACTCTCCCCACCCCACCTCCCGGGGAGACATCAAAACCTTTTCACTGGTCTTGATCTCAGTCATGTGAAGTATTTGATCTCATTTTCTGGAGGGGAATGATAAGCTCTAAGAATGGAATAAAATCAGCCGCAGGTCACAAATGGATGCTGAACACTAAGCAGCAATGACAACACACATCATTGGGAGGTAATGGGGTAGAAGCAGGGAAATGTTGACACTCGCCAACTAAGACCATGAACTAACTGCAGGACACTGGGTTACTGCAAATTTGGTACACATTGCTATCTAAAGATATTATATCATAGCAAGAATACCTGAGCAAGGAATAGAGCTACAGAACCACTAACCACTTTTTCATCTCAACACAGGAGATAAGGGTTACCTAATCTTCTACTTTCACATAATGAGCATACCATGAATGTTTGTTAAGTGAATGACTGATGCTACTGGGGAGCAGTTCCACTGAGGCAGGTATCCCTCATTCTCCCACGTGTGTATCACCTCCTAGGTTCCAAAAGCACTTGCAGATACATTATTCTATGTCTTCCCAATAATCTTGCAGTATGGTGTGAAATTATGATTCAGAAAGGTAAAATGACTCACCCAAGATCACACAGAGGCTTACCTGGAACATAGGTCCTCTAGTCCAGAGACCATAAATTTTCTCCTTGAAGAAGCCTGAAGATGAGAAGCCTTTTTTTTCTTCTCTTTATCCAGCCCCTCTCATTTCTGTGGGATTAATGGCCACTGGGAACAATCCAGATGGTTAGTAATAATAACTACCATTTAAAGAGTTTAGTAAGTGTTACCTTTGTGCTTCAGATTCCTCATCTTCAAGGTGGGATATTAACAGTACCTGGTTTTGAGGATTAAATGAAATAATGCATTTAGATAAGTGGCTGTCACATAGCTAGTATTAGTGATACCCCCTGCCTTCCTTCTAATCTTGCACCCAAAGCCAGCCTGCCCCCGAGAGATGTTTCCCTGGCTCCCTCTTCATGCAATACAAATGCAGTGTCTTCAGGGTTTCTCAGTTCTATTGGGAACCAGGGTCATCATAAGACTTAGTTTAGAGACTGAAATGCTTCCTGCCTTTTGATTACCAAGAAAAAGACTTTTATTATTTTTCCTATGTGTACTCATGTTTCAAAAGTTTTCATCTATCATCAGGGTTAATTAAATAATAGTCTATATGGCCTCCTTATTAGGAAATAGACTATTTCTTTAGGTCTTCTAAGCACTGAAAATGGTTCAGTCTCCCGTTACTCTCTAAGGACCACAGATTGAGAATCTCTGTACTAATGCAACTCCTCATTTCCAGGCTAAGAAATAGAGGACCCAAGATGTTGGGGGACTTGTTCAAGGTCACTTAGCCAGTTAAATCAAATCTGAGCCAGGAACTGAATCTTTTGACTCAATTGAGAGCGTTGACAGCTTTCTACTCTAAATCCATATATCTAGTTAGGTCCTTTCTTCCCACTGAAACCATTACTCCAGGGCTTTTTGCAATCTGGATTTTGTAAAGTCAACACCAGCCTTCATCAAAATTGCAAAGGGATCCATTTTCACCACCTCCAGTGCAGAGTAAATGTTTCATAACCAGGAAGCAGTCAAAAGACCCAGTGTTGGAATTGTAGACACTAACTTGGTTATTTCAAGATATACATCTTGATTTTCCATTTGCTATGGTTTGGGGTCTGTTATGGCTTTCAGATCATTGCCTACAATGCCTATGTCCCAGGAACTAGGTACCCTTTTGTGCTATGCAATTTAGTGGTTCTCCCTAATATTACCTGGTAACCACTCTCTAAACTTCTATGGTTTTTAATCATCCATTTCTTCTTTGTTTAATACAGTTCAAGACTGGCTGTCTAAAACACAAGCCACCCACCAGTTGTTTTTATTGGCAAAATTAATGAACAGATTCCTATTCCATCATTCCAGTCATTAAGGAAATGTTGACTAGAACTGGACTGAAGATGGCCATTATGGATATGGAAATCCACTTAATCTTCCCATTGGCTGACACTGAACCAATGACATAATATTAAGCTACAATGCAGGTCTCTAAAAATTGGCTTTGCAGTCATCCAGAAAAAGACAAAACTCTAAAGCCATTTTAGCTGTGTTAAGAAAAAAAGAAAACAACTTTAAATTGAGAACAAATTTTACCAAAGTGGGTATTCTAGTCCCTGATTACAAGAGCTATATATCTCTCCCCCAAAGAAGTCACACATCTGAAAGGAAATATTTAGTGGAAATTTAGACCACACTTTGCTGTAATAGCACATACTTCTCAGCATCCCCAGCTGCATTCTCCAGCATCAACCATCACCAGGGAATTTTCAGGCAGCTTGTAGTTTTCCACGTTTATCAGCCAAGGCCGACTTTAAATACACAACCTCGTCTCCAGTACGGGTTGTAGTATGTGACTCTCCCCAGAGGGCCAGGCTATGACATTTAATGAATAGATTATAATGAGAAATAAATATTCTAAAGTGTTTTGCATCTGGGACAGACTCTGATTCCAGTATTGTTCTCGCTTAGGTATTTTCTCTAACAAGAAACTGAAAAGCTGTAGCTGTATCTGGTGAGCATGAAGACACAGTTGATCTTATAGTGCGGTACAATTTGGTAAAAGAGCCATTTCCTTTTCATCACGAGTTTCTGCTAACGCGAACAAGAACCCAGTGGAATCCAGACCTGAGCACATGGCATTTCTGGCCACGATACAAAGGTCTGCAACATCCTCCTAAATATTTGATGACCCCTGGGATATTGCAGCGTAGCGCTGCTGTGGGAACAGCTGAAGCTGCTAACGTGCACAGCTGTTTTTGTCTTCCCACGCTGCTTGGGAGGAAGGCTGCAGGAGGTTATAGAAACGGAGGTAGAGTGCTGTGTGATAAAATGAGGAGTGCTTGCCAAGGCCCACGCAGCAACGCCGGGCTAAGATCTAAATCTCTGAACTCCGCTCCTGGCAGACTACCTATCTGTACCTGCCACCTCCAGCCCCTCCTCTCCCCTTCCTCGCCATGCTGAAAGCTCCCATGTCACAGGCCAGGCAGGCTGCCGAAGAAATCACCAACCTCTCAGAGAAAGGCCCATTTCAGTTACTCTGGGGCTCCGTCCCCCTGGGGTGGGAGAACAGGATGGTAATGACGGTAGAAATGGTAGCACTAACTCTACCACCAGGACCAGTTACGCCATGAAAATAGCCTCAGATAAGTGTTTTCAGGTGGTTGGGAAGGGACTGGTGGCTTCCGATAAAGAACAACCTGCAGATGCTGTGGTAATAAGAAACTTGGTTCAGTTCCCAATTTCTATAAAAATAATATCTTCCCATATCACAAGCATGGCCATTTCAAAGACGGCTCAGGGCTGAGGGGTCCTCTGTAATTTCCATAAGCCTCCTGCCACGTGACCCCCAACAAATAGTATTAGTGTGTGCTTGCTTTGCAAGCGCAGCCTCAAGACACACAGGGCATCAGCTGGTCCTATAGGAAGCTCTGTGACTGGGATAAACTTACAGAGTCGTCCCAGTGGAGGTGAGGGGGCCAGACCTTTGAACCCTCTCTAGCCACCCATCGTTGAATGTGAGCTTCCCTCACCCTCCCCACCTCCAGAGTTGGGGACTAACCTCAGTAAGGAAACTGCCTTCAGTCAAGGGCAATTCCTGTTGAGGGACTTGTCTGTGATGGGTCAGGGGCCAAAAGTCTGGACAGCAGGGTGAAGGGCAGTGTTTGTTCTGAGGGGTGATTTGGGCAGTGCACCCCGGGCTAAAAGAAAACAGTGTTATTTAATTCATTTTTTATTGATGATTTAAAGCTGAGAATATGAGAACATAGAGCAATTATAGTAGACACGTAAATGGGACCACATTGGAGACCTATGTTAGGTGACATCTACGTAAGCATCCACGTTTTGCTAATGCAAAATACGCTCCTCTGGTTTCCGATGGTGAGTGATCTAGACTTTGTCTCCCCTGATATATCTCAGAGCCAGAAATTACATTAGCTAAGGCACGTTCTGAATGGTATTGAAAGGACATGATCCCCATAGAAAGGCACATAGTGATTAGGGGTAACCAGTGATGGATTACCCCTGACACTGTTTAGGCAAAATGTCACCTGTCACCATTATGGGCCAAGAGTATATAAGCAGACTACTGGTAGCATCTCTGGGCATGTCCTCACAGCTACAGACACCATGGATTTGGCATACTTAATGTTCAGAGGCAGCACGCTAACAACAGCTAAGCATAGCTTTGGAGCATGTAGCCGCATGTTTGGGAAGTTACACTAGTTGGAATGATGCGTTAGATTTTTGAGCTGGCCATGCAACATTCAGTAATGCCAGGGAAGCTCTGAGGTGCAGAGTTAGCTCTTGAGATTTGTTTTAATTGCACCAGAGAAAAAAAGAAGCAGGAAGTGGAGGGGGAAGGAGAAAAGAGAAGGAAAAAAAAAGAAAAAAAAGAGGAGGGAGCAGAGAACAGGGGAGGAGGTGATAAAGATGATCCCAGAGTGCCTAGTTCTAGTAAAAAGGTGCTAGGTCTCACTAAGGCTTATATATCTAGAAATTTGACACACAGGTTTTTATTATGAGCTTGTTCATATATATATATATATGTATATATAAAAAATATATATATGTATGTATAAAATATATATATATATATACATATATATATATACATACACACACAGTGGATAATATATCCTACTCATATACATACACATAAATATAATTTATTAAATATATTTATCTATAACATTTACAAAATATATATTGTTTATGATATAATTTTATCTATCATAAAATATAAATTATACATTTAAATATATAACTAATTATTATATATTTATACATAAAATCTCATAATGGGAATTAAGAAGACAGTAATCTAAAAAAATGTGACACCTGAACTCTGGGATCTAAACTGTCATAATCAGGGCACCCGGTGGCTCAGTAGGTTGAGCATCTGACTTTGGCTTGGGTCATAATCTCACGATTCATGAGTTTGAGCCCCACATCTGGCTGGCTGCTGTCAGCCTGTCCGTGTGGAGCCCACTTCAGATCCTCTATCCCCCCCTCTCTGCCCCTTCTCCAGATGCGCTCTCTCAAAAAATAAACATTAAGATATATATATATATAATAAAATATTGTTATTAAACTTTGTTTTCAAGATTTTGTGAGGTTTCAGTGACATCTTTCAAGATCAGACCATGACCAGCTATACTACCTTCCATAGCTGTTAGAGAAATGTTGTTTCCTAGTTATAATGGACAACTTCTAAATGATATTAACTCATAAGTATACTACTAAGCTACTAAAAATGCTGTCTGATTGACTAGTCAGTCCCAATTTCCTGCTTATGAAATTATGACAGATTAACTTGCTTTAGGAGGACATGTCTTGTGGTCAAACCACTTGGAAAAAAAACATTTAAAATTTAAAAACCAGAGGCTTCTGACTCTGGCCTCTACCACTGACTCACACAATATAAATATAAAGGAGACTCTGGCCCATCTCCAATGTACACTCCAAGCAGCCCAGATAGAAAATTAGAATTTCAGACCCTGAATTAAAATAGATTCTATATTCACAAAGGCCTTGTGATTGTCCAAGGTGCTAGTGATAAGTTGGGGGGGGGGGTGGGCAGGAGGGGGTGTGAACTAAAAAAGAATAAAATCTTGAAAACATTGTATTTTATAGTAATAAAATTCCTATCTTTAAATATAGCCAAAAGATATTTCAAGACTCTAAAGATGCAGAACCAAGAACAGACTGATAAACTGAATATTGATTAACTGATTACTTGAAGGTAGACACCCAGGCAGGTAAAGAAAACAATGGACAGGTGTTCCCACGAGCAAACTTCTCAAAATGCACAGCTGTAGTACAAGTCCACAGAGCCTCAGTCTTCCCTGGTCTACTTGACTAACACTTTTCTGATTCTACAGCTTATCTCATTTTCCCAAGAAGAGAACTATTTATGAGGAGTCATGGCCCTTTCTTTGGCTGGATGGAAATGCTGCTCTCAAACCACCGGCATAACCCGGAACAAGAACGCTCCATTGCCTCCGATGGGACCCTGGGGACTCTTGTACACACACATATTTATCTTCTCCTCTCTGTGTGTGTGAAATTCCACAGGAAGGAAAACCCATGCTCTTCCAGTCACTGGGCTCCCTCAGCCTGCATCTTCCAGGGGTGATGACAACATCGCCTCATCTAAGGCACTCCTCCCCAACTCTGGCACCAAGTGGGCGGCTGTCTCTCAAACCCTGGGGCTCTGCACCTTCTTCCTCTACTCTCTCCCCTCACCAACTCCACACTCTCTGACCCCCTTCCTTCTATTCGCTGGTCTTCAATCTCTCCATGACCCTGAACAATAATCCCATTACATCCCTGAACTCTATCCAGGATGTTCATCTCCATCCACCTTTTTAATGGCATTGTTAATGATTTGAGGGGAGTAAATCACAGTCAAGATAATGGCTGCAAAAAATTAATAGACATGATTTTTATGATATAATATACTAGTGTACTAATCGTGAGAACAGTTAATTGAAAAGCACTAAATATTTTATTATCCATTCAGCATTCTGTCTCCTTTTACCATTCAGCATTCTGTTTATTCTTTCCCCCATTCTGAACTTTTTACCTATTATTCTTTCATAATTCCCCATAAAGGAAAACTGCAGAGTAAGATAAAGAGGATTCTAATCACTGCATCTAATTACAGAGATGAGTAAATCACAGTTTAACATGTCATAGTCTTAAGAAAAAGGGAAAAGGCACGATTCAAGGAGAAGCTAATGCCTTAAAGCTTGGGGAGAAAATCTCAGACAACCTAAAAATTGCTGAACTACTTGTGAAAATGGGGTCCTTTTTCTTTCTAATTCTTGAGCAAGAAGTACCAGTAGTTCTTTTCAAATGACAGTATTTTTCAATTGACTGAAATGCTCGTTGTTGGGCTTTGGGGCTGTTGGCCACACACAGGTGGATGGGCAGTGCTGGGGCGACATTCATCTTCACAGCCCCAGCTCGGGTGGCACTGAGGAGTTCCGTAGGAACCCAGGACTCCACTTCTCCCACCACACACCACGTGAGGACTCTACTCCCCGTAGGTCCGCAGAAGATGCTCAATTATTGTGTATTTACTTTCTTCAGCCTTAAGAAAAATACAGGACTAACAAATTGGAACATTCAGCTTTCCACCATCTACTTGCCGAAGTGGCCCCCTCACGGCGAAGTCAGATATTTTCACATCTAATAAATTCTAAAACTGTGTTCAGTACTCAGACCCACTGGTTAGTTTACGTAACTGCTCAATTTCGTGTGGTTTCTTGGGTTGAGAAGAGGATAGAAACCACAATACCATATAAATTCTGAAAACATAACAACCCTCTACCCCACTTACTATTATCATCTTCATCTCAAAGGAAGTAGGAGAGCAAAGGTTACGAGCTGTGTTCACTCACCCAGAGCTGGCCCTGAACACGTTTGTCCAACACACCAAGTCTCTCTTTTATTCTCCCCCATCCACCCCCACTCCACACCCTTTGATTCCTGAGTCTTCATTCCTCAGGCCTTGCCACCACCATCGTCCTCTGCCTCCTACCCCCACTCTCTCTCAGCTGCCTCACCTCCCCAGCCCCACAGCTCACCCCTACAAGATGAAAAGCCTTCAGTATTAGCCAGGATTTTTACGTTTTTTCAGAGGACTGTTAAAGGCTAGGGAGAAAATTATACTTAGAATTGCAAGTCTCTAGAAACATAATCTTTGATCATTAGCCCCCAAACCTAGAGGACTTTCAAAATTATCTGGAGAACTTGTTAAAAATACAGATTCTTGGATGTGTTCCACAGAACACTGGAAATTCTAGAGGGCAGAGGGCAGTCGAGTAATCTGCCCTAGCAATTTTTTTTTTTTTTTCTGAGAGAAAGAAACAGAGAGAGCAAGGAAGGACCAGAGACAGAGGGAGAGAGAATCCCAAGCAGACTCTATGCTGTAAAAGCAGAGTCTAGTGTGGGGCTTGAACCCACAAGCCATGAGATCATGACCTGAGCTGAAATCAAGAGTTGGATGCTCAAACAATGGAGCCATCCAGGCACCCCTGCCCAGGCCACGGATAAGCAGCAGCTTGTCTGCTGGGAATCATCAAATGATCTACTAACTAAGCTCCTTCTCCAAAACTGGGCCTGCTTTTGACAAGTTAAAATGGGAGCTTGAGAGGATTAATTACTAGAAAAGGCGAAAGCCATGATACTTACAAAAACGGAAGAAAAGAATCAGTTACATTCACCACGATTTTATTTTGCTAAACAGGATGCTAGCTTCAATTCAATCAGCTGAATCTGCAAGATGACATATTTGATCAGCTAATTGTATCCAGTAAGAAAATGGCATTGGCTACTTTTAACTTCTTCATTCCATTAGGCAATTGTAAAAGGCAGGATTTATAGGTGCATATAAAGGTCTTTCCTTTCCTTCCCTTGAAATGAGAATGAACCCTGGCCGTCCCTTAAACCCAGTCTGACATGTGTTGTTTTTTTCTTTCCCCCATATCAGGTCACAGATTTTATTTATTTTTTATATATAATTTATTGTCAAATTGGTTTCCATACAACACCCAGTGCTCATCCCAACAGGTGCCCTCCTCAATGCCCATCACCCACTTTCCCCACCAGACCGATGTTGAGCAATGATCGCTTCCATTTTCCCTGTATTAAGTAGAGCTCTCACATTAACGCCAAGTAGCAGAAGGACACTATGCAAAGTACACTCCCAACCCAACCAGGGGAAGATTCTCTCTTCACATTCTCTTCACAGTCCCTTTAGAATCCTGACTTAGAGAAGGGCACTCTGAGTTCAAGTTCCAACTCAGCAACTCTACAACCTTGAGCATCATACTCACCCTTAGGGGGCCTCTCATGGCATCTGTACAATGGGCATCCAAGTATCCAGGTCCCTGCCTATCCACAAGGAGATGTTAGCCGCCCCCCCCCTCCAGGTCTCTTTCAGAATTTATCTTAATTTCATCTCGACCCTGTCATTTGCCCCCAGTTAGAACGATTTGATGCAGATGAGGGCTCAGTTCAAATCTGATTGATTATTTTCAAACCACTAGCAAATTTCTGTTTCAATAATAGACAGTTATAATGCAATTAGCCACATTATTATGATAGATTAAGATTATGTTTATTTGAACCATGACAACTGTTATTGGTTGAGGAAATAATGTCAGTGGACTTCTACATAGACCAAAGTGGTTGTAAAACCTTGTATAACCCTTTAGGAGGGTACAGAAGAGAGGATTCAGGAGTTAGCTGAGTACATGTACCACATATCCTCAAGGACCCTTCCAACCACAGAATCGATGAAGTTATTGCTAATTCTAAATATTACTTATTATCACAAGTATTATTATTTTTATTGTTTATTTATTTTGAAAGAGAGACAGAGACAGAGACAAAGCAGGGGAGGGGAAGAGAGAGAGGAAGAGAGAGAATCCCAAGCAGGCTCAATGACTTGGGGCTTGATCTCACCAACCATGAGATCCTGATCTGAGCCAAAATCAAGAGTTGTATGTTAACTGACTGAGACACCCAGGCACCTCTATTACGAGTATTATTAATATTAATTTACTTTTCTTTACTCAAGGTGCATCCTTGAAAATTGCAGTCTGGTAAATCACATCATATTTCATGTTCAATTGTTGTGATTCTGCTACTTTAAAGGAACATATACTCAATCACTTTGAGAGGTGAGAAACATTTATTGGTGTCAATAACCTCCTTTTGCCTATCTTGACATCCTAGATTTTTTGGACCCATTTGATTCTTTTTCAAGAAGCACATCCTAGAATTTATTAATAGAGATTTTATACTTCTACAAGAGCATAAAATTATGAATTATGGAGGTTGAAGAAATGAGCTTTTTTTTTTTTGGACTACTGTGACTCAGCCCATGGAATTTACTTAATAATCATAAATAAAACAATAGATTCTCTTTCCATCCTCAGTGCATCATTTCTAAGGTGTCATTTCTTGTGACCGATCACAAAAAAATATAGGTTCAAAACAGCATTGCTATTATCGTGAAAGTCCTGGATCTATAACCTCATACAACTCTGCCTGAATTGTAGTCAGTGGTCATAGACAGTGTAAACCATAAGGTCACTGAGAAGGTGTAGAATGTCCTTAACACTACAATGACATAATTGGGCTCCACGTACACAAAGAACACAGCCATACACGGCCAGATATCATGCATAGCTTGGTGACCCCTTGTTTCTGTTTGCCTCTCCAGGTCCCACTGTCCTCACAACTCTGGGTAACCTGTGTGAACTGGATCAATGAGCTTCCTTGCTCTCAGGCTTCTAGGCGGGTTCAGCCAATGGGAGTACCAGCAGGTCAGAGGGAAGGGGAGAATGATATAAAGGTATTTATTTTATTGACTGCTTCCCAGCATGGTGGCTTTGGGTGGGCTGCCTGCCTCAGTTGAAGACCCCAGTCCTTGCCAAGTAGCCCTCTCCCCATGATGCACACTGTCTCCCTCCCAGTTCTGGTTACCACTTTTCCCCTTCCTCCACCAAGGCATAGTGGTGGCATAGCTCTCTCCTGGGATTAACCCAGCAGTTCTGCACTATACTTTATTGCTTTTTATAAACCCTACCCCCACACTTAAATAGTCCATTTATTAATCTCTCCTCAGTTATCCATCTTGAATATGCCATCTGTTTCTTGCCAAAGACCTGAATAATTTGCTCCTTACATCACAATTTACATCTTGGACCAATTTCCAAGATATATCAGGGTATGCCTTTCTGTAACACCAGGGTCTATAGCCAGTAGCTCAGGTCCTAGTAACAGATCCAGGCCTCTGACCACAGTGGGATATGTCAGACCGAGAAAGGGTCAGAGTCACTGCCCAGCATGTACATTGCAAGAGACAGCAAAGTCTGGGAGCCGCAAAAATGGAGCTGAGCTAAGAGGGATGACATCTTGCAAAGTGAAGCTGAAGCCTTGTCCGGCCCAGGCCAAGAGGCACAAAGAACTACCAGCACAAGTGCCAAGTGGTGTAATCTGGGACAAGGCAGGGGAGGCAATCAGCTTCCAGCTGAATGACAGGCATTCAGTGAGGGGTCGGGAGTGGAGGTGGTTAGCAGGGGGTGAGTTTTTGATGATTCAAATATGGAGAGAACTTGAGTTCAGAGGCAGAAATCCACTCAGGAAATAAAATGCTGGGAAGAAAATATATATCAATGATGAAGAGGCACACATGTCAGGACTCAGCCACAGAAAAGCTGAGCCGTCCGCTCAGAATGAGACCAGATGCAAAAGCCGACCACACCAGATCAATGAGCACATGTCCTCAGACTCCTTAAAACCATCTGCCTGGAGTCAGGGATGGAACTAAAATATTGGACAGAATGAGCTGGGAAGGTGGGGAAGGTGGAGGATGGGAATTAAATAGACCCAGTTGCCAGGATGAAAGGGATTCTTGAGGGGAATAAATGAAGGGTACTAAACACCATCCTTACTTAATCCTGCCTCAGGGATTTCACTGGGAGGGGCGGGGGGGTGGGGGGAATGGCCTCTCCTACCAAAAAGTAGGGGTTTAAGAAGAATAGTGGTTTCTGTATATCCAGCACTTACTGAAGACTTACTATGGTGCTAGGAACTGGGCTTTACACACATCGTCTCATCATATCCACACAACAACCCTACAAGGTAGATACTACTATTACTTCCATTTTATGGATGGGAAAACTGAGGCTTACAGAGGATAAATCATTTTCCTAAAGTCATACAGGAAGTTAGTGGTAGAACTGGAATTCAAACCTGCGCTGCCCTGCGGTCACCCTGCCAACTACTAAGACACAGTCTCCGTAGCAGCATAGAAGAGTCCATTAAGGCTGTGCATATCAGTCATCAGCGGAGTGTACACGAGTAGGTGGCATGTGGTGTGTGTATTTATCTAGACAAATAGCTGCATAGCTGTAAGCCCTTAGGGAGTTATGTTCTTCTGCAGAGCACTCTCATATGTTATTGTTAGGACAATAATTTCATCGTTTCCAGACTGCAGTGTTATCTTTCTCCAGGAGAGAAAAGTTTGTGTGCCTTCTCACCAGTGTGATCAGACCTGGCAGTGTGACCCTCAAAGTCACTGATTCTGTAAGGGGGGATCTAACTACCCCCTGTTATAATACAAGTCACCTTCGGGGCTCCCAAGCAAGGTGAACAGTGGAGGAGAAGGTGGGAGGAAAGGACATCTGTAATGGCACATCAGATTTTCAAAAGCGTTCAAATTGCTTTCCAGCTGCATCATTCTTTTGTAAATGCATCTTACTCAGAACTTCAATATGTAAAGTTCATAAAAACAGTACTTCTCTGGTCTAGGTTTTAGAAGCAGGCCCAGGACACTGCCAGCTCAACCTTCCTCAATTACTCTGAAGTTCCAAATTGAAAACACTGATGGGGCGCCTGGGTGGGCTCAGTTGGTTAAGTGTCTGACTTTGGCTCAGGTCATGATATCACAGTCTGTGGGTTTAAGCCCTGCCTCAGGTTCTGTGCTGACAGCTCAGAGCCTGGAGCCTGCTTCTGATTCTGTGTCTTTCTCTCTGCCCCTTCCCAGCTCGTGCTGTCTCTCTCTGTCTCTCAAAAATAAATAAACATTAAAAATATTTGAAAGAAAGAAAGAAAGAAAGAAAGAAAGAAAGAAAGAAAGAAAGAAAGAAAGAAAGAAAGAAAGAAAGAAAGACAGACACTGATCTTTTGGCAGTTTCTTACAAGGCTCCATATAGTCTTACTATATGATCCAGTGATTGCATTCCTAGATATTTACCTGAATGAGATAAAAACTATGTCCCCACCAAAACCTGCATGCAGATATTAATTGTAGTTTTATTGATTGCCAACAATCGAAAACAACCAAGATGTTCTGTCATTAGGTGAAAAGTAAATAAACTGCAGTGCATCTGTACAAGTAGATATTATTCAGTGATGAAATGAAATGAGCTGTCAAGTCCCGAAAAGACATGGAGGAAACTTAGATGTATATTATGCAGTGAAAGAAGCCAGTCTGAAGAGGCTACATACTATGACTCCAACTGTATGACACTCTGAAAAAGGCCCAGGTATTCTACAAAGTAAAAGGATCAGCGGCTATCAAGAGCTGGAGGACAGGGGGACAGAAGGAACAGATGAAACAGATGAAACAATTTTGGGGGCAGTGAAACTATTCTGTATGATACTGAAATGGATGATATAGGACATTATACATTTGGCAAAACCTCTAAACTACACAACATAAAGTGAAGCCTAATATAAGCTATGCACTTTAGTTAATGTATCAGTACTGATTCGTCAGTTGTAAGAAATGGGCCACACCAGTGCAAGATGCCAATACTAAGGGAAAATCAGAGGAGAGGGAATATATGGGAACTCTCTGTATTTTCTCTTCAATTTTTCTGTAAACCTAAAACTGGGCTAAAGAAATATATAGCTTGGGGCGCCTGGGTGGCTCAGTCAGTTAAGCGTCCGACTTCAGCTTAGGTCATGATCTTACGGTTCTTGGGTTCAAGCCCCGCGTCAGGCTCTGTGCTGACGGCTCAGACCCTGGAGCCTGCTTCGGATTCTGTGTTTCCCTTTCTCTCTGCCCCTCCCCTGCTCTCTCTCTCTCTCTCTTTCTCAAAAATAAATAAACATTAAAAAAACTTTTTAAAAGAAATATATAACATTAATTTAGGAAAGGAATGCTAATCTCAACAAATACTGAGTGTTCAACGGGCTTAATAAATACTTACTGAGTAAAGTCACTAATTCAGCATGACATTTGGTTCATTTGGACACAGGGGCATCTCTCTGAGAAGAGATTGGTGCTTTTTGTTCATAGGGATGCTGGCACACTCAGCCAGGTTCCATGTGTGTGGTAGGCAGAATAATGGCCCATCACAGATGTCCATACCCTTATCCCCTGGGCCCATGGACATGTTATCCTACTTGGCATAAAGGACTTTGCAGATGTGATTAAAGTTAAGGGCCTTGAGATGAGATTATCCTGAATTATTCAAGTGGGCTCAATGTGATCACAAGTCCCCAAAAGCAGAAGACCTGTCCCTAGTCAGTGAGAGGGAGTATGATCAGAGAAGATGAGCTGAGAGATGCAACATTGTGACTGAAAATGAAGGGGGGCAGGGGTGGGCGCACCTGAGCATCTCAGTTGGTTGAACCTTCAACTTCAGCTCAGATTGTGGACTCACAGTTCATGGTTTCCAGCCCCGTATTGGGCTCCCTGCTGTCAAAGCCCGCGTGGGATCCTCTGTCTCCTCTCTCTCTGCCCTTCCCCCACTTGCAAAAATAAATAAACATTAAAAATTAACTTAAAAAAAAGAAAAGAAAATGAAGGAGAGGGCCACAAGTCCAGGAATGTGGGCAGTCTCTAAGAGCTGGGAAAGTCAAGGAAAGAGATTATTCCCCAGAGTCTCCAGAAAGGAACACATTAAGTAAGTCACAAGTACCAGAGATTGGAATGGAGAAGTGGAAAAGTCAAGAGAAGTGGGGTAAATAGGTGGGAAAGGCAGTTTATAATCTATCAACCAATGCAGTTTCCCATTTAAAAAAAAAAAAAAAAAAAAAAAAAAAAAAAAAAAAAAGCACTAACATTAGATAATACAGTGATGTAGCCGTGGGCCCTGCCATTGCAAACTCCAAAGCCTGCCTATCCTTGATGTTTGTGAAAATACCTCTGCTCCTAGTAATTCACCAGCCTCTGCACTTCAAGATGCTTTCTGTTTAAAATTCAGTGATAAAGCAAAGAGCTTTGCAGCAGAACTAGATCAATACCCCGTATCTCTAGAAGACAGAAAAGGTAAACCTCCACCGATCAGAGTTCTGATTTGCCTTTTAACCCTTCAGTCCTGTTGTGTGCACCACCAAAACTGCCCTGAGTGATTCACCTGCAAAGGATGCCACACAGTCTAGTGAAAGGTGATTCTAATGGGAAACGCTGAGATTTCTCTTTCCTAAGAGCTTTGCAAAACACTACACCAATTTTTTTCTTTCCTAGAAAATGTGCAAATTGTTCTAAAATATAATCACCAGACAGGTTCCTGTGAACACACACAAAAATAATGCACCCTTTTAAAAGTAGCACCAACAGGCTTCCTGCTCCATGGTGGGGGATGGGAGGATGTGAGACCTCAGTGGAGCAAGGCATTCACTTGTACGTATCCGTTTCTGAGGATTAGCACAGAGCACTGAAAACAAAATAAAGACATTACCCAATCAAAAAGGTATTTGACAACACATAAGGTCTTATTTTAGTATACAAATAAGCACTCTGCTTGATAGCAACTTGGTGTATGTGTAGTATGGTTTTGAGCTTTGTGAGATAAAACTATAAAGTAATAAGAGATCAAGTTTTAACAAAAATGCCAGGACTTAAACATTCTTAATACACATATCTCCCTCGAAGCAGAATCGTTGAAAGCTACTTAATTTCCATGATACTGAGGATCTGCATTCTGAACTCAGGCATATCCTTTTGATATAACCTCATCAGTTGCAGATGTTGGTACCTCGAGCAATGGATTTTGATTGCGCAAAGAATCCAAAGTCACTTGAAGCCCGGTTTGATTAGCAATGTAGGTTATCGATAAGGATCACACATTATGGATCAAAAACAAGGCTTCAAGGGGCACCTAGGTGGCTCAGTCGATTAAGTGTTCAACTATTGATTTCATCTCAGGCCATGAGCTCATGGTTTGTGAAATGGAGTCCCACGTTTGGGGCTCTGTACTGACAGTGTGGAGCCTGCTTGGGATTCTCTCTCTCCCCCTTTCTCTCTGCCCCTCCTCCACTCGAGCACATGTTCTCTCTCTCTCTCAAGATAAACATTTAAAAAAAAAAGACTATTAAAATTGCAGAGGACTCCAGAGAACTTCTGTTTATGTGAGTTCTAGCCATTGATGTTTACCATATTAGAAATTAAAACTGAGAAATGTCTAAAATGTTTGTTGATTCGTTTCAGAATGATAATAAAGCCACTACATGTTAATATAAATAACATACTTTTATATAAAAATGACTACATTTTCAGAGCAAAACAAAATGTAGTAAGAATAATGGCATGGTTTTGCATCTTTGCAAATCCCTTCAATACCTGGGCTAATAGAGGACTACCAGATTTTCATACCTCCTCCCACATTTAATCTGCTGTGTGTCACATGTTGTGCGTTCTGGAAAACACTCTGAGAAAATGAAAGTGAGGAAGACCGGTAATATCCTAATGTTACGATGAAAGTAGTTCTGATCTGACAGACTCCCTGGAAAGGTCTCAGGACCTCCAGGTTTCCCAGATCACATGGGAAAACCACTACTTTAAAGTCACACCTGGAGTGTGACCATAAACTCAACAGTGTGTACACGCATGTGTGTGTACAAACTAAAGCGAAAGCAAATACAGAATGAGATGGTCAGTAGCTTCTTCACATTGCCCTGATGTTCCTATTTATCCCTCTTCATGTCTCTAACTTCACTTCTAACTTCACAAGGTGCCCTAACGGGGCCTTGTGCTCATTTGCCCAGCACCTCAGCTGAAACCTGTCGCCTCCCATACTCCTCAGTTGTTCTCTGTGCCCTGAGTGTCCTCGTCTGTCAACTAACCGGGCACATTAGTCGGCCACAAGGAGGCCGCCGAGACCATCAGCTGCAGGTCTGTTGCTTAAGGAAGCCACTTAGTGCCTAAATGGGGTGAGGGCAGCCCAGGCTTTTTCACTGTTATTGTCCCTGATAACCCAATACCATTTTACTCATTATTTATTCCAAACACACAGACTGTGCTCATCCCAAAGTGACCATTGATATTACTCAGTTAGCAGATCAGCCATGGCAGACTGAGCCATCCCGCCACGAAACACCAGGGAAAGGGGGTTGGGTGGTGGAAGGGTGTGCATCCAGTCTCCAGAACTCCAAAAGCTGCAGACCAGCTCTCTCAGATAGCCCAGCGGGCATTTTTCAGAACTTTTGTCGACATGGTGGAAAGGTTTTGAAAATGAACATGTATGGGGCGCCTGGGTGGCTCAGTCGGTTAAGCGTCTGACTTCAGCTCAGGTCATGATCTCACAGTCTGTGGGTTCAAGCCCCACGTCGGGCTCTGTGCTGGCAGCTCAGAGCCTGGATCCTGCTTCGGATTCGGTGTCTCCCTCTCCCTGTGCCTCTCCCCTGCTCATGCTCTGTCTCTCTCTGTCTCAAAAATAAATAAAAACATTTAAAAAAAAAAAAAAAAAACTGTGATATCTTCTAAAAAAAAAAAAGAAAATGAACATGTGCTGGACCAAACATTTCAGGAGAACATTAGAGTTTTCAAAAAACACTTTCATCTCGGCACACATAAATTTAGTTCCCTCTGCGTTCTAGGCGCTGTTCTAAGTATTTGGTGTCTTAGTAGAAAGAGCACTCAACTGAGATTCCAGATATCTGGGGTCTGGTCCCCAGGTTATATCTAACTAGCTGTGTGTCCCCAGACAAATCACCTAATCTCTCTAATATCAAGATTGCACATAGGTAAAAATGAGGGCATTAAAACAAGTGAATTTGGGGTGCCTGAGTAGCTCAGTCAGTTAAGCATCCGACTTGATTTTGGCTTAGGTCGTGATTTCACAGTTGGTAAGATCGAGTCACAGAGCCTCCTTCTGATTCTGTGTCTCCCTCTCTCTCTGCCCCTCCCCCACTTGCTCTCTCTCTCTCTCTCTCAAAATAAATAAATAAACATTTAAAAAAAAGTGAACTCTAATGATCTTTCCATTCTAAATCTCTATGATCTTAAAGCGTGGTGGTAAGCTTCTTAAGCAAAAGAAAAGACATTTTTTGATGTGTGCAGAAGGAAGACTGCAGGGCCCATTTCTCCTATACGGGGGACTAAAAGGCCCAGGACTCCTTCAAGCGGTGTGTATGCCCACCCTGGGAATGGAGGTGTGGACAGACAATGCAGACATCATATAGAACTGCTTCCCAGGCCTCAGGAACTGGGGACCATGAGCATTCCCCACCTCCACCAAGTATGGCTGCTTTCCAGGGACTCTGCCCTTTGCGGTTCAGGATCTCATTATTCCCAGTGCTCCAGACGGAACACATGAAGCTCCCGTGATGCTGAGCATATGGCCTGGCTCAAGAAATGCTCCCTGCACAGAGAAATAGGACATGTCACAGAGACAAAAACACCTGGTTGCAGCCATGATTCTCGATGGAATTATCCTTATCCTTGAAACATGTGAGCACAGCTAATGTTAACCCTTCAGCTAAACATGAAAATGGTAGTAGCCTAGACCATGTTTCCCTGAATGACACTCCCCCCCTGCCGCCCTCAGCTCTGCCACATGCTCACATGAAATATCAAATTGCTTGCAGCTCATATTGAATAATGAATATGCCCGCCTCAGCCTATCACCAAGCCTTCAGCAGTCCGCCTGGGGAACTAGGGGAGATGTTAGAGGTTTGCAGGCCAAGCACAAAATTGAAGACAAGCTTGAATTAATAATTTGCTTATTTCTATATATGTGCTTCAAAATAAAGTGCAAATCGAATAAGGTAATAACAGGGCTTGGGAGGGGAAAAAAAAGAAAGCTTCCTTTTGCAAACTGCTGACACTTCAATTTCATTATCTCTCACCACCCTGAATGTGATTTGCAAATGTGCTCTCCCTATGTCATCATGTGGAAATGTCTTCAGGAAGAGCCAAAAATGAATGGAAAACAATTCCATGGAGCTTTGGGGAAAAAAAGAAATTAAACCTCTCATTTTAAGCTGATTTTCTTTAGAGCACCATTTTCTAAAATCGTGTTCCGTGGACCTCTGCATCTGAATCACCTGAGCATTCCTTGGAGATCCCAGGGAAGTTTTATATATTGTGTATTCCAGGTTACTTCAGCTTTTCCCCACATTGACAATCATGTTCTTGCCAATCACAGCTGCATACATACATCAGGAGCCATGTTTCTTGAACTATCATTTTCAGGCACATTTGCCCCTGTATGTTGGTGCCTAAAATTGTAGGTCCATTTACCTTTGTGTTTTTAAGCATTGTCTCCCTCACATCATAACCAGGCACTTGTAGAAGAATGAAAATAATGTATGTTTGAATCCAGTCCCAGGACCTTACCCTATCTAGTTCATCGGGGTCTTTTTCTGCAGTCTGACGATATTAGAAGGAGTAAAAGAAGTAGGAAGATGTGTACACACAACCAGAGACAAATTTAGATTAAAATATTGGAAGACTCACACCCCAAACAAATCCCAAAGGAGGAACAAGCTGAAGACATTCCTTATTTCCCAGTTTCCTTGAAACAGAGTCTTCTGTGAACAGTGTAGAGCAGCTCTAAGGAATCCTCTCTCTTGTGGTGGACAGTGCCTCGCAAAGATCACCAGTGTAAGATCAAGAAATTGCTCCCGTCCAACACACTTCCCCTTAGTAAAAGCGTTTCCTTCCTTCCTCCGCTCCCCTCATGACCCCTTCTCTGCCACTCCTCTGGAAGCCTTCCTGATTCCTTAAGATTGGGTTTGGTTTCCTTCCTACACGTTTCCATAGACCTTACCACTCTGGACTAAAACTGCCTAATCATTTTTCTATAATTTCACTAAAATATAACTCCTGTAACATAGGACCTCCGACCTGTTGGGGTTTGCATCACCAGTACTCTGTTCATTACCTGGAACAGATTACTGGTTGAATGATTGAACAAATCAGCACACTTAGACCAGCCTAACAATTCATTGTTATCCAGAGAAAGGAAAGGAAGGCAAGCAGAGGAAATGAAGATTGTAGATCTAGAGACTAATGATGGTGTATTATGTCTCCCACCTCTGGATTACTGGTTTGCACCCAAATTTGGTAGGTGACTTATAAAAACTGATATCAATAAATTCCCATTTGGCCATAGGTATTAACACCCCTCCAAGGGGCCGATATCCAAAGCCAGAGGAAATGAAGAATCACTGTTGTCCATTTTAATTGTCAATATCCTCCAAGACATAAATATTGGTTGGACAGTAGAGGCTAGCAATCATCTTTCCCCGAGAAGCAGCCTCAGCACCTCTTGGCAACTGCAATCCATGAAAACCCACACAAAAAAAAATGTGCCTGGGGATGTTCATTTTATATCACCTTTGTCTTTCATTAAGAGGCCCGGATGAGGACAAAAATGAGGAAGATGACCTAGCAAGATCGATGATAACCACCTTTCCTCTTTTGCAGGCTGACCCCTATATCTAAAAATTAGAAATTGATAGAGATAAGACTTTGTAATATAATCTTAGAGATGCTTTAAGAAGTAGAAGGAAAAAACAACACAAAATGCCATATGGATCATGAGACATTACAAGCTTTTGGTCAAGCCAATATCAAGTTCACTTAGTTCACTGTATTCACCCTGCTATTCAACCTAGGAACGCTGGACACATTCTTGTCTAATGATTAATGTGTCCTTCTCTAACACCACTCCATCTAATCGACCACCAGGAACTACTAATTCTACCTTCTAAATATCTCTATTTCCATTGCCAGTACCTTATTCCATGATTATCTATTGTCCACATTCTATATTACTTAGGTTAAATAATGCTTGCTACTTTAGCAAACAAGCGCAAAATCTGGGTGATTGAACACAATAAAAATGTATTTCTCCAACCAGCAAGGTTCAATGAGAGTTGGTGCTGGACCTCCTGTTGCAAACTGTTGTCCAGGGACCCAGACTCTTGCTATCCTATGGCTCCACCATCTTCTAGGGCTTTTGAGTCCTCTACTGGGTCTTCTGCTTCTGGCTAGCAGATCGGGGAAGAGAGAGAGCATAAAGAGTTGCCAAGCATTGAAAAGGCAAACATCTCATCCATTTTCATTCCTTGTTCAAGACTCAGCCATGGGGACTTACCAAATTGTGAAATAGCTGGAGAAGTAACCTAATTCTGGGCCACGGAGAGAAAAAAACAAACTAACAAACAAACTTGTTTATTGGCTAACATTGGCATTCTCTATCCACAGATCTCCTCATATCTGTCCTTGTCCTAACCACCCCTGCTCTAAGCCAGTCTTCATGCTGCAGAAAGAATAGAAAAAATTCTGATCCAGCTTAGAACCTTTCAATAGTCACCATTGCTCTTGGGATAAACACCAAAATCCTTCTTATGATGTATCAGTCGGCATGTGATCAAACAAGAAGAATCACCATGATAAAGAAAGAGATTCATCACAGGGTGTAGACACTACACAATTGTGGGAGCTGATGGAGCAGTCTGTGTTAACCATTGCCTCTGCTTCCAGTTCTGAGCCAGCAGTTATCATAGATCAACCAGACTGGTGATCAGAAGGCCAGCCAGATGTGGACAAGAGCAAGGACACATTGGAAACGTTGAGGATGAACTGGGATCTCAGGACAACTGGAAACTGCGAGGACAAACTGGAACCCATGTGTCACTCACCAACCCCAACCTCAACTTTAGCCATGGAGCTGAACACGTACTTGGCCAGCGCTTGAGGAAGCTGAAGGAAGAGATCTGGTGGGGGCTGCCCCACACCAGTGGGGTGAGCTGGCAGATCTCAACACACAACCTGCCATAGCACATGGAGCCCTGCACCAACCTTCAGAACACGAAAAGTGTGGCTTATGCTTCACTTCCGCCCTCCAAGTCTGCTACATGTCTCTTATGACCTACACTAAGCCAGAGCGATACAAGGAAAGGATTTCTGGGAAACATGATACAGCTTAGGTAAGCTGACATGGTTCAAAGTCACCACACGTGACCTGTAAGTCCTGGCATGATCTAGCCCCTACCTACTTCTCCATCCTCATCTGAGTGAATTTCTACCTTTTTCATTCCTTAAAGGTCACTCCCCCAGAAAGATCCCTTGACCAAGATCTTCTTTAAAAACACTCAGTGCCCTCTTAATTGCTTGCTCAGACTCTAACTTTACCATTAGAGTACAAGCTCCAAGAGGACAGGGACCATGTGTACAGTATGCACTACTATATCCCGGCCCCAAGCAGATGCCTACTACACAGAAGGCACTTGATAAAGACCTCACAAAGGAAAATCACTTGGTGTATCAACGGACCTCTCATTAGATACAATGCCAAGTAGGCCACATAGTATTGATACTTAGTCACTTTATTTTCAAAGAATCTCTAACGTAGGAAAAACAGCCACTTGAATGAGAATTCATTCCAAAATCTGACATCCATTTTCATTGTACCTCACCTAAATCTTTAATGCCTTTAAAACTACCCAATGCAGTTCCTATATAAGAGATATAGGCCACTAAATTATTATATATTAGCATCAAGGAAGATAAGTAATTCTCTCTTTTGGAGATTTATTAGAAATAGTACACAGCTAACATTTCTGCATTATATTAGAACCACCTGCCCAAAAGCAGGGAGATGGCTTCTATGACCCTTTAGGGAAATTCCCGTTCAATGAGCCTATCAAAGTTATTTTACTAGCACAGCTGTGTAAGATTAATCATCTTTGTGAATTCTTAATTGCTGTGGTCAGACAACCCCCAGAGAGTAATCATACACCGTGGCAGAATTCACGCTCCTTTTTCATTCTTCCATGATGAAGGAGAAAGAAAGAAGAAGCAGTAGCTCACTACCATTTGCTCATTAATTCATTCAAGAAATAATTATGGGTGTCTCCTGCAGGCTAAGGGCTAGGGATACGAAGATGGCTAAAGGAACTCAGAGTCTAGTGGGGAGAAAGGCAAGTAAACAGGCGAGGCTGCTGTCTCTTTAGAGGTATTCGAAGCTGACAGCTCCTATTTTAAAAGAAATAAGTGACCAACATATCATAGCAAGTACTCAGGAGATATAAGCTATGCGTCAGGCGCTGACATGCGCACTTTACTACTGACACAATGATTCCCAGTAACAACTCTGTAAGGTAGGTACTTTTATTATTCCCCATTTTCACAGATGAGAAGACTGAGCCACAGAGAGACTAAGTAACTTGCCTAGGGCCACACAGCCGGTCTCCAGAGCCCACTGATTTACCACAGTGCCACCCTGCCTCAACCTATCTTCCTACTCCCTTCCCTAATCCCTCTATGACTATCAGACCTAACGATTACAAATTAAGTTATCAGAAGTTCAATGATTCATTTTTAAAGTATAATGAATTATTAGTGTTTCAATAAAAATGGCATTTAAAATCTGTAGCGGGGTCAAATTTGTAAACTCTTCCACTTGTGAATCGAAATACCAACATGGTCTCAAAAGATGAATACAGATTATTCCCTGGGAGGAACCCCAGCCGCTGACCATGTCCCATCCCTGTCTGCATCTCTGCTTCTCCCTTTACCTGGGGCTAAACGATGAAGGAGTCCTCCGCTATACCCACCACACAAGTCACCACATTTTGCAGGGGAAAAGGAACAAAGGGCTGTCCAACAACTACACGTTAAAATAGTTTCTACTCTTCTCCTTCAGTCCTGGGACTTCCTCTGGCAGAGTCTGCTGAGAAACAGGCTGGCGTCAGCACTGTCCTCAGTGGAAAAGGGAACAAAGCATAGACAAAAAAATGTTCTTTTCATCCTATCAGGAGATGTAAAGAGCCATGAAAAAATCATTTCTTGTTTGATTTCACATTGCAATGGATCAGAATCAGCATCTAGAATCCTCTTGTGGTGGTTCCATTGCACTATCTAGTATATTCCCTCACCTGTCCAGCTCCATTGGTCCATACTGAATGCTATGGAAATGCTATGACATTTCCATGCCCCATTGGGGCAGCAGGAAAGACTTCACAGAAGATGCTGGCCTTGAAGAACATGACGTGGTAAATCCACTGGAGAATCCAAGTCGTTTCCTATGACTGAAGGATAGAGTAGTGGGTAAAACAGAGGGTGAGAGTGAGGTGGGGCATTCCTAGAGATGGGCATAAAGACATAACCAGGGGCTAGATCACTGAGGGTGTATAGACTTGACTCCAAAGGGTACGGAGAACTGCTGGAGAAGACCAACCAGGGAAGACTCCTCTGTCAGTAGCAGTACAGAGGACAGATATAAAGCCCTTTCCCTAGAACTTGTGTGGTGACCTCGCATAAGGGAATAGCCCTGCCTACTTAGTAGAGGTTCCACATTGCCCCTAATAATAATAGATCGAAATAAAAGATAAGAAGGGTCTTTTTTGTGTTTTCCTTTTCTTTAGCAATGATCATAGACTATATAGGAGCCTAAGGTTCAAATGTTAACGGCAAAACACAGTGGAATTCACAACTTCCAAAAGAGACTGTCTGGGGAAAGATTAATGGGAATTTGAGATCTGGCCATGAGAAATGAAGATTCTTTCTCAACTTTTTTATTAAGGAATAGATGATAGTCTTGAAAAGGGGCCCGACTGATGACAAGAACGTATCAGAAATGCTCAAACGACCTATATTGGGGATTCACTTTAAGATTGGGTAGGAGGACACAGAAATTTACAGGACCGTAGCCTGTCCTCTCTTCATGGTGGCATGAGCACAGATACCATGGGAGTACAGTGCATGGATCAACAGCAGCTTATGATCCTTTGTCTCATAACATTTGATCAGAGGAAAAGTTTTTATGATACTTTCCAGTACATAGTAGTTAAATTGAACAAATATTATGACCACAATAAAACACATTCTCATCACTGGAACATAAATCAGTAATTGCTACATTGTGAGGGAGTTTCCCCCACAAGTGCAGGGATGCTGCTAGCATCGATGAAGGGAGACGTTGAAAGGTAAAACCACAGCATCAAGTATCACCTAAAATCAAAACACCACAAAATTAAAACCTGTTTCCTCCAAGGCTTTAATGCAGCTTTCCAAGCTTTTACAAAAAGTTTTCTCCTCTCCAGCCGATCACGAAAAAGCCACCTACATAAAACCTACTAATAAGGACTCCAATGGAGAGACTTGTCATAAAATCAGGAATGTTTTGGAGCTCAGCGGAGATTCACTCCTGCCACACACAGCTTGGCAGCAACAACGCCACAATCCCAGCACACATGTTTTCAATTACAAACTGGAGATTTCTATCAGAGTCAAAATTAATTGTTTTATACCGCTGGTGTGGGAGAAACCCTTTGAGGAGAGAAAATGTCTACGGCTCACATGCTTGGACTTCTCGAGAAGATGCACCCCCACACATACCATGTCCAATTCAGGGACGGGAAAGTGTTGAGACTCTGGTAAAGTGAAATCTGTTGTGCAACTTTGGTTTGAATTCCTTGAGTTATCATCATACCTTCCTGAAACAGTGAAATCAAAGTTGCATCTCATGACAATCTAACAAGTACTTCTTGTTTATAGACTCTTTGGAGTATGGCAAGTTCTGGACATTTGGGACAACATCGAATGTTCACATTCTGCCCTTTCTAGGGCTTAAGGCAGTCCAAATAAAACAGCTCTGAAGGCAGTTTGGGGAGCTTCTAAGGAAAATGGGCTTGGGGAGTGATGCTTTTTCTAGATTTGGAGCCATATAGGGTTATGAATTTATAAGGTTGTTATCTCCCTTTTAAAAAAGATCTCATTTTTGTGGAATGACCCAAGATTGAGTAGTTTTGGAGAAGAATTTTTTTTAATTTTTTTTAATGTTTATTTATTTTTGAGACAGAGAGAGACAGAGCATGAATGGGGGAGGGTCAGAGAGAGAGGGAGACACAGAATCCGAAGCAGGCTCCAGGCTCTGAGCTGTCAGCACAGAGCCCAATACAGGGCTTGAACTCATAGACCGTGAGATCATGACCTGAGCTGAAGTCGGACGCTTAACCGACTGAGCCACACAGGTGCCCCCGGAGAAGAATTTTTTTAATTCAAGGGAACAAATTCCCCCCAAAACATGAAAAGTGGTAATTCACTTTGTAAATTTCTTTTTCTTTTTTTAAGCTAGAAAATACTGAACACTTACCATGTGCTAGCCATTCTCCTAAGAGATCACTCAATCCTTATAGAGCCCAGTAAGGTGTTCTTATTTTATAAGAGAAGAGGTTAAGGCTTAAGCATTTTAATTAAGTTTTTTGATACAACACAGCTAATGAGGCATGGTGGTAGGATTTGAACTCAACACTGTCTGGAAGTTTATTGCTCTGACATGGTGCTGCCTCATCAGAAATAACAATAGAAGACACACTGGTATGGGACCTCCATTTTCTCTCTATTGATGCATCGGGGAACAAAATTGCCTCATTACACCTAGCAATATCCATAACCATCATGCCTCTACTTTTTACCTATCACTTCAGTTATGTAAGGTACGTATTTCTAAGGGAGAAGTCACATTATTGCTTTTGCAATAAATATGTATAAATGAATAGATGTGCAAATGAGATCGCTTTGTCTTTCATCGTACCTTCTAAAACCTGACGCACAGATCACACCTGGGAACTTCAGACAACCAATGTGTTTTCTGGTGCTCCAGACAACCACCGTATTTATTACATATACCAGGAAGGGCACTGACTTTACTTTCTTACCTTAGCTTTTATAAGTCTATCTTTTTTCATAAAAGCAAACAAGGCATCGTTTCTGATACACACTGCAGAAATATTAATCAATTTTCAAGTTTGAAATAAGGAGCAATGAATTCAGCCTCATCCAAGTTAAGGGAGTAGGTGCAAGGAACCAGAGTTGAGGTGTTCTCCTGAGATTGATTGCTAACAATTCACCTTCAACACCAGTGCAAAGAAAACTGTACCTTTTCCAACACCCATTTTCTGGCTCTACCCAATTGCAATAGTTTACCACCTAACACAGAGTTAACCATATATAATACATTTTCATTGCCCCAGTTAATGCAGAAAAAGAGCTAGAAAATTCTCAGGGCAACCTGCAAGAAGAACTCAAGTCAACCTTGTAAAGAGTGCCTGTCTCTGGTTCTGTACTAATTGCCATGTAAATTAACAAAAAGCACAGCCCCAACCAGCAAGGAAAATGTTTTCTTCACAGACCATCAGCAAAGTCACCCCAGAAGCCTAAATAACATCATGCCTGTTTCTTTAGACAATAAAATGCCAAAGTTTTTCTTTTGCTGTCAGCAAATGATGAATACATGTGGTACCGATTATTTAATACCACTAGACCACCAGGGAAGAAGATTTAGGTGAACTGCGGCAGAACTATGCCATTTATTTTTATTACCATGCATTAAAAATTACGTTTACAGATAATTGTTTTTCTCCTTCCAATAAAGCAAGATAAAAAAAATCCAGAAGAATATTTAATAATACTGGACCACCAGGGAGGAATTTTAAAAGTTGATTTTTTATTGAAAAATTAGATTTGCTTTTTTAAAATTTCCAATTATTTTTAAGTGCAATTTGTGAAGAAATTATTTTAAACCAGGGCAGTATGAATTTTCTGCTGGGGGAGTGTCTCACAGATTAAGTTACTCTTTTACAAGGGTAATTTACCTAATCAAATCACCCCTCAGAACCATCCGTTTTAAAATACTTGTGTAACTGACTGAACGTTTTACAATTCTGTTCTGCCACACATTCTCATGGTTTCTATTAGAGTCAGTGTTTCCAAAATCCCCAGATAAAATAAACTCTTGATTTTTTTTTCCCAGTAGCATTGTACTAGATTGGGAAAAACTTCTATTTACCAGTTTCTTCTGAAAGGAAAATGAGAAGTAAAAGGAGAAGCAGTACCAGCAGCAAACTGAGAGAAGAAAAGGACAAAATAGAGGGAGGGGGAAAGAAAAAATCAAAAGGAAATTAAGTCAGGCTTCACACAACAGTTGCAATGATAATCTCTCTACACTTCAACTGGCATATTCACAGTTAGGACAGGAAGTAATTGTTTCTCTCTCCCTCTCCCTCCTCATCCTTCTCCTCCCCCCTCCCTCCCATCTCATCTCCCTGCCCCCCTCTTTCCCCAGAGTGCAGAACCCTACAATTAGAGGGGACTTTAGCAGCCTTCTGAGCTCATCTTCCATCAATATGAGAATGTCCTCCATGCATCCCTCACAGATGCCAGCCTATCATGTCAAAGCATTAGCTGATTTGCTTAAAAGGCAGGTCATTCTGTTGCCAGTGGACACCCCCGAAAGCGAGAGAAGTTCCCGGTCTCTCTGTCACTCTCACTTTGGGTCCTAGGCTGCTCTTTGAAGAAATGAAAATTGAAAGTAATTCTTGAGACAGTATAGCACACCAATCGGCCAGCCCTGCAGACTAGGCACTGCTCTGTCTTTTTACTAACTGTGTGTGACAAAAGCAGTCCCTGTGTTCTGGGTGAAATCAGTCAGAGAGGAAAAGGGACACACACACACACACACACACACACACGCATGCACGCACACCCCTACCTCATGTCTGGTTTTCCAAAAGGAAAGCTGCTTCCCAATTGTTCTCAGGATAGAAGAGACCAGGGCCAGACCCGGGCAAAATTGTAAAATCATTCAAGGACATCTTTGGCTCCTTCCAGTCCTACTCCAATTTGTAGGTTAAGATCTTAATTCCCTCATGGTATAGTTTGTCAAAATATCCTAATTGTATTAAATAAGTTTGTCAAAGAGTAGTTCAAATCACCCCATTTCTTGTGGAGTTTGTGCCTCGAATTACACAGAGCCTGTTCACATGATAATTTTCAGGATGGGTCTTGGTGACTCAGGTTTGTTACAGAATTACCAACATGCCCACATGTAAACCAGCAAACTCTATTCTGTGCCCAAAGCTGTGTCTGTCTTGAGAGGCCAAGAATGTTGACCTACGAGGTAGGACAACTTCTGATCACACAGTGATTTCTCTTGGTAACCATGCCACCTTAGTATAATTTCCTTTAATTTTAGGGACAACTTTGCTCCAATGGAAGTTAGCTTGCTGTGCTCTATTCCTTCCAAACCAGAGAAAGTACAGGCTGGCTGGAGATGGATCTGGTCAGGGCTGATCAGAGTCGAACTTGTTCTGGGGCACCTGGCTGGCTCAGTCAGTTGAACATCCAGACTCTTGATTTCGGCTCAGGTCATGATCCCAGGGTCATGGGATCCAGCCCCATGTTGGGCTGCACAGTGAGCGTGGAGCCTACTAAAGATTCTCTCTCTCTCTCTCTCTCTCTCTCTCTCTCTCTCTCTCTCCCTCTCTCTCCCTCTGCCCTCTCTCCTGCTCTCTCTACTCACCCCCTCTCTCTCCCTCTGCCTTCTCCCCTGCTCTCTCTCTCTCAAATTTAAAAAAAAAAAATTGAACTTGTTCAAACAGTGTGTAGGCCCCAGTCAGTGGGAGCAGCATGTATGTGACCATGGTAAGGTTGTGGAAGACTTTTGGGCATGGCCCCCTCACACCGGGCCCTGACAACAAACACTTCTGACTTCAGAGTACTTAATCTTCTCTGCTGCCATAAAGCCAAAAATAATGTACCTCTTTATTATTTCTCCCTATGGAGGAAATCACTTACCCTTCTTTTCCACTAGTCTATTCTTCTGGAACATAAGCCTTCAGATATCACTTCTCTGGTTCCCACATGCAGAGACACAGGAGCTCTGTGGCCCTCCAAGCAAAGGTTCCAAGCGAAGGAGTAGGGGGGTCAAATACAAACCTGATCTTGTCATGTCATTCTTTTGCTTAACACACTTCTGTGGCTCCCTACTGCCCACTGGGACACCCACAAACTCCTGCCATTGGCTTACAAGGCCAACCTGTTTGACCCTTTGCCCTCTCCTGTCTCAGTGCCTCACAAAATGAATCCCTCAGGTACTTGGATTTCCAAGGACTTAATGACCTACAAACTTCTGCATGTGCAGTTTCCTTGCCAGGCCTCTGCTAAGATTTTCTCCCCATCTTGATCAGCAGAAGCAACATAAAAATCTTCACAAAGGTAGAGCTCCAAGAAGGAAGTGAATAACTATTAGAAGCAGCATTTTATGTCTGGGACAAAAGTTCCCAGATTTTTGTGTTTGTAGGATTTCATTACCAGAAGAAAGCAAAGAAGGAAGAAGAGGCAGAGGAGGAGAAGAAGAAGGAGAAGGAGGAAGGAGAAGAGGAGGGGGAGGGGGAGGAAGAGAAGGAGGAGGAGAAAGAGGAGGAAGAGGAGGAGGGGGAGGGGGAAGAAGGGGAGGAGGAGGAGAAAAGGGGGAGGAAGAGAAGAAAAAGGAGAAGAAGAAGGCGAGAAAGGGGAAGGGGAAGTGGAAGGGGAGGATGAGAAGGAGAGGAGAGGAGGAAGAAGACAATAAGACAAAACCAAGGCAAGATGAGGGTTTCATACTGGCAATGTCATGCATGTGCAGAAGACAGGGAAGTCCCTGTGACTGCTCAGAGACTTCCTGTGACTGCTCAAAGACAGTATTTGCCTTCTTGGCCACCTTACTATGGCCTTGTAGACTTCAGGAGATGAAGGCGATTTGCAGAGAACAAATACCCTAGAGACCAGAGGAGTGTGTTGCTGGTCAGATACAGCTCATCCTTGCTTACTTCCTGGGGAGATCTGAAGCTGCTGAGTGGCCTCCCCCAGCAGGTTGGGGGGTACCCAAAGAAGGTATCCCATCAATTGACAAAGATATTCTGGATCTGCTGGTGTGCTGCTGGATGTCTGGTTCTCAGGTCCCCATCTGAATGTATGGGCCAAACACTTCCTTATAATCAGCCCGACACTGTTTCCATCTAGCATGCAAAAACCTAACATACGAGAACACAGCCACTAAACTGGAAATCAACTACAAATGAACTGATACAGCAATAAAGCTACTACAACAATAACAAAAACCAATGTGCTTCACATTTGAATGGTGCCTCCCAAGTTAAAAGACTTTCACAAATATCATCTCACTTGAAGACATAACCTTGCCTCACAGCCCTGCTATGAAGTAAGTGATCTTCTCCCCACATCGCAGGTGAGAAAACTGAGGTTTGGAAGCGTAAATGACTGCCTGAGGGCCACACAACTCACAAACAGAGTCAGTGCTGGGTGTCAATGTCCTCACATCAGTTCCTATGCCCTTTCTGCTAGACTCTGCTGATTTTCACCAGAAATGAAATCAACAGCAAAGCAATCAAGTAGAGGTTTAATTCTCTGATTCAAACTCAACTCAAACTCAGTTCAACGAATGTTTGCTCAGCTTTAACTCTGTGCCTACACATGGCAACACCCCAAACATCTCTTAAAAAGCGTAAGACCCCTGGGCGCCTGGATGGCTTAGTCAGTTAAGCGTCTGACTTCAGCTCAGGTCATGATCCCACGGTTTGTGTATTCGAGCCCCGCATCGGGCTCTGTGCTGACAGCTCAGAACCTGGAGCCGGCTTCAGGTTCTGTGCCTCCCTCTCTGTCTGCCCCTCCCCAGCTCATGCTCTGTCTCTCTCTGTCTCTCAAAAATGAAAAAATGTAAATATATATATATATATATATATATATATATATATATATATTATCATGAGACCCCCCCCACAGCATTCAATTGTCCAGACTCCTATTTTATTAAAACAAAATTATTATGCAAAATAGTTCCAAAAACTGAGGCTATTCTAATGCTTAGCATTAACAAATTAATGTGCTGAACATACATACACACAATTACAACGACTGGATATAGATAAGATTTGGACAAAATCTTAGTAGGTCAAGGTGAGACCTTCCTGGCCCTTGGGACAGACTCTACCTGTGCCAGGAAATGCCTAATTTGCTAGAGAATCCAAACATTGTTAGACTCTAAAATGGATTTTAAACAAAGAGATAGGACTTCAGAGAACTTTTATTAAATTCCCAAATTGCCTAAGATTCACAATTAATAAATGCCAATGGGCATCAAAGAGCACTAGGTTAGGAGTCTAGGGACATAGGTCCTGGACCCAAATGTCCCGCGGTAGCCAGGAAACCATGATGAAGCCCCTAACCTCCCAGGGCTCAGTTCTCTCGTCTGTCCATCCATTGCTGGACTGTGCTATGGGAGATGTTTATAGCTTCATGTTCTATGATTTGAGTGCCCATCCCTGGAGAAGCTCCTTCCTGGTCCATGAACTAAAACTAACGATCGCTTCAAGCAAGCAAGACCATGAAACTGTGTGAGAAAAAAGAGAATGTGCAACTCCAAAACAAACAAGCCCTGACTTCAGAGACCAAGCTACACCAAATAATGGGAAGTGGCAGTAACTCGTGGGCTCACTGCACCCAAAAGGGCATTTCCTTTTACATGATACGTGGGATATGTGAAAATGGTGAATTTTCATAAACACCCACGCACAGAAATTTCCAAAGCAAACATTCTTTGGAAATAAAAACTGCAGTCCTAGATGTCATCATCTTGCCTGGGCTGTGAGTCACTCAGGTGACTGGGCCCCCACAGGGGGCTTAAGAAATCTTAATTTACCCAAAGATGCTAATCAAGCCTAGAGGCTTAAGAGTCATGAGCTTGTTGATGTGCTGTGTTTGTTTTAAATCAGACCGCCTACTTGGTGTGAGGCTGATCTCTGTTATTAAATCCCCTTTTGTTCTGCGTGTACACCCATCAATCTTATTTTACAAATCAAATAGAGAAGGGATAGCATGTTTATAATTAATCCCTGTAAGCTGTTTCCAAATATCTAGTCAGTTGCCCTATACAAGTGCGCCCATAAATATCCTTTAGTTATAAAGTGAAGCTTATCTTAATGGTATTTATAATCTCTTTTGCAGTAAAACAATGGCCTGTAATCTCTTCTGGTTTTAATATAATTTAGACTATGGAATTTGCTTTGAGTTAGAGTATTATACAGATTATCTTGATTGTATCCAAGACTGGATAGTCTTATCTAAAATAAGGAAAATAATCACTTATTTTTTTTAAGTTTTTTTTTTTAACATTTATTTATTTTTGAGAGACAGAGCGTGAGCAGAAGGGCAGAGAGAGATGGAGACACAGAATCTGAAGTAGGCTCCAGGCTCCGAGCTGTCAGCACAGAGCCCGACGTGGGGCTCGAACTCACGAACTGCGAGATCATGACCTGAGCTGAAGTCGGACACCTAACCAACTGAGCCACCCTGGCACCCCGAAAAGAATCACTTATAACCAATGCCAGCTAACTTTAAAAATTCCAAACTCATAAATATATCATCATTTGTGTTACTAGTTTGGAAATCAGTCAGAGAAATCAGCCAGACTGTCCCCCAGTATTTATCTTCTCCTTCTCCCTTTTAGAGGTAGATGCCCTATTAGGTTCTGGCCAGGCACAAACCCAACCAGATAGAGACTATATCTCTCAGCCTCCTTTGCAGCTATGTGTAGTCACATGACTAAGTTCTTACAAACAGGACATGAGCAGAAGGGATGTGTGCAACTTCCAGCTCTTGGCATTTTAAGAAGTCTGAATATACACCCTTCTCTCTCCCCTTCCCATTGCTAGGATGTGGACACGATGCCAGCTTCAACCAGGCAGACATGAGCAACACTTTGGGAACAGAAGTAACAGGAGAGTAGAGTCTCAATCCCCAGATGATACTGGACCCCTGCCTTCCCGTAGGCTATTGTATGAAATAGAGATTGACATCTATCATCTATTTTGACTGAACATTGCATTTTGTTACAGCAGTTTAGTAAATACTCAAATGCAGAAATACTAATTTAACCTTTTACTGTATAGCCCCTTTCCTACAGAAAATTGTACTCTCCCATGTATTTTTCTTACTATGTGGAAATTCAAAAAAGTAAACATTTAAATCTGTATTATATGTACATAGTGCAGCAAAGTGAGGGTTCTGAAGTCAGGGCCCCAGAATTCAAATATTGGCCACTTTCTAAGCTTTATGTAATTTTGGGAAAATTACTCACCCTTTCTAACATCAGATTGGTCATCTATAAACATGTCAGTGATAATGCCTACGTCATAAAGTTGTAGTAAGAATTGAGTGATAATGCACATTGAGAACATGGTAAGTTCTCAGTAGGTGTTAGTTCTTATGATAATGATAATGTTGTTGCTATGTTTAAGTGACCAATTTAAGAAGCCATATAGGAAAAAAAGTATTGTGGAATATAGCTTCAATTTGTCCAGACTCAGATAAGCCAAACCAAAACTGATGATGCAAAATAGAAAACAAACAAACAAACAAAAACAAAAAGTTGGGTTTTTTTACTCATTGCCTTCCTCCTCTTTTCCCCCAATGAAGCACCTCTTCCCCAGAGTTATTGCTTGTTTCTAACCTGTCAGTCAAGCAAAAATGGATATGTTCCCATCAACCCACAAGTTCGCCTAGGTATTTTTATTTAGAGTCTTTGTTCAATATATTCTAGGTAAGAGAGGTAACTGGTGGGGCTCTTACTAAATTTATATTGAAACTTATATTGTCATTGGTCCTTCTTTCTGCCCTGCTATTCAGTTATCATGCATTGTCCTCAAACCCTCCAGCCCTCTTGGATACTTGGCTTGAGGCACAGAAACACATATTAGCTGTTCAGGAGCTCAGCACACAAGGAGTGGAAAGTGTTGAAGAGGACAGAGAGAGAAGTGGTATAATGACCAAACACGGGCTATCCCAGCCCTGGGGCATCAGGAAGTTTGGGGGTGGGAGAGGCAAGAGGAAAGAGACAATGCTGGGAACAATGGAAAACTGGTCTTTATAAGATCCATAACACTCAGTTTTAGGGGGGTTGTTGATGACAGTGGTAAAAATGAGGGAAGATACATGCTGTAGAGTATTAGAGTGAATGTTAACATAGATACCAATGACAGACCCTAGAGTAATGAAAGCAGAGGAGAAAATCCAGATTGCAGAGTTTTATAAATCATAAAGTGTAAAAAA
Source organism: Neofelis nebulosa (assembly GCF_028018385.1). NCBI lineage: Eukaryota > Metazoa > Chordata > Mammalia > Carnivora > Felidae > Neofelis > Neofelis nebulosa. The sequence goes on along the minus strand of NC_080783.1, from coordinate 56,752,284 downwards.
TGAGGCATTAATTAATAAGAGTGATGATGATGATGATGATCACTGAGGCAGACATCTTTGACAATAGTGCCCTGTCCCACTCCTCCCTGGGTCAGCCGGCTGGCTGGGAGCAATGGTGCTCTCTGAGTCCTACATTATCGCTCCCCTCTGGCCACAGTTGATTAAATGAATGGAAACTTCTAATCCAAGATAGGCCCATCAGATTCCTTCTCTAGGATATATTATTCATTTACTCAATATTTGCTTTCCACTTCTGGCTATGATAGAACAGACTTGTATCTAACCAACTCTCTCACCAAGAACAGCCAAACAAGTTAAAATACCAAACCATGGGGCACCTGGGTGGCCCAATCAGTTGAGTCTCTGACTCTTGATTTCTTCTAGTCAGGTCCTGATCCCATGGTCCATGGGATCTAGCCCTGCATCAGGCTCCACGCTAACAGTGCAGATCCTGCTTGGGATTCTCTTTCTTCCTCTCTCTCTCTGCCCCTCCCCTGCTTGTATGTGCTTGCTCCCACTCTCTCTCTCTGTCTCAAAAAATTAAGACATAAAATAAAATAAAATAAAATATTAAACCAAAAAAATTAAAGTAAAATAGCCACCAAGGTAGCAAGACCTGAGATCTAAGATCCTAGAGAGCAGGAAAAGAAAGCACGCACACATTAGCCTGACATTCAATAACACTTTTCTCCGTGAGACATTTTATTTATTTTTTTTTTAAATTTTTTTTCAACATTTTTTATTTATTTTTGGGACAGAGAGAGACAGAGCATGAACGGGGGAGGGGCAGAGAGAGAGGGAGACACAGAATCAGAAACAGGCTCCAGGCTCCGAGCCATCAGCCCAGAGCCTGACGCGGGGCTCGAACTCACAGACCGCGAGATCGTGACCTGGCTGAAGTCGGACGCTTAACCGACTGCGCCACCCAGGCGCCCCTCTCCGTGAGACATTTTAAATAGTGGCCAAGAGACTGGAAAGCTGAGAAGAGCTTTCTGCTTTCAGTTTTCTGCTACTGACACACACACACACACACACACACACACACACACACACACACATCAGAGTTCCGGGCCCACCAAGAATAAGGGTCCTGGAAACACCCCTAAACTTTCCACTGGAATCACTGAAGGATGACACCCTAAGAATAAGAGCTTACTAGTACTGGGGGAGATCCTCAAGAGCACATGCCCACCATGTGTCCCCTGAGCTGGATCTGGGCATTCAGAGGCTCCTTACCCCCCACCTGGTCCTTAGAATGTACCCACTGCTGCCTTCCCCATTCTCAGAAGCTTCCCCAAGGATACAGCCTTGAGACAGTGATGTGGTGTTGAGACCATCTGGATAGTCTACATGACAGAACCCAGTTAAGGCTTCGGCATAAACTTTTCAGATTGGGCAGAGAGGTGTGGAGATGCACTCCTCTTGCAGCCACCGAGACGAGCCTCATAAGTTCTCTTCTTATTTGAACCTGCCACCTACCAGTCTGGAGTGGTCTGCTTCTTTCTTCCCCCTCTCTCTGCCCTCAGCATAAGGGAGCTGGTTTCAGATTATACCCAGGAAGCTTCCGAGGAGGTGGTGAACCAATAACTAGAAACAGTCTCTGTAAAGACTGAAACACAAATTTGAATTAGCTCAATCTCAAATTGGATTAAGGTAATTAGCCTCTATCCTGTTAGTTTTGTCCAAGCATCAGCAGCGAAAGTATATCCTCTCTGGGGAATGATAATATCCAGGACTCCAAATGATCTCTTCAATTTTTCATATGCCATGTTCAGCACTCAATAGGAGACCATTTAGTTAACCCAAGAGATGAAAATATCGAAGACAACAGAAAATATAGGAGACAACAGATGAAAATATAGGAGACAACATCAGGAGATCCAGATATTGGAGTTAAGATTTACTCACCAGTTCACATGTCATAAACTGTGCTAGGCAATGAGAATACACTGATGAGCAAAACAGTTATGACTCCTGCCTTCATGAAGCATTAGTCTGCTGGAACAGATCAATAATTATCCCTCATTTGAAGAGGAGAAATAAGGATGCCAGGGTAGCTCATGATCTCACAGTTCCTGAGTTCCAGCTCCGCGTTGGGCTCTGTGCCGACAGCTCAGAGCCTGGAGCCTGCTTCGGATTCTTTGTCTCCCTCTTTGTCCCTCCCCCCTCCTCCACTCACGCTCTCTCTCTCTGTCAAAAATAAATAAACATTAAAAAAATTTTTTTGAAGAGGAGAAATGAAAAGTCAGTGAGAGTCCATTTGATGGTCTTAGGCCTGAAATCATGAGATCATCACAAGTGGTGGCCAGACTCTGTGCACGCATAAATTTTGAAGGAGAAAAACCTGAGAGTCTTGCTAAGAAAGCTTGTCCACCACAGAAGAGAATAGCATAAAAGGAAAGCATAGATGCAAAAATATTTAGGCCCAAATAGAGAGCCAGAAAGATTGAGAGTGGCTTCCTGATGGCTTTCTAGTTCCCAAAAAGCCCAGCTACGTTTCCCATAACTGGGTTCCATGAGATTAACGCTATACCATTTTAATCAGCACTACTTTGACTTAACCTTCCTTAAGTGGATTTCTGTTCCTTGCAAACAGGATATCTGACAAAAAGACAGGAGCTGTTTATGTGACCTGGGGACTATTATGCTAACTGCTATGCTGCAAAAAAGGGAAGAGAAATCAGTTAAATGTGTTGGATTAGGTTGTTATGAATTTCATCTGGTTATCCTAGAAAACTGCATAGGTATGATTGCATTTACCCAGTATAGTCATATGATGAGAATGTAAAACAATGAGAAGGAATAGCAGGTACCAAGCAGTTGTGACTGAGCCCCAACATAAAACTCCAAATAAGTCAAGTTACCTTCCGGACAAATGAAAATCTAAATGCAGTATTTAAACAAGTTTTATGATGTTGCATTCACAATATATGTGCACAGCATTTTTAGCCGTGTAGTTGTTCTTTTTCTTTTTTTTTTCTTTTTTTAAATATTTATTTTTGAGAGAGAGACAGACAGAGCATGAGGAGGGGTGGGCAGAAAGAGACAGAGACACAGAATCCGAAGAAGACTCCAGGCTCTGAGCTCTCAGCACAGAGCCTGACGCAGGGCTCGAACTCATGAAGCATGAGATCATGACCTGAGCCAAATTTGGTCACTTAACTAACTGAGCCACCCAGGCGCCCAAAATTGCTCTTTTTCTAAAAGCATTTTATTTTGTCTTATCTGTGCAAATTCCTGTCTTTTGCTTCTCTTCCTTCCATTATGGATCCAGGTAGAATGCCCTTCTATCCAAATTGCACATATTCAAAGCAGTCCAGAAAGAGAGTGCAATGCAGAGGCAGACAGAGCAAGGGTACATGAAGGAACAGAATCCATTGGGGAGATGTGCAGGATGGTGAAATAGTACTTGGGGTTCAGCAGAACAAAACCAAAAACTAATTTAAAAATAATAACTAGAGAACACTAGGCGTATTTAAATTCCAAGAGCCAGAACTTCAGTACTCTTTTGAGACTTTGACCAAATATCCTCTGGCGATGGTAATTATGTTTTCTCTTCACTTTTGGCTTGTTTGCAAGTAGGTTAGATGATGTTCACTTACAGGTTCATGTTATTTACGTTTATTTATGGGTTCATCTGTACATCTGCACATACATCCACAAACACCTACAGTATATGAATTTCAATCAAGTGCTTAAAAACAGAAATGTCGTCTGTTGGTGAATTCAGCATAGCACAGCTTAGAATTTCACCCATAGAAATGTCAGGTCCTTCTTTCCTCATCCAAATCCACAAAAATGAAACAAAAGAACCAAGCCTCACTAAGTAAAATGAGCTAAAATTAGCAAGCAGCAAAGATGATGCCAGTTGCCCCGGGCAACAAATGGTTGATGGATGGAATAATTAAGATCGACAGTAAACTAATCTCTGTTCCTTTATTGAAAACGAAGTCCCCTGAATCAATTAGCCTTGTCATGGATACCTTTTATAAAACAGCTATGACATCCCAACCACTTCTCTTTGTTTACGGATTTGCCCATCCTTCAATAAGTGCAAAAACTAATTTCAAAAGCACCAAGAGATAATAATGAAAGATTCCGATACATTAGGCACTGCACAAACAAACATAGCCACAGCCCTTGAAAACTATAAATATCACAGACAAACTAGGCCCAGAAGACTTCATGGACATTCTCAAAGGCACGATACTGTCAAAGTTTTGCCGCTAAGAAGCTTAAAGCCATTCTTTTGCAGACCATGCATGTACCTGTTAGAATTCAGATCCATTGGCCAACCCACATAATAGGGTTGGGAGGACAAGAGGTGTCAAAAGGAGACTTCTAGCACTCATGCAGTCACTTTGGGGTCAAGAAACAAGAAAGACATGAAGCTGAAAGGATGGTGTTGGGGTTGGGGGTGGGAGCTGGGTGGTGGTCGTGGTAACAGTCTACACCAAATAGATCAACATGCAGCTACTACAATCATTACCCTAAAGTTAGGGGATAAATCAAAATTATCAGAGATGGCCAGAAAGAACTACACTCTGGCTTCTAGTGTTTCTGTGACCTGAATTTAAGCAATGGCTGCTACAGTCCCTTGAGAAGCTGAGGGACTCTGCAGTTAATCAAAGGGCTAGGGGCAGAGGATTATGACTTAAGCATAAAACCCTTCTTGAGTTATTTTTATAGAAAATTCTGCTCATTTTATTTGTCTTCTCTCCTGCTTCTTTTTCAGAACAGCAAAAGAAAGTCAGTTAATATTTCTTTGATGATGTGGGTTCATGTAGTGCTTTGAAAGCAGTACTTCTGAATATCCTGGTTGGATACATTTGAGAAATACTGTTTTAAACAGAGTTTAAGGGATTTCTTAGTTACAGAACATTTCAAAAACATTTAATGTGAGTCTATGAATTGAGAATAGAGTTGAAAGTGACATAGTACATAGTGTTTCTAAAACTTTTGAGGCACAGAATCCTTTTATCAAAAATACGTCATGGAACTATTTATTCCTCAAAATACACTTCTAGAATTTCTATTTGAGAACATAAATGTAAATATGAAAGGCTCATGAGAATAGGCAGAATAGATATAACCTAAGGTTATATCTTGTAAAACACCCATTAAAAACATATATGCCACTCTTACTTTAATAAAGAAAGGAAATAGATTGGAGCTATCCCATAAAGAAATTTTCCTTTTCGGGGCGCCTGGATGGCGCAGTCGGTTAAGCGTCCGACTTCAGCCAGGTCACGATCTCGCGGTCCGTGAGTTCGAGCCCCGCGTCAGGCTCTGGGCTGATGGCTCGGAGCCTGGAGCCTGTTTCTGATTCTGTGTCTCCCTCTCTCTCTGCCCCTCCCCCGTTCATGCTCTGTCTCTCTCTGTCCCAAAAATAAATAAAAAACGTTGAAACAAAAAAAAATTTAAAAAAAGAAATTTTCCTTTTCTCCCTATAATAGTCAAGTATCAAAAACCAAATCTTGGCAAAAAAATAAAGAAAATGAAATGAAATGAAATAAAAGCTTGGCAACTTAGGCTATCTAATTACCTGATTACTTTTTAAAATAAGATTTTATTATAACAATAATAACAGTGGCAAATTTTTAAATTTTTTTAAAGTTTATTTTTGACAGAGAAAGAGAGACAGAGCATGAATGGGGGAGGGGCAGAGAGATAGGGAGACAGAGAATCCAAAGCAGGCTCCAGGCTCCAAGCTGTCAGCACAGGGCCAGATGCAGGGCTCCCACTCACAGACTGTGAGATCATGACCTGAGCTGAAGTTGGACACCCAACTGACTAAGCCACCCAGGCGCCCCTACAATATTCATCTTTAACTTATCATAGTCTACCTTCCACCATTATGCAACTTCTTTTTTTAGGTTTATTTATTTATTTTTGAGAGAGAGAGAAAAAGAGAGCAGGGGAGGGGCAGAGAGAGAAGGAGAGGGAGAATCCCAAGCAGACTCCACACTGTCAGCACAGAGACTGATGTGGGGCTCGAACTCAGGAACGGCAAGATCATGACCTAGGCCAAAGTCGGGACACCTAACCGACTGAGCCACCCATGTGCCCCGTCGCTGGCAAGTGTTTATATGTAGATATATGTGCTGTATGTGTGTGTGCTGCAATTTTAGTTTACAGAATTTTATCACTTTGCTCTAAAATGAAAACGTGAAAGTTTTCACATCAAAGCTAAAACCAAGTGGTTCTGACTTGCCCCCCGAAAGTTAGCATCTATCACAAATACACTAACCCAGGGCATAGGTAAAACGTCATTATTTTCGAGGTGAACATAGACACAGTAATCACAAGAGATGGATAAAGTAGGCTGGGGCCATTTTACCTTCCAACAGAGAATAATAAAAGAGAGTAATAATAGATTTTGCCTCATTGTAAAATTAAAACCTTTAAAACCATCACTGATGGGAGTAGGGTGTTACACTTTATTTTTTAAATAAACACTTATTTTATGCAGATTTAAAAAGTGATATATGCTCACTATGGAAAGTCTGGAAATCACTGGATATTATTAATAGACACAAGACTGAAATAGATGCCCAAGCTTGCCACCAACCATGGGCATTTTGGTGTATGTCTAACACCCATTGTTTCACAGGGTTTAAGATCATACTTGTATATTTGACATCATGCTTGTTTCCTTCATTTATTAATGATCTGTGGCATTTTACCATGCCTTCAAAACATGTTTGAAATGGCTGGCTGTGGTTTCCCAAGACTTTAACATGCCCATTACAAAGAGTGTTAGGCAACAGGGGGCTCTGTTTTCCTCCTCTCCTAAGACCTCACCTTGGAGAAACCTTCCTGGCTAGACAGCCAGGATCCTGCTGTCGGTGGACAGACGAGCTTTGAAAGCCAGGCCACTGAATATTCACTACACACAACAAGCATTTTCTTTTACACAGTCAATTCCAAGGCCCAAAGCTGCATTTTCCTCTCAAATGCAAATGTAAAATGTACCCGTAGGCCTAAAACACTATTTGCTTTTGCCAACTCACCAAATGCAGGAATCATCTGTGCGATGGCCCAAGACAGACATGGCTGAAGTTCCCTTATGAGCACTGTGCTGTTACAGACCCTCCATGTTGCAGGAAGCACAGCCCGAGAAATCTGTGAATCACAGGGAAGAGTTTTACTACCCATAAGTGATATGTGTCTCTGGTGGTTTAAAGTCCCTCTTTGTAAATAAATACATCCAGTGGTGAAAAGAAAACAAGTCTGCTTATATTTTTCCTGTGATTATGGGTCCCATCAGAAGTGATACAAAAATTCTGTTATCAGTATAGGCGGGGGTAGGGAAGCTTCCACCAACCACTCGAAATGCCACCAATTAACTAGAATGGAGCCGTCTCTTGCAGAGAGAGGGCGGTTCAAGCTGACTAGGCTCTCCTCCTGCCTGGTGGGCTGCGGCTGGAGAACTCCAAACACCTTTTCCTGGGGTCAGGAAGAGCCATCAGTAGGAAATAACTTTGAATCACTACTCGTGTGGGCTGGATATGAACCAGCCCCCTTTGAAAGGCCGATCTGGACAGAACAGCACTAAACTCCGGGCCCTGCCAGCCTCCCACAGCCAGGCTGCTGACACTTTTATTTGCTGGCATTTACAATGTTGCAGCAGCTCAACGCTGCTAATGTGACTGCTTCCAACACAGCACTTAGGCAGGACTTCTGAGAGGAAAGCAAAAGGATGCTTCTCTAGAGTAAAAGGCCTCCACCAGGCCTGTTCACACAAAAGGGTACTGCATTGACTTAAAAGCAAAAGCTTGGGACTGGTTAGTGTTTTCTGCTTCACAAACAATGTGATTACTTGTCACACACACACACACACACACACCCATTAAGGTATTTATCGTTATTTTTTCCTTCTACTTGTAATGAAGAAAAGCAATCTGCCATTTAAAACCACAGCTGCCTCTGAAGGAAAATGGCCGTGTTCAAGGAAGAATGAACATCTGCTAACGCTGGAGACGGCCCAGTCATTGGAATGAGCACATAGAGGGTGTCAATCCAGTCTGGAAGTCCGCCTGAGGCAGAGGAGAGCTTACGTTTGCTGCAAGAGACAGAGGGAAGAAGGGGGCATTTCCAGCCGCCATAGCACAGAGAAATGCAGAGGTGTGGACCGTGGAAAAGCAAAGGCACAGGGGAGGAAGGGAAGGGCTGGCAAGAGAGCCAAAGGCCAGAGCTCTCTGCTGGAGAGTGCACTGGGGAGAGATCCTGATGGCGGGAGGGAGGAGAGGACTTTTCCCAAAAGGGATGCCTCATTTCTCTGCTGTGAGGTAACCATGGGACCTGTCAAACTTCACTGCGGACTCTGCTAAATGCAACAGCCTTGTTTATGTAGTTGATCAGGAGGGCTAAGACTTACTGAGACCTACTATGTCTTAGACTCTCTGTACTTCCCAAGTACAAATGAATTGAATCCTTACCAAGGTATCTCGAGGTACATGCTGTGATTATCACGATCCTTCCCACTTAGCAGTTGAGGAAATTCAGGCAGAGAGAAGTTAACAGGCCAGTAAACGGCGGGGGTGGGATTTGCTGTTGCTCTTATTTTATCAACGCCAAAGTTTTATCTGTACAGAACAAAGTATGAAAAGTCATATTTAAATGTCCTCTGAAACCCAAAACACCCACATCGGTTTCTCTGCTATGTATGTTAAAGTGCTTGACATCACATTACTTTTTATTATTTTTTATTTTTTCATAAAATATGTATTTGTTCTCACATAACAAAAAGAAGAGCTCAAAGAAGACTTTTTGTGTTGATATCATTTAGCATTCTGAATTTGCAAAGTAAAACCGTCACAGACCAAAACCTTTTCTTTTTTCTCCAGCTGAATTGGAACTGTCTAACCAGGAATGCACATGACTCTAATACCCTCAAACACAATTTTAATTTTGTGTATGCCTATGTCTGTATGTTCGTGCATGTAAGCTTGCATCTCAATACTCTTTAAATTTTTATTTTATGTTCAGATGAGGAAAAAAATCCAGTTCTGATGAATTGTTAACAGTACAAAGAAACACAATATAATTTAAATGCAGATATTGGGGCACCTGGGTGGCTCAGTCGGTTGAGAGTCCAACTCTTGACTTTGTCTCAGGTCATGATCCCAGGGTCGTGGGATCAAACCCCACATTGGGCTCCATGCTGAATGTGGAACCTGCTTAAGAGCCCCTCTCTCTCTCTCTCCCTTTGCCCCTCTTCCTTGCTCGTGCACTCTCCCTATCTCTCACTCTCAAATAAATAAACAAATGCAGAAATGTTCATTTTTTAAAAAGATACACAGGGTTCAACTATAACACGGAGGACTTTTTTTTCTGTGTTTAATACCTTCATTTGACTGATAACAGGAACCCCTTTCCATACCTCTCTACTGTCAACAATATTCCGTTTGGGATAGACTAGAGCCACACACAAATACATTCAGGAAATTGGATCAAGCATGATTTCCTCCCACATAACACAAGAATGCCTTGAATTCCTCAAACAAAGGGAAACCTTTTGATACACTTTTTTTTTTTTTTTAATCTGGTGTCAACTGCTGAATGTGATACATTTCTAGAGCTAATCTTTATTCTATCCTTGAAAGGATGATCAACCCAAGGAAGATCAGGGAGGATGAGTTTCTTCTTGCATTCCTCTGATCTCATCATCAGCACAGCATGGCAAGGGTAGGATTTTAGCTTAGATGATGGAACTGCAGGACCACATGCTTAACCACTGCACCATCGTAAATTAAGGGACAAAAAGGAAATTGGGGCTGGAGGTGATAACCCCTGAGAAACAGTCAAAATGCCTGAGACAAGGGCATTGAGCCAGTCTTCCACAGATCTTTCTGAGTAGGATGGTCAGAGCTGATGTCTGAGTTACATACCCTTCCTTTTATGTTGATTCATTGATTCCACATATATACAATGAAGCTCCTACAAGGTGCTAAGCAATGCATTTCATATGAAGAAAACTATGAACAAGGTAGGTCTGGCTCTTGCTCCCTAGAATTGACAAGTTAAAGGAGAAAAAAGAAAGATGGTTAGTCCATGGCAATCAATATCATATAAACCTGCTATGATAAGGGCAGAATATATAGGAGGGGCTCCTAACCCAGACTTGGAAGGCCTGGCAAGGCTTCTTAGGGAAAAAAAAAATCTAAACTGAGTCCCCAAAACCTGATCAGTTATTCAGGAAGAGGACAAAGAGAAATCCAAGCAAAAGAATCAGCATGTGCAAAAGCCCACAAGCAAGGTAGGCCATAGTTTGGTACAGCTGGAACCATTCAGGAGAAAAGTGAAAAGAAATATATTTGGACATTTAAACTGGATCTCGATTGTACATGCCACATAAAGAAGCTACACTTTATCACAAAGCCAATGAAAATGATTATCATGTTTTAGGCAAAAGAAGGATATGATTCAGTCACTCAAAAATATTTATTGAGCACCTACTATGTTCCAGGCATTGCTCTGGATGCTCAAAATAAATTGGTGAATAAATCAAAGATCTAGGCTTGGGAGTACAGGGCTGGCTAAGTCAGTAGGGTGTGACTGTTGATCTTAGGGTCATGAGTTCAAACCTCACGTTGGGCGTGCGGCCTACTGAAAAACAAAACAAAACAAAAGACCCAGGCTTTACATGGCAGAGTGGAGGGGGGGGAAAGGCAAACAATTAATACTAAACATAAAAAATAAATTATGCAGAATGTTAGAAGGAGATAGAACAAATAGAACAGTTAAAAATTTAAAAATGAAGCCATGCAGGCTAAGATGGATTGAGAGCAGGGGAGAAGGAAGAGAGCATGGCCAGATGCAAGTTCATAGTCAAGGATAGGCCTAATACCAGTGATAGCTAGCAAAGACTTGAAGCATCTTATTGCTGGTCACTCTGCAACTCACAATAGACCCATGCAAACAGATTATTACTAATTCAAAATAAAACTTAGGAGTTTTTCATGTTTGCTCGATGCCAACAGTCTTGCTTACCCAACTTACAGTCACAGTCCCATTTTAATTTAGAAACATAAAATTACTTTAGACTCCAGAGTCTAGAAATTAACTAAAAACCAGAAGTAAACTGAAATTTAGTCCAAACCTCAAGTATTTTCATAAGCTACTAATATCCTACGTACCCCTTGGGTATCTTTACTTAAAACTTTCTATACCCCTTAAGCCTTATGTCCATCGTTTTTTAACGTAAAGCAGATTAAAAATATTGATAGACATCTATTCTTCCTGTGGCCACCCCAAAGACTTGCTTCCCACTGGAAGATAAAAGCAACCATATTTGGTCAATTTGGTTTCTGTCCTCTCTTTTTTTCTTTTCTGAGTTTATAATTGTCAGGAACAGCTGTGTGCATTGCCAATGCCTTCCCCAAAACTAACAGGGCTCTAACATACAAAACATCTATTCTGCTTCTAAATTTGTTTTTAATTATATTACAAGATGGAAAAAGAAATGCCTTAGCTGTTAACACTGGCTCAGTGGGGCCAACAGTAGACATAGAGCAGACACAAGGAAATACTTCAAAAAAAATTTTTTTTAGTTTGCCATGATTTAATAGCAGATATTCCTGGCTTTGAGTGAACTCTGCAATATCCCAGTGCGACAGGATAAATGATCGTCTACCACTATTAATTTTCGGTCATAATGTCTGAAATGCCGCTTCAAAAATAAATGCAGTATTTTCACTTTATTTGGTCAGGTAAATACTAAACTATTTTGTCATAATAACTTTACAACACTGTGTTTCACCTTGTCTTGCCTTGACTGCTGAAGGTAATAGGGACCGTTTTATTATGTCCATAAATTGAGTCAATTGACTTATCCTTATATCCTGTTTCCTGAACTTAACGAGAGATTCTGCATCATTAGGAAAACACACCATCCTGCAGCAGGATCAAAAGCAAAGGAAGCCTGATAATAAGTCATTTTGATTTCAGGGAATGTTCGCCAGGCAAACTTTCAATATTCTGGCAGAAGTAAAACAAATAACTGACTTTGCAAAGCATGGTTTGCTTAGAGCGGTACTTACGCTGGAGACATCCCAGAGGGGTCCACATAAAGGGAGAAAAAAATCACTCTCTCTGAATATGAAGTGGCACTTGTAATGAATCTGTAGATTTAGGTGGTTCAACATATCTATCAAAGAGCGCAAATCAAAATACTGTTTTTACCAGGAAACTTTTTAAAAGATTTTTACAGCCCTAGTTTTTAAAATTCAGACTCACTCGGGGCGCCTGGGTGGCGCAGTCGGTTAAGCGTCCGACTTCAGCCAGGTCACGATCTCGCGGTCCGTGAGTTCGAGCCCCGCGTCAGGCTCTGGGCTGATGGCTCGGAGCCTGGAGCCTGTTTCCGATTCTGTGTCTCCCTCTCTCTCTGCCCCTCCCCTGTTCATGCTCTGTCTCTCTCTGTCCCAAAAATAAATAAAAAACGTTGAAAAAAAAATTAAAAAAAAATAAAATTCAGACTCACAATAACAATCATATTCTTGGATTAGATCTTACTGTGAGAAATAAATGGTGAAGCCAAAGTATTCCTTCTGGCTTGTGAACACTGAAAGCTGTAGAATTTGTTGTTGTTGTTGTTGTTGTTGTTGTTGTTGTTGTTGTTGCTTCACAGGGCCTAAGACATAGCTCAGTAAACCGTTGTATTGTGGCACTGTATTAACCGAGACAATGGCAGAGGTGATAAGGTCCTCCATACTGTGTTCATTGGAGGATCAGGACCCAACCCACAAATACTGATGGTAGAAATGACTAGCAATCGCGAGTTTAGTAATTAATATCATAGACTGAATATCTGCACTGTGCTAAGCCCTCATCATAGATTACTTGCTTTGATTTTCACAACATTTCTAGGAGCTAAGTTCTATCATCATTACCATCTTATAGATGAGTAAATATAATGTGCTCAAGTTCACACAGCTGTTAGGTGGCATCTGCTTCCAAAGCCCGAGCTTTTGGAATCCAGGGTCCAAATCTTATAGGCTAACATCCAGAGAAGGCTCCCCTGCCAGCAGATAGCCAGAGGAGCCTGGTAAGAAATAAGCAAACACCCCACAAGTGCAGAAAAGTCAAAGACAATGGGCAAGCTTGAGCTGAGCAGGCAGGTTTCTTGTCTAATAATTTAGCTTTTTAGAGCCTGTACCCTCAGTAGATATATATTTGGACCTACTACTCCTCTGAGCCTCTCCCACCTGCTGAGATCACAAGGGAACTCTTCTGCAAGAGCCAATGGACTTATTCATCATTACTTGATAGAATTCCCAGATTCTCCCTCAGATCCCTAGACCAAAGAATTTGAATATCTCCAGCTTCATAATAACAAACACAACCAGAGTAACTACTCTCTGAAGTATTGCCCCAAATGCTTATATGTTGAAGATCCAATTCAAGGCCACTGAGACTGGGTAACCTTCAGGCAGTCCCACCAGACAACAGGTCAGGAGCTACAATATAGAAACCACTTCAAGCTATAGTTACATAAGCCAAGTAATTTAGAGAACTGAGCAATTACAAGTGAATTTCATTCATATTGTAAACCATCAAGGTATATAAGTATTCCCACTCTCCACTATACAGAAGTAAAAGTAAGATTCATTCAGCATTCTGTTGGAGTCATTAAAAAAAAGAATTATAAACTTGGATATGCCTGTAAGGAGCTCAAATATAAATTATCAGGTAATGTCCAAGAAGGACAGTGGCATGATCTGACCTCTGCCAACTCTCCAGTTTCATCTTATTCCACTCCTCCTCGCTCACTGCTCTTCAGCCACATGGAACTACTTTCCATTTTTACTTCAGGGCATACACGCTTTGTTTTTCTGTCTGGAGTGGTCTTCCCACTCACACTCATCACCTAGATAATTCTTGTTATCTTTTGAGGTGTAAATAACAGAAACTCGAACTCAGCTGGTTCACATACTGAGAAACACTTCAAAAAATCTAAAGCTAGGGGTGCTCCACAGTTGATCTATTGAGGTCAGAAAGCTAAGAACCAAGATTCTTTCCAACTTCTTGTTCTGCCTTTGGTGAGTGGGATTTGTCCTCAAGTAAGCTTCACTCAAGGTCACCAGACATGACAACATTCAGAGGAAGAAAGGGTTGCCTCTAGGCTCTAACTTAACACATACCTAAACTTAACACATACCTAACTTAACACATACCTAAACTAATCAATGGCAAAACAATCATTATTAACTCAGATCAATCAAGACCTATATTCTGGGGCCATCTTCCCTGAAGAACATGGCTGGATAGAGGAAGTTGGATACATAAAAATTAAAATGGAGGATGGTAGTCCTTTAAGGAAAGAAGAGGAAACAGAAATTGGATATTTGGTAAACAATCTATAAGGTGTGCTACAAACAACCCATTGGGTTTGTTACAGATGTCACTTTCTCAAGGAAAGACTTCCCTGAAACCCACCCCACACCCAGACTCAGACCTCCCCACTATATGCTATCAAAGAACACTCTACTTTTTATCATAGAGTTTATCACAATTGTAATCAAATAATTATGTGCGTCAGTGTATACTTAATGTCTTGCTATCCCACTATACTCTCTTGTTTATTGCTCTAACCGCAGCACCCAGCATGATACCCAGCAGAGGCGTTTGGCCAAAATAGGGTCTCCTTCCACCATTGGAGCTGTACTGCTATCAAGACTCCCCTTCATGCCTTTCCTTCCAGACCTACAATTTTCAGTAGGTCAACTCCATGGACTCTAAGATGTTGACAGCAGTCAACCAGACTAGGAGTTTGTCTGCCTCCATGCCTCAGTGCCAGCAGCACTGTTGGCCGGTGACATGCCCTGCTCCATCTCCCTTATTCATAAAGGCAGCCTATGTCAGCCCCTGCCAAGAGAGCAGATGGCCAGGCTGTGTCCAGCTTAATCTCCTAAGGAGGTATATTTCCTCTTGCAGCTTACAACCTCCAAGAACAAGTACCCTATGAGACCGCAATCTGGCACTGGCTCATCAAAATTTCTCCAAACCAGTTTCTCAGGTGACATCAGAGTCAGATGCATACACTGTGTTTTATTCCCTTTCAGAAAACAACTGAGATACAAACACTGAGTTCTTTAGAGGTAGAAACACTTTGGAAAATTATTTAATCTTTCTGCATATCGTTTTGCTCATCTTTAAAATTGGAGTAAATCATCACTCTCCCATGATGATTATAAAATGTAACAGATAATAGATTTCATCAGTCTTATTGCAGTGACAGCTACCAGAGGGGAGGTGGGGGGGGGGAAATGGGTGAAATAGGTGACGGAGATTAAGGAGTACACTTGTTGTGATGGGCACTGGGTGATGTATGGAATTGTTGAATCACTATATTGTACACCGGAAACTAACATAACACTGTATGTTAACTGTACTGGAATTACAATTTTTTTAATTAAAAAATTAAAAGTTAAAAAAAAACTGTATAAGGCCACCCACCAATGGAAAATAGGGACAGGTGGTGTTATGGGCCTCTGTTCACTAGAGATAAAACGACAACTTTGATTCTGCCTAGACTGGTTGGCCAGGCCTGGACAGTACTTCCTAAGAAGCTAAGAAGCCTTCTGCATTCAGAGTGATTTGAGAAACTTCACCTTTAGAAATTAAATTAAGAGGGGCATCTGAGTGGCTCAGTCAGTTAAGCATCTGGCTTCAGCTCAAGCCATGATCTCACAGTTCATGAGTTCGAGCCCTGCATCAGGCTCTGTGCTGACACCTCAGAGCCTGGAGCCTCCTTCAGATTCTGTGTCTCCATCTCTCTCTGCCCCTCCCCTGTCATGTTCTGTCTCTCTCTCTCTCAAAAAATAAATAAACATATATTTTAAAAAAAAGAAATTAAATTAAGAGTAAGTAATTTTAGAAATTAAAACTAATGGGGGCCTGGGTGTTTCAGTCTGTTGAGTCTGACTCTTAGTTTCATCTCAGGTCATGATCTCACAGTTTCGTGGGTTCAATCCCTGCTTTGGGCTCTGTACTGGCAGCACGAAGCCTGCTTGGGATTCTCTGTCTCCTCTCTCTCTGCCCCTCCCCCACTCGCACTGTCTCTGTCTCTCTCAAAATAAATTAATTAAAAAAAAAAAAATTAAAACTGAGAGTAAGAGTCCAAAAGTCCTTCCAGTTACAGTACTCTAAAGGAACAGTATCTATCCTAGGAACCATGACCATGAGAACTCAGCAACTTTTTTCTGAAAGCTTAAACCTTCCTCTTGTTATCCCATACCTTTCTCATTAAGGGTACTGGATGCTTAAACTCAAAGTCAGCTGGGAGTCAGTAGGTTGAGAACACCATATCTCACTCTATAGCTATCTTCTGGAGAAAAGAAGAGCAGGGTGAAATGTGGCTGCTGGTTGCTTTTACAGAGGAAAGCAGCCTGCATCCCAGGGCCTGCACCAAGGAGGGCGGGAAAAAAAGACATCTCAAGGCCAGAGGAGTGTGTATCCCCTCTGAGGGCTTTCAAGACCATTGCTCCCCAATGTCAATACACCCTTCCAGGCAATGTCTTCTCTTGCCCTCAATGGATGTGGTGATACCATACTGTCTCAGGTCAATCTTAAACTGTGCTGGATGAAGAACGGACATTCCTTTTGCAAATAGACTGCTCCTCTCTGCCCATGGATCCTTCATCCCTGTGCCCTACAGACATGCAGTCAACACTGTAAGAGATCACATTCTATGAATGCAGTGATTCCAACCTGAAGAGTTCAAGAAAAGGCATGGTTGGAAGATGTGTTGTTCCACATTTATGCCATAAATTTAAGAATGACAAATTTTAAACTACAAGAAAATAACAGCCTTTTCCCACATACTCTGGGTAAGACTTACATTTGTAGTCATCAAGGAAGCACAGGACAATCTGAGATCATTGGAAGCCAGTATTCAAGGGTGGCAAGGTAGATGATGTCATATCATGAGTAGCGATATAACCAGCATTAAAATAAATGGTATTAGTTACTGCCACAACAATAAGATGTATACTATTTCAATGCAAAAAGTTACGGAAAGCCATGTCATTGTAATAACAGTATTTCTACTTTTTTATTGCATGGGAAATATGAAATCAGCCAGGAATAACACAATTAACAATAAAGAACATAAAGAGATGCTTAGACATGTACACTGATTAGACAATACACAAATATGTAAGTATCTCTTCTATACTATACCCATTATCTAAATATCCATGAACAAATCACTTAACTTCACATAGGCCGTGGATTTTGCAACACATTTTTAATCAAATTGCATAAATAGATGGAGTCCCACAAAAACATATTTGCCCAGGTCTCCACATGCCCTCAAGGAAGCCAGAAGCTCTGTTTCTTGACATCAGTTCTGCCCTCTATCACAGAAATAAAATTTTAGCTGAACATATATATAATCTCATAAAGATAATGTTTCCCAACCTCCTTTGTTGTGAAGTATGGCCATTTGACACTTCTAAGTTATGCCTCTGAAAAAGAAACGTGCAAGTGTTTCTTTGACCCTTTCCCTGCCCTTGCTGGCTGGGACAGGAAGAGAACTGGAGCACTCTTAGAACCGGAAATGGAGTCTTGGGATTAGGAAGGTAGAGTCACACTACAGGCAATGGTTCCCCTATCTCTAGATTGTTCTGGGAGACAGAAATAAAATCCTATTTAATTTAAGCCACTGTATTTTGAGGTCTCCTTAAGATAGCAATTTATCTAGGTGTTGGTGGGGAAGCCTGTGGGAGAATAAATCCAGAGTTCAGTGTTATTTTACTTTTTTTCCAAGTTCATTTATTAATTTTGGGAGAGAGAAAGAGAGAGCACACGAGCAGGGGAAGGGCAGAGAGTGAGGGAAAGAGAGAGAATCCCAAGCAGGTTCCACACTGATAGTATGACACAGGGCTCAATTTCGTGAATTGTGAGATCATGACCTGAGCTGAAATCATGAGTTGAACGTTTAACTGACTGAGCTACCCAGGCACCCTGGGGGTTCAGGTTTATACTTGAGTCTGAAATGCCTATGAAATATAAAAATTATGATATCACATGAATACTTGGATCCACAGTCTGAAGCTCATAAGACAGATCTGTGTTTATAGACAGAAATGCAAGCCTTGTCAGCAGATAGATTTTAGTCAACCTTATTGAGGTATAACTTATAACAAATTGCACCTATTTAATGTGCTCAATTTCCTGAGTTTTGACTACTGTATACCTCTATGAAACCACTGCACAATAAAGATACAAAACATTTCCATCACCCCAAAAGGTTTCCCTATGCTCTTTTGCAGTCCATCCCTCCCTCTGCCCACAGCCTCAAGCAATGCTGATTGGCTTTCTGTCACTACAGATCAGCTTGCATTCTCTAAAATTTTAAATAAATGGAATCATCTAGTATATACTCTTTATTCAGCCTTCTTTTACTTAGCATAATGCATTTGAGACTCATCCATGGTGTGTGTGGCAGTTTTTCATTCTTTTTTGTTGCTGACTAGTATTCCATTATATAAATAACACATTTGTTTATCCATTTACCCATTGATGGACTTTGGGGTTGTTTCCAGTTTGGGGCTACTGTGAACGAAGCTGCTACGAACATTTATGTACAAGTCTTTCTGTGGACTTGTGTTTTCCAAATAGATGGGTCTTTTGATCTTTAGGATCTTTTGAATGAAATTTCTCAAGAATCTGAGACAAAAAGAGAGCCCGGGACCAATTTCTGAGATCTTCTACATAGAGTTCGGAGAGAAGAAGAGGAGAAGCTCCCAAAATAGAGTTGGAAAGAAAGGAGGGAGTAGAAGTTAAATGTGTTGCTGAAGCCAAGAGAAAAATTGTTTCAAAATGGCAGTAATTGACAGTTCTGACAAATGCTGCTGTGAGGTAGGATGGTCTGCGGACTTTTTAGTGTCAATTAAATTTGATAACATGAAAGTGATTGACAACCTTAGTAAGATGAATTTTGGTGGGGAGGTGAGGGTGAAACCAAATTGGAACTGGACAGAGAGCAGATAAGAAGTGAGGAAGTGAAATAATTATGTATGTACAAGTCTTCTCGGACTCTTCACTATGAAAGAGGCCATTGATGAGAAGGTGAAGCTAAGGGAGAGCTCTTTTAAGCAGGGGATACAAACGCACATTTGAACAGTGATGGGAAAGATTTTGTTTGGGAATGGACACCGGGAAGGTGAGTGAATGACAGGGGTCATCCAATATAGTTTTATTACGGAATGAGTCAGGCAAGGGGACCAACGGCCTTTGCAAGAAAGAGGTTGAAATGACCATGAAATTTAAGCAGATTGGGAAAAAACTAAAGATAGGAGGAAGTGAAGAAGTTGATGGACTAGAAGTCTTAGCCACGTACTGCTGTAGCAGAAGCAGGAAGGAGAAGAAGTAGGGGTTGAAGAGTAGCACGTTTGAGTAAGGGACTTCAAAGCAGTGCAGTCTATGGCCATGGCGAGTCTAGAGTGTGACCATGGAAGTGAGTGACTTCCGAGTGGAAGAGAAAGTCATTATCGATGTGGAGGTCAAGGAACTGAGGGACAGGGTGCTCACTATACAGGTTACGCACATGGGTGACGAATTTGCCAAAGGCAAAGGCAGGAGCTGGGCTGGGGAAGAATGCCAGTGCCAAACATGCTTGTCTCTATAAAAAGGTCTGACTCCCTCATCAGGATGCACTGATGCACTGGGCACGAGAGGGGAGAATTTCAGCGGGGGCATGAAAGAAAAGCTTAAACACACGAATACAGGCTGTAAGATGGGAGTTCCTCCTCAAATCCAAAAAGTATGACCATCCATGAGTCAGGGGGCAGGGTAGGAATCTGGCTTTTGTGGAAGCTCTTAATTAGTTCGAAAACCATTCTTGTGGCATTTATGCCTTAACGAAAGAATACTAGAGAAAATCTATGTTTCTTCAATTTCCAGTAGAAGATGTTCATGTAGCCAAAGTACCAGTCCTATGAGATACAGCCACCATTATTTTATATTTATTACTGTACTTAATCTTTTAAGAAAACAGGATTAGCTTTCAGATTAAACACCATGTAAATGTTGCACTGTACTCTAATTAAAATGAATAAGCTAATTAAACCAGAAAAAAAGTCCAAATAAACCCTTGGGAGTGTAGCATTAAAGAATATACCCTTTGTTAATGCTTTGTGATGTGAATAAAGATTATAGCACATTAGAGATAAATATTAGTTGCATTTTGTTATATTTAAGGTCCCTGGATCATATATCATACTATTAATGGCTGGATTATATTAATTATGTCTGCAGACCAAAGCAATATTTGACAATACATGATATATAGTATATTATAACATGACTCAATTCTGAATAACACTGTTCACATAGATTTCAACTCTCATTTTCAAGTTAGATTTCTGGGAATTCTTGTGTTTAGTTAATGCCAATAGAAATGAGCCTTTAAAGGAAAAAATAACAACTTTGTAGCAGTAAAGGCAGAAATGCATTCATTTCATCCTGCTTGTTACACTAGGATCCTAAGTACATGTAACGGTTCCACTGGCACTATTACTACCAAGCAAGGGAAAGTGCCTGGGAGCCCTCAATGAGTGTTCAGTCCACAGCTCATTGCCGCTGAAGTCAGGCCATGGTCTGCTGTGTAAATGTGCACTGAGGGGCTCCTTAATGCACAGATTATGGGTACAATAGGCCATTGTTGCTCTTCTCTGCATATACACATTCTTGGGGGAATTTAAATATGTATACTATTGCTCAAACTCAGTATAATTTCTGAAATTGTTCTTATCAGCTAAGTCACATAGCTTTAATGAGGACTTTCTCAATTTGCAGATGAGGGATTTCTCCACTAAACTATTGATATTCCAGTCCACTGAGACTGTCTAAACCCATTTCACAGTTTGTCCTTAATGTGGATTAAGACACTTAGTATCCTGAGAAATTTAACAGAAGTCCATGGGGGAGGGGAAGAAAAAAAAAAAAAAAGAGGAAGTTAGAGAGGGAGAGAGCCAAAGCATAAGAGACTCTTAAAAACTGAGAACATGGGCGCCTGGGTGGCGCAGTCGGTTAAGCGTCCGACTTCAGCCAGGTCACGATCTCGCGGTCCGTGAGTTCGAGCCCCGCGTCAGGCTCTGGGCTGATGGCTCGGAGCCTGGAGCCTGTTTCCGATTCTGCGTCTCCCTCTCTCTCTGCCCCTCCCCCCGTTCATGCTCTGTCTCTCTCTGTCCCAAAAATAAAAATAAAAAACGTTGAAAAAAAAAAAATTAAAAAAAAAAAAAAACAACTGAGAACAAACTGAGAGTTGATGGGGGGGTGGGAGGGAGAGGAGGGTGGGTGATGGGTATTAAGGAGGGCACCTTTTGGGATGAGCACTGGGTGTTGTATGGAAACCAATTTGACAATAAATTGCATATTAAAAAAAAAGACACTTAGTATCCCCTCACTTAATGTGGATTCTTGACAATTCCTGCAACAGTGTCTTGGTTTTTTGTTTTGTTTTGTCCTGTTTTTTGAGAGAGAGAAAGGGCACCAGTATGCAAGGAGCAGAAAGAGAGAGAAGTGGGGCTCACTGAAACAGGGTTCGTGTTTTATCTGATGTGGGGTTCATGCTTACCTGAAGCGGGGCTCATGCCCACCTGAAGCGAGGCTCCAGGTCACCCAATGTGGGACTCGAACTCATGAACTGTGAGGTCATGACCTGAGCCGAAGTCAGATGCTTAATGACTGAGCCACCCAGGTGCGCTGCAACAGTGTCTTTGAATTCAATTTAATCTGAGATCATAGATGGAAAGATGAATGGAAGGGTAATAGAGAGAGAGAGAGAGAGAGAGAGAGAGAGAGAGACAGATACATACATACATACGTGCATACATACGCACATAATTCATATGATGGATGGATGCATAAATAGTTAATAGATGGATAGATAAATGTGATAGATAATAGATAATTGATTGATATATATGGATAGACAGATAACTGATGATTGATGGTTGGATAGATAGATAGATAGATAGATAGATAGATAGATAGATAATGGATAGACAGAAATAGATGAGACAGAAATAGACAGATTGGGGTAGAGGCAGCAGTGGATATCAACCACTATCTGGTGGTCTCAGAGTCCTCTTCTCTCTGTAGAACCCTTCGTTATTTATAGATAGCTAGCAGTGTCCTGCAGAGTCCCCCTCCAAGGAGCCAGCTGTGTAAATCAGACAGAAGCACATGAGGAACTTAAAGGAAATCTACTCAAATGCCTCCTAGTCACCACCCAGTCGCCTCAATAACACATAACCCACATCCTTACCATTGTCCGCCTTTACAACACCCACTCTTCAGATTAGTATCCTAATAGTCTATGTGCAGAATATTTGTCCCAGACAATAGATCATTCACAGTGGAACACATTTTTAATCTATTTACCTAATAAGCCTGTGTCATTTCAAACTTACAAATACATGGGAGAGAAACATTTGATAAAGCCCTCCCCCACCCAGTCTCAACAATTTTACTGGACTGCAGGGATGCCTTACAACCTGAATTGTGCTCTGCTTCCTACAACTCACTGAACAAACTTGCAGGCTTTCATCAGCCACACCAAAGAACAAAGCCGAGCTGAGTTTGTTTTTGCTGCTTGCAGATTTGACTACATATTATTTTTATTGTTAGCATTATTATATTGCAGTTTTATAGCCTCTTTTTTCTGAGGAGTAGAAAGAATTTCATCTTCTCCCTTCAAGATCACTTTTCATTTCCCAGAGTATGGAAGAGAAATTGAAGATAAGGAGAAGAAAAATCAGCCACAATAAAAAGAAACGAAAAGGAAAATGGAGAGAATGTAGTATTTGGAACAAGTCCTTTCTACCAAGTATCGATGGATTCCCACACTCTGAGAAATGCATTTAAAGCCAACTCTTATTTGGGCACTAATAAATAATTATTTATGTTAATTTAGTTCTTTTATTCAAAGCAGTTTTATATTATAACTGTAATTGGAATAGCTAACATATATTGATGCTTGCTATGTGCTAGGCATTGCTCTAAGTGTTTCACATGTAGTGACTCAATCTTCACAACAACCCTATGAGGTAGATATTATGTAATTATCCTCATTTTATAGATGAGAAAACCAAGGCACTGAGAGGTTGAGTAACTTTCCCTCCATCACTTGCCACTAAGAAATGGTGGAGCTGGGATTTCTCTTTCTCGTTACCACTATACCTTAAGGTAGATAGCAGTATCCCCTCCTTACAGGCGAGGCTCAGAGGCCAGGCGATGAGCCCAAGGCTGCAAATAATAGAAGATCTGGGGTAGAAGAACCACAATTGGGACCGGGTCTCTTCACCCAAAATCTGGTGATTTTACTCCAAGAAAGTGCATTATCTTAGAGAACAACATACGTTGCTGTGCTCTTGTCTAAGCCTTTAAAAAAATGTGCAGGGCATGCATAATTGGTGAGAACCAAGAGCAGTAGCACAGTGCCAGACACAAGGAAGAAACAGAACCGTCAGTTTCCCAGAACGTCCTATTTACCGTCATCTTGTTTTACAGAACAGAAGCCAGAAACGGCTTCTGTTTCTCTGAGATGGACTCCAAGGCACCAGCCTCACATGAACAGCTATGACAGAACCTCCCCGCTGTCTCTCCAGCTCTGCCAGAGAAGGCTGAATTCAGGGAGAACTGTAGGGATGGTGGAGCCAGAGGGAAGCCGGATGAGACTATTGAGTAAATGATCTCACCACCCCAGCCTGGACCACCTGCTTTCACCAAGAAATCCCCATTCTTGTCAAAGTCAGGCCACACTGGCATAGAAAAGCACCCCCAGCACCCCTAAAGCCCCCAGCCTGGACCACCTGCTTTCACCAAGAAATCCCCATTCTTGTCAAAGTCAGGCCACACTGGCATAGAAAAGCACCCCCAGCACCCCTAAAGCTCTGGTGAGCTATGAGACCATAAACAAATCATTTCATCTGAGTTTCAGAAACATTATTAGTAAAAATAACACAAAATAAAAATAAAAGCTTATTGTCAGATAAATTCACCTAATTTCTCATTATTGTACATTTGTGATTCTAAAAAATGACACCCTGCATTATAAGTGGAAAATCTGAGGTAAAGGCTAAAATATTTACTTAGGGCCACACAAATCCCAGGACCAAGTTTGCTAAATTTCTAGATATTTTCTAGATACAACCATGCAAGTTTGTATTAATTATCTTCTTGCTACTTATCAGATATTTTTTAAAAAGGAATTTGCATAATGATATTTATTCCTTTGTTTTTCTAACAAATGTTGTGCACTGAAATATTATACTTTCCTGGATTTTTTTTGACCATGTTAATGGTTCTACAGGTAAGGTTAATGAGATAATTAGTATTATATCGTAAATCCACCCTGCATAAAGATTGCTTCCTTTTACTGTTCTAATTCCAAAACAATTAATGTCCTAATCTTCTTATAAAGTAGTTCAAATTTGAAATGATTTGAACTAATGCAATTATTGCAATCAATATAAGTATTGAGATGCCATAATAATAAAATATTTTAAAAGTGCCAGTAATTATACAAAATTCTGTGTGTGTGTGTGTGTGTGTGTGTGTGTGTGTGTGTGTGTGTGTGAAAAGACAGAGATAGAGACAGAGAGAGGACGAGAATAAATATGTCAGGGTTTCCATAAAGAGAGTCGCTTTGTAGTACATGAGACATTTACAAAATTCATGCCGATTTATGAGTCAGCCATTTTTGTTTCTGCTGTGTTCAACATCTTGCATTTGGTCATGTTGGATTGCCTACCATTAATACATTGACTTTATCTGGTTCCATTACTACTGGGTCCTTCCTAAAGAAAGGTTTTATCAGTGTTAAGGAAAGGGAATTAGGGGTGCCTGGGTGGCTCAGTCAGTTGAGCATCTGGTTCTTGGTTTTCACTCAGGTCATGATCTTACAGTTCATGAGTTCAAGCCCAGTGTCAGGCTCTGCACTGATGGTGCAAGGCCTGCTTGGGATTCTCTCTTCCTCTCTCTCTGCCCCACCCCACTTGTGCTCTCTCTTTCAAAATAAATAAGCTTAAAATTTTTTGTTTAAAGAAAGAAAAGGAATCAATTCCATAGGTTAAAAATTCTGCATCTATGGCACACAAAGCTTTTCATAAATAAGACTTTTTGTTCTGTTAAATACATATTTTTTCTAATATTCTATTATTAGAGGCACCTTACAGGAGCTTAAATAGGAGAAAGAAATAGTTTGCTGAATGATAGCAAAATGAAATGAACATTTGTCCACATATACATGCAGTTGCTTTCTATTCGGCTATCCTGAAATAGAAATTTACACAAAATGTTGATTCAAACAATAAGCCACTATTATTGATGATACTCACACCTAATATTCTTTTTTTAAGTTTATTTACTTATTTTGAAAGAGAGAGAGAGCCAGTGCATGTGTGCATGCACACACACAAACACACACACACACACACACACACACACACACAATCAGGGAGAGGCAGAGAAAGTAAGAGAGAGAATCTCAAGCAGGCTCCATGCTATCAGCACAGACTCCAACTCAGGGCTCTGTCTAACTGTGAGATCATGACCTGAGCCAAAATCAAGAGTTGGACGCTTAACTGACTGAACCAATGAGGCACCCCTAACACCTAATATTTTTATTCATTACCCACAAAATACCTTGAAGCTGAGAGGTTTGATCATATCTGTGCTCCACACTAGTGATCACCGAACTACGGCCCCCCACCAAATCTGACATGATGCTCATTTTTCCAAATAATGTTTTATTGGAACACGATCATGTCCATTCAGTTACATATTACCTGTAGCTGTAGCTGTTTTCATGCTACAGTGGCAGAAATGAGTAGTTGTAACATTGATAGAGTGACCCACAAAACTGAATACTTACAGAACAAAAGGTATGTTGACCCCTTTTCTACACAACAAATATGTTCAATGTTTCTTCTACCAATAATATTCAAGTAATAAATAAGCTAAATGTGTTTTGCTATATCTGCTTTCCTCTGCACCCATTCATTCAACATTTATTTAGTTCCTACTATGAGCCACACACAGTGACCTCTTTGTATGAGATCTCTAATGTACATACACTAAAACTCGGTGAGAGTTCTCTTAGCCACAATATTTAAAGAAGAAATGCTCTCATTCCAAAGTGAATTTTCAATGCTTTATAGCCATTAATATTTGCTTCCTGATCATCCCTTGCCTGACTTTAAAGTTTGGAACTAAATAACTAGATGAAGATTGTATCTCTTCTGGGTTTAGTAGCACATGCTTCACAGAAGAGGCATGTGCCTGTGTCTGACCAGCTCATCCCAGCCTCCACTTGACCTTCTCCCACCCAACCTGAGAAACCTTTCACTGAGCACAAGTTGAAAAGTACTGCTCTAGGGGAACCTGGGTGGCTCAGCTGGTTAAGCATCTGACTCTTGATTCTGGCTCAGGTCATGATCTTGTGGGTTGTCGTATGGAGCTCCGTGTCGCTCTGCGCTGACAGTGCGGAGCCTTCTTGGGATTCTCTCTTTCCGTCTCTCTCTCTGCCCCTGCCCTGCTCACACTCTCTCTCTAAAAATAAACAAACAAACTTTAAAAAAAAGCACTGCTCTAGTCCATTCCTTTATGTCTATAAATCAAATAAACTACAGACCAATAGGGATCTATGCCTATTTTTAAAGGTCTTTAAACCAAAAAAATTCCATAGTCTTCTAAAAGTAGCTCATTTCAACGTCCACCAAT
This sequence comes from Neofelis nebulosa, assembly GCF_028018385.1. Taxonomy (NCBI): domain Eukaryota; kingdom Metazoa; phylum Chordata; class Mammalia; order Carnivora; family Felidae; genus Neofelis; species Neofelis nebulosa. The sequence continues at coordinate 56,725,548 of NC_080783.1, read as the reverse complement.
TTCTCCAATGAGAAAGCCCTTTCCCTTGTCTTGTTCTGTTTAAATTCACTCACTTCTACCTATCTTCAGGGAGCTGACAAGTACTTTGTAGTATTCTCAACTCTGAATAACATGCTTCTGTGATTAGCAAGTGTAGGGAGGTCAAATCTTTTGGTTTCTTTGAGCTAATAAAAGAAACACTTCCGTAATGAACAAATGTGCTATGAGAATTCTTCTCATACTGGGGAATTCTGCTCATTCTCACAAATTAATTCCCACATTAAAGTTCCTCAGAAAAGTCCTTTGAATGTCCTTTTAAAGATACTGAAGGTGTAGTGGTCTAACGAGAAGCTGTTCCATACAGATGACCATACAGGTGACAGTTGGTTTCTTGTTGCCCACTTGTTGTTCACTACTCAGTTTGCCGGTCCCTTGGAAATACAAACACTCCTAGAGACCCAAGAAATCAAGGGAACAGAGCCTGGCTCTTTGAAGCTGCTAGACTTAGTTGAGCCACTGTGTCCCGGATGAATTCACAAACCCCAGCCACTTACTACACAGCATGAAGACAGGTGAAAGAAAATAAGTACATCAATGTAAACTCATCATTGTTTCTGGGAAAGAAACACAACTTACGCTTTGCTTGTCTTTATACATAAAACAGGGCCTTCCATTTAAATTTCAGCAATAGGGGCACCTGGGTAGCTCAGTCAGTTAAGCGTCTGACCTCGGCTCAGGTCATGGTCTCACGGTTCGTGAGTTTGAGCCCCGCGTTGGGCTCTGTGCTGGAAGCTCAGAGCCTGAAGCCTGCTTTGGATTCTGTGTCTCCTTCTCTCTCTGCCTTTCTCTCTCTCTCTCTCTCTCTCTCTCTCTCTCTCTCAAAAATAAATAAACACTAAAAATTTTTTTTAATTTCAGCAATAATTACAATGAGAGACTCCACTGTGTCACCATGTTTACAGAGTCAAATTGCTAATTAGAGAAACAGTAAAATAATTTATAATACAATTAGACCCAGATACTATTCCTTCTGCTATAGTCACCAAAAAACTAACCTGGGGTAAGCACTGGCCTAGACATGAAATGATTTTGAGTGAATGACCGTGGCTATTTACAATGCACCGGAATTACGGAAATGTTCTGAATTTGATCTGAAGTCCTTGGAAAATAGAATACTCTTAAAATAGCACAATTCAGAAAAGTAAGCCCAGGAGCAACAGAATTGGAACCTACTCAGTAAATACTGTTGGGCTCTGAGAGAGTGGCACCAAGCCACTGGGCCTCACAGCAAGTTTCCTACTCCAAATGGCAAGCCCTTTTAAAGCTATACATCTACTTCAATCCATTCATCCATCAGCAATAAAACTGTTTTGATGGGATTGATTTAATACTTGAGAGAGTCCTGAATTTGATAAATGCATGACAGCTGCTTATTTTGGCCTCTTTTGCAAAGCTGTAGCTAGCATTGTTTGGCCTCTTTTGCATAGCTGTAGCTAGCTCTAGATAGAAAGTCCATTTCTTCCCTTTGTTTCATTTACCAGAATATATTCAGGGTAACTGTTACAAAGAGCAGAAAAGAAATGGTTCCTAGAGTCTTTTTAGCACAGAGGTTGGGTACCATGCTGGAAACAGGCAGAGTCGCTGGACCTGGTGCTTAGAGCATAGTCTCCTTATAGAATAAGGAATAACATACCAATGTCACCATCCACAGACAGACCCTCCCTTCGTTCTCTTCAACCCCCTTCAAGTCATGAGAAGTCTCTTACCTTGTTTCTTCCAGCTACCATGGCTATCATTTTTGGATGACCCTCCCAGGCTACAGGAATGTTTTTGAGTTTCCTCAAGATGGCAAAGGCCTCTCACCCATCCCTAACTGACTGTTCATTCCCAACCACTTACTTGACATTTCCTCCAATCACAAACACCCAGGATGTTGTGTTTCTTTGCAGCAAGTCCAGAACTATCCCTTGGTGGCTTTATATCATCAATTAGAGATTAAACATATTCTTTAGATTAAGTGGCACAAAGTAAACACAGGCATTGCTGAATACCCTCCACTCAAGTTAGGGAGGTGGAGGGTTCCTTGCTGACCACAGATGCAGTGTGGTGAGCTAATGCTCCTTAGCTGAGAAGGTACAGTATAGTTTGCCCTGATAGCTTTCATTGACTAAAAGCACATAATCATACAATCATATTTGGATAAGGAGAAAATATACATTAACAGTATACTCTAAAAGACTACTATATGTACACATTTATACTTTTATATTCATTATACATTTTTATTTGGTTCTATAAACTTCAGGAAAATATTTTCAGAAACACATACTATTATACCAAATCAAGGTGATGTAAAATATGATATGCGTATTCTCCCTGGAAAATGCTTCAGATTTTTGAGAAAGACAGTTTAACTCTTCAACTCTGCCTCTTAAATCTTCATTCCAAATTCAAGGGCAGTTTCAGAGGTCACTTTTTGCAGCAGCAAAGCTCTTACTCTGCCTGTGTTATTTCAGTGGGAAGCCTCTGGAAGACAGCTCTCCTTCACAGCTCAGGGGAGAAGGGTTCATGCCATTGGTGACACAGGTTCACTAAGACAAGGGAGGGCAGGGGGCAGGAGAAATAGTTGGATGGAAGAAGACAGACTGGGGGCTAGACTAGGCTGGGGCGGGGGGGAGGCATGCAACGGAGGAGCGGGTGCAGTGGTCTCAGCCCTTATGATGAGGGCACTGAGATGGGTGTGAGGCTGTCTGATCTGATCTGCAGGGGAACCTCTAGAGAAGCAGATGGCAATCGAGTGTTAGGGGTCTGAGGGCTTCAGCAGCAGCTGTAGGAGATCTGTCTGTACAGTTCTGCACAAGCAGCCAACACCCTGGGGGAGGGACTGCACACAGGTCAGGCAAGCAGTCTTTGGTTTACAGAAGAGCAACTAGGTAGCTAGCCCCTGGACTGACAGAGACGGTGGAGGCAGATAACCCTGTGGCTAGGGGAACCACACCTAGGGCTCCCAGGGCTCAGGTGATGGATAGTCGTGGTCCTGGAAGAAAAGAGATGCACGCGAGAAAGGGAAATGGAGAGTTTCATGAAGAGACTATTTTCAACGGAGGGGACGGGGTTAAAGAAACCTGACCGGGGACCCACTGTGCTGCCAAGTGAGGCTGAGGGAGGAGTTAACACTGGGCCTGCTGGGTCAAGGGCAAGGAGCCTGTGGGAATTGTCTCTCAGGGGGTTTTGACATAGAGAGCTGTCGGGGTGGCTATAAGAGAGGGCCACCAAACAGAAGGTGCGCCCCCTGAAGGAGGAGCAGAGCCACTGCCAACGCAGGCCAGGCAGGGAGTGAGCCCAGGTGCACACAGACACATCCTTGTCTTCTGTTCCATGGCCAGATGCAGCAGAGGGGATGGGAGGGGATACACTAGACAGCCCTCAGAGCACAGCTCAGGACGCACACGCGTGGCGAATGAATTTGCTGGGACAAACTGAGAACATACAAGCACACCCTGGGAGAGAAGGACACAGAAGCCCAGAAGTCACACTTTGCACCCCTCAATGTGAGTCCGTGGAGATACACCTGCTTCCGGTGGGAGGGTGTTTCTTAATAATCTAGATTATATTCTTTCCCCTCCCCCACCCTCCAGTTGGACCCAGGTACTGGAGCTGGTCTGAACTCACAAGTGGGAATCATCACCGCATTTATAGTGAAGCAGAGGAGACGGAGGCAGGGAAAGTAGGAGAGGGGTGACCAGCCAATACAGCTCTCAGTACCTGACAAATCTCAAAAGTATGTCCATTCTAATACTTGTACTTGATTCTCGGGGCACCTTTTAGCGGGTCAGGTCAGCATTTTCACGTTTTAAGCACCATTCAGAAAGCTGAGGAAATTTAGACTGCCCAATAAGCTGCACCAACTCCCCCACTTGCAGCATATTGGCCACATGAATCACAAAGAAATTTGGTTAGAAGAAAATCTACTACCATTAGAAGAAATTTCTGTTCAAAGGAGCCTGGGGAAGTCTCCCTCACCAGCACAGAGCACACCTCGGCACCTCCCTCCCCCTGGGCTGGAGCTGTTCTCACTGGGGGGGGGTCAGGTGCCACTGACTCCAGCAGGTGTCACTGCTCTAGACTGTTTCCTCCTGCTGCCCTTCCCTAGTCACCACTGATGCTGGAGAAGAGAACATGTAAACAGCTAGTGCTGGCCACGGCCAAAGCTACTGCCACTTCTCTGGTCTCTTTCTTTTAAAGCTCCCCCAGCCAATGGGTTCCCTTCCAGCTCCCCCAGTTGCAAAAGTTGCTTGCCTGCTTGCTTAATTAGGCTTATTTAGCTTCTAGGCTGTAGAAGTTCAGACCACAGTAAGGGATTCAAGGCTGCCACTCCCCCAGCACAATCAGCAGGGTCCCACCATGGAGCCCCCAGCACCTCAGCTCTCTCCTGCCTTCCTTCTCTACCAGGTATACCTAGAGAGCTGCAAAGAGCCTCTGTCTTCTCTCTTGTTTGATATCGCAGTCCTGGTGCTAAATATCCATCTCTGCTTTTCCCTTCACTACCTTTACCCACTAGGGTTCTTCAGTAAACATAAGTGTCATGAATGCTTTGCAAAGGTGACATGATGTCAAAAGATATTAAATTGGTGGCAACAATCATATCTGTGCTCATAGTCTCACTTCATCTCATGCTACACAGCTTGATAGGCTCATAAGAGAATCTGGGACCTTCCAAAAGCAGTTTCTGGAATAGCAACACAAATTGTTACCATTATAATAAAAAGTCAGTATTTATTGAGACTAACTAGGTCCCATACATTAAACTGTGTGGTTTATACATTTATCTTTAACCTCCACAGCAGCCCAAAGTACTATGTATTGTTATCTTCATTTGAGAAATTAGGTTAGAGTGTTTAGATAAATATCCCCCAAGATTAACAGCTAGTAAATTGTAAAGACAGGATTTGAATTCGGGTGTCCTGGACAGGGTAATCTTAGTTCCTGAAATGCCTCCTGACCCATTATGAGCTTCTGCTGTAAGGGAGGACCAATGCGTCTTACTATACAGAGGAACAGGAATATATTCATTTAAAACAATAATAATGTCCTGAAACTAATGTAACATTTGTGTCAACTCTACCTCAGTAAACAGATAAAGAACAATTCCAAATAATGGAATTCATAGCATCATGAATGTGAAAATAAAATGTCTCAGTAAACAAGGCATGTGGGTCTGAGTTTTCACCTCATTCATATCTGTGTATTCTCAGACGCATTTCTCAGATGCATTATTCTCTTGGAATACTACATAATTTACATATTTGCCTTTCACAGCACTTCTGGAACTATTTAAAGTTCAGAAAAATTATTCATCTCACAGCCTCATTGGTACATTAATTATTATAAAAATTATTAATTTAGTATTTGTATTTAAGTTGGAAAAGTCCTTTCCCTAAAGTGCCATTTCCAGTTTCTGATCTTTTTTTAAAAGTTTATTTATTTATTTTGAGGTGGGGGAAGGGGCAGAGAGACAAGGAGAGAAAGAATCTCAAGCAGGCTCAGCACTGTCAGCGTAGAGCCCAACATGGGGCTCGAATTCATGAACCTGGACCATGAGATCATGATCTGAGCAGAAATCAAGAGTTGGATGCTTAACTAACTGAGCCACCCAGATGCCCCTCCAGTTTCTGATCTTAAGTGTGTCCAACAGAGCTCATGGCTGCTGTCCACATGGGCCCTCCAAGATGTCATGACACCTCTTCCTAGCTTTCTAACACCCCACTGTGATGCACACTCTTTGCCTTCTCAGATCCATAGACATCAGCAGCAGCCCTTGACCAACTCAACTGTACTATGACCTCTTTTTTGAAGACGTTTTTCTAAATGACTACAACTCCATCCCTTTAATGCTCAACAGAACGTCTTTCCTGCCTTTCCTCTCCAGTCAATGCAGAGAGTACCCCTGACATTATACTCTATTACTATTCACTGCTTACTCTGATGTTACGTACCATTTGCTTATTTTTCTGTACCCATTAGCATTTTATTAGTTTGTCCCTAATTATGATAATTTAATGGACTAAACATGGAAAGAAAAGCAACACCACAGGAGTATAGAAGATGTAAAGAAGGTGGTGAGGGGTGTCGAGCAGAGGGAGGTACTTGGGGAGTTATAATAACAGCTGTTGACTCAGGCCACCCAGTGCCCTAGAGGCTGACTCCAAAATTGGTTTACATACTGTATAGCAACACAGCCCATGCCCACACCCTCCCTCATTTAAAGGCTCAGCCTTCCAGAGACTCCAGCCCAAGGTTCTGTTTTACAGAGCTATGCTTGGAAAAGGTAGCCTGGCCTGGCAGGTCGTGATGAAAGCAAGGCAGAGCAGCCAGTGTCGATGTCCTTTACATTGATGACTTTGACCAGAGGGGTCAACAGGAACATCAGCAGAGACCAGCAATTCCCTCGGGAAGCCAGGCAATGCCCAGTCTCTCTTCCCCCAGCCAAGACAGTCTGAGTCCAGAGCTTACAAACTAAGTGCCACACAGGCAGAGCAGGTGATGTAAATGAGTGAGGTGATCCGGAGTGTGACAATCAGGAGTACACCTGCAAACTGTAGCGTTCCTTCCCAGCAGAAAGAGCCAGCCACTTCTCAGTTTACCCCACTTATTACCACATAGGATTGTGGTCTGTGTTGCCAGCTCCTCTGATTTTCCCAGAGAACTAAGAAACCCAGGTTTTCATGTGAAGCCTGCCAGTTTTGAAATGTTATTGGCAATCTTTACCTATTTTTAAACTACATGTGCCCTTGACACGCAGGTGTGACCTAAAGACTGACAGTTTGCAACCCCTGCGTGGTGCCCAAAAATCAAGGTCAGCTTCTTCTTTCTTTACATGCTCTTACTGCTTTTTCTCTGCCTTTTCCTCCTCTGTGCTGGCTCACATCATCCTAATCCTTCCATCCAAACCCTTGCTCCCTTCGCTAATGCTGTCCTTTTAGCAAAATTCCACTTCATGATTATATAAAAAGACCCAACCCCCCGGATCAAACACAGCAATTTATGGAAAATCAAAATGAGTAAAAATTTTTAAACCTGGCATTAAAAACCACCTCGTAGACTCCTCTGTCTCCTGAAGCCACTTTAGATGTATTAATATTTCAAAGGTTCATACTTGAATTTATTTTTTATTCCTATTTGATATTGCCTCATACATATGTGGTCTTTTTAAATTCTTGAGGTGAAAGGGTCGCTTCAGCTTCTCCTGTTCAACCACTTCCCAGAGGCCCCCCAGTTCCTCTCCACAAACATAAACGTGCTAACATTCCAGTCCTCTCTCTTTGGAGTCAGCTGACAGAGGTTCCAGAAGGCCCTTTGGACTTTCTGGGGGTTCTAACCTGTCTGAGGAACCATGACTGTGACTGGAAGCTCTCTGAGGGAATTCTGCAGATATTTACCTAGCACCTCAGCAATGCAACTCTATGCCAACACTGAGAGGTGTTTTCATCCCACATTTCCTGGATTCGTCCTGAGTTCTGGCCATTTCACAGAAAGAAGATGTCAAAAACAGGGCCAATCTTGCATCAAGAGAGAGTAGGTGACCACCTATATGCTGAAGATTTAGTAAAAAAAAAAAAACAATTAAAATGAAAAACTTCCCTACCTGTTCATGATGGCTAAAACCTCAGGCCAAGTTTTTCATTCCACCATGGAAGTGCAGGAGACTGTTCCCCAGGGAAAAGCATCAGCAAACATCAGTCCATCCTGAGGGGTAGATACCAGATGTCAGGAATTTTCCTGAAAAAGCAAGAGGCAAGTGAGGAAAGATAGGGGCCATGAAGTCAGTGGGAGTCCCCACAAGGAAGGGACGAGGAACCTGAGAAGAGAGACTGGGCGGCCACTGCACAATTTTGCCTGGATTTCTTTCCTACTGTCCTCCCACTTCACTCCTCCAGCTACCCTGGAGCATACTCCGGACCTTTGCCTGCCCACTGGGGACAATTTGGGGAAATACTTTAATACTTCCTCCAGTCCCTAAGGCAAGATCAAAACCCTAACCCACCTTTCAGCCCCACGACCCCCACACCACCCCAGCATTCAGGCCGCGGACACAGACAACACAGTAGACAGATGAAATCTGCTGGAGTGTTCTGCTGCTAATTCCTGAGGCAAGCCCTTTCTTGCGGAGGAATTTCACTTTCCTGGTCCAACAGAGATACAACCCAGAGGGCAAACTCCCATGGTGGGTATAATTCTTTGGGTGAAATGTTTAGAAGAGTCCTGCCAACACAAAGCAGCAATTTCCATGCAAATTCATGCCTATGGGGGAAAATGCAATTGGCCCAACAACCACACTGATGGGACCTCCCCTTCCCACTCCAGTGGGGTGTAGAGGCACGGCTTGAAGGAAGAGATCTATCTGTTCAGCTTTTCTCCCTCTGAGCGTGCCAAACATAAACGACTCCTGTGTTTCGAAGGGGTGTTACTCCCCACTGCTGCTCAATGACAAGGACTGCGTGGAAATGGGAAGTCAAGTTCCCCCTCCTTCTCAGCGGGATCACAAGAACAAAGGCAGTGTTTTGTTGTTTTTTTTAAGAAAGAAAGAAAGAGGGCATTCATGTTTTGTGAAACCAAAAAGGCTGGTTTACCATGTGGAGTTTACAGAGAAAAATCATCACCATCAACATCATCATCATCATCATCATCATTCACTAACTTTGGTTAATTGGAGGGGACGACAGTGCTTGAACCCACCCATATCCATTCTGATAGGCACGCTGGGGCAGTGGCAGATGTAGTGGTGGAAAGAGTTCAGGATCAGTAGATTGTTCTGGTCTCCACCATTAATATCAAGACGAACTGGGGGCAAAGTGCAATAAGTGTGATGGAGCTGAACTAGTCCAGGGGTGTTTAAGTTGAGGTACAGGTACACTTGCCCTGGTGCATGAAGACTTTCCAAGGGAAGCGATAACTTTGGGGAATCAACTGCTAAATCTTCAGTCCTCTTTTCTGAAATTAATTTGTCTAAGATCATGCCACAAGGACTTTTTTCCTCCAGTAGTTCTCTTTCTACTTTGCAAGGAAAGCATACCCTTCGCCCACCACGGTCCTACTCAGGTGCGTTGTCCTGGGGTGTCAGAACATCCATGGCTTCCTTCTGAGGGAGAGTCCTTTGAGAGAAAGGCAAGAGAGATTCAGAAACATATTGAAAGTAGGAGAAAAACTCATTGTGAGCCTCTTTTGTTCCTTCTTCCTTCCCCTCACTTCCTTCTTTTCTTCCTCCACTCTTTTTTTTTTTTTTTTAACTTTCTATGTTCTATAGTTTATTTGGCATGTAATGAGTGTGAGATGCTCTTCCTTCACTTCTTAAGAGTCAGAATTCAGGAGCAAGAAGATTTCAAAGGGTTGCATGCTAACACCCTTCTCTGAATTAAAAAATGAAGTGAGATTTTTTTTCTGACATAAAGCAAGTCCAATTTGGCAGAACAGTTTGACAATAAGGACTAGCTTTGCCAATTAATTTATGTGATGGACACTCTCCATAAAGTTAATGAGCTAAATCTGCAGCTCCAAAGTTTTGATGAAAATATATTTTAATCACAGATATGATATTCAGGACATTATCTAATACGTACTTTCCAACTACTTAAATTTATGATAAAAAATTTTAGGGGCGCCTGGGTGGCGCAGTCGGTTAAGCGGCCGACTTCAGCCAGGTCACGATCTCGCGTCTGTGAGTTCGAGCCCCGCGTCAGGCTCTGGGGTGATGGCTCGGAGCCTGGAGCCTGTTTCCGATTCTGTGTCTCCCTCTCTCTCTGCCCCTCCCCCGTTCATGCTCTGTCTCTCTCTGTCCCAAAAATAAATAAAAAAAAAAAAAAAAAAAACGTTGAAAAAAAAAAGAAAAAAAAAAAAAAATTTTAGATGTCAACTCAAAAAGAACCTTGCAGAATTCTTTCATGGAGTATATGAGCAAAAAACAAGACTGATGCCACTAGTCAAGCTGGTTCTTTCCAGGTCAGAGTGCTCGTGAATTTTCTTGGTATCTTCTCTTTCCCCCTCTCTCTGCACCCAGTTCCATACCTCACTCTCCCTACCTTACTTTACTGCCTTCTCAGTCATAGCATTTGAGAGTCCTTGGTCACTAGTGTTCAGTATCCTTTTCAGCCCCCACAAATTAAAACACATCTGAAAAAAACAGAAAAGAAGAGGGAGAAACTGTGGGAGCCGGGCATAAAGTCCCCAAAATATTTCCTAAATAATTCGACCATCTTACAGATGAGGGGACCAGGAAGAACAGACTGGATATCTCAACTGTTTCATAAAAATATAATGAACTCATTCTATTCCCCATCTCCCTGTTGGACTAATTTAATATTTCCTTCCCACTCAAAAGAGATAGATATGATATTCAAGGCCAAACAAAGTAGCAACTTTTCTTTTTAGTCTCTTTTTTTTTATTTTAGTACAGTTGACACTTAATATTAATTTTAGGCGTACAACATAATGGTTCAACATTTACAGAAATTACAAAATGATAGCCATAGTCTAGTCACCATTTGTGGCCATACAAAATTCTTACAATATCATTCACTATATTTCTTATGTTGTACTTGTCATCCCCATGACTTATTTATTTTATGACTGGAAGTTTGTACCTCTTAATCCCCTTCACCTATTTTCCCATTCCCTCATCCCCTCCCCCTCTGGAAACCACCCATTTATTCTCTGTATTTATGAGTCTGTTTCTGGTTTTTGTTATTTGTTTGTTTGCTTTGTTTTTTAGATTCCACATATAAGTGAAATCATGCAGTATTTGTCTTTGTCTGACTTAGGTCCGTTCTCTAGGTCCGTTCATGTTATCCTAAATTGCAAGATTTTATTTTTAATGGCTATGTAATATTCCATCATGTAAATACACCACATCTTTATCCAGTCATTCATCAATGGACATCTAGGTTGCTTTCATATCTTGACTATCATGAATAATGCTGCAATGAACACAGGGGTGCATATGTCTTTTCAAATAGTGTTTTCAGTTTCTTCGAGGAAACACCCAGAAGTGGAATTACTGGATCATATGGTACACTATTTTTAGGTTTTTGAGGAAGTTCCTCACTGTTTTCCAGAATGCAACCTTTCTTTCTAACTTTGTTTGTAATGCATTCCAGTGACACATTTCTCTCTCTTTTTTTTTTTTTTTTGTCCACAGTGACCACTGTTGGATGTAAAGATAAGAAGAAAAAAGTACTTAGATGTATAGATAAAGATAGATACATGTAGAGGCAGAGGTAGAGATATCTCCAATTCCCTTTGCTTTGTTTATAGAAGGCTGGAATGATGAGAATGTCTATTGTTATCAACAAACCTCAGAAAAGGAGATAAACTCCTGATGGTTCTGATTAGCTACACTAGCCAGTTGGCTTTTGCTCTAGACAAAATTTAAAAAATTTTCATCCCATGCCCCTTTGGTCATCTGGTGAATCCTTCTTTTTTTTTTTCCCCCCAGTGTGGCTGTATACTTTTTTGTTCATTGTGGTAACACTTAACATGAGATGTACCTTTTAACAAAATTGTTTACATGTACAATACACTTAAAAAGAACATTTGTATTGCATTATACACTTAAAAAGAACATGTAACATAAGGTCTACCCTCTTAGTGAATTTTGATGTATGATGTATGTACAGGACTGTTAGCTATAGGCACTATGCTGTGTAGTAGATCTCAAGGACTTCTTCATCTTGCATAACCAAAACTTTGTGCCTTTTGACCACCATCTCCCATTTCCATCTCCTCCACTGCCAGCCTCTGTTACACAACATTCTACCCTCCGCTTCTGTAACCCTATTTCGGATTCCTCATGTAAGTGAGATCATATAGTATTTGTCTTTCTGTTTCTGGCTTATTTCACTTAGCATAATGCCCTCCCAATCCACCCATCCATTCAATTCAAATGGCAGGATTTTCTTCTTTTTTAAGGCTGAATAATATTCTGTTGCATAAATATACCACATTTTCTTTATCCATTCATCCACCAATAGACATTTTGGTTATTTCCATATCTTGGCTATTGTGTATAGTACTGCAATTAACATGGGAGTGCAAATATCTCTTTAGGATCCCCATTTCAATTCTTTGGGAGGTGATTACATAGACCTCTTCTCAGAATACATAAAACAAATGAGTAACATTGCAAAAGCAGATAAATATCTTAAAAGACTGTTATCAAAATATTTTTAAATGCAATTTTGTGACATAGTAATATATGTGCTTTTTAATTAATGTATTAAATAGCAGGATCAGCATATTATCCTGGAATAATATCTATCATAATTTTAAAGTAGTCATGAGGTGCATGGATGGATCAGTCAGCCAAGCATCAGGCTCTTGATTTCGGCTCAGGTCATGATCTTGCAGTTCATGGGATTGAGCCCTGTGTCGAGCTCTGCACTGATAGAGTGGAGCCTGCTTGGGATTCTTTCTCCCCCTCTCTCTCTGCCCCTCCCCTGCTCACTCTCTCTCTCTCTCTTTCTAAAAATAAATGAACACTTAAAAATATATAAAGTAGTAATTAGTGTAAATGATATTTTGAAATACCTGCAACAACTGTAATATGTTATAAAATATATATAATTTGGTGATGATTCACAGATACTGCCAATATTGCTGGCGTTTGTTGGCTATATATATAATAAAAGAAAATGTTACATTTCAATTAGAGCTTAGTGTAAATAAAGACTTCTGGGGTTTTTTTTCCCCATCCAAATTCATGGATACCCTGCTCTAAATAAACTGTGATTCAGGAAATATTTTGAAGGCCTTCCTACCTTCCTTTTACTCCCTCTTTACTATTCTGGTTGACTCTTCCCTTCCAGAGCACCTGCCCTAGGGTAGTTTCGATTAGCTGATGTAATGGCTCATGAACAACAACCACCATTCATTGACTGGCTACCATTTTGCATACATTACTTGTATGCCTTATAACAACCGTCCAAGATATTTTATGAATGAAACAACTGAAGCTCACAGAGGTTAAATAACTTTCCCAAGGCAGCAAAGCAGAAGATTTGGTATTTAAACTCAGGTCTATATGGCTTAAAGCTTCTTCTCATTTCCACTACTTACACTGCCTCCTTTGGACTTAGAAATTTTACATCTTAATAGGGAGTATAAAAACCAAATACCTTCAAGAAATAGATTTGTAATGGAATTTCAGGCATGATCAGAGGTAGAGCTATTCAGAAATGAGAAGTCTTTAGATACTCTCTACATCTTGCAACACCAGTGACTCTTCTCACTCACGGCCCCATTTCTGCAGAGAGGTAAGGAACAGGGTCAAACCATAGAAATCTATCCCTAATCCCTGTAAGGGCTGCACAAGTTACAGAATGTGTGGGCAGACAGAATGCTTTAATACCTTTGAAAGAAAAAGAGAGATTATGAAAAAGATATTTTTAACCTGGCTGACATTGTCAGCAGAGTTCTAGATGCATTCTGGGTGTTTTGTTTTAATTACTCCAGACACAGTAAAGAAACTATGATCTCTACCTTATAAAGGAAGAACTGCGTGCCAAAAATGATTAAGAAAATGACATGGGGGGCACCTGGGTGGCTCAGTCAGTTAAGTGCCGGACTTCAGCTCAGGTCATGATCTCACAGTTTGTGGGTTCAAGCCCCACATTGGGCTCTGTGCTGAAAACTCAGAGCCTGGAGCCTGCTTTGGTTTCTGTGTCTCCCTCTCTCTCTGCCCCTCTCCCACTTTCTCTCTCTCTCTCTCTCAAAAATAAATAGACATTGGGGTGCCTGGGTGGCTCAGTCGGTTGAGCGTCCGACTTCAGCTCAGGTCACGATCTCACGGTTCGTGGGTTCGAGCCCCGCGTCGGGCTCTGGGCTGATGGCTCAGAGCCTGGAGCCTGCTTCCGATTCTGTGTCTCCCTCTCTCTCTGCCCCTCCCCCGTTCATGCTCTGTCTCTCTCTGTCTCAAAAATAAATAAACATTAAAAATATATATATTTAAAATAAAAAAATAAAAATAAATAGACATTAAAAAATTAAAAAAAAAAAAAAAGAAAGAAAATGACATGGAGGGCTTTCCACATCTGTGCAACTTCACCGTGGCTTTCTGTTGTTACAAGTAGATTTCCCAAATCCTAAAAGGAAGAAAGTGTTGGGCAGAGGAAGGAGGGCGTCTGAAACACTTTCACAGACTAAGTTCGCAAACAACTTGAAGGCAGCGTCCTCGCATCAGACTATAAGCCTCCCACGGGAAGGGATAGCATCTTTGGCATGTCTATACTCCTGAGCAGCCAGAGCAGGGTCTGGAACAGAAGAGGCTCACAGTGATTGTTTAACTGAACTAGGGCAGTACCAGCCTAGGAACTTCCTGTGTAACCCTTCAGGGCATGCAGGCATCTCCCTGTCAATAAAGGACACTCAGTGCTTCTAGCAGGTTGGTTTCCAGGCCATAAACATCTGGACAATGCTGTCTTATTAACCATTGAGATGATGCACCTCTTTATGTCTTCCTTTTATCCTTCTCTCCTACCATGCTTCTTTCTACTTTAAGGCAGAACTGGTAAGTATTATACCTACCACAACCTCTGGATGACAGATCTCATCTGACTTTTAACTAATATTTGTCAAGCTCAAACATATGGTATTCTATTGAGTGCATTAGAAAATTAAGATGGATGGGAATGGTTTATCGCTAATGTTTTTTATACCACAAACATTACCAAAAAAAAATCTGCACTAGTGTCCAACTAAATTTTCTCCAGTCTGCCTTATCTAGCATTAAGTCTAAGAAGCCTTACAACAAATATTCATTAAGCACTTATTCTGAGCTTTGTACTATTCTAGGTACAAGGAGTAGGGAATACAGTGTAATAAGTGCTGAGCAGCAGTATCAGTGAAGATCTACAAATGAACAAAGAAGTAATACATTTTTGTAGCGCTTCCTATTTTTTAAATTACTTTCACACATACTAGCTCATGTTTTTCTCAAGGCCACGTTTCGTTCCCTAGGTGGTAAGTACAGCAGGTATTATTAGCAAGTATTAACAAGGCCGTAGAACTTGCCCAAGTTCTGGCAGTGTGTCAGTAGGAGACCTAAAACTAGAATCCATTTCCTTTTTTTTTTTTTTCTTTTTAAAAATTTTTTTTATTGTCTAATTTACATCCAAGTTAGTTAGCATATGGTGTCCATTACGTTTATTTAAAGGTGCTGTTGCTGGCTGTTTAGTGCCAGGAATGGCTTTTCTCTCCATTGGTGCTGCTTTTGCATTACTCAGTCCCTGAGGCATCCTGCTACTTCCTTGTACACATGTCAGCTCTGAACTGATCTCTGCCAATTGAAAGTGGACTGTCAGAGTTGAGCCTTTACCGATAAGAGGTTTTGTACTTAACAGTACACTTGAGATTGAAGTGCAAAGTGGATAAGAATACAAGCTTTGGGATCAGAAAGATCTGGATCTCTAATCCCTGCATCATCACTCACCGTGTGACCTTGTCAAAGCTACTTAATATTGCTAAGACTTGGTTTCCTAGTCTGTAAAATGGAGACAAAGAGATATACTTCATAGGGTTGTCAAAGGTATTAAAAGGGACTATGTAGAAAGAGCAATTATCACATTGCCTGTTACTCAGTAAATACCCACTAAATGCTAATGTTAGGAGTAGTAGCCGTGGTAATTAACAGTATCTAACTGGTAAAGGACCATGACGATATAAAGCAAAGTACTCATGAACATGCAAATGAGTTTTTAAAGCTCCAGTCCTTTCTCTATAGGTGCATAAACTGGACTCAAAGAAAATCTGTGTACGAATATGGGTATGGACATAATTATACACGTGTTAAGTCAAAATAATTTTTTCTTTCCACCAGGTATATTTTATTTATATTTCTTAAATGTCCAGATAGGTATTTTTCTATCAGTCATTCACACCAGCTTTTTAAGTAACTTTTACTGAAAGAATCTACCTATCTTGGAAAAGCATTCAAATTCAGTGGTTGGTCTCAGCAGATCACAAAGAATATGGCATGATGAAAATGTCTCCAGGGCATCATAAAGTAACACTTCAATATTTAAGATGGCTGGATTTACTTCAAGGACTGAGACAGACTGCCTATCACCAGCTCAGCTTCAAAATATAGTTCTTGGCTCCAGTCTGCAGTTCAATGAATGTGATCAGTGCAAATACAAGGTGAATAAATCTTAAAGATACTGAACTAAGTTCTTTCCCAAGACAAGAACACAAGGGACAAGACCATCTTGATTAATCGATGCCCATGCTAGTATTTCATCTTGGACTAGCTGATGTGAAAGTTCATGTTATTGACTCCCTACTTGAATCTTCCTTGGAAAAAAGCAATATTCTGCGTTGAATTGGTTATTATCACAACACCATCTCCATAGTTAAGATCTGTCAATATTCCTTTATCTGGGAGATGCTTAAGGTTCAAGGTTTTACTGATCCTGACATGAAGTAATCTGCATTACAATTCATGTCACTTACACAGTTCAACCTTTCTGGACAAGTAAGAATCCTCCCAACGAGGACTATATTTACCTGCCATTCATCTACAGCTGTGCAGAGGAAACTGGGTGGAGGATAGAGTTAAGGACATTTTAGGGAGTCTGAAATTTTACTTCTCAATAGACAGCAAAGGACTGGAGGAAACATGAAAAGTTCCTAGGTTTGGTGTAAGTAGAGTGTATTAATTAACCTAGGGCTGCCATAACAAGGTACCATAAACTGAGTGGCCTATCATCTCATAGTTCTGAAGGCTGCAAGTCCAAAATCAAAGTGTCAACAGGATTGGTTCCTTCTAAGAGCTATGAGGAAGAATCTGTTCCATGGCTCTCCTAGTCTCTGGTGGCCCCAGGCATTCCTTGGCTTATGGCTTCCTAACTCCAATTTCTGCCCCCATCTTCACATAGCCATTTTCTCCTGTGTGAATTTACATCATCTTCCCTCCATGCATGCCTATCTCTGTGTCCAAATTTCTTTTACATAGGGACATTTGTCATATTGGATTAGGGCCCAGTCTAATGATCTCATTTTAACTCAGTTACCTCTACAAAGAACCTATTTCCAAATATTCTGAGGGCCTGGGGGTTAGGACTTCAACAAATCCTTTTTGGGAGACACTATTTAATCCATAATATATAGTAGGCAAAACTTTGAGCAAAACAGAATAAGGAAATGGTGCAGTCATACTACAGCAATGGGGGGCCCAGGAAAAATGCCAAAGTAATATAAAATATTCCCATTCTACTGTTCTAAAACCATCTCTCCATTTGTTAGTCTCCTTTCCTGCAAGCCACCATGTACATCATTCCACTTTCAATCTCTGTAATTCAAAGCAAAGAAAACAGTTCTCCCAGTTCTGTTCTGGGAAATCTAGCTGAACCAAATAGGTTCATCTGTTAGGTACAAGGTTCCCCTGAGTTTTCTGTATTTGTTATTTCTTTAGCAAGAGAATTTGGAATAACTCGCAGCCCCTTGTTTTTTATCTTATTTTGCTAAGAGTAATACATGTGCATGGTAATTATCATTAGACATGCGTTAGTTGTAAATTGATAAAAACCCTTCCAAATGCTGGAACAGTGACCTCATCCTTCTCAGAAGAATGTTTTTCCTCTCTTCACCTCTAGCCTCTACTTCTTAGAACCAACACCACTCAGGAAAGGTTTATATAAAGAACCTACAGTATTTATGATGTTCTTAGGCCATAAATAATGCCTCTGCCACAGACTAGGCTCCTGGAAATGGACTTCCAGTTTCTCTCAAGTACACTTCAAGGAAGAACACTATGAATCTGGGAATATCTCCTTCTTTTACCAAAAGAACATATTTTAAGCTTTTGAACGTCCTAAAGGACTAGCTGCAAATACTGTGTTAGAAATGAGGGGCAAGAGACCACTTAATAGAAACCATACCTGAATCCAACTTTGGATATACGTGAGACTTTGAGATTGTGCTCCACAGCAGAAACAATAATGTAGAAAGTAAAGCCAATGTAAGAACTGTATAGACTCATCTTTTTAACTGCAATCTTCCTCTTAGATTGGGTGCTGAGTTTTGAATATTCCAAAGTCAAAAGAGGAGCCATGGTTCAAGAGATACATAGGGGCACCTGGCTGGCTCAGTTGGTAGAGCATGCGACTCTTGATCTGGAGGTCGTGAGTTCAAGCCCCATATTGGGCATAGAGCTTACTTTTAAAAAAAAGAGAGAGAGATGTAAAGAAACATTATGGAAAACTGCCTACTCACTAGAATTTATAAATTAGAGTTATAGAATTATAACTAATTGTGATAAATTTGAAAATGAAGTATCAGCATCAAAGCAGCATTTAGTTGCAACATAGTTTTACCTGAGTAATGGATATTACAGAAAATCAAGTTGTGGAAGGTGCATTTACAGCAACAGCAGCCCAAGATTCATGTCCAACATGTAGATTTCTGGATCTTTCAAAAAGTGCCAGCAGGTGCTTGATGAAAGAAAAAGAAATATTAGAATCATCTTCCTCAAACTTGACCTATTAATTTCAGAGATAGAAGTCATTTAGCTTAATTGTTGTTTGGCTACTTGTGCTAGAGTACTAGTTTTAGATATTTTTCTTTCAAGCTCAATTGTAGCTTTATCATACATACATATTTTGTCACATATCATAACATCGATATGTTGTATTAACTGGAATAGTTATGTTGCATGATCTCAAAACTAGGACAGTCCTTTGAGATCATCTAACCTTTCAAAGTGACTTTTACAAACCTATCACTGTATCTCATATAAGCTTCCAACAACTCTGAACGAGAGGTAGAAAAGATGTTATTAACTCAAAAGAATACAGAGGTCCAGAATGGATGTGGGACATGCCCAAACTCACCCGTAAGACAGAGCCAGGCCCTCACACTTCATGCTCTCTGCCATTTCTCATGCCCTTTGCCATTTCTGTTTCATGTCTGTATCATCTCCAAACACTTTGCTCACATCTGAGTGACAGTTACTCTCCCCAATCTTTGGCCATAATTCTCAGTAACAGAATCACCCATGATGACAACCACAACCTTTCTCAACTGCTGTCACTTTCAACTCCATCACACTTTAGCCCCAACTTGGGTTTTCCCACCGCTAAGAACTTTTCACCTCTAAGATTTCTAGTCAATTATTTTCTGATACAGTCTCCTCACTTTCTTCTTCCATCCTCACCTCTCTACTCTATCTGCCTTTTGCCATCGTCAGTCAGTCAATAAACACCTATTGAGAACCTACTGCATCCAGGCCTGGGAAATCAGTGGCAGGCTAGTTAACTACCAGCCCAGCCTATACTGAATCTCCCCTATCAGCCGAGTCTACCCTTTGACCTCTTAGTCCTTTGGCAGCTCCCCATACCCAGTCCACACTTGCTCTGAAGGCCTCAACAGTCCCCCGGTAATGTATGGTCATTTCAACTTTACCCTCTCCAGCATCCTAAAATTCTTCAGTTCGCTGATCTTCCAATCCCCATATCTGAGTCGATTCATCATTCATATTCTTTGCTCCCATATTACCTTGCTGCTGGTTAAGATCATAAATCTATGATGACGAGGTCCATCACAAATTCAAGTTCTCCAACTTGACCAAGACTTTTAAATTACTCCAAGAATTCCAGGAAGAATTTTTAAAAATGGGTGAAAATTTTGAAGATGCAGATTTGGGTTTGAAATAAGATAACAACTTATAATCACATCAGTCAACCAGGAACGAAATAGTAATGAGCTCAGCGTTACTGTTGGTGCTTAAATAAAGTTCAGGAATTCCCAAACATGACTGGCTAGAAGGATCCCTTGGAGAGATTTTTTTGAAATACAGAATCCCAAATCCTACTTCAGATTAGTGAATCAGAACGTCTGGGCGGTGTATTTCTAAAGCTCCCTAGAAAATTCTGATGCAGCCAATCCCCAGACTGACATTAGGGTCCCCTGCGTTATACTATTGACTGTGGTTTTTTTCAGGACACAATGAAAGGGATTTCTTCACTGAAGAGGAGTCTGGGTTGGATGATCAGCCTTTACATTTTATTTCCTCTACTTTTTTTCTCCTCTATCTGAACCCAAAACCTGTTAGTGTTACCTATTGCTTACACTCCTTCTCTGCCCCACATATGGCATTTAGAAGCCCCCCCCCACATTGATGCAGCCTGGAAGCACAATCCCCACGCCCACCCCAGGTCAGCCGTGCCAGTCCAGGATTCGTGCCAGTCTACAAATGGCGGCGATGGATGCACATGTGAATCCTGTTCCTTCCACATCCACAAACATGAAGCACCACAACTTCTCTTAATTTTCCCACTAATAGGGACTGACGGCTTGCTTTACACTCCACTGCTCTCTTGCCTCATTTGTAATGACTTTATGTTAGCCAAAATGAATGTTTCTTCATGTCTGCCCTTACAGCAGAAGTAAAGACAAGATGAACATGATGTCTTTGATGGACTAAACACTTAAATACACTGCTGCTGCAGTGGCCTTGGTGGGTTCTACTGAGTGCAGCTTATGTCACTGCTTTTGAAACATCTTTATGGTCAGTGACAAGATCAAGCATTACCTCCAGTGATGGTAAGATCCAAATAGCCACTTCCAGTAACATCCCTGAAGATGAGTCATGGTCTGATCAGTTGATTTATAATAAACCTCCCCAACATGTATCTTGATAAAAGCAGACCTTTCAGGAGTTTTTTAAAGTTCCCAACTCAGCTTTCCTTTTCATACTTTTCAGTTGCCAAATTATACAAAATTAGAACTTTCCTCATTTACTATGGATTTGATCGATTACATAGTCCTTAAAGATGTTACCTGCAGATAT
The DNA here is from genome assembly GCF_028018385.1 of Neofelis nebulosa. Lineage (NCBI taxonomy): Eukaryota > Metazoa > Chordata > Mammalia > Carnivora > Felidae > Neofelis > Neofelis nebulosa. The sequence goes on along the minus strand of NC_080783.1, from coordinate 56,704,736 downwards.
AGTTGCTTGACCCCAATTTCATACACACACACAAAAATAGATAATACTCTAAATGTTATCTCTTCTTGTCTTTTTTCATTAAATTGCAAAAGGTTTCATACAGGTCAGCATAGCTGGCGCCTCCTTACTTTCATTTCTGTAACAATCCTCTTCATTATTAATAACAGTTATGGCAATAAAAGTAATAATAATGTCTACGTTTCTTCCCAAGAGCACAAAGGTCTTGGCCCTGGGTACCAACATGCACTAAAATATACAACAGAGGCTGTGTATCTTTTTTTTTTTAACATCTTGAATGTCTGAAACAATTTTCCCTTAGTTACTATGAAATTTCTAACAATTCCCAGTTACTAAAGGCAAGAGAGTGGTAAATAACAATAATAATAATTTCCTTTTGACCTTTTAACAGAAGCTTCACATTTTCAGTCTTTCAAGTCTCATATACACATCAATCATAAATTCAATGAAATTGAAAAGACACTGGAGAAACACTTCCGTTTTCTTCTTAAGGAAGAATGAAGGCCAGAAATGACATAGGGGTTTTTCTAACAGGGAAAGTACCTAGAGAAGGCAACCATGACTTATCTAGAAGTACACTGTGTTTCTGAGGAAAGATGGGCTTCAGGCCCCCAGTCTGGACTATTCTCACTCTGAATCATTTGCCCTTCCTCTTCCCTTATTAAAACAGGCTTTTGGAAATGCAACTTCTCTTCAATTCATCTGGTAGACCCCTTACTATCAGTGAAATAGACTTTAATATGTTGGTTGTTTTTTTTCCAGGCACCACCCCTACTAATCCACAAGGTGACTGGGTCAAGAGGTGCAGACCAAGCGCTTCTGAAGCACAGAAAGATGAAAATGATTAAACAAAAGCCCTCATTTAGCCCAGACTCTATTTTTTCTTCATTTCAATTTACTAAACACTTACAGAACTTTTACAGTCCTGGAATAAATGCCCTGGAAAATTGAGCCTGGTTGAGGCTTAAATTCTAAGCTTCATAAGGAGATGGAATCCCAGGTGAGGGTGATAATGGAAAAGAGAGCTGAGGCAGGTAAGACTGGGAAGAAAATGCAAGATATTGTCTTTCAAAATTAGCCCCTTCACAAAGAGACAGTCTCCCAGGATAAGCTATAGAGAAAGCTTTCCTCAGAACAGTCCATCAAGGGGTAGAAAGATAAATTACCCATCAGCACCCTCCCATCTATTAGATCCTGGAGACATACCAAGTCAGTTACCACCCAGCAACTGCAGTGGGAGACGTCCAGAGCTCCAGCAAGACAGGCAAAGCATCTGACGTGGCACAAAAGAGATTTCTGATACACTTACCATATGCAATGAAATGTCTTGTATACTATTTCCTACTCAAATGTAGCTACCAAAATTACAGTTAAATATGTCTGAACTGTCTTCAAGTCACAATCAAAGAAAAAATACCTCCTGATCACTGGTTTCCTTTGAAAAAAAAACATTATCTAATAATAGTATATAATTTTTTAAGGATTTGTTTTCACCTATGAATTTCATTTACAAACAATAAGCATTCATCAAAGAAAGAAACAGCTGATCTTCTGGATAACTTTTGCTTGCTGAAGCGCCTCTAGATTAGCAGAATTAAATAAATATCAAATAAGGGCTTCTAAGGAAACACTAAGAAACCAAGCGAGCTCTCTAGGCAGTCACTGTGCCAGGAAGGCAGTTACACAAATGACTGACTTTCTCAACAGAGTAGTGCGAGCACGACATCCAGTGCTACGAGAGAAGGGGGAGAAATTTAGGAAAAATAAATCACTCTCTTTGTTAGTATGCAAATAAATTATTTATACACAAAGAATATGAGCAAATGAGTTATAATGCAGAAAGTCTCTTACAAAGAAATTTTTTTAATTCATCTGCCTGGAAAAATTAAAAAAACTTTTTCTTCTTATCCTACCATATTTTCCACTAAATTGTTTATGCCAAAATAACTGTGCATCTGATGAAATCTGAACCAAGTGTCATTGGATACATCTTTAATTGTGATTAAAACACTTCAGCTCAGTCTAATTTCTTTCGGTCCCAAGGATGTCCAAATGTCCTTAAGCACAAATGACTCTACCATTGTTACCACCATCATTAAGTATTTGGATTGAGTTGAAAATTCATTTTGGATAATAATGTCTTATGTTAAAGAAGTCATATATTTGAAAGCACAGAAGACAACTTAATTCTACTGTGTACCAAGTCTTAACTTGCCATGAATTAGCCATTCAGGGGTCTTACACCATTAACCCCAAATCCTTGGACTACATTTATTTTCAGTTTGTTCAAAATTCTTGAAAAAAATATCTTACTTATATTTGATTATTCTCTACCTACAAGGAAAATAAGAAGTCTGCTCAGGCCCTCCAAAATAGCATTGGGACCTTATCTTCTTGTAGGACTGGTCCATACAAAAGATGTCTTAGCCCCTGTACCAGCCTTCCAGGGTTGCCATAATAACGCACCACACAAAGACTGAGTGGATTAAACAACAGAAATTTATTGCATCCTTTTCTGGAAACTAGAAGACCAAAATCAAGGTGTTAGCAGGTTGTTTCCTTCTAAGGGCTGTGAGAGAAGGATCTGTTCCTGGCATCTTTTCCTTGGGAGGCAGATGGCTGTTTTTTCCCTGTCTCTTCACATCATCTTATGTCTATGGAAGTCTCTGTGTCCAAATTTCCTTTTTTGATAAAGACAACAGTCATACTGGATTAGAGTCCACTATAATGATCTCATTTTCATTTGATTACCTCTAAAAGATGCTATTTCCAAATAAAGTCACATTCTTAGGTACTAGGCATGTGAAGAAATCTTTACATCTTCAACATGTGAATTTGGAAAGGAACACAATTCAGCCCGTAACTCTAACACTCTTGCATCTTGATTATATAGTCTGCAAAGACGGGTTCCGTGCTGGTAATGGCAGAGGTTAGAATGCAGTTTCCAGTTGTCCAATCAGAGCCCTTGGCTGGCTGTGACAACTCCAATAAGTCATTCAACCTCCTTAAGCTCCTTTTCTTCATCTGTAAAATGGGAATGGTAATAGTTTCTACCCGATAGGATTGCAGTGAGGATTAAACAGTCAATCCATGTGAAGTGCTCAGCTCGGTGTCTGGCACATAGTAAGTGCTCCTGATATGTTGCTTATTATTAGCATGAATTATTATTAACCAAAATGATCAATCTAAAAGCGAAGGTCATAAACCCAGTGGTGAGAGAAAACAGTTTCTACTTTTCCTCTCCAACCACCTTAAAGTCCCCTTTACATAAGGCTGCCTTTCAAATTAAGACAGACTCGCAGATCCACACTGTCAGGAACAGTTGGCTTAGAATTACAATGACAGTGGATGCCTGGATGGCTTAGTAGGTTGAGTGTCTGACTCTTGATCTTGGCTTAGGTCATGATCTCATGGTTTGTGGGATTGAACCCCGCGTCAAGCTCTGTGATGACAGTGTGGAGCTTGCATAAGATTCTCTCTCTACTCCTCCTCCTTTTGCACTCTCTCTCTCAAAATAAGTAAATAGCCTTAAAAAAAAAAAAAAACAGAATTACAGTGACTGGTCTCCACTTTGCCCCACCCTTTAATAACACAAGATTTCTTTTCTTTTCCTTTCTTTTCTTTCCTTTTCTTTTCTTTCCTTTTCCTTTTCTTTTCTTTTCCTTCTCCTTTTCTTTCTCTTTTTTTACATCTGGTTTCTTTTATTCAGCATAATGATTTTTTTCAGTTGAAGTACCATTGATACACAACATTATAACGTTAGTTTCAGTGGTACAACATAGTGACTCAACAACTCTATACATTATGCTATGCTCACCACAAGTGAAGCTACCCTCTATCAACATACAACACTATTACAACACCACTGACTACTGCCAAAAGATCTCTTAAAAGACAGAGTTGAGGCCAGCTCATTTACTGACCCAACGTCCTACATTACATGAGTCCTCTGCAGGAGATATTATGCCACACAGCTTCCTTCTCACAGTATCTGCTTTTCCATATCTCAGAAGGTCAGTCCTACTCTATGTATCTTATTTGTAAGCAGTTCATATGTTCTTTTATTCAGCCAAAATTAGATTGTCAATCTTGGTGTATATGTGTGTGTTTGTTGTTGAATTTTTTTCCCAAAAACTTCCTTTACAAATTTACTAATATTCATAGACTTTATATATTAAATTTATGTAAACCTGGGATAAGAAGGAAGATTCTGTTCTTAAGATTCTAACCTCATAGTAGGAGAATCTGAGGCTTGGGATAAATACCTGTTTTTATTGTTTTGTTTTTCTGTTTGGTTTATCTCCTACCTTCATATGGGGCAGGAATAAAAACGGAAAGACCCATGCAGTAGAATGGGTCTCTGAGCACCCCAATGAGACTCCTCTCCTGGTGCAGCTCAGGAAAGGATGAAAATGGCATAGACAAACCCTACTCAGCCTGTTCAGAAGATGTGTTTCCTGGGAGAAAATCTAAAGCTTCATTACAGCATCCAGGACTATGTTATGACTTTTGTGGTCTCCTTCCTTCATTATACACACATACATACATACTTATTACATTTTTCAATTGATTGGTATAAAGATGTATATATTGATGTTATATATTAAAATAGTTTTTGACCTAAAAGCTCATTTTGTTCTTCTGATTTTATTTTTTTAATGTTTATTTTTATTTTTGAGAGAGCAGAACACGAGCAAGGAAGGGGCAGAGAGACAGGAAGACACAGAATCCGAAGCAGGCTCCAGGCTCCGAGCTGTCAGCACAGAACCGAAAGTGGGGCTCAAACTCACAGACCACGAGATCATGACCTGCGCCAGTCGGACGCTTAACTGACTGAGCCACTCAGGCACCTCTGTTCTTCTGATTTTAAAAGAAATTAAAAGAAATATCATGGGTCCCTAAACTATCGTGGGCCACAGGCATTGTGTCTACTGTGTCCAGCAGATGTCAGTCCTGAAAGTATTTGAGGTACTATCATATTTGATATGACATACTTAAGCAACTCATTTAATGACATCAAAGAGGCATTCCACTTTTCTAACCCTCCTGTGACTAAAGTCCTATAAGAAAGAAAACATATGCAGGCCTGTTGCAGCTCTGCAATTCCAGCACACAGTTGGAGGAGGGTTACACAAACTTTGTGCACATATTCATACTTACCACATCTCAGGGTTTTTAAGTTTATTTATTTACTTTTTTAGTAATCTCTACACCCAAAATGGGGCTCAAACTCACAACCCCAAGATCAAGAGACGCCTGCTCTTCTGACTGAGCCAGCCAGGCACCTCTCCACACCTCAGTTTTAAAGCACCTACTTCATTCTCTTTGAATTTCCTTTGTAGATACATAAATATATAAAGTAGCATTTGCTGCTTTTTTTTTTAAATGTTTGTTTATTTTTGAGAGAAAGCCAGATGGAGTGTGAGCAGGGAGGGGCAGACAGAGGGAGACACAGAATCTGAAGCAGGCTCCAGCTCTGAGCTGTCAGCACAGAGCCCGATGCACCTTTCACACATCAAAGTTACTAATGAAAAAAGAAAGGAAACTAATGTTTCCTGAGAGCATACTGTGTATCAGGAATTGTCTTGGGTACATTCACATGGATAGTTAAGGGAGATAAAGATTATTATCCTCATTTTTATAAATAAGGAAACTGAGATTAAAGAAGTCAAGTGATTTGTCTAAAATAACAGAATTTTGGGGCACCTGGGTGGCTCAGTCGGTTAAGCGTCCGACTTCGGCTCAGGTCATGATCTCGCGGTCCGTGAGTTCAAGCCCCGCGTCGGGCTCTGTGCTGACAGTTTAGAGCCTGAAGCTTGCTTCAGATTCTGTGTCTCCCTCTCCCTCTGCCCCTCCCCCACTGTGCTCTGTCTGTCTCTCAAAGGTGAATAAATGTTAAAAATAATAAATAAATAAATAAATAAATAAATAAATAAATAAATAAAATAACAGAATTTAGTAATGATGGAGTTAGGATTCAAATGCAGGTGTTTTGCATTTCAATGTCCTTCCCACCCTATCAAATAGATTACTACTTTGAATTGTCCTATTTAATCTCTTCATATAAAAAGATTTGAAATGACATTTTTTAAGAGAAAGTAACCATTTTCAAATTAAGCCAGTTATCAGGTAAGATCATATCATCTAACAGAATCACATCATCTAACAGATGATGTTAGATCATATCATCTAACAGAATCTTTTTGAACCAGAGATACATTGGAAGATCCCTAATATTCAATCCCTTCATATTCTGGATGAAGAAATCCCGGAAGCACTTGTGACATTTACAACACATAGAAGTCAGTGCACTTGCAATCATTGCCCCTCACTAAACACAAAAAGCAAAAATAAATAACCTTTATATATGAAGCACAAAAAAAAAAATTGTAGAAAAGAGTTAACATGAAGAGAGAGCTATGCTGAACCATTTTTTCATGGTTTAGATTGCTGCTAAACATACCTTTCTTTATCCATCATCATATGCCGCAGACTGAAGATCAAGGAAGTCGATGTCATAGGAATTTAAGTTTGTAGAGACAACTGTGGGTTTCAGCAGGCTTTGCTGAAGACTGAACTGGGCTTTGAAAGATAGGTAGGAGTTGAAGTGTGCACAGAGTGCTTCCTAGGTGATCAGAACAAAGCTAGGGATGGAACCACATTAGCACTTGCCCTGAGCTTTAAAACTTTAGAAAGCAATTTCATAAACCCTACCTCCATTATAGCTTATAACCATGCAAGGTTTTTTTTTTAAACAAATATATACAATTTTATTGCTTTTAAGTTAAAAATAAATGAACACTTGTAAAAATTTTCAAAACCATACAGAAGTATACAGAGTAAAAAGTGAAAGTTTCCCTTAATCCTGTCAATAAATTCTATCCCAGAGCCTTTTCTCATAGGTAAAGTTTGGCATATGTGCCCTCTCAGACCTTACACAATGCATTGATACATGGACATGCACACACACACGAGTACTAGCAAAACCAGAAAAGCTGGGGATGGGGGCAGGAGATTTATTGGAAGAAGAGAACCTTTGGGGACAGCACTGAGAGATTTGAGGATAAATATTTTGTGACAGGCAATGTAACCCATACATTATTGGAGCTGTCGGAGTTATAATTTATGTTTGGTTGAGACAGGGAGGGAGGGAGAGAGTTAAAAATAATTAATGAGGGGCACCTGGGTGGCTCAGTTGGTTAAGCATCCGACTTCAGCTCAGGTCATGATCTAAGGGCTAGTGGCTTTAAGCCCCTCGTCAGGCTCTGTGCTGACAGCTTGGAGCCTGGAGCCCACTTCGGATTTTGTGTCTCCCTCTCTCTCTCTGCCCCTCCCCACTGTCTCTGTCTCTCTGTCTCAAAAATAAATGAACATTAAGAATAAAAAAAATAAAATAACTAGTGAAAGTCCTCATGGTGGGTGCTGCGGAAGAGCAGAATCATCCCACAGAGCCTAGTTACTTAGGGTACATAGGTTATAGAAATCGGAAGGAACAAGACTGTCAAGTACTCCAATCTCCAAGCTGAAGAATCCACAGAATTTTTCCTGGAGGCAACAAGAAGTCATTGAGGGCTGAGCATGGGATGGGTGACGTGACTGATGTCTGAGGAAAATTCGTCTTGCAGCAGTAGGCAGGAGAATAGACTCTGAAGTTATGGAGACCAATTAAGAAGTTATTAGATCCTTAAAGCACATATTCTCAAGGAAATAGTCTTAAATAAGGTCAAAGGTTTATACACAAGTATTTTCCCCACAGTGTTATAAAAGCAAAAAAGTTTCTAAACATGGAAACAACCAAAATATCCAAAAATAGAGAAATAGTTAAGTAAATGATGGTATCCCCAATCCAATGAAATTTCATGAAGCCATTAAAAATAATGTTTTTGTAAAACACTTAGTGACATGAAAAATGCTGGTAATGCAACGTTGAGTGAAAACACAGACACAAAACTATATATGAGCTTGACCCCAATTATATAGAGAATTTCCTTAAGAATACTGTTGTGATTATCTTGCCTTAGGAAAAGACCATTACTCATAATGAACATGTTTTAGTTTATAATGCTCTGCTTTCAGTAAATAAATTACAGAAAACTTTTATGTATCAGCATGACTTGGCTAAAGGAATGTTTTGATTCCTATTATTAGTTCAGGTTTATCTTCCTAAGCATAAGAAAGGAGACGAGCCTATAATAATTAGACTCCACTTCTCTGAGTAGGTCTTAGAAGTAAATAAACCAATGAAATGTAAGACCCATTTCTTTTTTTTTTTTTACAGATTTATTTTTCTTAAATATGAAATTTATTGTCAAGTTGGTTTCCATACAACACCCAGGGCTCATCCCAACAGGCGCCTTCCCCAACACCCAACACCCACCCCCCATCAACCCTCAGTTTGTTTTCAGTTTTTAAGATGTAAGACCCATTTCTAATAAAACAACACTGAACCGGTTGGGAGCCAGTACCTGCTCATAGATCCCTTACAATACCAATATTTAGAAACAAAACCAAAAGTTGTACATCCACATTGGTCTAGAAAGAAAGAAATCAAAGTCATCGCTCTTATCGCTGGGAAATGGCACTACGGGTGATGCGTTTCACCGTTATGTTAATAAGCATGTATTACTTTGAAAATTAGGGGAAATTTTTTTTTGTTTAACTGGGTTTTTTTGTTTGTTTAAATAAAGGAGCAAGTGCTTAAGACTATAAAATGCAGGAATAGAGAAAAAGAAGATCGAGAAGTGCCTTCTAATTCAGGACATAAAGGCTTGATAAATAACAGTTTACAGTTGTATAGATATTTCATAGACTTTTCAAATAAAGAGGATTATAGACATTAAAGAAACCCAAATAGGGGGACGGCTGGATGGCTTAGTCGGTTAAGTGTCCAACTTCGGCTCAGGTCATGATCTCAGGGTTCATGGGTTCGAGCCCCACATCAGGCTCTGTGCTGACAGCTTGGAGCCTGGAGCCTGCTTCAGATTCTGTGTCTCCCTCTCTCTCTCTGCCCTTCCCCTGCTCGCACTCTGTCTCTGTCTTTCAAAAATGAATAAACGTTAAAAAAATTTTTTAAGAAAAAAAAGAAACCCAAGTAGGTAATTTTCTTGAGCTTTTCCCAAAAAATCTGTGTGGAATAAAGTAGAAAAGTGAAAAGGTACATTCCCTCTACCAAACCTTTCCCAAAACTCCCAACATAGCTTTCAATCAGCACTGTCAGTATGGTAATGCAATACAAGAACATTTCAAAATTGCAATTACTAGTACAAAACAAGCAAAACAATAGAGGAAAACTACACAATATTGCTGTGACATTTTTTGAAGGGCACGGAGTTCAGACCCATCCTTGACTTACACCAAGTTCTCAAATCATCATGCTATAGATCCTAGCATTGTAACTACTTCATAAATGCTAATAGGACTATAAAGTTACTGTAATGATTTATAATAATGAAGACAGAGTCTCCTAAATTAGCAGTCTATTCTCCATTTTCCACCAAAATAGTCAACAGGTAAATTTCATTTTGTCATAAAATTTCTATTTCTATTATTTCAGTCATTAAGCCAAATGGTAATGAAATAAAAATTTACAGTGTCTGATGGGGCTAGGATTAACCCGATCCTGCCCACAGTCTTCATTAAAATTGACTGTGGCCTTTCTCCCTGCCCCCGTGCTTCCCCCAGAAGAAATGGTCACCTCTGGACCACCCAGAGCTTCCTGTCCACTCTCACAAGAATTTCTCTGGGTAATTATGTAAAGCTCAAATAAAATCAAGTAAAATTAAATAGAAATCAGACATGTTCTAATTTCACTAACAAAAACTAATAACTAAGAAAAGTTTATACCACACTTATAGAGCTTTTGTTTCTGCAGTAGCAATGGACATACAATAAGAATATGGAAGGGGCACTTGGGTGGCTCAGTCAAGTAAGCTCCCACTTCGGTTCAGGTCACCATCTTGGGGTTCTCGAGTTTGAGGCCTGTGTCGGGCTCTGTGCTGACAGCTCAGAGCCTGGAGCCTGCTTCGGATTCTGCGTCTCCCACTCTCTCTGCCGCTCCCCCCGCTCTCCCTTGTGCTATCTCTCTCTCTCTCTGTCTCAAAGGTAAATAAAAAAAAATTTTTTTTAAAGAATATGGAGAGAGATTAACAAAAAAATGTCACATGGTATGTTTTTGCAGTCAAGCACATTCATGGTTTTTTTCTGATCTCACACTTAGTCTTCTTAACTTGTTTTTATTTTTTTTATTTTTTTTAATGTTGATTTGTTTTTGAGAGAGAGACAGAGAGTGCAAGTGGGGGAGGAGCCAAGAGAGGGGGAGACACAGAATCCAAAGCAGACTCCAGGCTCTGAGCTGTCAGCACAGAGCCTGATGCAGAGCTTGTACTTACAAAGTGTGATATCATGAGCTGAGCTGAGGTCAATGCTTAACCTACTGAGTCACCCAGTCACCCCTCTTAATTTGTTTTTAAACTTCAGCATTGTTAGGTGACCTGAAAGTTGTAAATTAATGGTTCAGTCAGCAAGCATCCAACTTCGGCTCAGGTCATGATCTCGCAGTCTGTGAGTTCAAGCCCCAGGTCAGGCTCTGTGCTGACAGCTCAGAGCCTGGAGCCTGCTTAGGATTCTGTGTCTCCCTCTCTCTCTCTGCCCCTCCCCTGCTCACTCTCTGTCTCTCTCTCTCTCTCTGTCTCAAAAATAAATAAAACATAAAATTTTTTTTTTAATTTTTTTTTTAACGTTTATTTATTTTTGAGACAGAGAGAGACAGAGCATGAATGGGGGAGGGGCAGAGAGAGAGGGGGACACAGAATTGGAAGCAGGCTCCAGTCTTCGAGCCATCAGCCCAGAGCCCGACGCGGGGCTCGAACTCACGGACCGTGAGATCGTGACCTGAGCTGAAGTCAGATGCTTAACCGACTGAGACACCCAGGCGCCCCATAAAAAAATTTTTTTAAAGGAAAGATCTATTTCATCAGTGGAAATTTTAAAACTACTTATTCTTTTTCTTTTTTTTTTTTTAATTTAGAGAGAGAGAGAGAGCACAAATTGAAGAGGGTGGCAAAGAGAAAAAGAGAGAGAGAAAGAGAGAGAATATTAAGCAGGCTCCACCCTCAGCACAGAGGCCCATGCAGGGCTCAATTCCACCACTCTGGGATCATGACCTGAGCCCAAATCAAGAGTTGGACTCTCAACCCACTGAGCCACCCAGGCATCCCATTAATTCTTTTTCTGACTGTTGACGATTAGCCCTTCTTCCTCAAAGCTTTCTCTACCCAATATGAGATGAAAAGTAATAAAATCCAAATATTACAGGATCATTAACATAAAGTCTTTAACTTACTCTTATATTCTGATTCTATTCTCACAAAGCCTAAGAATATATATAACAATGCCACACTTCAAATCAGTGATGTGTCAATTAATGCATGCTTAGAAAGTTCTTTTTTTCTAGTTCTATTGAGATATAACTGACATATGCCACTGTATTAGTTTTAGGTGTGCAACATAATGATTTGATACATGTATATATTGCAAAATAATTACCACCATAGTTTAGTTAACATCTATCACCTTACATAGTTACAAATATTTTTTCATAAGGAGAATTTTTTAAGGTCTACTCTCTTCACAACTTCTTTTTTTTTTTTTTTTTTAAAGAAATCTCTATGTCCGACATGGGGCTCAAACTTACAACCCCAAGATCAAGAGCTGGATGTTCTACCAACTGAGCCAGCGAGGAGCCCCCTTTTTCTTTTTAAGTAAACATCAGCTTTCTACTATACAATACTGTATTGTGGACTATAGTCACCATGCTGTACATGACATCCCGAACTTGCTTATCTTATAACTGGAAGTTTGTAGCTTTTGATCACCTTTGCCTATTTTAGAAAGCTCTTTAAGGATAACAAATCCTATGGCATCCATATGCTCAGCAGCATGACTGTATCTGTTTGGTGGCCTCTAGTTGTGCTGAAAAATTTTCTTGTGAAATAAGACTGCAACCTGAGCTCCCCCAGGCCTCATCAACCTGTGAATATAAACAGAATCACACTAATGATTAGAACTCAAATTCTATGGTCCTTGAGTCCACCCGGCAGGACCTCAACAACCTATACAATTTCTCAAGTGCTTCTGGAAGTACAAGTGTTCCCCAAAGTCAGGTGCTTCTGGAACTCAGGCATGCTCATGAATAATCTGAGAATCTGCTGTGGTCCTCTCTGGCATCTGCCGGGTACTTTCAGGTCACCAGGCACGACTGCCACGTCATCAGGTAAGACTACTATGTCACCAGGCACGACTGCCATGTCACCAGGCTTGCACTCTCTGCCAGACCACACTGCTGCTCTTCTGCCACCAGAGGAACCATAGATGTGCAGTGGGATCTGGATGATGCCCAACACCTGCGTGATGTTGATGAACGCTGACATTACAACCTGTTCAAAAGTTTCAACATAGTGATGTTTGTGTGACTGAGCCATACAGAATTTTAGGTTTTTCACTATATTGTACACCTGAAACTAATATAATGCTGTATGTTAACAATACTGAAATTAAAATAAAAATGTAATAGAGAAATAAATAGAAATGGGGAAAAAAAAGAATTTTAGGTTTTGTTTGTGTTTTGACTTTTATAGGCAACATGTTCCCCCACAGGAAGCAGATTAACTCTATCACTGGGCCAGGTGTGCCTGGCTCCTCCTTTCTTTAAAATGAGTTCTCCCCCTGGGTAGCTCCCCACCCCCCTTTCATATAGCCTTAAGGTGTTGTCCCATGCATCTACCAGACATATCCACACATAGTCAAACCCCAGCTCAGGCTCAAGTTGAGATCCCCCTATATACTAATCACATCTACTGGAAGGCTAAATGAAAGTGCCAACTATGGAAGAAAAAATACTCTTTCAGTTTCCTCTAGAAAAGGCTTCTATGGTTCAAGTTTTGGGTTTATTATTTGGGGAGAAATAAATTTTTTATTTAGAGCAAGTCATTATATTTCTTCCTTTGGTAAAAATTTCACCAAAATAATTGAAAGCATGAATGCTAAAATTCCCAGTTGCTCACTCTCACAAAGTAAATGAGTATTTAAGCCAGGCAAACAGAACCACTTATATTTAACGGTGTCATAAACAGATTGCAAAATATTTTAACCCATTGGTAATTCTTTGGGCCCTCAGTCTCAGTGGATGAAAGAGTAGCTTATGAATGCTACTTCTAAGATTGGTAACATACCCCAGAGTTCCAGTAACTCTTTCCTGTTTCACTGGATAATTTTCAATTGGCTAAATGCAAGTACAAGAAGAAATTGACAGTGGGTCTCAGGAGAGCTGTTTTTCTCCAATGATCTCTTCATTTCTGTGCACTTGTTCTCCCCAACACAACAGTTTTCTCACTGGTTATCAATCTTGGCAGTGGCAGATGGCCTTCCCATTCCATAATTCACTGTCAGATCAAGAGTTCTAAAACATGATACCAGTCTTTTCCTTATCCTCTCACTTATTTAATCACCCCCTGATTGCAGTGAATATGTTTGGGCTACTTGTTAGCAAGAAATACTGATGTTCTGGGGCGCCTGGGTGGCGCAGTCGGTTAAGCGTCCGACTTCAGCCAGGTCACGATCTCGCAGTCCGTGAGTTCGAGCCCCGCGTCAGGCTCTGGGCTGATGGCTCGGAGCCTGGAGCCTGTTTCCGATTCTGTGTCTCCCTCTCTCTCTCTGCCCCTCCCCCGTTCATGCTCTGTCTCTCTCTGTCCCAAAAATAAATTTAAAAACGTTGAAAAAAAAATTAAAAAAAAAAAAAGAAATACTGATGTTCGTGGAAAATAAAATCTCCTTTCCATTCTCAAAGTCTTGGGTCACATTTTGAGACGCAGTCTAGCATGGTACTCAAGAGCACAGACAATGGGCACAGATCACCTGAGCTCAAATATCCACTTCCTCATTTATTAGTTGTATGACCTTGAGCAAGTTACTTAAACTCTCTAAACTCCAATTTCCTTATTTTTAGAATGAAGATGATAATAAGACCCACTCTACAGATTTGTTATTAGGAATAAATGAGTAATACACATAAAGCCATTAGAAGAGTATCTGGTGCATAATAGGTATTAGTTGTTGTTAATACTTCAGTGCTATTCTGTTGAAGACATGAGGAGGCAAAGCAGGTGAGATTCTGAATAGTACAAATACCATTATCTAAAAGGACTTTCCGGATATTTGGTTCATGGCTGAGTAACACTGAGCAAGTAATTCTCTAAACCTCTGTCTCCTCATCTATAAAATGGTGCTAATTGAAAAAAATACATGTAAGTTACTTGGCAATGACCTAACACATAGTAAACACTAATATTAGCTGCCATGTCATCTGTAAAATGATCCATAATTATGTCTGCCTTATAAGAGTATCATAGTGAGATAACATGGGTGAAGGACTAGCATAAATGATTTAATATTTATTAAGCAGAGGGTTGATAGTTTCCTCTCCACACTTTCCTCTCAAACTGTATGGAATTATATAGCATGTCTTTTTAAATTGCCCTTGCCTTTCCTTCCCTTGCCAGCTATACCTGGAAGTTCAAGGAATGAAGGGAGTCAATGATTATGTAAACTCTACCTACCAAGATGACCCTCCACAAATCCATAATTGATAAGCAAACCTTTATCAAAAGTGAGAATTTATCTGCATAATTCTAACTCAAAAAAGATAATTGAATTTCTGGCAACATATCAGACTAAGTGTCAGTACCAACCCTTCCTGGAAGTGACTAAAAATGCTGGATATAATATAAGAACATCTTGAATGCATCCATATGAAAGCAAAAGAATAAGGAATATCTAGAAAGGCATTACTCAATCAACTCTACCCTCACAGCATTTGCTGAACCCAATGCACTTGAGCACAGATTTTTGTGCTCTGGAAACAGAAAACAAAACCCTGGGACCACCCACGTCGGAGTGTGTTATATTAGAACCCTCATAAAACTGGGGCCCAAACACAGAAACTCAGTGAAAGAGGGAACTAAAATAAACTACCCATTTTCACCACCCCTCTGAAAAGATTGCATGGAAAACTAGCAGTCTCAAAACTTGGCAGTGAGTAGAGTGGGGGAAATTATATCCTGAGAATTTATAACCACAAACTACCCTCCCACAAGTTTGCACAACAAATTTTCACTTTTTTTTTTTTTTAATTTTTTTTTCAACGTTTTTTATTTATTTTTGGGACAGAGAGAGACAGAGCATGAATGGGGGAGGGGCAGAGAGAGAGGGAGACACAGAATCGGAAACAGGCTCCAGGCTCCGAGCCATCAGCCCAGAGCCTGACGCGGGGCTCGAACTCACGGACCGCGAGATCGTGACCTGGCTGAAGTCGGACGCTTAACCGACTGCGCCACCCAGGCGCCCCCAAATTTTCACTTTTGAAGCAACCTAAATAAAACCTGTCGATTTTATTCAAAGTGGTCCTGGACTAGTAATGCCCCAGGGTGTCTAACAAAGGCAAATGAAAATCCTTTGTAGGAAATTGTCTCTTTCACTCTAGGATACAAATAATCTCAGTGGATAATTTTCCAAGGAAAATTCAAGAATGTAAGTGTCAAAATTACTAAACAAGGAGTCAAAGCAATGAGTAAGAGCCAACAGAAACAAAAGTTAGCACAATCAAACCCAAAACACTTCAAATTCTTAAATTATCAGATACAGAACATTAGTATAGAAAAGGTAGGACAAATGGAAATGTAGAAGACAATAAAAATAAATCTAAATATTGTGAAATTACATCAAATATAAGCAGATTAATTACTTCAGTTAAAAGACAAAGATGCTAAACTTTTTTAGATCTTTCTTTATGCTATTTATAAGGGAAATGGTTAAAGCTGAAAAACACAGACTGAGAATATAAAAGTAAAAAGATACAGAAGGATATACAAGGTAAATACCAAACAAAAGAAATCTGATGTAGCTAGTTCCATGGATGAATACATTTATAGACAAACTTTTTAGACACAAAAACAAAAATTATATAATGGTCGGAAATTTGATTCACTTGGAAGATATCAATTCTGAGTTGCCTACAACTAGTTAAAGCCCTGAAATACACAAAGCAAGGAAAATTGACAAATCCTCCACCATACTGAAAGATTTCAACACACTTTCTCAACAACTGACTGTTGAGATATTAACATAAAAATCAGTAGTTTTATAGAAAACTTAAGCAACACAATGAATAAATTTAAACTAATGAATACATATGAAAACTACACTTAAGGGCTCATAATGTACATTCTTTCCAAACTTTCTTGAAACATTTTAGTCAAATACTGTTTTCAAAAAAGTTTCAACAAATCTACCCCCCCCAAAATAGTATCATACAGATGACATTCCCCAACCCATGGATTTGCAACCAAAAACACATAATTATAAAAATTCCTATATGTTTGGAAATTAAGAAACAACCTTTTAGATTACTCAAGGATCAAAGAAGAAATTACAATGGCATCAGAAAACCTTTAGAACTGAATAACAAAAAAAATATTACATATCAAAATATTGGTAACATACAAATTATTATATTATGGAGCTAAAGAAACTTAGAGGAAAATATGCAGCTTTAAACTTAAAATAGAAAATAAGAAAAGCTAAAAAATAATGAAAACTGGAGCACCTGTCTGGCTCAGTCCATAGAGAATGCGACTCTTGATCTCGGGGTTGTAAGTTTGAACCCCAAGTTGGGTATAAAGATTACTTAAAAAAATTTTTTGTGTGGGGGGCATCTGGGTGGCTCAGTCAGTTGAGCATCTGACTTCAGCTCAGGTCATGATCTCACAGTTCGTGAGTTTGAGCCCCATGTTCGGCTCTGTGCTGACAGCTTGGAGCCTGGAGCCTGAAGCCTGCTTCAGATTCTGTGTCTCCCTCTCTGCCCCTCTCCTGCTCATGCTCTGTCTCTCTGTCTCTGTCTCTGTCTCTGTCTCTCTCAAAAACCGAATAAAACATTTAAAGTTTTTTTTTAAGTAAAAAAAAATTTTAATGTTTATTTATTTTTGAGGGAGAGAGAAACAGAGCACAAGCAGGTGAAGGGCAGAGGGAGAGGGAGATAAAGAATCTGAAGGAGGCTCCAGGCTCTGAGCTGTCAGCACAGGGCCTGACATGCGGCTCAAACTCACGAACCATGAGATCATGACCTGAGTTGACATTGGACCCTTAACTGACTGAGCCGCTGCAGGAGCCCCTACTTTAAAAATTTTTTTAATCTAAAAAAAAATGAAAACTATGCCTATCTTAAAAAGTTTGTAAAAGGACAGAAAAAAAAAAACAAAGAAAAGATAAGAAAGGAAATAATAAAGCTAGGAGAAAACTAAGTAGATAGAAAATGAAAGATTTATCAAAAGTTGGTTCTCGGGGTGCCTGGATGGCTCAGTCAGTTGAGCGTCCTACTTCAGCTCAGCTCATGATCTCACGGTTCATGAGTTGGAGCCCCGCGTCAGGCTCTGTGCTGACAGCTCAGAGCCTGGAGCCTGCTTGGGACTCTGTGTCTCCCTCTCTCTCTGCCCATCCCATGCTCATGCTGTCTCTGTCTCTCAATAATAAATGTTTAAAAAAAAATTTTAATAATAAAAAAAATACACACACACACAAATGAGCAAGTGGTTTTATTCAGGAATAAAAATGAATTAAAAAAGGAAAAATAAGTAATGTTATTGGCTACATTAATCTATGGAAGGAGAAAACTATGACTATCTCAACAAATGCATAAAATGCACATGATAAATTCAATATTCCTAAATAGTAAAATTGTTTAGTAAATCATGAATTAAAATGAATTCCCTTAATCTGATACAGAATATCTACCTTCAAAATTATAGCAAACAACATATTCAATTTTAAATTTTTTTCAAAGCATTCCACTTAAGATCATGAATAAGGTAAGTTTACCTACTTTCCCCACTTCTGTGCAAAATTAAATTGGAGGTCCAGACCAGACCAATAAAGCAAGAAAAAGAAGTAAGGTATAAGGATTCAGAAAGAAAAAACAAATCTCTCATTATTTGAAAATGATGTGACTGTCTACAAATACAAGCTATAAAAATAAAAAATTCAGTGTATATGCTAAGTGTAAAACCATTATGCAAATTCTATTGTATTTCTATATACCAGTAATAGGCAGAAAAAAATTTTTAAATGTGTCATTTCTCACAGCATCAAAACTACAACATGCTTAGAAATAAATCTAACAATGGATGTGCAAGATCTTTAAGGGAAAAAGTGCAAATTTTTATTGACAGATACTAAAGAAGACTTTAATGAATGAGAGCTATACAATGTGGCATATAATTTTTAAGAATCCAGGGGGGTTAGAATCTTAGACCAACGCAACAGCATAAAGAGTCCAGAAACAAACCGCACATAAACTGCCATTTAATATATGACAGAGGTGCTAGTGCAGATCAGTGCAAAATGATGGATTTTTTTTAGTAAATAGTGGTGGAGCAGTTTGTTATCAGTATGAAACAATTAAACTCCTACTTCATACATAAATAAAAATCAGTTCCAGGTAAGTTAAAAACTTAAATGTGAAAGGTAACTCGATAACTCTATAAACCTTTTAGAAGACAATGTAGTCAAACATCTTTATGGTCTCAAGTAGGGAGAAGTCTTAAACTAGACATAAAAAGTTCAAAATCTAAAGGAAAATACTCACTGCATGGAAATTAATGTCTTCTGTTGATTGAAAAGCATTATAAAAGGTGAAAAGACAAGCCCAACTGAGAGAAGAAAACTGTAACACATTAAGCATCATAATGCAAAATATATATTAAAATTTCTACAAATCAGCAAGAATGACAAACAACCAAATAGAATAATGGAGCACAAATAGCCCATAAACACAAGAAAAGGTGTTCCTTCCTTGCAAATCATGGAATTTCAAACCAGGAAGACTGTTCCAAAACTGTTCCAGCCCTTTACAAGAACGAGAATAAGAATGTTCATACTCTGCTGGCAAGAAAGGAAATTGGTATGCTTTTGGAAAATAGCTAGGCATTTCCTAGTAAAATTAAGCATGCATATGTACTCTATGATCTCATGTTCACACTCAGAAGTGTGTATCCTAGAGACATCTGTAGGTGTGTAGGAGACATGTAGAAGGATATGTATAACAGCATTGTTTATTGCAGTGAAAACTGGAAAACAACTTCAATATATTCAGCAGACGAGATCAGTAAGTTGTGGTACACTTTTATAATCAAATGCCATACAGCAATAAAAATTAGTTTACTACAGCTACAAATCCACACGAATGGATCTCAAAAATAAATAAAACGTTTAAAGAAGCAAGACACAGAAGAATCTGTATGGTATGTTTTTACTTATGTAAAATTTTTAAATGGTATGAACTCAACAATATAATGTTCAGGGAACCTATAAATAGTCAGTGGTGACCACAAAGAAAAGCAAGGAAAGGATTAACAAAGTCAGAATTGCAGATACTGCCAGAGGAGAAGCAGGACACCATGGGTATTTCTAGGTTACGGTAATGTTCTATTTCTCAGACTGGGTGCTAGATACAGAGGAATCTGTTCTAGTTTTCTTCAAACTGTACACAGATAAGGGTGGGCACCGGGTTGGCTTAGTCGGTTAAGTGTCTGACTCTTGACTTCAGCTCAGGGCCATGATCTCACGGTTCATGAGTTTGAGCCCCACGTCAGGCTCTGCACTGACAGCACAGAGCCTGCTTAGGATTCTGTCTCCCACTCTCTCGGCCCCTCCCCCACTTGCTTTCTATCTCTCTCTCAAAATAAAATAAAATATAAAAAAAAGAATTTAAACTGTACACATATATTTTCATACATTCTTTTGTATGCCAGTATATCTCATAGTAAAAAATGAGATTAAAAATATTTGACATTTGCCTTATCTGAATTTTTCAGACAAAACTATTTTTTTCCTGAATTAGAAGAATAATTATTTCAGTTTTTTCTTTCACACCTGTAAAAGGGAGTCCCGGAACCTGAGCTTTCTATCTTATGCACAACCCCTCTATATTTAGTAACAGGTTTCAGTTAAACAGTGTAGGTTTTCAGTCACTCAAAGCATGGTAGAAAATTATGGCATATCCCTTAAATTCTTAACAGCACTCATAATACTCAAGAAATATCACTCTATGGCAGTGCTGTCCAATAGAAATATAGCATAGGCCAAAGATGTAATTTTAAACTTGCAGTAGCCTCATTGCAACATCTGATCAATATTTTTAAAGTTATTAATGAGACACTTGACATTCTTTTTCATACTAAATTTTCAAAATTCAGTGTGTATTTTACACTTAAAACATATCTCCATCAGGACTAGCCTCATTTCTTTTTTTTTTTTAATTTTTTTTTATTTTTTTCAATATATGAAGTTTATTGTCAAATTGGTTTCCATACAACACCCAGTGCTCATCCCAAAAGGTGCCCTCCTCAATACCCATCACCCACCCTTCCCTCCCTCCCACCCCCCATCAACCCTCAGTTTGTTCTCAGTTTTTAAGAGTCTCTTATGCTTTAGGACTAGCCTCATTTCAAGTGCTCAACGGCCCCATGTGGCTTGTGACTACACACTGGACAGCACAGCTTTATGGTCTCCAAAGGAATAAAGATCCACTTGGCTTCAGCTTTAAAGTCTAAAAACAGACCCACACACCAAACCCAGAGGCCTATTAGACCTCCAAACTACAAAGGAGATTTCTAATTTTAGCATTAAGTAGAGGTAGGTACCTTATTCATAGAGAACAATAGAACCGGTCATTTTTATCTCATCTTTTCTCTTTATATCCCTGAATTTCCTCTGGATTAGGCCTAACAGGAACTTCTTGTAAAAGGGAAATAATAATGCTTTGGACTTCTTAAGCCCATTTTCCCATTTTCCTCAGGGATCTAAAAAATTTTAAGAACATTGGGTTACAAAAAAAAAAAAAAAACCACATTGGTTCACTAATCAACAATCTTGATATAATATGCCATTGCAATTCATGTATATTTAAGAAAATTGAGCCTTAGAATAGAATGATTAACATCAAATACAGAGACAGAAACTGAGCCCAGGTCTGAGATTCTGAGTCTCCTGAGCATATGTCCATGTTTCTGAAGGTTATTAGATTTTCTTTTGGTTCTACTTGTCTAATTATTCATGCTTAATTCCTTCCATTATTTTTCATATTTCACCTACTCTATTTCATTTCAATATTCTCCCAGCCCTCAGTTGGCTACAGGAACCAAATATAATATGCTAACACTATGCTTTATTTAGTAAGGTTTCTAAAAGGAAATATACAATTGGTAAATGTTTTGTGTCCTGATTTTTTAAGGATCAGATATTATAATTTTTGTAGAACAATTTTTGTTGCAATAAAAGCCAAATACTGACTAATTACTAGAGAAGGAGAGAATGAGATCATCAATATTTATGGGATTTTTCTTCTAATTTCACTATTTTGCATAGGAAATGTGTATTTTCTTAGTAAGTGTTGTTTAGTGAGTGTATTTATTTTCCAGCAGTAATTGCATGAAGGTGTTACTAATGAGAATCAAGCATTGACTTTCTGGGACTCATTTGTATGCTTATATACACAATCATTTTCCTGGCCTCTTCCTAATTTTGAACTATTTATTATCCACAGCAGCACAAAATATTATTTAACTGACCTCCAGTACATTGGTTTCTGACTTTCAGATTCCATGAACAAAAAATACATGTTTTAATTGAGGGACTATCATAAAGTTGCCAATTTCTTGTTTTGCCAATTACAGTTATAAAAAATAATTAAAACCTACCCCTTATTTTGTCATCATTCCATTAAAGCAATGATTTTCAAACTTTAGCATGCATCAAAACACCTCGAGGGTTATTAAGGTGCAGATCCGGTGGGCCCCCCTAGCAGAGTTGCTAATTCAGTAGGACTGAAGAGAGGCCATTTCAACGGCAAATAGGAGGAAAGGAAATCTCGGAATAAAGGAGCATCATTTAAATGCACTAAACTCAATTTACATTTCTCAACTCTCCCGAGGTCTGTGCAAGTTTCACAGTGACAGTCCTTGAAGTAACACTGGAAAGCCAATGTCTTAGTACTGGTAAGGTACTGGTAATGCTGTCTGGTAAGGTAGCCCTTAGTAGCCACAGGTGGCTATTGAACGTTTGAAATATGGCTACTCTGAAATGAGATGTACACACTGGATTTTTTAAAAGATTTAATACCAAAAAAGAATGTAAAATATTTCATTAATAATTTTTACATTGATCAGATGTTGAAATGACAATATTTTGGATATATTACCTTAAATAAAAGATATTTTTGCTTTTATTTCCCTTGCCTCCGGAAACATGTCAAGTAAGAAGTTGCTGCAGGACCTCATCAAGATAAAAAGCTTCTGCACAACAAAGGAAACAATCACCAAAACTAAAAGGCAACTGACAGAATGGGAGAAAATATTTGCAAATGACATGTTGGACAAAGGGTTAGTACTGAAAATCTATAAAGAACTTGCCAAACTCAACACCCAAAAAACAAATAATCCAGTGAAGACATGGGCAGAAGATATGAATAGACACTTTTCCAAGGAAGACATCCAGATGGCCAACAGACACATGAAAAGATGCTCAACATCACTCATCATCAGGGAAACACAAACCAAAACCACAATGAGATGCCACCTCACACCAGTCAGAGTGACTGAAATTAACAAACTCAGGAAGCAACAGATGTTGGCAAGGATGCAGAGAAAGGGGAACTCTTTTGCACTGTTGGTGGGAATACAAACTGGTGCAGCCACTCTGGAAAACAGTACGGAGGTTACTCAAAAAATTAAAAACAGAACTACGAGGGGCGCCTGGGTGGCGCAGTCGGTTAAGCGTCCGACTTCAGCCAGGTCACGATCTCGCGGTCTGTGAGTTCCAGCCCCGCGTCAGGCTCTGGGCTGACGGCTCGGAGCCTGGAGCCTGTTTCCGATTCTGTGTCTCCCTCTCTCTCTGCCCCTCCCCCGTTCATGCTCTGTCTCTCTCTGTCCCAAAAAATAAATAAAAAACGTTGAAAAAAAAAATTTTAAAAACAGAACTACGCTACAACCCAGCAATTGCACTACTATGTGCTTATCTAAAGGATACAAAAATGCTGATTCGAAGGGGCACGTGCACCCCAATGTTTATGGCAGTGCTATCAACAATAGCCCAAGTATGGAAAGAGCCCAAATGTCCATTGACTGATGAATGGATAAAGAATATGTGGTGTGGAGAGAGAGAGAGATTAGATAGATATAAATAGATATCATATATATCTATATATATGACATATATACAAATGGAATACTACTCAGCAATGAAAAAGAATGAAATCTTGCCATTTGCAACAACATGGATAGAACTAGAGTGTATTGTGCTCAGCGAAATAAATCACTCAAAGACAGACAGATATTCACTTATATGTGGAATCTGAAAAACACAACAGATGAACATAGGGAAGGGAAGGAAAAATAAGATAAAAACAGGGAGGCAAGCCATAAGAGACTCTTTTTTTTTTTTTTTTTTTGAAACTATTAAATACAGAGAACAAACTGAGGGTTGCTGGAGGAGAGGTGGGTGGGGGGATGGGTTAAATGGGTGATGGGCATTAAGGATGGCACTTTTCGGGATGAGCATTGGGTGTCATATGTAAGAGATTAATCACTAGGTTCTACTCCTGAAGCCAAAACTACACTGTTTGTTAACTAACCTGAATTTAAATTTTTAAAAAAAGATATTAAAAATAATTTCATTTTTTTACTCTTAAAATGTGGCTACTAGAAAATTTCTAATTACATATGTGGCTCACATCGTAATTCTATCAGACAGCACTGCCTGGAGTAGAGGTTCTCAGTGTGGTCTCTGGACCAGTAGCATTGGCATCACCTGGGAACATGTGAGAAACAGAAGTTCTCAGAGAGCACCCAGACTTACTGAATCAGAATCTCTAGGGATAGAACCCTGCAGTTTTTTTTAGTAAACCCTCCAAAAGAGTCTGATCCAGGTTAAAGTTTGAGAACCATTGCTAGAACAATACTTAAAAAATTCTAATATGTATACAAATCCCCAAGGGACCTTTTAAAATTCAGATTCTAGTTCAGAAGGTGAGAGGTGGAACTCAAGATTCTGCAATTTTAACAAGCTCCCACATGACCTTAGAAGCTGCAGTTCTTGGGCCATTCTTAGGGTTTCGAAAACCTAGAATATTTACCCCTCATGGAGCACTCTAACCAATATCCATTACAAACAAATCACACAATCTCTAAACTCCAAAGATCACATCTCAAGATTCTAGTTGGGCTGCTGTAAGGGAAGCAAATTGTATTTCCCTGACAGAAGGATTTTTGTCAAGACCCTTGGAGAGCTATAAATAAATTCTTCCATTTAATTGTTTGCATTATCAGACAACCTGCCATGTTCATCGAATAAGAAAAGTGTGTATTTGTGTTCCCATTTTTCCAGTAGGTTAATGGTGATTCAATATATTTAGAGCTGGAAGCTACTTTTACTAGGCTGGAACATTTGAATGAAAAATGGACACTCCAGCTGAATCTCCCTTGGCAAAGTGATCCATTTAATCAGCACTGCTGTTTATATCGAGATAGTGTGTTTTAATCTGAGTTACTATCTGCTGGTTTTAAGAGAAAGCAAAACAAATAAGGAAAGGAGAGGGAACTGTTCTCTTAAACTGTACTGAGTCAATTTGTAGTTTATCCATCATGACAAGGGCCTCTAGAGACAGGGGCAGACCTTCTCAAAGTCTGCTTGGTTCCCAGGAGACTCCATCATACATCCAAGAAACAGCTGCTCCAATATTTGAAAGAGGTGTTATTTTTTTTTTATTTCCTCCTCCTCTAAGCCTCTTATTATATTTTCCCCACAACTGGCTATAGCAGAAGAATACAGGAAAAAAAAAACACATTTACAATTGTCTGGGGAGGGGAAAAAAAGCTTACAATCCAACTGAAATGATAGAAAGTAACATTAAGTGCTTAGCTTGTATCATGCCATATTTTTTTAATAAGCCAGAACACAGACATGAGAAGTTAGGAAACATTTCTTGTGTAAAATTTTGCCAACAGTCTTTGAAATAAAACTCTAGAAAGCTTTAGTTTCTAACAAAAATCATGTAAGTATAGGAAGAACAAAACACAGAATTAGATGGGTGAGACTTTTTAAATAATTATTTATTACCCTTTCCTTTTAATTTTGACAAAAACCTACAATATATGGTACATTATCCATGCTAGGTAGAAGAATATGCTCTAAGGTAGATTTCTGGTATCCACACATATACATATCTGTACATATATGTATGTAAATACTTCTTGTTTTTTCAACATTTATGCAATGACTTAAAGCCAACCATTAAATTTAATTTATAAAAATCTTAGTCATGAGAAGTCAGTCCACTTTCTGCCTAGTCCACATGCCATTTGAAGAGACAAAGAGTCATATAATGCTGGGGCAATAAAATGAAAAATTTGGCAATTCACATCTGTGAAGATTGTTCCTTATGTTGTTATAAATATAAAACAGTGTTTATTATTTGGACAGAAACCATACAAACAAGTCCTATAAGTCATTAGCTACAATATAGTTAAAGATTAAAGTCAAATGTTCAATATACTTGAAAACACACAAGTTGTATCTTTTGCATGAGTTTAGATATACCAGTGGTCATAGTGAGGCAAACACATGTTTGTGGATATTGAATTTGCCAAGAAAGGAGAGTGACTTGTGGAGCCAGTAAAGAATGAACAAGGCATCCTGGAGGGCCTGGACACTTAACAGGCCATCTCCTGGGGTGGGACACTCAGTCCCCCTCTGGTCACACAGAGCAGTGTGACAAATTCCCCTTCCACAAGCCTGGTTTAGGATCCCAGCTATTCCAATTTCCAGCATATGGACTTTGAACAAGTCACTTACCCTTCTTCCACCTCAGTGTCCTCAACTCAGGTTGATCCTGAGTGAAGAGCAACGTTTTCCCCAGTGATTTCTGGATAAATGATTTTCTTCCTTGGACTCCAGCACCCTGTGATCTTTAGTTCCTTTCAAACTGCAGGACAACAGCATCTACTTTTCAGCACTGTTGAATATATTAAAAGTAATGTATGTATGTGTACATTTCCTGGAACAAGTTGGTGCTCAGTTACTATACTGTGCAAACATGCACAGGGGAAGTGGAGATGTGACAGGCAGAGAGGCAGAGAGACCCGCTACTCTCTCCATTCCCCCCCTACATGGTGATTCTGGTCCCTCTGAGGAACAGGAGAGATGCTTAGCTTCTTTGAGTCAGCTAGTAAAGGTCTGTGTAATCTTTTAAAACCGTGGGACTTTCAATTAATTCAGAAACCAATGATCACTCTATGTTCATGTTACACAGTTTCCTTACAAGTCTGAGCTCAAGCCTAGCACCACTCAGCTGAAAGACTGCCCAAAAGATGATACTGAGTGCAAATGACCTGGATATAAGGTCAGGAAGGTTCCGCTGCAGAGTAAAATACCAACTTCTTTGTGTGGTCCCTGCTGACATCTCCCCACTCTGCCCCAGGTATTCTGAGAGTCCAAACACTGTCTTCTCCTAAAAGCAGTCCCAAAGCTTCCAGCCCCCTCTCCATCCCCAGTGTGCTTACACAGTCTGCTAAACTGATGCTCTTCCTAGAGACCAGCGGTTATCAAACTTTCTCCGAATCACCATAGGACTTGTTAAAACACAGTGCCTGGTCTCACCCGCAGACTTTCTGGTTTGGCAGGTCTGGGGTGGAGCGTGAGAATTTGCTTTTCCAACAAGTTCCCAGGAATGCCCCTGTTGCTGGTCCAAGATCACACCTGGAGAACCACTGCTCCAGTCTACCAGTTCCTTGAGAAGAACCTCAATTTCTTTTATTCAGTCCCAAACACCTAACACAGCCTGACATATGGTAGACATTCAAACAGTGTTGAATGGAAGCTATGGGTGAACCAATGAATCTCTTTCCATTTCAGTTGGAGATAGAATGACAAATTAGTCTCACAGTACAAGAACCCAAGACACCCCTCCATTAATATTAAGCTCCCTATTAAAACAAGCAGAGGGGGACAGCCATTGTGCTGGGCTCTGAGCTACAGCACACTGACCATCTGGTGCTGCTGAAAGCTGGCATATGAAAATTTCACTTTTCTAAAAATGTATTTAAATTCAAGTTAGTTAATATACTGTGTAATTAGTATTGGTTTCAGGAGTAGGACCCAGTGATTCATATGACACCCAGTGCTCATCTCAACAAGTGGGGGGATGGGCTAAATGGGTGATGGGCATTAAGGAGGGCACTTGTTGGGAAAACTTACTGTTAATACATGAAATCTCCCCCCTAGAATCAGAGACTTGGTTTGATTGGAGATTAAAACAGTAAACCTTCTCTTCCGTTAAATCTCTCTTCTTTGATAGTACTCATACGTGAATAAGTAAAAGAAGACAAATAAGCCACTGGCATTAGTAATGTCTTTAGGACAACTAAATTCACTTCAAAAATGTGATAGTAGGTGATCTTTCCCAAGATTGACACCCTAAATTAGGTCAGTCAAATTTCTGTGGTCATCGGGAGTCTTGTTTAAAATACAGATACCCAACGCCCTCCTGTGGAGAGTCTAAACTCAAGTAGGTATGTGATGGGGCCCCTGGAATCAGTCTAACAAGTTTCCGATGGCGCCCTAATGGTAGTTTTTTTGTTTGTTTTTTGTTTTTTATCTCCCGAGCCAATTTTAATGTACAGTTAGGACTAAGGACCACTGCAAGAACCCAGGTAAAAGTTTTCCCATAAAACTATTTTTGACCTAATATTTTTCACCTGGAATAGGTTAGGTCATGGTGCAAAAGGCCAGGTTCTCAACCTGGAATGTGGCTTTGTTGCCCTTCAGTTTCCTGAAAGGAATAAATGTGTAAGGCATTTCTACCAAAGATCATGTTTTGCGTCATGGCTCTATGGAGCTCGACCTACTCCAATAATAACAATAGAGCCATTAGTCAAAAGACCTCAGGAAAAGGGGAAACTTGTCACAGGATGATGCCAATAACCCAATTATTCTGAATTCAAAAACTAAACCTTTAACACTTGTCTTATAGCATCAGAACCACGGGTATGATCTGGAGAAGTAATTAGCATATCAGAATATTATGCCGGGACAATGTCAGAGTAAAATAAAGGTAGGCTCTGGAATGTTACAGGGGATGGAACTAGGAATGGTCTTGCATTTCAGTGTTAATATGGTGGTGTCAACAATTAACTTTCCACTGAAAAAAAAATTTTCCTGTTTATACATATGCTCTGGTGGGAAAAAAATTTTTGATGTCGTTAGATATTATGTTTTGAAAAGAACTTCCTTTGTGCTGTTTATTTAAGGTGAATTATAGTTTTACTTGAGAAAGTAAGAATTTGTTTTTAAATCAAAATGTCTCAGAATCATACTTGTTTTCCTACCTCTCTTCACTCTCTTGCCTTCACATGAAGTCCCAAGAATAAAATCTAAGCATCTTGCCAACACACTCAATTGTACTGGCCTCTGCTCAAGGGTCTAGGGGAGGCCAGTCAAGCTATGGGAGGTCTGAAGCCCCTCAGTTCAATAAATTGTTTAGTATGAGCACTAATTTTTACTGTTGTGTAATAAACCAAATGTTTTCCAAAACGGACAGCAGACAAAAGTAGAAAAATAGGCTTCTAGGACACACACTCATGGAGACTTCACAGCTAAGAAGTCATTTTTCTAAAACATAAACAGTGTTGCAAAGTGCATTCATTCTTAGCACAGCACGGGCATACAGGAGCCGCTGGATGAGCGCCTGATGGCATTAGCTTTATTTCAACAACTGTCCATGTCTTTCATTAAACAACTACCATCCAAAAAAAAAAAAAAAATCATTTCTTACAAAAGAATGCTTTGAGGAATGAAAGGCTGCAAATGTGCAAACTAAAGTTCATTGCATTTTTAATAAGAATTTCGAGCACAATAAAGATTTTATGCCCAAATATATTACAAAGGAATAGATGTAATGCTACATTAAACGGTTACTACACTAGGTTCATTTGCCTCTTTCTTTTTTTCCATGCCCAAAGCCATAGCCTTCCTTTTAAAAAGGAAGAAGACTGAGATTCATGTAATAGTCCCCATTTTTATGTCTGCAAGTCTTCAGGCATCATTTAGTCCCCTGGACCCTGCTGTTCGTGATGGCAGTCTGGGCTGCATGGGCCAAGGGAGGGAGGCATGGCCACAGGCTCATGCCTCTGCTAGGCCCTCCGCTTATCCCTTTCTCAAAGTGGCCAAATTCACCCTTAACAATTCCTCGGGTGGGAGATTCAAAAGCTCTCATGTGCAGAAACACCTACACCAAGAAAGCAGAAAAAAAAGCAACCTCCCTCTCTCCTATCACCCAGGTTCGTGTGACTATTTAAATTTGTTAAATTGGAGGGGTGTCTGGGGGTGGCTCAGTCAGTTAAACGTCCATCTCTTGGTCTTGGCTCAGATCATGACCTCATGGTTCATGGGTTCAAGCCCCGAGTCCAGCTCTGCACTGACAGTGCAGAGCATGCTTGGGATTCTCTCTCTCCCTCTCTCTCTGGCCCTCACCTGCTCTCTCTTTCTCTCCCTCAATAAATAAATAAACTTTAAATTTGCTGAGTTCTATAAAATTTAAAATTCCATTCCTCATTTGTACTAGCTGCACGTCAAAGAACTCCACACCCACCTGTGCCTAGAGACTGTCATATTGAACAGCACAGACATAGAAAGGTCTATCAGACAGCACTGGTCTCTTGAGAGCAGAGCCAAGGAGGGGAATAACAGTACCCTTGCCACTTGGAGCCTCAACCAAGAAGGAGAGAAGAAGACATAGGGCGATCCACTATTTCTCAGAGCATGTGTTTAGTCCCTCCAAATGCACCCCTATCTCTTCCCCCCATAGGTTCCACCCTCTCTCCTCCTCAGATCTTTCCCGTATTTCCTGAGCCAGGGGGAGGACAGGGGTGGCAGCGTGTGAGAGGTTTTTTGAAGGCAATTTTTGAAAAAACAAAAACAGTGAGTACCTCTTGTATTCAGCTCACTGGAGTAGCTTCCATGTGGAAGTTCCTCTTGTAATCCCTAGATGTTTAGCAGGGGCATATTTATTCAGGTATAATTAATATTATTTTATCTATTTATTAATGTTATTTATATAATTAATATATTATATTTTTATATGTTATAATTGTTTTTGCCATCATACTGTTTGGAATTTGGCATTTGTATTCATGCTGACTCAAGTAATAGCCATGGTCGTTTAATTTTAAAGCTTTAAAATAATAGTTTTAATATTGACGAAGAAGGATCTTGCTAATATTTTTTTATTTTAAAACCTTTTTAAGTTTATTTATGTACTTTTGACAGAGAGCATGAACGGGATGGTGGGAAGGGCAAAGAAAGAGAGAGAATCCCAAGCAGGCATGGGGCTCAAACCTACAAACCATGAGATTGTGACCTGAGCCGAACCCCACCCAGGTACCCGGCTACTGCTTTTAAATAAAACTCTGCCAACAATTCCACATATATTAAAATATAAAAAGAATAATAACTAATAGTAACGAAGTCATTTTTTTCTTCACGTGGGAAAAGCACAACCCTTTTATTTCCAACACATCTGAGTGGAGCTGAAGAGACTGGCTTTAGCAGATACAGTTACATTCCCCGATATTCAGCTATTCTCCGCTTCAGGGAACACAAATATTCTAACTCTCTCATCCCTTTGAACTTAGACATGGCCATGTAGTTATTTGTGACCAATGAAATGAGGGCAGAAGTGAGTATTTCACTTCCAGGCAAAAGCATTAATTGGCAGTTCTTGACTCCACACTTGTCCTCCCTGCTTTGATGAGCCCTGAAGCATCGTACTGGTGGGTCACATCTTAAGATGGTAGAATTGCCATCTGTGAAGGAGATGACCACATGTAGCAGAATTCCCTGTCCACAGATGTACCAATCCACCCTACACATCACCCTACAGATAAAGAAATAAACCTTTCTTGTTTTAGCCACTGATACTTGGGGTTATTTTTATTGCAAGCACAACTAGCCTATTCTGATTAGTACACCAAACCATAGCCAACAGAGTCTCAATGCTTTCATAGCAAACTGTTTCTGCTACTTAGAGATATGAAGCCAGATTTTTCCACGTGTTTGTCAATTAGACACCTTTTGAAATATTACTATTTCTTCTTTTAGGGATTTCCTGAGAGTGGGTCTCTAGTAAAACTCCATGATGATGTATCATGGATTTTATTATACACAAACACATCATACCTCATGTGCCTGGAGCTATCCCTTCAGTACTGTTTGAAATGTTACCCTTGCCTTCTGACACCATTGTTCTGTATTGTGTGCATATAACTTAGCTTCCTTGTGAATCCCTCCCTGACACTTCTTCCCTCCTGTGCTCACTGAGGCAGACCTCTGTTACAGCACAACACATTGCACTGTTGCTACCCAGATACAAGAAAGTGCACCATTGGGAGGGAGGAATCCTGTGGACTCATCTCCATTTCCCCAGTGTGCAGCACATTATCTGAGAGTAGATAACTACTAACTGTTTGAGTGGAGAATGGATAGATGTTTTCACAGGTTTGTTCATAACAAAGATTTGTTCTTTAGCCCCTCTCCATTTTTATCCCCTTCTTCCAGCACCATCTCAAAGAAACACACAACCTTGTAAGAATAATGTTCTCTAAACACACCTTTGGGGCCAAATCCCTGAGCAATCCATCGTGCCATTGAAGTTGTGGTTAAGCTCACAATCTCTGAAAATGTCAGCCTAGATTCATTTTTTTAAGTGTTTATTTATTTTGAGAGACAGAGAGAGGGAGAGAGAAAGTATCCAAAGCAGGCTCTACACACAGCTTGGAGCCTGATGCAGGGCTCGATATCACCACTGTGAAATCATGACCTGGGCCAAAATCAAGAGTCGACATTTAACAGATTGAGCTACCCAGGTGCCTCTGTCAGCCTAGATTCAAATTCTAGTTCTGCTACTTACCAGCATTACGATCCTGGGCAAGCTGCTGAACTTATCTAGGGGTCAGTTTCTTCATCTGTAAAACAGGACCTCTCTCACAGGCTTGTGAAAATCCAGTGAGTATAAAGCACTCAGCTTTAGTGTGTCTGTGCCAGACACAGAGTCAGCACTTCATAACTATTAGATCTAAAGGCCTGCTGTGCTCCAGGTACTCCTCTGGTCAGCAGTTCCCACGTCACATGGATGCTTTGAGTAATGCCACATCTCAGGTCCCACTTGTAGCCACTTAAACCAAAATCTGCTTTTTAACAAAACCCCAAGGTGATTCAACAGCACATTAATGTTTGAGAAGCACCACTCTAGAGTATTTCCCAGTTGCAACATTCTCCAATTTAAAATGATTTCAGGGCACCTGGGTGGCTCAGTGGGTTAAGCATCCACTCTTGATTTCGGCTCAGGTCATGATCTCAGGGTTGTGAGATTGAGTGCTGAGTTGGGCTCCCTGCCAGGCATGGGGCCTGCTTAAGATTCTCTCTCTCTCTCTCTCTCTCTCTCTCTCTCTCTCTCTCTCTGCCCTTCCCCCCTCTCACAATAAAATAAAATAAAATAAAATAAAATAAAATAAAATAAGAAAGATTTCAAATGATATGAATGATCCTGTTTCCTTGAAACAAGAGTGCTTAAAGTAGTGGTTCTCTACCCTCACTATGCATCAGAATCCCAGTGTGAGTTTTAAGAGAAATCCCACATGGCTAGGCCCAACCCCACCTAAACCCAACCACCCCCCACACTAAGCCACCCTGCCCCCCAGAGACACATTTTCAGGTGGGTGCAACTTAGGCATCCTATTTTTTTTTATGTTTTATTTATTTTTGAGAGAGAGAGAAGGAGCAGGAGCATGAGAGTGACAGAGAGAGGGGGACAGAAGATCTGAGGCAGGCTTCACACCAACAGCAGCAAGCCTGATGTAGGGCTCGAACTCACGAACTGCAAGACCATGACCTAAGCTGAGGTTGGATGCTCGCCCGACTGAGTCACCCAGGTGCCCCTAGGCATCCTAGTATTTAAAAAATATTCCCGGGTAATTTTCACAAGATTGAGACCCATATGCTCAGAGACAGCATGAAATTCTGACAAGGTCTTTGTGGTGACTGGGCTCACTGGGAAAAGAACCTGGGTCAGTAAAAAGCAGCTCATGTGTAACTTGAGGAAAGGGTTCCAGTATGCCCTGTCAGGTTTGTAGGACTTCTGCTGTTCTCCCCTCGGCTGTAATGGCCTGCACTGGCCCTTCACACACACCCCCTCAGATCTTGACCCAGCTGCTTGGACTCTGGCCTGGAACCTTCACCTTCACTCCCTCACTGTCCACTCCATTCCAGTTCCATCCATCCCTGGTTCAGGTACTGTCTGCCGCCCAGGTCCTGACTTCTCAGTCCCTTCTGCCTGTTCACCCACATCTCCTGGTTCTGACCCAGGGCTGGTCCTTATCCCGATCCTGATCAGAACTAGAAGAGACTTTCTGAGGGCCATGGCTCTGAGGAAGAAACAATACAAACCCTTCCCCCCAAAGACTAGGGGAGCTGGGGAGGGATACTTATCTGCCTGAAGACTATAGAAACCAGGGTTGCCTGGCTGGCTCAGTTGGTGGAGTGTGCAACTCTTGATCTCGGGGTTGTGAGTTCAAGCCCCACGTTGGGTATAGAGATTATCTAATTAAATAAAACTTTTTTTAAAAAAATGTAGAACCTGGCCTCTCAGACCTGAGGGTGCCATCAGCTATGCCTCAATCATATGTCTTCCCATGCCAATTAACTTCAGCAGTGAAATATATAATAACAGAGAAGAATATGAAGCTATTAAAAATTGCAATTGTGCACTTTTTAATTTTGAAAATTTCATAGCAAGAATCTCTGGGGTTGACCCAAGTGTTGGAAAACAATGATTTTAAAACTTGCTCCTATCAAAAAAGATGTGGTACATATACACAATGGAACATTATTCAGCCATGAGAGAGGAAGATATCCCCCACTTGAAACAACATGGATGGACCTTGAGCACATTGTGTTAATGAGACAAGTCAGACATAGGAAGACAAGTACTGTTTGATATCACTTACATTGAAATCTAAAAGAGTTAAATCTGTAGCAAACAGTAAAATGGTGGATACCAGGGGATTGAGGCTGTGGATGAGACAGACGGTGTTTAAGGATACAAACTTGTAAGGAGTAATAAATAAGTCATAGGATCTAATGTGCAGTATAATGAATATACACAATAGTATTGTACTATAATGATGTAATATGATAAATACTACATCAAGAATCATATTACAATATATAAATGTATCAAAGTAACATGCTAGACATCTTAAACTTACACAATATTACACATCAAATTTATTTCATTAAAAAAAAAACCTGCTTCTATCAATTAAATAATGATTTAGTAGCACTAATTCTTGGTGCAATGGGAGGACATTGAAGGGTGTGAGCAGAAGTCAGACATAATCCAATCTGTATTTTTAAAATACAATTTGCATTTTTTGCCATGTAACAAATAAAATGCTGTGGTCAAGAGTGAAAGCAGGGAAACCAGTTAGGAAGCTACTTCAGGGGTCCGGGTACAAGAAGGTCATAAGTTGAACTTGGGTGATGACAGCAGAGGTCAACACAACTGGGCAGCTTCAAGAGATATTTTGGAGGTAGAGTTAACAAGATGTGCTGATGAATTCGATTAGGTAGGCAAAGAAGAAGGAATCAAAGCTGACTCCTAGGTTTCTGGAAAGGACCTTTGGAAAGGACCGTTTACTGTAATGGGAAAGACTAGCAAGACAAAATCTTTGGACAGACCTGCTGGTGTTCTGGCAAGTACCCAGCAAAAGGAGGGGCGGCAAGTGGAACTGCCAGGTAGGAA
This sequence comes from Neofelis nebulosa, assembly GCF_028018385.1. Classification (NCBI taxonomy): domain Eukaryota; kingdom Metazoa; phylum Chordata; class Mammalia; order Carnivora; family Felidae; genus Neofelis; species Neofelis nebulosa. The sequence continues at coordinate 56,669,764 of NC_080783.1, read as the reverse complement.
CTGCAAAAGCAGTTATCAGGTGTGCATTTAACACTAGGAGAGTCTAGTGATCTGGAGTGGGTCCTCAAACATCAGTGCACCTCCCCAAGTACCCAAACCTTCAGTAATTAGGATATTTGTCAGAGAACAAAGACAGATTCAAGCATGAGAGAAAAAAAACAAAGACACAGGAATAGCAAAAGATGGAGCTTGGGAACAAGCCATGAAGCAAGTACTAAGATCCAGGAACGCAGGTCCAGTGTAGGATGAGAGCAACCACAAAGGTCCTCTTTTCTGAGATGTATTCTCAGAACCCAGCACAGTGGTTACCTATGTTAAGTACTCCAATATTTTTTAAATGGCTTTATTTATTTAATAAGTACTTGTAAAAGGCTTACTATGTACCAAGTTTCATTCTAAGTGCTTTAAAAATATCAACTTGTTTAATCCTCACAACAAACCCTATGCCCATCTTTCAGATGACAAAATTTAGGCATGTCAGATTAAGTCATTAACATTAAGTAATGGCATAGCCAGGAGCTGGCCCCACAGTTCATGCCCCCAGCCATCATGCCACACTAGGAATAAATACATAAAGTCAGAGGTGCTTCCTTTAGCAAGATAGAGACTTTCACAAAGTTTACATTTACACTGGTAAATTCAAAGCTGTTGCTAAGATGAAAGCCTGGTGAATCTGAATGTACCCTTACATTCTGTGCTGCCACACCCACTGAATTATCATATTAGATTTCAGTGTCGGAGGACATAGAAAGGCAACACTATAGTGCCCACTTCCTACAGGGTGACGTACACTTCTTTAACTTCAGTACAGATGGTTGAATTCATGGTAGGTGATCATCTGTCCCTCCTACTTTTCTCCACTGTATGCCTACATAGTACAATGGCCTTGGTACATTGATTTGTCTGAATCCTTTCAAACTATGCTGTTTTGTTTTTCTTTTTCTCTTTCTTTCTTTCTTTCTTTCTTTCTTTCTTTCTTTCTTTCTTTCTTTTTCTTTCTTTCTTTCTTTCTCTTTCTTTCTTTCTTTCTTTCTTTCTTTCTTTCTTTCTTTCTTTCTTTCTTTTTTTAGAGAGAGAGTAGGGGAAGGACAGAGGGAGGGGGGAGAGAATCTCCAACAGGCTCCATTATCAGCGCAGAGCCCAACTCAGGGCTCAATCTCATGACAGTGAGATCATGACCTGAGCCAAAATCAAGAGTCAGACGCTTAGCAGACTGAGCCACCCAGACACCCCTATTTTCTCTGTGGCTGTTTTAAATTTCTCTCTCTCATACATTTTTCACGAAAGACTATCTTTTAAAATCGTAAGATGTTAGGGGCACCTGAGTGGCTCAGTTGGTTAAGCATCCAACTGAACATAAGCAGGTCATGATCTTGCGGTCTGTGAGCTCAAGCCCCGCATAAAGCTCTGTCCTGACAGCTCAGAGCCTGGAGCCTGCTTTGGATTCTATGTCTCTCTCTCTCTCTCTCTCTCTCTCTCTCTCTCTCTGCCCCTACCCGCTCATGCTCTGTTCTCTCAAAAATAAATAAACATTAAAAAAAAAATTTTAAATCGTAAGATGTTACTGTAAGTCTATATGATTCCTAACTACTGCAAAATATGCATCCACCACATTTTATTCATTTGCTTTCTTTGTGATGGACATGTAAGATGTTTCAAACACCCTGCTACCACAAACAAGACTGTGATGAACTTTTTGTTTATCCTTTACTGGACTTATGGAAGGATTTATCTGGAATACATACCTAGAAGGGGTCCTAAGATATTTACAAACTTTAACTAAATACTGAAAGAGATTGCTTTCCAGAATGGCTATATAGTCTAGACTCCCATCAACAGTACTTGGGGATTCCCACTGCCCACATCCTTGCCAATACTTGTTATTATCCACCTTTTAATTTTTGTCAGTTGGATGAGTATGGAGTGATAACTTATTTAAATTTTCTCTTCTCTCATTACTCATAAATTTCAGCATCTGTTCATACATAGTTTTGTTAGATTTCCACGATACTCTTGTGAAAATAACCTATTCATACCTTTTGACCATTTCTCTGGTGGATTTCTTATCTTCCTCATGTTGATTTGCAGTACATCATTGTATATTCTTTATATTAAGGTCCATATTTGGTTCCTTTTAAACATTGCAAATATCTTTCCCCAGTCTATCATCTGTCAGTCAAATGTATCTATGACCTTTCTACAATTTCTACAATAGGAACTTTTGATAAAATGACATTCTTTTTCTTTTTTTAAGTAGAATGGAAAAATGTGAAGGCCTTCAGCTTTTATAACTGTAAAACCATTCTTTCATCAAACCATGAGACACAATGACTAAGGAGACAGCCTGATAATAAATAAATCTGAAGTTCTAATTCCCAGACCACTAAATTGGTGATTAAGGAATGCTTTTGGTGTATTCTATTAATAAGCTGAAGCCATTTTTTATTTACCCAACCTTGTTCCACAAAGGGTCTGAGGAAGCTTACAAGAAAACAAGCAATAAAATTGAAAAATATAAATAACCAAAAAATCAGGAACAAGGAAAACACACAGCAGAATAGAAGGTCAAGACCAGGAGGAAACTAAGAATGCAGACATGTAGGCCACAGGGTTCAATAAAGTTATTAATGTTGAGCCAAAAATTTGTCTCTGAGCTTCTTGGCAACCAGAGGGAAAAGGGAAAAGGGAATACAATCAGGCACAGTCAACGATACTCTCTTTGTTGATAAGAAAACATACAAGGTCCTTGGGGGAAGATAAACTTTTCCTCTATGAGTTCTAAAAGAATTTCTCAGGTGGGCTTCACACTGGGGACAGTTCCCTCACTGACATCTCTATCAGAGCAATGCATCTCATTTCTTATAACATTTCTGTATAAGCTGATGGCCACCAAACTATATTATCAAACATGAAAAGTAACCCTGTCTATCATCTGCCAGTTAAATGTGAGGAGGAGGAGATGAAGAGGAGAGAAGGAGACCAAAGAAAAATCTATCCAAGCCTGCAGTGTTTTAGACTTCAATTCAGTGTAAGACTCAAACCAAAAACATCTGGAAGAATTAATGACAAGTTAGTTAAGATAACACTAATTGCTGACATAGAACCCCCTGAAAATCTCAGTAGCCTAACTCTGAATTTGGGGAACTGGGGAATAGAAGTGTTTTTCTTTCCTTCTTTTTTTAAGTAGGCTCCGTGCCCAACACGGGCCTTGAACTCATGACCCTGAGAACTACCGACTGGGCCATCCAGGTGCCTCAGTCTGTTTCATTCATGTAAAGCCAAAATGAGAACCAGCCTCCTTCCATCTTGAGTCTCCACCATATTCAACATATGGGAAAAGACAAAGAGGACCATGCATGGGAGATTTTTATGGGCCAGGCCTGGAAGTAACAACACATCACTTCTGCTCACATTCCACTGGCTAGAACTTAGAATACTCTCAGCCACAAATGATCTGTTGTGTCTTTCAAATATTTCTTCATAAACAATTTTCAATACCAAGCTTCAGCAAATTACAGCCTGCAGGCAAAGTCTACCTCACTGCCTGTTTTCACATGTGAAAACATTCACAAATAGGTCACACATTTCACATGTGACCATTTACAAGAATGGTCTCTCCATTTCTTAATGGTTGAAAAAGAAAGCAAAAGGGGAATAATAATTTGCAACATGTGAAAATTATATAAAATTCAAGTTTCAGTGTCCATAAATAAAGTTTTATTGGAACACAGCCAATAAAGTCTGCACTACACAACAACAAATTTAAATAGTTGCAACAGAGACCATATAATTGACAAAGTTGAAATATTTTCTATCTGGCCCTTTGTTGAAAAGGTTTCCAACCCCTGCTTTAAACTGATAAGAATTTATAGGAATTGAGTAACAGGTACTTCTATAAAGTGACTTAAATCATAAATATTCCTGACTGATGGTTGAAGTGAATCTGTAAGCATTAGTAATCAAATGAACTGATGGTAAAATTGATAACTTTTGGGAACATTGGTGAGTCTGAACAAGATTCTGGCTATTCTCCTACATGCAGAATTGGATAAAGAAGAACCTGCATGCAAAGCCAGGATTTTTCATAAGAAGTATTTCTGGATCCATACCAGTTCAAAAACAAATAACTGATGAGCCATTTTTACATAAATAAGTAAAGAAACACTTGCTTATGTGGAAATTTGCTTTCTAAACTTCTCAAATACCAAAGTATTTCTGGGGGTGCCTGGGTGGCTTAGTTGGTTAAGCATCTGGCTTTGGCTCAGGTCATGATCTCACGGTTCATGAGTTCGAGGCCCGCATCAGGCTCTCTGCTGTCAGCACAGAGCCTGCTTCAGCTCCTCTGTCACCCTCTCTATCTTTGCCCCTCCTCCACTCTCTCTCTCTCTCTCTGTCTGTCTCTCTCTCACTCAAAAATAAGTAAACATTTTTTAAAGTATTTATTCAATAGAATTGTTAGATATTACACTAGCATGGTTTGTTTTAAAATAATTTAAATAAATTTTAAATAACTTGCCATTTTGTTATAGAAAGGATACTATTTTTTAAGGATTGTAAATACCTTAATTTTAATGGTAAGAAGGTAAATGATAAATATAAATGGCTAAGAATAATATTTAATGAAATTATATATACATAAGTTTATTTATAAGTAGTTTCCTGAGGATTACGTTAGCATAACCTTCTTTGTTTCTTGATAACTCTAGAGTCAGATCAAGAACAAAAGTAACTCCTGGGGTGCCTGGGTGGCTCAGCTGGTTAGGTGTCCAACTCTTGGTTTCAGCTCAGGTCATGTTCTCATGGTTCACGAGTGTGACGTCCATGTTGGGCTCCGTGCTAACAGTGTGGAGCCTGCTTGAGATTCTCTCCCTCCCTCCCTCTCTCTCTCTCTCTCTCTCTCTCTCTCTGCTCCCTCCACTCACTCTCTAAATAAATAAACTTTAAAAAGAATAAAGAACAAAAGTAACTCCTTTTTATCAGAATGCCTTATCGACCTCAAACATTAACTGATAGCATTTCTTTCTACTGAAATTCCAAAACATAAATAGGTTCACAGGGAATATGTGCTGCTTGTACATACACAAGACCAGTTTAAGAATTTAGGAAAGAATAACATGTACCAACATATCAAAATAAACTTCAAAAAACTCAGCATTAATGTCAGTAGGTACCCCACCTTGAGTATCACAGTGACAGAAAGTGTAAGCCTCAGGACAAAGTTTGTCTTTTAGTCACTGTAATCATCCACAGCAAACAAAACCCCCAGTCCTGGGGACACAGGCTACCTGTGACCAGGATGCCCAAAACTTGGGAATGACCTCAGAGATCACTGTACCAGGATTTGATATCAAACTCCTTGTTCTATGCAAGAAGAACCTGACCACAGACTTAAGAGACTTGTCCAGGCAACGCAGCCAGTGAGTGGCAGCGTTGACATTAGAATCCAGCCAACCCTCTTCCCATCCTGTGCTTCTTCCTCTACACAATTCAGCCCTCTAAGCATTGGCTCTCTGGAGCCATCAGTTTGCAGACTCAAGCAAGGTTCACATAGCTTCCTTCTAAGGCAAATTCAAATTCAAGTCCCATACCACTTACTGCACGAATGGCTCCCAGTAAGACCTACAAAGCAGAGGCCTATCTGCTCTGTGGGGCCCCAAAGATCCTTTTCATAAGAGCTAGGTTTACCTTGACACTTTGGCCTAAGGCTCAGAAGTCTTTCACCTTTCCCTTCAGACTGCATTGGTCAACCATGGTTCTTTTCTTCCCTTCTTACCTCCTACCTCTTTCCTATCTGGCATCTGCTTTGCAGATCATTCTTCTTTGGTGTGACAGAATGGTTAAAGTCAACAACCACACAACTGTTCAACTGCTGGAGAAAAGTCCTGGGCAGCCAGGACCACTGCTTTTACCTAAATATTGCAAATTGCTGTGTGAAAATCCAGGATGTGTTTGTAGATTTATTTCTGCTAACATAGTGATTTTACTAACTGAAACCATGACAAAATTTGTCAATTTCTAAAGTTGTTTTTTTTTTAATTTCTGTTTTTTAAGTTTTTGTTTTTTTTAATTCTAAGACATCACAGCCTGGGCCACTTACTCTTGGTAGGTTATTGGGGGTAGTACTACAGAGAATGGAATCAACCCAATTTAATATTATTTGGTGTTACTTAGCAATACTAAATAGTAATCTCCTATTTCCCCCTATTTTTGAATAGGACCAGATCTCAATTAACAGCATTGATTTATTTAAAATAAAAATAGCTGGGTGCCTAGGTGGCTCAGTAGGTTAAGCATTTGACTCGAGATCAAGCCCTGCATTGGGTTCTGGGCTCTGTGTTGACAGCATAGAGCCTACTTGGCATTCTGTCTCTCCCTCTCTCTTTACCCTTCCCCCTCACTCTCGTTTTTTCTTTCTCTCTCTCAAAATAAATAAATAAACATTTAAAAAAATTAAAAAGCAAAAGTAGTGATCTCTCTTTATTCTCTTTTTTTTTTAATTTTTTTTTTCAACGTTTTTTATTTATTTTTGGGACAGAGAGAGACAGAGCATGAACGGGGAAGGGGCAGAGAGAGAGGAAGACACAGAATCGGAAACAGGCTCCAGGCTCCGAGCCATCAACCCAGAGCCTGACGCGGGGCTCGAACTCACGGACCGCGAGATCGTGACCTGGTTGAAGTCGGACGCTTAACCGACTGCGCCACCCAGGCGCCCCTTTTTTTTTTTTTTTTTTCTCTTCTCTCTCTTTATTCTCTAGGTCCCAACTGTAAAATCTCACAGTCCCCAATTAACAGTGATTCATTTTAAGCAAAAATAGTAGCAACTTTTTATTTTCTCACTCATTCCAAAAATGCATAATGTTACTTTAGTGCTTCCTCTACCCCAAATCAGAGGGCTGAAGCTCTTTAAAAACCTAGCATGATAGATGCCATCAAAATGGCTAAACACTGCAATCCTGATTTTCAAAGTTCTTTCCTAGTAACAACTGTCATTTTCTTTCTAGAAGTTCAACTATGATACTTCCAGGTGGTCATCTCCTACAGAGTCTGATTTTTTCACCTAGACCTACCCAGTGTTAAAACACAAAATCGTGGCAATACAACCGCAAAGGCTGGGACACAGAATGTAAAGCATCAGAATTAAAAAGCTTAAAAAGGGCAGATATCTGGATGTTGGGAGCATATGAGTCATCAGGAGACTGGTTCATTTTTTATTTTTCACAAAGATACTTGAAGTTAGAGTTTCATATGAGTTATAGATAGAAGGGGCCATAAAGATCATATAGTCCTAGCCTTCTTTCAAAAAAAAAGATAGAGGCACCTGGGTGGCTCAGTCAGTTAAGCATCCAACTTTGGCTCAGATCATGATCTCATGGTTCATGGGTTCAAGCCCCACATCAGGCTCTGTGCTGACAGCGCAGAGCTGAAGGCTGCTTCAGATTCTGTTGTCTTCCTCTCTCTGAGCGACCCCCTCCCCCATGCTCTGTCTCTCTCTCTCTCTCCAAAAAAATAAATAAATAAACATTTTTAAAAATTAAAAAAAAAAAATATATATATATATATATACATATATATATATATATATATATATATATATATATGCAACCTAGTCTTGTGGCTAAGAGCTCATGCTGGAATTTGATGGCCAGAGTTCAAATCCTGACTCCATCATCTTCCATTCTATGAAGTTGGTCAAGTAGACTATCTTCTATGTAGCTCAGTATTCTCATCTATAAAATAGGGTAATAATGACATTTACCTCATTAGTTTTGTGAGGACTAAGTAAAATAATACATATTTGGCAAAAATAGCTAATAAAACACTGAGAAGAAATACAAGAGATGAGAAGCTCTAACAAATATCAATACTTACTATGGAGCCTCTTGAGTGAAAATAATGTGGTTCTGGCAAATGAATAGGCAGACCAATGTAAGAGGATAGAAGGTAGAGAAATCAGTCCAACTACATATGAAATCTAGTGTATGGTAAGCAAACAACTGAGGCAAAGGAGGGCTTTTTAATATGATCTTGGGACGACTGTACAGACATCTAGAGACTCACTCTGTTGGTGAGGTTATGGGGAGACAAATAGTACTACAGAGAATGGAAAATAGTACAACCCCTCTGAATGGGTCATTTGCCAATGTCTAATGAATGGTTTTTGCATTTACCTTTCCAGAAATAATACGTATGCCTATATATGTACACTTCTTCATTGTACCGTATTTGTATTTGCAGAATATCAGAAGCTACCCAAGTGCCCAGAGAAGACTGACTGAATAAACCATGATACTTACAATTGACTACTAGGAAGCAATAAAATGGAATGAGGAATAAATAATAATAGTAATAATAATAATAATAATAATAATAAGTAATAATAATAATAAATATGACTTGGGAGAAACACTCAGAAAGAACCTATCTTTTAGTAAACACTTGGTAAATATTAAATTTTTTAAAATACAGATTAAGAAGTTAAGGCCAGGAGGTTATGTGACTTACTCAGTGTGACAACACACGGAGCCCTAGAGTTCCCAGTCTACATCAGTGACTTGACTTTGCCATTCTCTTTCTTACAAATGTTTTGATCTAGTAAATATTTCGATCTTGTATAAACACTAGCTTAGCTATAAACATTACTTAGCATTAAAGCAAGAGCTGAGGCAAATGCAAATGCTTTTCTCAAGAATTTAAAAAGTCCCATCGCTATGGATGCAGTTTGCACAGTGTTTTCTAATTGAAGGCACTTTTGTAATACTGCCCACATTTTCATAGCCATTTATGATAACTCTGCTGTTGTTGTCACTAGTTGTTACTCTTACAGCCCTATAAGAAGCATGATTAGTAGTATCCCTACTTACAAAATTGGAAACTGGAGAACAGAGCGGATCACAGAAACCAATCTCCCTACAAGCCTATAGTTTTATGAAATGACACAAAGATTTAGCTAGATATATCAGCTTCTTCCAGGAAATGTGAACATTTAAATTTTTATTTCTTCTGTATATAGGACTAACTCTAAAAAAAAAAAAAGTACAATTTGTATGTCACAAAAGATCAAATGAAGCCAAATAAGTCTTCTAGAATGAATTTGAAACAGAAAGTAATTCCATTATCACCAACCAGGGTAACATGCCCTGGTTTAATAATAATTATTTAAATCTTAAGCAATATCATACACTAAAGAAATACATAGAAGCTATATTTTGTTTTAATTTGGAGATGTAAGGAAAAGGGACTATAAGCTTACCTAACTTCTGATATTTTAAAAAAGGATTTTTAAAACCTTTTGTAGGCAAGTGCCCAGATGTATGAACCAGGGTATCTGTTACAATGTTGTTTGTATAATGCATAAAGTAGACAACATCTTAAATAAATACTCAATAAGGGGAGGGTAAGTAAGTAAATCATGGCATATCTCCATCGTGGAATACTATACAACCATCAACACTGATGATTAGGCATAAACTCATCATGTAAAAATGTTCTATTCATGAGAAAAAAAGCAATTATAAGAACACATGGGTGGCTCAGTCGGTTAAGCATCAGACTTCAGCTCAGGTCATGATCTCATGGTTCATGGGTTCAAACCCCACATCAGGCTCTGTGCTCACAGCTCAGAGCCTGGAGTTTACTTCAGATTCCATGTCTCCCTCTCTCTCTGCCCCTCCCCTGCTCACACTCTCTGTGTCTCAAAAAATAAACATTAAAAAAAATAATAATAAATTAAAAAAATAAATAAATAAATAAACAAATGTTAAAAAAAATTTTAAGAAAAAAGCACTTATAAATAGTAATTTGTTATGGTCCCATTTTGATAAAAATCTAAGTGAAAATCATATCTCATATGCATTGGAATACATAGAAAAGAAAGGCTGGAAAAACACACATCAAAATAAGAATAAAGATTATTTCTGGGTAGTAGAATTATAGATTGGTTGTTTTTCTCCTTTATATTTTCAAACTGTTTACTCTAGTATGTTTCACTTCCAAAAAAAAAAAAAAACCAATAAAGCTTGTAGTGCATCAGAAAGAGATGTAGATGTAGATCATAGGGTATAAATTGATGAAAACCATTATTCCAAAATGGTTAATATTAAGAAATTATTTTTAATCATACCAATAACTTACCTTCTGCAGCATACTTCATAGCAAATATGAGAGAAATTGCTTTATTTTCCTTCTGTCTCTGGGTAAACAGTTACCAACTAAAATCAGAAGCAGAACTAAGATCAAAACATAAAGGTTCAGGATTTCAATTCCCATTGCTAAAGTTCATTAATTCAATAAGTATTTATTATGCAGCTACAATTTAAGGAACATAAGGATAAGTCATGAACAGATCCTACTCTCAGAGACCACAGTTACTAACAGAATAAGGAACCTACTGAATTAAAAAAGAGATAATGCCACAGAAAGGTATGTATGAAGGAGAGGTTTCTTTTTATTCAGGGAGTTAACGAAGAGTTATTAAACAATAAAACAACAACAACAACAACAACAACAGAGGTTCGGTATTGAAAAGTTGAATTTGTGTGGTTATATGATGTGCATTACCTTAGAAAAATGAACTCTATATAGTACTAGGTGAAGAAAGAAAGCTGCAAAGTAAAATGTGGTTTAGTAACACATGTATACCTCAGCAATGTATATACCAAAATGTTAAAATGATAATCTCTAGATAAGGGAATTATAGGGTTGGGTTTTTTTTTCAGTCATTTTGCTATGTTGTCATGTCCTATTTTAGCACAATCCTAAAGGGTATATTACAATCAATAAAGAGGGGGAAACTTGTCCATGGTGACCAAATAAAAGCTTGCATCAGGCCATGATTAGTGCAGACTATGAAGGAACTAATGCTAACAAGATTGTGACCAGAATAAGGGACTTGCCCCATTTTCTTTTTTCTTTTTTAAGCTTATTTCTTTACTTTGAGAGAGAGAGTGAGCAAGCTGGGGAGGGACACAGAAAGAGGGAGAGAGAGAATCCCAAGCAGGCTCCATGCTATCAGCACGAAGCCTGATGTGGGGCTTGAGCTAACAAACCGTGAGATCATGACCTAAGCTGAAACCAAGAGTCAGACACTTATCTGACTTAGACACCAAGGTGCTCCAAAAGAGATTTTGTTTTAGTTGTAAGTCAACACTGAATGCTTAAAGAGCTAGCCATATTAGGAATTTGATGTCCCCTTTTCTGATACACCTGGTTCTGACTTTTTCCATCTGACAACATTGAATGAGTGCTACAAAATTATCATCTCTACTTTGGTGTAATGTTCAGAGAACTAAGTAGATGCTTACAGACTGAAAAAGGAACCAAAATAACCAGAACTCCTAAGCGTGTTCACAATTATATGATCATGAATAATCAATATGACTTCACAAAGAAGGTGTCCTGTCTTGGTAATATACAGTGATCTTCTTACATAGCCAAGTAGCAGGCCTGGTAGATCATAGAATAAAAATTGATGAAAACCTAGCTTGACTTTAGGAAGCCTTTGGATCCTGCCCTATAAAACATGATGGAAAAATATGAACAGGAACAGACAACAAACTCTTCACCAGCTAACTACAGCTGGATTGGGGAGCAGTAGCTAAAGCACTCAAATTTAGGAGATCACAAATAGTGTTTTGTAACATCAAAGTGAACAACAAACAGAGATGCCAAAAAGGGTATTCAGAAGGGAAAATAACAGTTTCAGGTGAAACAGTATAAATAACCAGAAACAAAATTCAGAATTAAACTTGGTAAGAAAAATGTGCTCAAAATATACCTTGATTGTGGGAGAGAAAGAGTTAAGAGATTATTTGGGTAGAAATCTGACTACCCAAATAGCAATTATAATAGCATTGCAATAGCAGTTATAACAGTGTTCCAACAATGGATATGGAATCAGGGCTATAGCATACAAATGCACGTTCTACACACCCACATTAGCATTTAGCACATGGTATTGTCATTATTTGTTGGCAAGTCTTGCTCTCCCTCAAGTGTTTTTTTTGTTTTGTTTTGTTTTTCCTTGCTGTATTCCCAGTACCTAGCAGAGTCTGGCAAGAGCAGCCTTTCAATAAATCCTTAAGAGTGAATAATATCATCCTCCTGTCTTCCTCAGGATACCCCACTAAAGCACTAAGCTCCCTCTTGGAGCTGTATTTAAAGATGGATATGAATAATTTTCTGACCATTCAAGGGAGAAGTTAGAAATGCTGGGGGGGGGGGCGGGCAATAAATGAGAATGGGATTATCAGTTTACAGAACTGGATTCCTCTATTTAAGGAAGAGAAAGCCGGGGTGTATTAGTTACAATGCTCAAATTCTGAAGAAATCCGACACAAAGAAAACATATTTTTCTACTAAAAATGTCCCAAAATGGATGGGTCAGAAGCCCACAGGGAAATGAACCATTAAATATTGTAATGGATACTAACAACAACAGCAACAATGACAAAATTAAAATACGTTTTACTAAATGCTTTCACAAAAGAGCTGGTGGCCTCTCAGCTCCAGTGATGAAAAGGTTATATGTGAGCCCTTGTGAACTAAAGAGCTAACTTCTCAAAAGCAAGCCCCTTCCAGAGCCAGGGACCCACAATTTCACAATAAATATGAATAACCAGACATCATCAGAACCTTTGCACAAAAATGCAAAACCCAGTTTTATTTTTATGATATTTATGTTCAATGCATCATAGGGGTCTATATCAAAATAGAATATAAAATATACTGTGGATATACAGGAAGTAGATTTCTGGAAAATCCCATACTTATCTCTTCATGTATACTTGCATAGATTTCTATGTTTTAAAAATTAGCTGGTTATTGGGGCGCCTGGGTGGCTCAGTCCGTTGAGCATCTGACTTTGGCTCAGGTCACGATCTCGCAGCTCATGAGTTCGAGCCCCACATCGGGCTCTGCACTGATAGGATAGCTCAGAGCCTGGAGCCTGCTTCAGATTCTGTGTCTCCCTCTCTCTGTCCCTCCCCTGCTCGCACTCTGTCTCTCTCTCTCTCAAAAATAAATAAACCTTAAAAAAATTGTTTTTAATTAGCTGGTTATTTGTTAATTCAGAATGCTCTAAATAAAACCTGACATTGAATATAATTATTTAAGTTTCAAAATGCATGACCTTTGTACCTAAAGTGTTCAGTATACACAGTAATATATGGTTGTAGTGAGAAATCATGAGAAAACAACCCAACTCTTGTTGATTCATCTGATCTATTTATTGAGTATTATACTGTTCTATTCTTTGGCCATTGTTTTTATTTGCAATACATAACTGTTCTAATAACCCATCTGTCACCATAAAGAACCTTTGGGCTTCCTCTCCTTTCCAAATAGCAGTGAAAGGGTCCCCCAAACCCACTGATATAGCACCAAATTTAACTAATCCCAGAGACCCTCTCACTTTTCATATTGAGTAGAACAAGGTCACACTGGGCATCTTCCAAATGTAAAGGCTTAATTGGACTAATTCTTTCATGATAATAATGTATATTTAAGATAGCCACTAAAAATTGTCAATGCTAATTTAGTAGATCAATTCCATTAAATGCTTTGAACTTTTCACCACTTGCTAATCTCATTTATTAAAGCTGCTGTTTTTGTTGAAAATCTGAAGCTATAACTTAATATCAGATTACAACAGTTCTAGCCAGACCTAAGAAATATTGCCTTGTATATAAAATATAACCTTAAAGGATCTTAAGTTGTGTTAAATTGCAAGATCCTACCCATAAAATTTCCTGCAGCCAAAATGCAGGGAAACCCTGTCAGTCTACTGGTAATCGTCATTATTGTACGAAGCTTTCAGTGGTGTTTTTATTTCAGAAATACAAGCTTTTTGTGTCTGAAGCACAGCTTTAACATCTGTGATTATTGATTATAGACCAACCTTCACATAACCACATGGTTCAGATTTTTATATCAAACGCCAAGTAATTTAGGTAATAGTTCAATTCGGGGCAATAAAAATGTCAAGATTTTGCTCAACATTTTGATGAATAACTTAAACAAATATAACTCATTAATGTAGAAATAATAACAGATCTGTTACTTAGCAAATGAAGAATTGGGAGAGAAGAGACACTCCACGCCACTATCACATATCCAACCATATAACATTTGTTTGGAACTAGACTTCCAAGGCTATTTTTACTCCCTGTGATTTACCACCAGTATCCTCTGGGTGATAGTTGAGGAAACAGATGCTGGGAATCTCTCTCCGCTCAGTTCCTGAGAGGAGAATTCTGACTCACAGCCCTGCCAGCTCCCTGCTTTGTACTCACACATGCGGAGGGGGGTGGAGTAAAACGTAAATGACTGTCTGATTTCCAGTCTCTCGTTGCCAGTTTCCTCAAAGTTTCCACTTACGCATTTGACTCCTTTACCAACTTCGTTTGAAGTTCCCATTCCAAAATCCTGAACGGCATGTTCCCAGGATACATTTAATTTTTTTTAAAAATTCATTCAGTGGGGATTTTCCAAATGAAATAAAAAATAAATAAATAAATTGAAAACTGGGGAGTGGGTGTTCTTTTTGTTGGAGTTTTTCTTTCACTGTTGACTGGGAATACTGATTACCACGGCGGGAAGAGCAAGGGAAAAGAATTGTAAAATATTCCCTGCCAAGCTTTAAGCCCACTTTCTTGTGGAGAACCATTACCTTCCCAAAGTTTCATAGATGCTGTTACTTATTGTGAACAGATTTGAACTAAAATAGATCTGCATCTATTTGGAGATTAAGTTCTTAATAAAAAATTAATGTTTATTAAATTTCTTAGATGCTTTAAGAAAGAATAAAGCATCTAAGCTAACAAGAATAGAAGGGGGGAAACTATGCAGTTTAAATACCTTTTATAATGGATTTAAAACAGAAGCACATTACGGATTGAGAATTCAGTTTCACAAGGCAACAGTTTCTATTAAAACTACTATTTTATGGAGAAATTAAATTCACTGGCCAATCTATGTTTTCACAAAGCTTTTTTTTAAAAACCTACTTTATTTTAAACAATAAGATCTATTTAGGTGATTTTTACAATTTAATTTTCTGTAAACCAATGAGATTTCCTTATTCAGTACCGCTGAATTACCTATTAATCCTTACTTATTAATCCTGTTATTTGGTGTTCGATGATAACCTAGAATAATTGACTTAACCTATTTTTACATTAGGAAAACTTAACAATTGTTATTGCATTTCAGATAAAATGAGTTTAAGCTGATGAATTAGGCCTCACAACGTAAAGGCAGCACCTTCCATTGGTGCGTCTATGTGAAACTGAGGCATCAAGTCAATTTACTAATTTCATGAAAATCTATCCATTCTTTGGGGGAGGTGGGTTATTAGCATATAGATCAAGCAACCACCTAAAGGCTAAATTATTGCTTTTCCTTCATAAAGACATCTAACCACACTCAAGGTTACCACCATATGATTCTCTGTGGAAGACCACACTGGTAGATTGGGCACAAAATCACTACCACCAAATAAATATTTCTTACCAGCCACAGATATAAATATAGATACATAGATATATAGATACAGATATAGACATAGATATAGATACAGATATGCTGTGCCAAATTAGTAACACTTTAATGGAAAATGAGGCAATATGAATGAAGAAAACCACTTTATGAAAAAATCTGGTGAGATGCCCACACTGAGTAGAGAAACTTAAAACACAAGAGTTTCTCCAGTGGAAAATCCTCACTGCTACACATCAAGCAAAAAGTCAACATAAAAATAGACACAAAAATCCATCCCCCACTAACATTTGCATAGATATTAAAAGAAAACCACACGCACATGAAAAATATATATGATGCTGAATTCCTTTTGTACCTGCAACAGATAACTGATGCCTAACAGTTACACTCTTGGGCTCTGTACATGTACAAAAACATCAAAATAACCAATTGATTTGGTCAGACATTTGAGCAAAAAGTCAGTCAACCATCTAGGTTACCTAAGAAACTATTCAGCCACTGAGACAAGGTGATAAACTCACTACTTACATATAAATGAAAAAAGACAGTGTCAACAATATGCTTATTGAATATGACACAGGCAGGAACAGGGGGAAATTTTTTTAATGAATACTTCAACTCTGGCACATGAATCACAAAATTAAAATCCCTCCAATATACACAACTACAGTTGCCTAATTGAAAAGGCCCAGTGTCAGCACCAACAGAGGTAAAACATAACTCTCCTTTTAATATATCCTTGTGCCGTCAAATGGCCTAATAAGTGTAACATTGAAGATTGATTCTACAGCATCTCAAGGGTTAAGTTCTGTGTTGTGAATAATTTTGAAAAAGTATTCTAGGAAGAATCAGGCTTAGGCTAGTTCAGCAAGAGGAACCGTTCCATAATGAGGCTTGGCCTGGCCCAGTCCCAGTAGAATTAATTTTGTGCCATAGAACACCTAGATAAATTAGTTTCCCTTTAAATATTGAGTCCTAAAAGAGTTAAAAGAGGGAGAATATCAATCAATAATTTTTAGATTAACTACTTTGTATATGACAAAACAAAATTAACTTTGTCATTATAACCCCTTATTCTGGCATTTCAGATGAACCCCAAGTTTAAAATAAATAATTGGAGATTTAAAAACCAACCAAACATGTGCATTTGTTTCTTGGTACAGAATACTAACTCATTGCCTGGTTTGTGAAAAGAAAAGATTACTCGTAACATCTTGCATAATTAAAATATGGTTCCTATTTTTAGTTATTAAAATAATTATATCCAAGAATTAAGAATTCTGAAAATATATAGAACTATACTTTGTGGGGTTTTTAAATGGAAATACTGGAGCAGTTAAGCTTTGAAATTAAGTGGAAAAATAATCTCTCAGTTAACAATGTTAGATTCTTAAAATTATATTTTAATTGATTAATTTCCCCCAATGTCTACCCATTATTTCCCCTTATAAAATTGATTTCTATGGAAATATTTGTGCAGAATTAAAATCATGGCTGCAGATGGCAACAGATATAAGCTAAAACTCCCTGGTGTTTTAATGGCTTTTTCTGGTTAAATGCCTACCAAAAGGTAAGTACAAGATTTATTTCAATAGGAGATGAAATTGGGCTTTTAACCTGGCCAATTGCCCATATAAACAATCTTTACTGTTATTTGGTCATCATTTGGTAATTAAAATGGCAAATCACAACCATGCTGAATTTACATCCATGTGCCAAAAAGTTATTTAGCAGATAACTAGAGATAGAGGAAATGTCTCTTTAACAGATTCTTTTAAGAATACATCTACAGGAAGCATCCGGCTTTCAAACAGTCATAAAAAACAAGAAGCAGTTGAACAGTGGCACCCAGAGGTGAAAAGTGTATTACTTCTAGAAATTTATATGGTTAACCATCATCTGTTTCTCAGCCATCCTTTATGTCACTTCCAGATTTTTTACTAGTAACATACTAGAAATAATTTTTTCTTAGTTACATATCGAAATACCATATTTTAACAAATAAAAATAAATGCCTTCATTTTGAAAAAAGTACTTCACTTCTGAATTAAATTGCGTATCCTTCAAAACAATAAGCAAGCCCACTAACATCAGGCAAAATACTTTCCAGAATTGAATATAAAGCCCACTTGTCTACCTCTAGCCTAACCAACATTATTAGCAAAAATATTTTTTAAGAAATGGTTCTGTGACTATTACACAATTTCCATATACCCCATATTATGTTTTTTTTCTAAAAACATTTATATTGAACCATTGTATATCCCTGAACCAAAATTATAACCTGGGGACATTTTAAGAATGTTCTGTTGAACCCTCCCATTATCATGATAGCAGAAGATGGGGATGGAATAAGAGCTGGGCAAGTAGGAGGAAAGGAAAGAAGAGTACTGTTTTATTCCACAGGAAGTTTAAAAATAACAAAATCTATTTTGACCAAAATTAAAATGAACCTGTGATTTTTTTTAATTAAAGAAGCTCCATACCTTTTAACGTGCCAACTAGCAGCTGCACGAAGCATTTGACTGGTGCTGAGTTCCTAAACTAGCTGCAGAAAAAATACATCCTCCCCAGTATAATCACCTTCGGGGAGGCTCAAATAACCTTAGTTTGTGGGGCCAGAGCAGGTCAGGTTTTTTGAGAGCCTCAGAAGAAGAGTCTTATTTTTGCTCTTGAACTGAATTGTACTTGTGTACTTAGCAGAGTGGGTTTTCCCTGGCTGGTTATGTCTAAGGTACCACCAATTTTCATCTATTACTGTGTTTGCATTACCTTTTGTCAGATGTTTTCTCCAAGGTTCCACTGCTTCTTTTTAATCACCTAAGAAGCAACACTGATGTGACAAGCTCCAGAATAAGGCTTATTCTTTCTGATCTTCATCTTAAGCCTAATGATGAGAAATGGGCTCCCATAAACTTGAAAAAGGCAGGGAAATGCTGCCAAAGTCATTATCCGCTACTTTGAATTGGAAAGAAGAGCTGTGTCCCTTTCTAGAAGAATATTAATAAAGTGTAAAATAATTTTACAAAGCTTTCATCATTTCATATGTGAAGTAAAGGCAATTGCTCAGCTCCATTCAAAAGAAAAACAAAATGCTTCATCTCCTACTACCTGAAATCTACATCAGAATATATCCTCGATTTTGCAACTCAGGCAGTGTTCAACTGTCTGACAAAAGGAGAGAGGATTATGCAGCCACCAAAGCTACTATTAAGATCTCTCCCTTTTTGATACCTTCTTCTTGTCCCTTTTCCCCTTCTCCACAAACAACAGTGTTGTTGCCTAAATCAATATTTTGGCATTAAGGAGTAGCTTCTAAGTCGCCAGCACACAATTTGCCCGCGAAGAGGCTGTGAACTGCCGCTTAAAAAAATGCCTGTCTGCCTGCTGCTTGTGGCTAAGACGCGTACTGCGAAATTGCGGGCGGCCTCGGACTCAAAACCACACCATCGTTGCCCATATTTGGTAATTCCATTACGGTAACAGTGTGAAGGAGCACCAGGCTTACAGCATTTTGGAGCAGATCTGTAGGAAGCTGCTGCACATGGACCATATTGATCTCTGCAGCCATTCTTAGAAAATCTACAGCTGTTTCCAGATCTGCGCCCCACGGAGGCAAAACACAGCGGTAGATCTGGGCGCCATCTAGTGGAATCCATGGATCTGGGGGAGTCGGCAAGAGACTGGGGGGTTGTGCAAGATTCTGGGAACAATCCCTACAGCCAACCTGTAAAAGAAAATTTTTGTTTCCTTTTTGCTTCAAACTACAATCGAAGCAGTGGGGAAGGACACTTATCTAAAAACAAAGAAAAAGTAGAACGAACATGTATTAACTCAAATGACTCTTACAGGAATTTCACAATCGGTTTTTCAGTATGAAGTTTAAGTCTTTGAAATGTCAAAGTGCTTCATTATTTCTGTATTTATTATGAGAAGGAAAATATGAAAAGTTTATTTTGCCAAAATATTGCCATTTTCTCTCTCCTATAATCTGCCAAATTGGATACTGTACAGTTATGTTTTACTTTAAGGGTTTATAACTCAGTGGGGCAATCCAAATGGAACTGAATTCTTATTCTTCCTACCATCTAATAAATATATGCATGTTAAAGATGCTGCTTATAAAATACTCCACCAACTATTTCTCCCTTCCTCACCCCAATACCATCCATTTCTAACATCTCCCCAAAGATGTCTTACTCCTTACCCTCTGTTCTTTGCCCACACATATCTTCTAGATGAAAGGACTTCAACTTTCTTCTTGGCAAAGTTATGTCTACCACTTAGTATAAGATCAAATTCAAAATACATCTCCTGGAAACCTGTCCCCGTGGCTGAGCCACATCACTTGCTACTTTATGTTACCAATCATGTCTTTTTTTGAAGTATAATTGCCAAACAACATTAGATTAGCTTCAGGTGTACAACATACTGATTCAACAATTGTATACATCACACCGTGCTCACCACCATAAGTGCAGTCACCATCTGTCACCATATGTTATTACAGTACTATTGACTGTATTCTCTGTGACATACTTTTTAAATTTTTTTTTTATTGAAGCACAGTTAACATACAATATCATATTCGTTTCAGGTGTACAACATCCAAACCTGTCCTATTTAACGTTGCCACTTGTCTGTGATTTCCTACTTGCTTATCTCCACAAAGAGGACTTTTGTATGACCCCCAGCATCTACCACAGTGAAGAGCCTATTAAATGTTGAATAAATAGCTATGACATAAGTAGATGACTGTCTCTATTTAGATATGTTAATAAATTGTCTGATTATTCTTTTTGTGGGCCTAAATATACCAACGGTAACTAGCTAGTAAAACTGAGCTTTACTAAAGCAGTTCTTAGAAGAACTCATCATTTTCTTATTGGACGCTCACAACAGCCCTATGAAAGAAGCACTACTACCCTCCCTATCGTATAGTTCATGGAAGCTGAGTCTGAAAGATTAAGAAATTCACCCAGCAACACAGGTCAGAAGTGGTAGGGCTAGAACCTGACTTCAGTCCGCCTCTGGAACCTGTACTCAAAACTACCTTGCTGTATTTTGCCTGCCTTCTATGTTGTTATTAAATATATGAAACACCCTGCTCTTATTACTGGTTGTATTATATTTCAGTGATTCACGTTACAAAAATTAAATAGTTATCCCTTCATCCCATGTAAGATCAGTTATTTTAGATAGCTGCTAAAATGATTCAAGTTGTTCATATTTTTTACCATGTTTGTTCTTCAAAGCTTGCTATAATTAAAAGAATTGTGCAGAGGAAGGAAAAGAAATTACTTCGCTGATCAAAGGACTGATGTAGGAAAATATGCAAGCTGACTGCATTGAGCTAAGATTGCAACAATGAAGTGGAAAAACTAGGGGAAACGGGGGGATCTGGTAATAACCGTTTCTTTGTTTTTTTCAGTTCACCTGACTTCTTTAAACATTTTAATTTAGAAATGCTCCTCACAGTCCTCAGGCTTGGCCTCATGAGTAAGCAAATCAGGAACCCCATAAGAACCACCTGTGGGGTTTCACATCAAGAAAATTAGAAAGAGCTTCCAACCCCCTAAGATATTTAAAGATGTTTAAAATTGCATACTTAGAGCATCTTGCCCTTGACTTAACCCAAAAGGGAACAACACTGGTCATAATTGCTCAAAACTGGAAATAACCCACATGTCCCTAGACAATAAAACAGATAAATAACATGGTAAGTTCACATGATGAAATATTATTCAGCATTGAAAATGAATGCACTTATGTCACACACAACACAAAATAAAATGTCTTATTTTCTAAAATCTGTTTTATTTTTTACTAAGCAAACTCTACCCCCAAAGTGGGGCTTGAACTCATGACCCCAAGATCAAGAGTTGCATGCTGTACCGACTAAGCCAGCCAGGGACCCCAACACAAAATATAATTTTGAGCAAAAGAAGCAAGACACAGAAGAATACATACACATAATTCCACTTACATAAAGTGCCAAAACAAGCAAAACTAAACTATTGTTTAGGGCTGCATAACTCAGATTAGAAAAGCACAGAGCCAGTGGCTGCCTCTGAGAAGAGGGGGAATGATGGGAAGGGAGACACAGGCAATTTCTGGAGGTCCGGCGATGCTTCCTCAAATTGTACATCGTGTTATGTTCACTTTTCTGTTTGTATGTTGTATCTCACAATAAAAAATGTAAAATAAGCACATCCAGTGGTCATTCCAAAAATACATGAGGAAGGGGCGCCTGGGTGGCGCAGTCGGTTAAGCGTCCGACTTCAGCCAGGTCACGATCTCGCGGTCCGTGAGTTCGAGCCCCGCGTCGGGCTCTGGGCTGATGGCTCGGAGCCTGGACCCTGTTTCCGATTCTGTGTCTCCCTCTCTCTCTGCCCCTCCCCCGTTCATGCTCTGTCTCTGTCTGTCCCAAAAATAAATAAAAAACATTAAAAAAAAAAAAAAATTAAAAAAAAAAAAAATACATGAGGAAAAAGAACACATTAAGCTTTATCCATCATTTATGTTTTGGTGAGAATAAGTACATTAGCTCTACGATTGCAGGAAGACTTGCAAAGGGAGGGGAAAAGATTAGACATGAAGATGCTAAATTCTAGAAGGCAGTGGTTAGATCTTGAGCTCAAGAACCAGGAAGAGCTGGATTGGAACTAGAGGCCTGCTACTTGTCAACTGTAGGCCTTGGGCTGGTGTATAAACCTTTCAAACCCTGCACTCTCCACCTATGAAACGCAGATCACAGTAGGCCCTACATCACAGGGTCATTATGAGGCCCACACAATGCACTGGTTTTCATTAATTACCCAGCAAGTGTTTTTTTCTTTCTCCGAGATTGGGAGCAGAGGAGGAAATCACAGGGAGTAGAAAAGGAGAAAAGTGAGAGACTGCACTCACTGTATTTCCTTTCCACTCATCTCTGGATCACTCATTAGCCCCACTGGCTCTGCAAACCCTTCACCTGAGACTCCTCTAGTAAGGGTCACAAGGGACCTTCTTGGAACCCAACAAACATCTTTTTCTCAACATCATTTGACATCATCCCTGAGCTGTTCTCTTCTTACAAAACCCCTACCACTGCCCTTGACAGTCAGGCCCTTGTCATTTCCCTCCTGTCTTCCTATAGTCTACCTACCTGGTCCCCTCCAATGTGACCCCTCCCCAATCCTTTCCCTATGCTTTAGCCAGAGAGTTTATCCTAACAAGTAAATCTCATCATTCCTCTTCCCTAGAGGCTTCATAGGAACCTCTGTGATCCTTAGCCCTGGAGAATCTAGTGTGTCTTCTTCCTGTCTGTCTTTAGACTCATCTACAGCTATGCTAACCCACTCAAACTCATTTGAACCTTCTCGTCTTTAGTCCACCTACTCTCTCTGCCTGGAAGGCCCCACCCTGCCACCCTGCCATTCACCATATTGCCTGTCTCACTTGCAAATCTTTAAAACTTAAGGCAAGTCTCCTTCCCACACACCAGCCACCTCTTTCTAGATTACACACCTTCCTTTGTAATCAATACAATTCCTGATCATTCTTGAGCTACTACAGTATTTGTGTGATGGTCTATATCCTCATAAGGCTGTATACTCCTCAAAGGTGGATGCTATTTCCTACTCACCTTTGTACACCACCACCCAACACAGTGACCAACAAAAACCTGCTCAAGTGAATGAATAAACTGGGCACAATCTATGCTCCCTTCACGGTGTTACAGGACTGTACTGCTGTCTCCTGCAAAAACCCTCTCTCACTCCTTCTGCAAGAGAAAAGACTCATGTGCCATATCCTTGTCCCGTAAACCCTGTCTTCTAACATTTATTGGTCTTGTCATCATTATTTTTTCACCTGATATTTTCCTAATCAAAAAATTTACAAAGAAATTAAAGCTATCTGATCTTGTTCAACGTACTCTGTGTGTAAATGGATGGCCCTGGGTTAAAACCCTAGCTCGACCAGTAACTAGCTGCGGGAACTTGAATATGTCATTTAATCCCAAGAATGTTTTTCACTCTGAAATGAGGATAAAAATATCTACCCTGTGGCTTTCTTGTGAGGCTAAATAAACTAATGTACATAAAGCACTTAGCATATTGCCTAGCACAAGTGAGTATGTAGTAAGTAATATCTATTAGTATTAATGTACAATTAACAGTTACTTTGAAGAATATAATTTGTTAATCATTATACTGCTCTGTATTTTTCAAAACTGAGGGTCACCTTGATTTTAAGATTGAGGCCTTAATAACAGGAAAGATATTATATACATACATACATACATATCAAATGAAAAAAACCTTAAAACATATGCTTGTATTATATATGTGTATATATATTAACAGTATTACTGTCATATGTATATGTTTATATATACACATATGTATGTACATTATATATGCATACTATATATGCATACATTATATATACATATTGTATATATATGTGTGTATTATATATATATATTAACAGTATTACTATCTTACTTGTTTTATAACTGAAAAAATATCTTAACTGTAGTAAGTTAAATAAAATATAAATAGATTCCACTCAGTAAATACTGAAACTTTCACAGTGGAATCTACATCACTTATTAAATACACATCAGTCGTATGTATTATTTCACTGGTGAAATGTGCTTTAAGTATGTAACATGAAAAATCCAAAACCACAAACTTAGCTTTTGCTATTGCTATTTTCTGTACATAATGCTTCAATTCAAATCTGATTAAGTTTAAATGATGGTTTTGAAGAATGCAGTAAGAACAGAAAAATAAAAATGAAGGGAAACAAAATTCATTAAGCTAGAACTGTATGAGGAGACTTACATGGCCTTTGGAAATATGAAGATAAGAACTTTGGAATTTATTCCTCATCTTTATTTATATGATAGGGATATTATATATTTGTATTTTTAAAAATCATTAATCTAGAAGGGAAGAATCTGTTTTATCTACAAAACTTACTTTCTCTCTCCCAATTGCCCCCAAAAAAGGAAAACCAAACGTGAGCCACTTTATTCAAAAAGAAGAATCTCATGACAATAGGATTATTATGACAAGCATTTCCCATACTTTATTCTTCATGCCCAGAATGACATTGGTAAGATAAGACCTTGTAAAAGTCCATAGCACTTATTTTGAAGTTTAAACTATCATGGTAAAAAAAAAAAAAAAAAAAAAAAAAAAAGTCATTTCCTTAAACAGGAAATGTATTAATAATGGCACAAAAGACAGTACCAGTCATACTATAGAGTACAATGTTTCCCTTCAAAAAGAAAATAATATCCTTATCCTCAAAGGGTAGTAATTCTTGAACAGAGTTGTTTAAAAAATAAATAGAGGGGGAAATCCTGACACCCCCCCCCCCACATCTCACATTCACATATATTTTGTTGAGTTCTGATCATGTGATTTAACTAAAGACTTAAGTTGAGACTATCTGAAATTTAACGTTACAACAATATCCTCTAGTTCTCACCAATCAAATAAGTTCTCTTTGCTTTATACATGTATTTTACACTAATATTTGCAAAGTTATCATAATTTTGCAACTGTTCCATTCTGGTCAGCATTGTTCCCCAGAAAAGTTCTGCAAAGAATGACTTACTGAAATACATTTTTAGAGACTCCTAAAGTTTTTAGATTTACTTACAGAATAGGAATTTAAGATGGAAGCATTTGGGGCATCATTTAATTTGTATTTTATTTACTATTACTTTGGATTAGATAGTATGGGGGGGGTAATTAAGAAATGTAATTATACATGGATTCAAAGTCCTGAGGTGTTGCAGTCTATAAGTAAAAACATATAACCTTATATTCTGTTTCAATTCACTGCCTAACTCATTTTACCAACAGGCCTGATTTTCCTATTCTTACCTAAATAAGATTTCTCCATTTGATTAGAATGGCAAAACTTTAGTCTTAGTTTAGCCCACTAGCTGAGGACTGTGTGTGTAAGTTCCTTTGTGTATTGATCACCTACTGGTTAATCAATGGTATTATTAAATCCATCCTGAAATACAATAAACTAGATTGTGTCTGTTCACTTCATAAGATCCATCAAAACACGAGTGTGGGTCAATATTCCAAACTTTTTTTCCAGAGTAGCTAACAACCAGATTTCCTGCAGTCAGTGGATGCTAGCACGGGACTCTGTCTGTGGACTGAGGCAGTTCACTGAGTCAGCATGTTTGTGAATAAAGATTACAGGAAGATTGTTAATCCAATGCAAGCCCTCTATTCTCCAGGCTCTGGGTATACATTGGTTTCTGGAAACAAACGTTCTTTAACCTTCTAAAACTAACTTTCTAAGATGGGACACTCCCAAGTCTCCAAAATTGTTGCTTTGCTCTTGAGTCAGCACCCTCAGGATCCAGGATGTAGATTATTCTCTTGAAAATAACTTTTTACTAAATACTGCTTTGAGGAGTCATTCAGAAAATACTTATTCTTAAAGTCTGATTTTTATGGGTAAAGGGGATCAGTTTGGGCTTGGTAATAACACCCACAAAGAGGAGATTCTTACTTTTGTGTAAAGCTGGAGGTTGCATAAATACATGAACATGAAAAGACACATCTTTTCAATGTGAATTACCTGAAAAGACAAGCAAGAGAAAATATAGTAACATCAAATCCACCTAGCTATCAGACTTGGATTCACTTGAATTCAGCTTGTGGGTGGGGAGAGGGTGTTGGGGAATCACTCCATTAGGCTGATTTAGTAAAAGCCAAAAAATATGTTCCTGAGCACAGCATGGATATAGGATGACTCACTCTTCTACTGTTTCTTGAACTGTTTTATGAGCAAAGATGCCTGTTACTTTGGTGTGATTTGAGGGGAATTTTAGGAATCTAGAAGCTCCTCTTTCATTCAAAAGACAAATAGACCCAGAAGAAGAATTTTTTTTTCCTGTCTCAAAATATCTTCCTTACTATGTGTGAAATTTCAGCATCATTAAAGTAAATAAAAGACCAAGTCTGGGTATTCTAGGGAGACAGAGACCGTAACTATCTCACAGTTCCATTGCCAGGACAAGACTAGTGCCTACCACAGACGCTAATCAATAAACATCTATCTGGGGGCGCCTGGGTGGCGCAGTCGGTTAAGCGTCCGACTTCAGCCAGGTCACGATCTCGCGGTCCGTGAGTTCGAGCCCCGCGTCAGGCTCTGGGCTGATGGCTCGGAGCCTGGAGCCTGTTTCCGATTCTGTGTCTCCCTCTCTCTCTGCCCCTCCCCCGTTCATGCTCTGTCTCTCTCTGTCCCAAAAATAAATAAAAAACGTTGAAAAAAAAATCAAAAAAAATAAATTATTTAAAAAAAAAATAAAATAAAATAAACATCTATCTGTCGAATGAACACATTTCCTGACACTTGCATGCAAAGGAGAGTTTTTTAATGTTGTTCGCTTTTTTTTCAATCAATTTTCTTTCTAATCTGCAAATGCTAGAATTTAAAGAAATTACTGGAAAGTGAAAAAAATGGGAAATTTCAGAGTGAATAAAATGTACTTATTCTTTCAGAATAATTGAAATGAAGGCAAATTTTAGATTTGTAACAATTTTTTTTTTTTTTTTTGGCCAGTCTGGCTACAGTCTAACAAATGAAAGGGAAAGAGTAAGTGCTACCGTGTAACACATGAATTTGGTTACTTAACAATGGAGTATATTCCTTATCATCAAAATTTTGTGACCCAAAAATCAGTGGGTGGTAGTGTGTCCTTGTCTTGATAAATTCCTATAAATCCTAATTCTAACTTTATTTAATTGAGCAGTTAGGGTGGGAGTGGTGGGGTAACTGACAAAAAACTAATTCCAGGACATAGATTCTTGCTATAGCTTCTTCATGTTATCAGATACCACAGTGATAACATTTATCATTGGGACTGAGTGTTAATACATTAAAGAAGGACAAAAAACTGATGCTAGAGACATAACTTTTTTTAGATCATTTTAATCTGTATTAAAATTCTTACATGAACAAAGTCATCCCCCTTCCAAGGGCCTATGGGCCTGCGTTAATTTGCATAGTTTGTAACCTTAAGTCTGAATAAGGCATTGGAATAAGTCAAATGCAGGGCTGTGTACTGCTGTATTATGCCAACTATCAGATTACCTTTTAAAGAGGGAAAAAAATATATGGCAGGCTTTGTTTCGACACTTGAAAGAAAAGGCAATTGGGGTATGTTAAATTCAGGAAGGAAAATGGTTTAGTTGCATCTTTGTTAACAATTCAGAAGCATCCATTGTATTACTTCTGCAATGGTATTGAGCTAGTTTTATTAAGGCAAATTTATAGCAATGTTAGAAATTAATACCACTCTTATTTCCTCCACTGCCTGACTTTATTGAATGCCATGGGGCATATTAATCAGTAAAGCCAAGTAGTGCATGAAATAAAAGTATAAATTAACCTGTAACATGAATGTAAAAGGGGCTTAATAAAATAGAAATAAATAACACTTTAATGATAATCAACCTGCCCTGTCTGAGCCAAGCAAAAATTGTGATAATGCCAAACACGGGGTCTAAAGAGCCCTATATGTTTTTATAAATTTACATGAACCGAGCATTGACATAGAGATCAAAGATGACAATTATGGCCACATAAGCCACAAATGATGTGTTGCATGAATCCTGGCACTATCAGTGCAATAGACAAACATATGTAGTGCATTAAAAGAATCTGAACACCGAGCAGCTAGCTATTCTAAGTTTCCACTCTTTTACTACCCTGAATACACCAGATCTCATCTAAGTTCCCACTTTGCATCAGGTAGTTTAGAAAAAAAATGATTATCTTACTGGGTTCCCCCTGCCAATATATTCTGGCTTTTTTTTTTTTTTAATATCATATGTGGCTATTTATTTATTTATTTATTTGGGGGAAGGGGCGTTGTGCTGAGAGAGAAGGAGAAAAGAATCCCAAGAAGGCTCCACACTGTCAGCACAGAACCTGACGTGGGGCTCAAACTCACGAACAGTAAGATCATGACCTGAGCCAATATCAAAAGTCACTTAACCAACTCTCAAGGATGCTTGACTGAGCGATCCAGGTGCCCCTACTATGTGGCTTTTAAGTGTATTGATGTAAACTGTATTTTCTTCAAATTTTTATATAAACTCTATTTTCTTCAACTTTTTAAAAAATATTATTTTACTAAAATGTTAAAAATCTCTTTTCTGTCTTATAATTATAAGGACTCCTTTTTGCTTTTTTCAAGTGACTGTACCTTTTTTCCATCTTTCTGGATCATGTAAATGACATGATATACTAGTATATTATATCTGTAAATTGTAAATTTTTTTAGAAAAAAATAAAGATACTACCAAACAACACTTACATATAACTGGATGGCACTCTATTTCCCTCCAAAAAGTGTTTCCTATGAGCATATAACTGAAGCAACAATAGTACTGTGGCATAATACACCTACCATGGTCTAAGACACAAAATGAAGTTCAAAGCTTGTTTAAAACAAATAGCCATGGAATAATACTGTCAACTCTTCACAGAAAAACTGACACAGCCATAAACTTCAGTCTAATCTCTCACTCTACATTTACATATGCAACTAAAGAGAGATCATGTGGGTGGAGGGACAGGCTTGTAATACCTGTTTACTTTCATAAGCATCCATTAACCTTATCAGATTGACAAAAGAACAAAACAAAATAAATAAAATATGCTCCCCAAATGCAAGGTGTTATTATTAATATTCATGGAAAGAAAATACCCACACACAGCTCTACTCGGACTTGTTCTCCTGGATTTTTAGCATTGACTATAATAATCAAGGAAGATGATATGAAAACACCTTAAATCACATTCTAAAATTATGTGAACAGAGACTTTAAATTATAACTTCTTTATTTTGCTTTCTAATGCTGATGCTAAATCAATTTGATTAAATCTTCAAGGATCCTGTTCCCTGTCACCAAATCAATCTCTCTGGCTCTCTGGAATATTATTCCTATGGGTATGTCTCCCTTTAAAACCCTCCCTGTCTCCCTCTGCCTCCAGAATGAAGTTTTAACTGCTTAACTGCACATCAAAACTCTCATGATGGCACCCCACTCCCATAGGTAGCCAAGGTTCCTATTCCCTAGTCTAACTGTGACCCTTTCCAACTGTGACCCTCTGTGACCTTCTTTCTGCCTGAAGTATCTTTCTCTCTTACCACAACTACATACTACAGCCCCACCACCATCCCCATAAAGTTCTTCCTAACCTTCAAGGCTCTGCTTAAGTGCTACTCCTCCCTAAACTTTTCTGATCACTCTGAGATTGCATTTTCTTTTTTTATTTTAGCATGGAGGGAAACAGAACTATGGATCTGCAGAAGTGTTGATCCATCATAGAATTTTAAGCCTTATAATCTTTTGGCAAAAAGATTTCTTAATTTTTTAAAAAGTTGTATGTGTTGTACCCATATTCAACATCCTTGTCAATGTACAGTTGATGCTTAGTTTTAAGCCATTTCTTAAGAAATTCAGAAATTATTCAATAGAAATTGCTTAAATTTACAAAACCCTTTTAACACAACAATGAAATGGCACACCATCAGGTGGCTTCTCTGATATTATGGGCAAAATCACCAATGCAGGTATATGAGTATCACTCTAGAGTCCCTTCCCCTCCAATAGAGCAGAATAATCTAGGATGGGCTACAATATATAAAATGCATTCCCAGAGATATTACAATGGCTTACTTAGGGAGCAAAAAGTCATTCAGATATTCTGAATTATTTTGTGGTAGTGAAAACCTACTGACCCAAGGAGCTCATCAAGAATAAGAAAACAATATTAAAGGCCACTGGGCTTTTGCATTTTATTAACTTCAAAATTGAAAATTAAGTCTGGGTCATATTAGAACATCAAAGTGATTGTGGTCAGACTTGCCCTCACTACCACAGTCTTGAAAATATATCAGATGGTATATATATTTTTTCTTTTTTTAAGTTTATTTATTTATTTTGAGAGAGACAGAGACAGCACAAGCAGGGGAGAGGCAGAGAGAGAGGAAGAATCCCAAGCAGGTCAGCAGAGCTAGACAATGCAGGGCTAGAACTCAGGAAACTGAGAGATCATGACCTGAGCCAAAATCGAAAGTCAGAGGCTTAACCAAATGAGCCACCCAGGTGCCCCTAAGATGGTATATTTTACACTTTATTTCAAAAAAAAAAAAAAAAAAAAAAAGGTGTAAATGTGAGAGAACAGCCACAAGAAATTATACAGGGATTTTAGCTGATTTCATTTTTTGAGAAATAAAATTCAGAACAGGTTTTTCCCTGGATTAAAAGACAGGGAGAAAAATTCTTACTGTCAAATTCTTACCTATCAATTATTCTTAGCAGTATCCTAACAATTTGATACAATTAAAGCATAAAGGGGAGCCTGGATGGCTCCGTGGGATAAGCTTCCAACTCTAATTTTGGCTCAGGTCATGATCTTACAGTTCTGTTTGTGAGATCGAGCCCTGTGTTGGGCTTGGCGCTGACAACACAGAGCCTGCTTGGGAGTCTCTCTCTCTCCCTCTTTCTCTGCTCCTCCCCCTCTCACACTCACTCGTGCTCTCTTTCTCTCTCAAAATAAACATTTAAAAATAAATAAATAAATCATAAAGAAAATAAAGACCCTCTGTGACTTAAAATCGTAATAGTCTAGCACATGGTGATTATCTGTATTCTAAACATCTATGTTATAAATGTACATAAATTGTAAACATCTTTGTTATAAGTGTAAAACAACTATAATAATTATTATAATAATCATCCAGTCAGAGAAACTGCAGAGCATAAAACAGTATGGGCTCCCCCTGCTGTTTCTACTGCTAAACTTAACTAACATTTCCGGTTGCCACGGCTTGGTGTCCTGATTTTAAGGCTGATTCATAAACAAAGGGTAAACAAAACAAAATTAAAATGCCATTATATCAATAAATCAGTAGGTCAAAAGGAAAAGGGGAAACGAGATTGTCAGTGCATTTAGTGTGATAAGTAAGCATTTACATGGAGGCAAGTATTACCTGGAATTCCAAAAGTGATACTAATGGGCTTCTGGGGACAAGACTGTCCTGCCACTGCATTTAGATAAAGAAGTTTATAAGTCTGACTTGCTATGGGGCTTTGTCAAATCCGAAAATCAGACAAAGCCCCTTGGCAAGCTGGATGCAGTGCCGCCATCTTGACTCTCTGCGAGTGTGACATGCAGACCAGCCTAAGCCCAACAGGGTACACGAAGGAGATTATTTTGGAGAAATCCTAATGACACTGAACAGGAGGCTAGCTTAACGTCTTGTCCAAGTGAGATCCCAGGCCTCCTCCGTGACGGCTGCTCGGAGTTCTGTAGGCTAATGAGGGGAACCATCTGTAGCATTTTGCTGGCAGATGCGTGCCCCTCTTCATACTGTGCCAGAGTCTCCTAATGAGAGGGTCTATAGAGGGCTTCTGGATCACTCTGTGAGGCAAGATTGTGCTACTTAGGAACCGTGTAATCTAGAGGCCAAACCAATATCTGATTATATGTATACATGCATTTTAGTATGCCTTCTTTTCAGATGTGAACACCAGAATATGTGAATGTATTAATAAGTTTGTTTTTATGCCATCACATTTGGGGACACCCACAAGTAAAAATGATGTGCTACGTTTATTTCTTTTGTAAAAACTTTATAGACTATTTCAAATGAAAGGAAAATCCAGATTGAGTGAACCGGTTATTTGCTATCACCATTTCAAAGTCATCAGAGAAACCTCCAAAGAGGAAAAAATATATATGTACTCAGGTATATATTCCTTCCTTCCTTTAAATGTGTTCATTTTGCAATGGAGAGTTAATTTCTAACTTTATAATCTCAAAAAGAAATAAGAAATTAAAGCCAAATGATAAATCTGAAAATCTTTATGAGTAAATTTCAAATTATGATGGAATGACATTTCAAAGCATTTACTTGGCAGCATATGGGAAATTACATAAGGATTATAGTAGGCATCAAAATATTTTAAGGCGACCATTAAACAGTTTTAAAGATAGACCTAATCACAAACTCAGCATTTAAACTAAGTCTTTACACACTACAAAACTGTTTTAAAAGAGCAGAAATTATTTTATCTCATTGTAATTCTCAAAATTTTATGACAATTCCACTCTATCATTCACTTCAGTTGCAATTAATCTACTGTCATTGAAAGAGTCTTGTTAAAATTAATTTTCTTTTTCCAAAATAATCATAATATCCCATTTGAGGTACTGATTTAAAACTCTTATTCAATTAGATAAGCTCAGCTTCCATCATACAGAGAGATAACAGAGACTCAGAGGAGACCAGATAGACTGAAGATTTTAAAAATTTTAACCAGGGCTTTATGATATACCAAAAGTTACAAGATGCTTAAAACCAAAGAGAAGATGTCTGCCTTTCAACTTGGTGGGTAAGAAGGTGAATTGTTCATATGCAATATGCAGATTTTAGCAAAAGTGCAAAGGAAGCTCAAAGTTGTAGTTTCCATAAATCTCATACAGCAGCACCAGGACCAGCCTAATTTACCATCTGATGTCTCCCATAGAGAAGAAATGTATTTCCCCAACAGCACAGTAACGTATTAGGCTGCCAGGTAAGATTGTGACAAGTTTTCCCGCCTAAAACCTCCTCTTAAGTTAGATCTGCCTTCCAAAAATATTGTCACAAGAAATGGTAGCTCAGATTATCCTTAGTCTCTAGAACTGACATAGAGATACACAAACGACATTTTTAAAAAGTTCTTTAGAAGCTTCAACTTGTTTTCATTATAAGTTCCACATAGAATATTAATACTTATAATTGATTTTAGCAGTAAGTAATAAACACTCCTGCTATTTAATGAAAGAAATGTCTCAGCTTCAGGTTTTATTTATTAGCATTTGAAGTCCCTCCATAACCTTAGTAAGATCAGTTATAGCTTAATTAAATGAGAAAAACGGCCTGCCAAAATTCTTTGTCCTTAAAATACATAACTGTATGTTTGCAGTTTTCCTGCAAATCCTTATAACCTATTTCAACTTGAGGATAGATCGGGCTCCAAGCCTAAATTTACTTCATACATCCCCAACAAAGTGTCTTTTGCCTGAAATTTTTATATATTTTTTTCATAATGTGCCAGCCGCAAATATTGTCTTAAGAGGTTTCTGTTTTATTAAGCATTTGAGAGTTATACATCTTAGAGTTGTATCAGTGAGAAGGTAGCAGAGCCTGTTCACAGTAGAAATATTTGCTACTTAAAAATGAACACAAATTTAAACTTACAACATGTCTGTCTTCAGTGGTGTTTGTGGTGAAGTTCCATGGTTATTACATATCCTAAATATACATTCAAATATCTCTACAAATGAAAAACAAAAAGCTAAGCATTCACTGGCAAAAGATTGAGCTCCTCCATCAACATGGCAGGAATATTTCAAATAAATGCTCTCTTCTCAAATCCAGTGGAAGAACGGAATCCATTTGTCTGGCCTTTCCTCTCTCCGCCCCTGCCCACCGTTTTTCTCTACTTTCATCTGCAAATCAGCCTGCCCCTCTCCGGCCACACGACAATGATCCCCCATTACATTGATGGGGGGAAAAATGGGGAAGAACGAGGGCTAATGGGAGGCTACATGATGATAGCCGCCTGCCCTTGATTTGAGAGCGACCGCGCGGCTCCCCTCGTCTACCACTAGCTGGCGCCAGAACCCTAAAGATGCAGTGATATATTGCGTCACAGCCTGCTAATTAACAAGGCTGTTTTCAAACTGACCGTAGTTATCTGAGGAAAACATGAAATGATTTTAACTGTAAGCATATAGTAAAGCAGCACCACAGAGGTTGCCATTTCGATTAAAATAACTCCATTTTATGCCTCCAAGCTTTTGTCAAAAGAAAGAAAGAGAGAAAGAAAGAAAGAAAGAAAGAAAGAAGGAAAAGAAAGAAGAAAGGAAAGAAAGAAAGAAATCATTAAAGAATTTGAGGAGTTTTTTTTTTAAATCTAAATAATAAACATAGAAGTCTTTTTTTTTTCCTCTACAAACTATTCACTATACATATAAAACTGTAAAATTTTCCGGTTATATAATGCTCTGTTAACCTAAATAAAGTGCCTTTTTTATTATGCCTTCAGTCTAAGACAGAAATGTCCAACACAGGAGGGTCATACAAGAAAAGCGACTTTACTGCCTTAGCTCTTAATTCACTCTCACACCCTCCTTCCTTGTAACTAGCTTCAGCTTTCCACTCCTGGCATGCGGGCTCCACCAGCTTTCTCTCATCCTGCCCTTGCCTCCTCCCGTGCAAACCCAACACCGCCCTTCCAGACACCGCCATGGCTGCACTTCTGTGGCGAGAAATGCCAGCCAAATACAAATAATTGCTCATTTTAGGGAAAGATGGCCCTGGACAAAAGAGAGGAAATGGTGTTTTGGGTTCACAACATAAATTATCATCATGCAAGTAAGATATGCTGAGATTTAGGTATGGCTAGAGCAAAACCATATACAAAAAATTCAAAGCATTTGCTGCCATGGAAAACATTGTTTTTCATTTGAGAAAACTTCATACATTTTTACATAGTACATTTTTACAATTAGAAAAATCACAGACTCTGATTATTTTGGCAAGAGGAGAATTCAGACAAAATTACAGGGAAATATATTTTAAAATTATTTTTTAATGTTTATTTATTTACTTTGAGAGAGAGAAAGGCAGAGAGAGAATCCCAAGCAGGCCCCGCACTGTCAGCACAGAGCAGAATGTGGGTCTTGAACCCACGAACCAGGAGATCATGACCTAAGTAGAAACCAGGAGTCGGGCACTTACTGAGCCACCCAGGCACTCCTACTGTATTTTTTTAAAGCAATACTTTTTAGTTTAACTTATGAACGGTTTAAATGGCTGGTAATACCCATTCAAACCATGTGACCTATTGCCCTCTCTGCCCCCTTATATCCTCCAGGACAGTGGAGGTGGGCCACTTGGGACTGGGAAGGAAAGAACCAGTTTCTCCCAGCTTTCCTCTGGTTTTCATCGGCAGAAAGACTTCAAGCTTTCCTTTCCTCGCCCTTATGCTAATTACTCAAAGAATGAGTGCTAAGCTTTATCTTGGGCGTATTTGTTTCACCTCCATGACAAATGAGATAAATGTGTTTTCTTTACTTAGAAGCCAGTCCCTCTCTCAGCCAAAGTATACATGTGGTGCCTCAGACTTGCAGTTCTAAACCTTTCCTGAACTTTTCCCTTGGGATATCAGTGAGTCATTGTCCTTTCCTCTCCAAATAAGGGCCCAGAAATGAACCAGAGTGTGGTCTGTTACCAAAACATGTTTGTTTTGATGGCTTTTCAGTCTTCCAGTTGAAATCTTTATGAACGCATCTCTTAATGATACCTAGGTGACTTTAATGAAGGAAGGAATATTCAGGTGAAAATAAAGTTTTGAGACCATCAAAAATTCTGCACAGCAAATACAACGGAGGAGCTCAGTGTGTCCGCAGTATAATGGAGGGTCAGATTTACTCCTTTGTTATCAGTCATGATTTTGCTGGGCCTTTCCAAGAGACATAATGACAGGGGGACTACATTAACCACAATTGGGAATGCCTTGATCTTCATGCTAACCGCAGTTGTCTTTTGTTACTTACTGGCCTTGACCTATAGATGGACTGCATCAGTTGCTACTGAAACCAGAAGGTTCCTAGTGCAAGCCTGAGCCCTATGCACAGTTTAATTCATATTCCACTCAACATGCCCGTTTTATTTCCAGTGGAAATTGCTCATTTAATTGCACTGTAAGTTTTATGGGGTATGCCCCAGGCTGCGTTCTTTATGCTAGGCATTTCAGTATTTATGGGCAGAGCTATACCCAAAACTTCAAACATAAAGTAAAACCAGCAAAATATGCTCTCCTCCAGTTCCATAAATACTTTTCTCCAGTTTCATTATTTTTTCCAATGAAATTAAAGGAGTGTGTTAAACCTGTAACATAGGCTATTGCTTGGTGTCTCCAGAGCTGCTTTTGTCCCTCAGATTCATATCTGATACAGCTCTGCTTTCCTGCTCAAGAATGAGACTGTAAGAGAGCAAGAGTGGTCCATTCTGTGCGTGGGCTTGCTCTGCAGTAACAGGAAAGACTTCCTCTGTCCATAGTCTGTAGAATTTTTATCCATGAGACTAACGTGATTTTTTTGTTGTTGTTTTTAATGAACTGTGCCTACTTCTAGGTGACACACAGTAAATAAATGCTCTGGATTACAGATTTAATGCCTGAGCTGCACAATAGGTCTGGTTTAAAGAAATAAATATCTATGTCAGCCTTCTACCGCAGATGGTTTCTACATTCAGGGGGTGGGGGGGTGGGCAGCGGCAGACAGACATGATCTTACTTACAGCAGATCAGAATACATTCCTAAACTACTCAAATACTGCAGTTAACTGTGTGTCCGCAACACCTATGATTGCTTTTATCTACTATTATTATCTTACTATGAAATATACAAAAGCATGTTTCCTGGGAACTCCAGAGACTGAGACCAACACTCCCTACTGATTACAGCATTAATGTGATCATTCCTGTATTGGTTGGGAATCAGTGAAGCTGCAAGTAGCTGAAAACCCAAAATAACGGTGGCTTAAGCAAGACAGAAATTATAGTACTCATTAGGATAGCTGACACATTCTAGTTCTCCTATTGGGGCACATAGTAGGATTGTACTTCCCTACCCTCTTTGAGGCTAGGCATTGTGATGTGACTTGCATTAGCCAACAAAGTGACACGTGTGTTTTCACATGTGAGAAAACGTGTGTTTTTCAGGTGGGGGCTTTAAGAGCATACAATTCATGACATTCCTTTGCCTGGCTCTACACTAGTGGAAGGACTGATTGAGATGGAATGCTTCAGCCCAGGTCTCTCAGTGCCCTCGATGAGCAGATGCCCTTGCTGACCAGCATGGGATGAGTGGTGTGATCAAGAAATAAACTTTTGTTGTGTGAAGCCACAGGTTAAGTTTCTTGCTCACATAAAAGTTGGGGTGGGAAGGACAGAACTAATATAGTGGTGTATGGTTTTAGGGACCCAAGTTCCTCTGTCTTGCTGTTCAGGCGAGCATAATCATGTGCTCATGTTCTAAAATTCCAAGCAGCAGGAAGCTCCTGGAAGAGGTCTCCCTTCCACTCAGATCCCCCTTGGCCAGAACTTGGTCGCAGGGCTACGCCTAGAACTGCAAGGGAAGGGGGGGAGATGAAAGTTACCTGAGGCTCAGCCAAAACTCATGGACTGTTTCTCTACATAAGAGGATACAGGGTTCTGCCACTCTGCCCTTCACTCTTAAAAAGTCCTTTTGTAAACAAGGCTGGTGATAGGACAGCACAGCCCCATTCACAACCATTTTTTATAAAAATGCAGAAGTAATCAGAAGATTGATCAATGTGGATAATGAGAAGTTGAGGCCACCCGAATTTATTTTGCTGGGTTTTTTTGCTGTTATTTTTCCTTCCCCAACATCTTTGTTGGTAAGAGATTCTGAGACCAGAATCCTCATTTATAACCTTCAACAAGATTTGAAATGATACTATTTGTATTAATTCCATGCACTTGTTTATCTGGCTACTTTTAAAGAAACACTGGGGGCGCCTGGCTGGCAGTCGGTAGAGCATGTGACTGTGAATCTCAGGACTGTAGTTCGAGCCCTACGGTGGGTGTAGACATTACTTAAAAATAAAATCTTAGGGGATGCCTGGGTGGCTCAGTCAGTTGTGTGTCCGACTTCGGCTCAGGTCATGATCTCCAGGTTTGTGAGTTCGAGACCCACAGTAGGCTCTGGGTGGATGGCTCAAACCCTGGAGCCTGCTTTGGATTCTGTCTCTCTCTCTCTCTCTCTGTTTCTCCCGATTGCTTCCTCTCTCTCTCTCTCTCAAAAGTAAATATTAAAAACTTTAGAAAAATAAAAAATAAAAATAAATAAAATTTTAAAGCAGCAGCTGGGTGGCTCAGTCAGCATTGCAGTTAGCATCTGACTCTTGATTTTGGCTCAGGTCATGATCTCATGGTTCATGGATTCGAGCCCCACATTGGGCTTGTAATTCTCTCTCTCCTCTCTCTGCCCCTCCCCCCCCAAATAAATAAACTTAAAAAAAATAAAGTAAATAAAATATTTTCTAAAAATCACAAAAAACAAATTTATATTATTTGTACATATGTATGTATTATCCGTATGTATGTATTGATATTATATTATCTATATGATATTTCACTACCAAACCCAGAAATACAAGATACAAGGACAGTGAGTTTGGCTGTACATTCATTGTTTCTTGCAAAGATTGGAACTAAAGAAAAATCAATCCAGATGATTAAATCTAACTTTGGGGAGTTGTTTTCCATTGTGTCTGAGCCGAAGCTAGCAGCGAGAATTAGTGATGCCATGTTGTATACACAGCACAGCTGATCCAGGCCTACGACAGTCATTGGACAGACCTGGTGAAACTGGCTGCGGTAGAATTATATCAATGCAGAAAGAGCCTTGCTCCTTTAACAAAGTCCTCAGTTCAAAGCAAAGTGAAAAGCTTTTTTGTTTGCTTCAGTTTCACATCTAAGTTCATTTTTGGTCACTCCTCCTTGTGTAGGAAGAAAAAAAAAATTTTTTTTTTAATTGTCAAAAAAGCTTCCTAAGCATTTTTGGTAAACACTACACCTAAGCCAGGAAGGAGCTGGACCCCTAAAGAGTTTATGGTCTAAGATGTGGAGAGAAGAAAGGCAGGCAAGTGGGTGTACAGCAATTTTTATTGCCGAATTAACCACCAAAATGCCAATCAAAAGAGGACCTAAGGCAGGCAGCAGCACCAGGTCATGCCCTTTCATTCTCCTTCCTTGACCACCATTTCTTTTCCTGCTCCCCTGCTTTACTTGTATAGCGGGAAATCTATTGTCCATGGTGGAGTTCAAGTATGCCTGAGCATGTTTGTCAAACTGGTGGGGCAGGCCTTGCAGAAGCCTGAGGGGCCTCTGGCAATGCACTCAAACTGGGTCTGCTACTTCAATTCAAACAGATCCAGACAAGTCTGGCAAATTAGTAGGAGGAGGAGGCCATACGTGTGAGATGCACAAAAGGCTTCCAGCAGAAGAACTCCATTTTCAGGGAAGAGCAAAAGTCTTATTTGCATGACTAAGGACTGACTTATCTTCCCCTGTCAAAGTAATTCTTTTTTTTTTTTTTTTTTTTATGATTAAGGTATAAATGACACACAACATTATTTTAGTTTCAAGTGTACAACATAATGATTGGATATTTGTATATACTGCAAAATGATCACAGAAGTCAGGTTAACATCCAACACCATCCATAGTTATAGAATTTTTTTTCTTATGATGAGAATTTTTAAGATTTAACTTGTGAACAACTTTTAAATATGCAATACAGTATTATTAGCTCTAGTCACCATGCTGTACATTACATCCCCAACTTATTTATTTTATAATGGGAAGTTTGTACTTTTTGACTCCCTTTGCCCATTTCACCCACCCCCATCCCAGCCACTGGCAAGCACTAATCATGCTAACTCTCTCTGTATCAGTCCAATTTTAGTGTATGTGCTGCCAAAGTGAGCACTCAAAATAACTCTTTTGATTGTTTTTCAGTCCTAGGAAACTGGGACACAGGGTCAGAATCTGTATACCCAATGGGATCGTCACTGTTGCTAGCTTACACAGGATTTGCTATTAGATCAGAAAACAAGCCTTAAGGGTACCTTTGTATACATCAGAAAAAGATGGTCTTCATTAGAGCCTGGCCACGGAGAGGTTCAGGGCAGGTAACAGCAGTTCAAAACCAGACAACCACAACTGGAGACCCTCATTGGAATAATGGGCATGCTACGAAGCCAAAGGACTCCAAAGTACCCAGTTCCTGCATGGTACAACCACATCTTCTCTCCACAGGCCCTGGGGAAGATGTTTAAAAGTGATGAGAAAAGGAAGTCAAAGAACCATACACACCTAAAACCCCAAGGCCGAGCTCTCTGATTATAGACCAAGCACATGGTTTAGGCTTAACTCAAAATGAGTTCCCTCCCTTCCCTTAAGCTCAACTCAGATCTTGGCATCTTTCATCCCTTAAGCCAGCTAGCCTCCTGGGATAAGAGACCAAAGTAAAAAATAGCCTGAATAGTGACCCGAAATCTGACCCAACAAAGCCTGAGAAAGGAGCACTGAGAGGAGTGGGGGGAGACCTGAGGAAAGTGATCTAAGGCTTAAATCACCAATGTTTCTTGTTCATGGGCTTGACCATCAAAGTTCTCAAAGTGCAAGTTTAAGGAGCCACTACAAAAAAAACATGCAAGGAAAAAACAGCCAGGAAGTCAAAAGTAGTAGGGAAGAAATCAATACAGTATTCCAATACCATAATCCAAAAAGAACAAAAATGTTAATCAGAACTTAAAGAAATATTAATACTGCTCCCTGGCACATAAAACATAAAGGAGTGGCAATTTTCTGGAACACATCCATTTCTGTAATTTACTCAGCTGACTAACCCCATAAAGGCTACATTTACTAAACCCCAAGCCCACAACCAAAGATCTTCTTTCTTTTGATTTATCTTAAAACATTTTTAAGTACCTGATGCAGTCATTTTATGCAGATTTATTAGAAAGCTCAAGGTATGTCATATAACTGCTATAGTTTTAGCAAAATAAAATCACTGTGATCTCTGAAAAAAAGTGGTATAAAAATAATAAAATGATTAATAGTTCTTCAAATTACAGATGGCCCCCAGCTTACAGTGGTTTGACTTAATGGTTTTTTTACTTTACCATGCATGGTGCATGGTTCAGTAGAAACCAAACTTCCAATTTTGATTTCAATCTCTTCCTGGTCTAGGGATATGCAGCACGCGACTCTCCCGTGACCCTCGTGACGCTGGGCAGCAGCAGCCCCAGCTCCCAGTTGGCCCCGCCATCCATCGGTGAGGGAGGGGGTAAACAATGGACACTTGTACAGAACCACTCTGCACGCATACAAACATTCTGGTGTTCACCTTCAGCACAGTATTCAATAAATTTCATCATACAGTCAACTGTTTTGTTATCAA
Source organism: Neofelis nebulosa (assembly GCF_028018385.1). Lineage (NCBI taxonomy): Eukaryota > Metazoa > Chordata > Mammalia > Carnivora > Felidae > Neofelis > Neofelis nebulosa. The sequence goes on along the minus strand of NC_080783.1, from coordinate 56,628,175 downwards.
ATAGGCTTTGTGTTACAGGATTTTGCCCATCTGTAAGCCAATCTAAGTGTTCTGAGCACGGTTATAAGGTAGGTGTGGCTAAACTGTGATGATCAGTAGATCGGGTGCACTATATGTACTTTTGACTTCTGATGGCTTTATCAGGACTTAACACTAGCACAAGTTGAGGAAAATGTGGATAATATTCACTATGCATTTTACTCAGAAAGGAAGAGAAAACCCCAACTGAGGGGAAGCATGTTCAAACTTGCTTCAGGCCAAACACTTTTTCAAAAGCTGTATTTTACACAGACATTATCTACAAATACAAATAAAAGCAGGGGTGTGCTGGTAAACGTTTAACAAGGGGCTCTCTGAGAAACACTGATTTGGAGGTATAAATGCTGCTTTCTGTGGTATAAATGCTCCCACCTTGGCTATCACGAATGAAGACTTATAAGAGATGCACTGAATCCTAGCCAGTGGGCAGCATGCCTCAGACACCCCGGTGCCAACCCCACCATTCAGTTCCCTCTCCCTTAACACCCAAGGGCACAGTTTGAAAACTCTTAGCAAGATAACTTTATTCAAGGAAACTTTTTGATGGTTATCACAAAGATTGTTAAATTGCCACTTATCAATACTTAAGAAATCCTGTTTTCCTCACCTTATCTTAAGATTCAATGAAAGCTCTAAAAATACACAGTAGAGATTTAGTAACCACCAAGAGACAACTCCCTCCCCTCATTTAAATAACCTTTGATCTTCATCGTATGACCTTCCAAATATACACTTTATATACATCTTGTCTCAAATTTCACATCGTATGGAATTCTAAGGAGGACACACAAAAATTTGCTCTTAAAAATTCTAAAAGTCAGATGCACAGATATGATGTAACTCCCACTTTCCCTCCCTCTCCTTTTCCTTATCTTTTTCTCTCAAATTCTCTCAACCGATTCCCCATCCTCCCTCTCCTTCACTATCTCTCTCAAAAAAAAAAAAAAAAAAAAAAAAAAATCAGCCAGGTTGAATGAGGAATCTGTACAGAAGGGGAGAACATCTCAATCTCTTCCTCTCCCAGTCTCAGACTTAGCAGATATGGGCCTTTTGATGTGGGGGAGTCTAGAGGGAAGGCCAGAAGCAAATCACCTTCCTGGTGTTTCTGTCTCAGAGAGCCCAGAGTCACATCAGTCAGTGATGGTCATGTGAGAGAGACGCCCAGTAAGAGAAGGCCACGGGAGACAGCTGCCTATGGACAGAAGCATAAAAGGAGGAACTGGGAGTTTGTGCCACTTGTTAGCAATAACCACATTTTCTTCCTTCTTTTTATGTGTTTGCTTTCTGTGAGCAAGTGACCACTCATTTTTTTCCTTCTTTTCATGGCTCTCTCTAGCTACCCTATTTTTTTTTAAATATTGCTGGATTATGCTAGCAGTGGACAGGAAATAAACATTTCCTCAGATATGGTAGGAACCTACAGTGAAATATTTGCAGTTTCTCACAGGTACAGGTCAAGTTAACCAAACAGGGTGGGGCCTGATCCCCAGAATTAAGTGAAGTCAAGAGCGCTAGAAGGCTGTCCTTTCCAGACTGTGGCCTGGCCTGGAGGCTGAGCCAGTTCAGTGTTCCACACACCTTTATGGAGGCCCTACTAAGCGTTAGGCACTGCTAGGTATGGAGGCTCTGGAAATTGGTTCTGCTATTCAAGAGCCCTGGGTTGTCCTCATTTTACTATTATTGTTGTTTTTTGCAGTCAGGGATGTGGGTGATCTTTTCTTATTCTAGGCAACATTCAAATACCTTGCATACACCCACAGACTTGTCTGAGACTCGAAGAGAACATTCCCCAGAGGGGACTACACTGTGTCCCTGGAGGGAGGGGCGGTGACTTGGGAAAGGAAAGTGGAGAAGGGATACAGATATATCATCTAGATCAGGCTAGGTGGCTTGAGAACTTGGGGAGAGGGAGTTGTGAAGGGCAAAAGACTTTCAGAAGAAATCATAGGACAGGATATAGAATATACTAATTTAGGAGAGAAGAGCTCCGGGAAGGAGATAGGCAGGAGAGGACAGAGAGATCGCTTCCTGACAGGAAACTCACCACTAGGAAACTGCTCATAACCAGGAAGTGTCGGAGAGCGATTCCAGCACCCAGAGCTCTGGATGTGCTGCCCACATGCCAGTCACATGGCTGCGGAAAGAACAGAATCAAAACTGGAGGGCAAATCTGGTGAACGAGAGCAAAGCCAGGACTTTGCCCGCTTCTCCAGAAACCAGAAGGCCACAAGAGAGACCATTCATCCTAGATCTCAGAATAGGATAGGATAACTAGCATAGGCTGGCCCAGGGAAGGAGCTAGAAGAGCTAATACTCGTAGTGTGTGCCAGGCGCTATTCTAAGTACATTCAAGTATTAGCTCATTTAACCATCAACAAAGAGCTCTGTGAGATAGGTGTTACTATTATAACCATTCTACACATGAGAAAATTGAGAAACACAATGGTTAATTTATTTCTGCACAGCTACTCAGTAATGTAGTCTGGATTTGAAACCAGGGAGTGTTGCGCTGTGGTTGCAGAGCCCACACCCACAATCCTATGCTGTAGCACTAAAAAAGAAGAACAGAACAAAATGGGGAACAATAAGTTAATGTTTTCAAGAGAGTAACATGAGAATTGTTTTTACAATTTACTTCATTCATCACTAAAATGTGTCCTGAAGTTCTCTTATGTCATAGTAAAGGCATTTGCTCACATGACATTTTGAGCATATTGTACAAGAGAAACATATATGCATTCAGCAAATACTTATTGATGACCTTCTCTATTCCAGGCAGTAGATTAAATGATAGAGTTCCTGGTTTCATGGAGTTTACAGTCAAGGGTGAGAACTCAGTGGTCACAAGTTATTACTGGAGAATGCACGATAGAGAAAAACCCTCACACTTAAAAACACACACACACACACACACACACACACACACACACACACACACAAAACGGAGGTACCTGGGTGGCTCAGTTGCTAGAGCAACTGACTCCTGACTTCAAGGTCGTGAGCTCGAGCCCCACATCAGGTGTAGAGATTCCTTTAAAAAACAAAATTAGGAGAACCTGGGTGGCTCCGTTGGTTAAGCGTTGGACTTTGGCTCAGGTCATGATCCCACAGCTCATGGGTTCTAGCCCTGCATCAGGCTCTGTGCGGACAGCTCAGAGCCTGGAGCCTGCTTCAGATTCTGTGTCTCCCCTCTCTCTGCTCCTCCCCCAGTTGCAATCTGTCTTCCTCTCAAAAAATAAATAAATGTTACAAATTAAAAAAAAAAAACAAATATAATTAAAATTTTGGGGCGCCTGGGTGGCTCAGTGGGTTAAGCTTCTAACTTTGGCTCAGGTCATGATCTTATGGTTCACGGGTTCCACCCCTGAATCAGGCTCCCAGCTGACAGTGCAGAGCCTGCTTGGGATTCTCTCTCTCCTTCTCTCTCCCTGCCCCTCCTCCACTCACGCTTTCTCGGTCTCAAAATAAATAAATAAACTTAAAAAAATAATTAAAACTTCAATATTAAATACTGATTTCATACCATATACCAAAAACATCACATATATGTGTTCTATTCCTACAGTAACTCTACCTATTTTATAGACAAAGAAACTGAGGCACTGAAAATGGCCATAGAGTAAGTGGCAGAGATTCAAATCTAGATTTCTCTACTATGAAAATCCAGGTTTCCTCTTTTACTCTACACTGAAATAAAGAAGTCCCATGGAGGGGCACCTGGCTGGCTCAGTTGAAAGAGCATGCGACCCTTGATCATGGGGCTGTAAGTTCAAGCTCCATGTTGAGTGTAGAGATAACTAAAAAAACAATCAATCAATCAATAAACTTTTTAAAAGTCCCATGAAAAGAATGAAAGTCAATGATAGTTAACTGAACTTCCATGGACTCTCTAAATCATAATTACAAATGTTTAGTTTGAATATGTGCATGTTTGGGGTTCCTGGGGTTCAGTCAGTTAAGTGTCCAACTCTTAATTTCCACTCAGGTTGTGATCTTATGTTTCCTAAGACTGAGCCCCGAGTTGGGCTCCACACTGACAGCTTGGAGCCTGCCTGGGATTCTCTCTCCTTCTCTTTCTGCTCCTCCCCCCACCCACGCCCCCCCCCCCCAAATAAATAAACATTTTTTTAAAAAGACTATGTGAATTTTTTGTAACATCCATGTGTGTATTGGGCAAGGAGTGGAGTTGGAAGCAAGGGAATGTTGGATTAAAGGCCTGTTGGCTCTGAAGTAGAATCTTTAAAGGAATTATCTTTAGTTGATTGGTGATAAATACTTTGCTTTTAACTAGCTCCTCTTTTGAAGGTGTTTTTTGTTTTTAAATGTTTATTTACTTTTGAGGGAGACAGAGCATGAGGGGAGAGGGGCAGAGGGAGAGGGAGATACAGAATCTGAAGCAGGCTCCAGGCTCTGAGCTGTCAGCACAGAGCCGGATGAGGGGTTCAAACCCACGGACTGGGAGATCATGACCTGAGCCTGAGCTTGAGCCAAAGTCATGGAGGTTTTAACCTACTGAGCCACCCAGGTGTCCTCTTTTGAGAGTGTTTGAAGGTAATGGCATTATCAGGACAGTCTTAAGGTACAGTAAGAAACTTCACCTAATTCCTAGTATAGGGGGTGGAATAAAGCCCCTTTAGTAACTTAACCTACTTTGCATTTCTTTTCTTTTAAGTTTATTCATTTATTTTTGAGAGAGAGACAGAGACAGAGAGAGTACTCAGGGTAGGTAGAGAGGGAAACAGAGAATCCCAAGCAGGCTCCATGCTGTCAACACAGAGCCCAACATGGGACTTGAACCAAAAACCTTGAAATCATGACCTGAGCCAAAATCAAGAGTTAGAAGCTTAACTGACTGAGCCACCCAGGCACCTCCTACTTTGCATTTCTGTCAGAAAGCTCCTGGTTGGCAAGGTGATCTCAACACTCTTTTCACTCTCTTCCCCTCACTGGTTGGTGGAAAAGCATGGGTCTCTGGGAACAACTGTGGTCCCAGTTCAAATTTTGGACCTCCCATTTTATCCTGTTTTGTTGGAAAAACAAAACAACCTAAGGCAAGTAAAGGTAGCACTATCCCCCAAATTAATTTGTTCCGTTTACATACACACACACATACACACACACACACACACACACACACACACACACACACACACAAAGAGTGATCCAGTGGCCACATGAAAGCAAGTCCTAAGGGTGAAAAGTGAGAATATAGGACAAATATAACAACAAGAGGAATAAAAATGATATAATGAGATCTTCATAAGGATCCCCATGATTGTTCTTCTCCCTGGGATCCTCCAAGCAAGTGCCACTTTATAACAAGACTATTTCTTTGGTCAACATTTCTAAAGTAATCAAAGCCAATAGGCTTAAAAAAGAAAAGCTAATTGTTACCACTTGGACAATTGGAATCATCCAAGGGAATTTTTAAAACTTTTGATGCCTAGGTTCTACCCCCAAAGATTATGACTGAATAGGTCAGGGGTACAGCCTGGACATCAAGACTTTTAAAGCTCTCTGACTTGGGGCACCTGGGTGGCTCAGTCTGTTAAGTATCCAACTCTAGATCTCAGTTCAGGTCTTGATCTCAGGATCATGAGTTCAGGCCCCACATTGGGCTCCATGGTGTGGAGCCTACTTAAAAAAATAAATACATAAATATATAATATGATTCTAATGTGGAAAATTATCAGTGTCAGATTTGAAACATAAGATAAGATTGGCTTTCATCTATTTAAAAATAATTAGGGGCGCCTGGGTGCCTCAGCCGGTTAAGCATATGACTTCGGCTTGGGTCATGATCTCACAGTTCGTGGGTTCGAGCCCTATGTCAGGCTCTGTGCTGACAGCTTGGAGCCTGGAGCCTGCTTCAAATTCTGTGTCTCTCTTTCTCTCTGACCGTCCCCTGTTCCCTCTCTGTCTCTCTCAAAAATAAACGTTAAAAAAATTTTTTTAATATAATTAATGTGCTGTGTCTAGACAGGACAGCCTTCATCCTTGGTTCAGAATCTGGGCTATACCCCACTGACCCTTTAGAGGGTGGCTTTGATGGCCATCCCTTCCAGAGAGGACATAGTGACAGGACACACACCTGAGCCATGCACTTCTGTTGCCGTGCTAAGCCCAGTTATCAGAACCACCATCCTTCTCCTGACATGATGAGGGAAGTCAGTTTCTGCGAAGTTAGAACCACCTCCGAACCTTCCTCCCCACATGTCTCTGCTATCGTTGTACAGAGATCTTGCCTGGAATGCCGAGAAGCTGTATCCCTGAGCACTTTGGGAAGTGCAGCCTCCTGGCAGGAAAGCCAAACGCTCTAAAGCCTGCTGCACTCTTGTGTGGGAAAGGTGGTCTACCTTCACTTCCAAGAGAACTTTTCTGTGATGGATTCAGTTCCAAAGTTTGCTTCTTCCAAATACATTTATCATCATCTTATTCACATGCTTTTATCTATTTCATTCTAAAAATATTACAAGAGTTTTTATCAGGGGAGGTTAACACCTTTTATTTTAGTCAAAACATTTTGAAAGAATTATATATTGTTCTAGGGGCAAATGCAAAAAACTTGGGGAAATCTTCTATAAATGACATTCATTTTACTTATTTCCACTCACCAGACATAATGTACCTGTGGCATTTCTCTGTGCACTGATTTTATTACTATTGTACATATATATATACATATATATTAATTTGGTGTCTAGTCAAAAAACAAGGACAACTTAAGGCTCGTATATTTCAAAGGCAAACAAGTCAACAGATTATATAGCGTCATATATATAGCATTTGTCACTTTCAAAGGCTTCTAGTTATTATTTGAGTTATACCGGTCAATATCTATATAGTTATTTTGTAGTTATCTCAGGATCACAAGAGATTTTTTCAAATAGCACTAACATATTACTATGATATGCTGTTAAAAAAAAAGCAGTTTCATTTCTGCCTGAAAATAGAACATGGAACAACACTACAGTGCCAATGCTGTCCAGTACAATGTCACACAATGCAAGAAAAAGGAAGTCTGTGAGTTCATAAACTCCAAGAAGTCAGGGACCAAGTGTGTTTTATTCACTGTTGTATATTCAGCACTTAGCACTGTGGCTAGCATACAAAAAATAATCAATTAATAAATGTTTGTTTAGTGAGAATAAACACGGAAAGAGAATAAAAGGAAGGGAGGGAGGGAGTAAAGGAGAATATGGAAATAAAATGGAAGAACACTTCACAGACCCTAGTATGGAACCTTTTCTGTTTTGGCCACATTTATTACCCTTGTTGGAAATAAAGTCTTTGCATAGAAACCAGATATTTTTTGAATGATGGTTAAGACTACATAATCACATGTATATGGTCAGAATTTTTTGGTGGCAAGTGGCAGAAACCTCACCTCACTTATTTTAAACAAATAAGGAGAATATTTTTGCTCACAACAAGTTCCAGTTCCTGGCTAGCTTTAGTATGCCAATATCCAGATGCTCAAACAGTGTTCTCTGATCTGTCATCCTCTGTCCTTCTCTCTCCCCCCCGCCCTGTCCCTTTCTTTACTAGGTTTATTTAGGTAGAATTTCTGCATGTGCTGGGGAATATGGGCCCTGATAGTTCAGATACCTCTCTCTCTCTGAGCATTCATATCAATCTCCCAAAACAGTGTTGGTCCTGCTTAGATAGGTCACAAGCTCATTCCTAGACCAGTCTATATTTCCTGAGAAGTGGGTTACTCTGTTTGGCCAACCCTAATCACTCAGAGCAAGAGAGAAGCGGTTCTCAAAATACAAGCTATGGGATAAACACAAAACTAACAGATATCTGTGAAACCATGCAAAGGACTTAAAATATAATACTAATTTTTTTAGAAGACGTAAAATTGTATTTGTAAGATGGCAAGTATGCAAAACAATTTTTTAAAAAAAGGAAAAAGAAAGGTAAAAGGTGACCATCAAAAAAAATGAACTAAAATAAATTCCTCTAAAATATTAATAATGGTTATGTTTGGGTGGTAGAACTCTGGATAATGTTTTTCTACTTTTCTGTTGTTCACAATTTTCTCCATTGATCACCCATCATTTCTATTATTAAAAAAATTCATATGGGGGGCCTGGCTGGCTCAGTCAGTGGGACGTGCGACTCTTGATCTAGGAGTTATGAGCTCAAGCCCCATGTTGGGTGTACAGATTATTAAAAACAATATATAAAAACTTTAAAAAATTTACAATGTTGAAGGACATGTTTTACATTATAGTTATTTGTGTAGATTTTTTTTTTTTTTCACTTTCAAACTGTGAAAGGAAGGACCAAGTCTTGTGCAACTGATTTCTTTCATGGCCCCTAATACAGTGTGTTGCCCTTACTAGATTCTCAGGAAATATCTGTTGAACAAAAGACAAAACTTAGCTGCCACCCCACTTTCCATCCTGCCTGAAATCTCTGCACTTGTAACTTCTTTGCATTAAGGCAATGAAGGCTCTTGATAAGCCAAAAATATGTTTTCCAAGAAATGTAAGTGTACTACTTAACACCTTAATTGAACCAAAAAAGCAAGCCTACATTCTTACAAAATGCAGTAGGAATGGGACAAAGAAAAGGTTCACTGAAAGGGAAAGGGTGATGCTGAGTGATTTTCAAGGATAAGGAAAGACATTCTCCTAGTAGAGTACTTCATAGTCTGGAAGCCTACGAAGCCTAGGCTACAGGCTTTCTTCAAACTACGCATATTTGTCCTTTGTCATTGTGATCTATCCTAAGCACATTTCATGAAATGTTACTGAAGGAAGAATGTTGTAGGGCATCTGTTTCCCAGATGTTCAGCCTTGGTAAAGTTCTATGGTAGATGACCAGGGAAAAAGCAAACATTCTATTTTATTGGCTATGGGATATTAACCAGTTTTGTATTTATTGATCAAATCATTTCAACATTCCTGACTATATGTGTGTATATATTTAGCAATATAATACTGATATTTATTGATAAGAATTTGTTCTTCAAATTATCCTTTGAATTGATCTTACTCTCTTACTGGTTCCCTCATTAATTAATGAGTTGATGAAATTTTGATACATCTTCTTTATATATTTGCATGAAAATTATGTATAACTTTTTTAAATGATATTTTAGCACCATGGATGTTTCTAGGAACATTTTTATTGGTTCATATGTCAGCAAGTTCAAAATTAAAATTCTCAGTTTCCAAAAGATATCATTCCATTTTCAAAATGTTATCAGTTTTGCAATTAAATCTAATTTTCCTGAATTTGAATTAAAAAACATACTCCTCAGATAATTTTCAAATGGTGTTTGAAAAGAAGAAATTACTTGCTTTAAAATCAAATCTTTAAATAAAATGACAGATTAAGAGCAGATAGATCGAGAGTGTGAAGAGAACAAAATTAATAGAGGATCAATACAAAGATGTATGATTTTGATACTATCCTGGACAAAGGTCAACAGCACAATTAAATAGATGACTTGTAAGCATTTACAAAAAAAAAAAGATCATTAGCACAGAATCATTATTGAGGCAAGAATTAACATGGAGTGTGATCCATATACCCACCTTGTTTACTCAAGAAATATTTGTGTGTGTGTGTGTGTGTGTTTTAATGTGTATTTATTTTTGAGAAAGAGATGGAGTGGAGCAGGGGAGGGGCAGAGGGAGAGAGACATATACAGAATCTGGAGTAGGTTCCAGGCTCTGAGCTGTCAGCACAGTGCCCCAAGAAATACTTGTTTGATCGGCTAATACCTTAGAGTAAATCATGTATGAAAATGTTCATTTACCCCCACACCATTTGCATTTCTCCTTTAAAAGTTTACCTTCAAGGGGCACCTGGGTGGCTCATTCCATTAAGCATCTGACTTCGGCTCAGGTCATGATCTTGGGGTTTGTGAGTTCAAGCCCCGCATGGGGTTCTGTGCTGACAGCTCGGAGCCTGAGAGCCTGCTTCAGATTCTGTGTCTCCCTCTTTCTCAGCCTCTCCCTTGCTCGCACTCTGTCTCTCTCTCTGAAAAATAAATAAACATTAAAAACATTTTTTTAAGTTTACCTTCAAGCATTCCAGTATCTTGGTTCTTAAAAGTTAAGGCATCAAGTAAAAAAGTGTAATATAATCTACTCTGCATTTTGTTTCCTGAATATTTTACTTTATTGATTCAAATGTCAGTGGAGTAATGCAGATCTTAAATTGGTATGATTTAAGCCAAAGATAATGAGTGTTTTAGGACCTAGCCTAGGTAAAATTGTAGGTAACACTGATCTTTGAGGACCCATTTTCTCCCTTCAAGAACCCCTTCCTACCAGAGATCCTCTTCTTCAAGCTTCTTCTTGACATGCAGGAACCCCGTTACATTGCCCTTCCCAGGCCTGTCATTCCAACTTTATCCCAAATACTGTCACCTGTAGGCTTTCACTCGCCAAAACCTTATTGTATTCTGTTTCCTTAGGTTTATGAAAGTTGAGGTCTCTCTTCCCTTCTTCAAATTTCTTTTCTCACTTTTGCGTAAACCAATCCCCAAAGAAAAATGTTGTTGATTGGTCAGAGCCCAACACATCAAATTAGGCCAAGTTTACACTTGAGCAGATTTACTGCGTGTTAAAGGTCATGCTCACCTCTCTTTCCCATGACACTAGATCAATTGTTAGCCTGATTCAGATTCCTAGCTCTTTTCTCATTATATTCTTTCATGTGGTCAATCAGATGATAAAATCTCAAAGCAAGTTTGAGAACAGAATTGTCCAACCTCAAAACAATCTAATCTTCCTTAAATTTGATTGAACCCTTAGCCAGCAGTCTTAAAAGTACCTGAGGCAAAACAAATGCAAAGGTTAAAAAAAAAAAAAAAGAAAAAAGAAGACTATCTTTATTTTAGGAGTGATCCCTTTAAGTTAGGAGTGAAGTAGTTTGTGGAAAATTGGATAAAGACTAAAAAAGGAAATTAATCTGAAGTCACATTTTGTGTTTTATCCAATAATAACAAGCCAAATATTCACAAAAATCTCACAGAAAAGGTGCCTGGTTAGTGGTAGAAATTTGTCCTGGAATGCAGTGAAGAGGAAGCTAACATACATAAATAGATATATAAAAATGATCTACTGAAATTTCTTTGTTTAACCTGGAAGCTATGGACCAGTGAACTGAAAAGAAAGAAGCAGGGACAATACTCCATTAATGAAAGAACCTGGTGAAGGTACAATAGGAAAGGGAGGGAGCTCTGGTTCTGGTCTCTGTTACCTGGAGCTCAGCTGAGAAACACTACCCGCAGGAACATGCTACTGGTTCAGATATGTTGTTATTATTTTATAAATGCTATGGAGATTTATTAAAAAAAAAATAAAGCAAAAGAACAAAGAATAAAAACATGAAGTTTTATTTGGACTTTGCCTGTGTTTAGTAATTAAACTTTGGTCAAATTACTCAAACCACAATGAGGAGACAGCAATTTTCACTGAGCTGGGAGGAAATGATAATGAATCATTGTCAAGTACCCCACTACCTATTACCCGGGTGCTTAAGATTTGGTAGTTCTTATGTGTGTTTTTGAGATTAAACATAAATTAACTGTTTAATTTCTTAATCCTGAAAACAACATTTTCTCAGCAACATGATGCTAGCCAAGGAGGTTCCAGAATCTTCCTGAGGCTGCCCATAGGAGACTATGCAGACAAACCCATTTAAGGGAAGACTACCTCTGAAAATACCAAGATGTAGTACCTATCAAAAGGATTGGGGTATTTTAATTCAAGGTAAAAAACTGAAACATGTTCCTGGAGCAGAATATCTGTTAGATGCCTCAAAATCAGCCCAGCCAAACAACTCTCTTTATAGCTTTCTTTATCCCTTCTGACTCCTACCTTACCCTTATAGCCTGAGGAGTTAGTGGTACTGTCATCATCCACTCAGTTTAAGAAACTCAACTCTTACCTTATTCTTTTTTTTTTTTTTTTAATGTTTATTTTTGAGAGAGTGAATAGAGAGTAAGTGGGGGAGGGGCAGAGAGAGAATCCCAAGTAGGTTCCATACTGTCAACGCAGAGCCTGACACGGCACTTGATCTCACAAACCAAGAGATCATGACCTGAGCCGAAACTAAGAGTCAGATGCTTAACTGACTGAACCACCCAGATGTCCCCCTACTTTCTTTCTTTAAGCAGTTACTAAATCTTGTAAACTTCCTCAGAAGGTGTTTGTTTTCCTTACATATATCCAACAACTCTGCCCCATCACTCCTGACTAGTCTATCCCCTCCTCTGCCTTATTCACCCCTAATAACAATACAGTTAGCTGAAATGAAATAATTGATGCATTAAAAACAAAAATCCAATTGAGTAAATGTGAGATCTAATTGGCTTTCTTAAATGATTCATAAATCAGGCAGCATCCCATCTAACAAGTACAAAGGAGCTCTGAAGAGCTATACAAAAAGGAAGGTTTTTATAGGAATGAGGGTGGGGCAAGAAAGTTATCAAGCCAAAAAAAAAAGAAATGATTGTTTCAAGCAAGGTCACTTTTCCTTATGGGGAAGGGGAGGGGGGGGAGTCTTATTATACAGATTACCTCATCTTCCTTTGGGGTATGGAGAGAGCCCATGTGACAGATTACCTCCCTGGTGCTGATCAGAAAATTCCTGACTGACTTTCCTGACTGACTGGTTAAGACTGCATTTCTGGGAAGGTTACAATTAGGCTAAGTATTATGCCCCAGTTTGTTGACGTGGCCTAGTATAATATATGACTCCATTTTGGGCCTGTGGTGTGTTTTTGTTGTTATTTTTTTAATGTTTATTTATTTTTGAGAGACAGAGACAGAGCATGAGCAGGAGAGGAACAGAGAGAAGGGGACACAGAATCCAAAGCAGGCTCCAGGCTCTGAGCTGCCAGCACAGAGCCTGACGTGGGGCTTGAACTCACAAACCGTGAGATCATGACCTGAGCCAAAGTCGGACACTTAAACAACTGAGACACCAGGTGTCCCTTGGTCTATGGTTTTCTTTTTGACAACGTATATTTATAAATACCTTGAAAAAGAGGAAAAAAATTTAGATTTAATTCCTGCCATTGGGCACCTGGGTGGCTCAGTTGGTTAATCCAACTTTGACTCAGGTCATGATCTCACAGTTCATGAGTTTGAGCCCCACATCTGGCTCTCTTCTGTCAGCCTGCTTAGGAGCCTCTGTCCCCCTCCCTCTGCCTGTCCCCCACTTGTGCTTTCTCTCCCTCTCTCTCAAAAATAAACATTTTTAAAACAATTTTTAAGATTTAATTCATCAATTGTCATCTGCTGAAAATACATGGATTTTATAAAATAATTCATATTATAAAAATTACAAATACATAGGAGAGAAGGCATAATGAAGCTTGATGACCTGTCACCTCTCATTGTTCCTCCTGTCTGCTCTTCTCCCAACTTTTTTTCTCCTGGAATATTTTGAAGCAAATTTGTTCATCATATTGGCTCACCAGTATGTATTTCATATACTGAATTTTTGAAATTTTAGTATCACTCAAAGAAAGAGAGAGGAGAAATTTGTGGCTAATAGTTGAGAACATAATCTGTCCCCTTAACAAGGGTTTTTCTTTAGGAATTTTTCCTAATTATCTATCTTCCTTTCCTTCATAAATTGCTCTTTAAGTTTAACAATTATATTGAATTCAATTATTTAAATTTAAGTAGGAGTTTTTATGCTGAATTGTGAGTTCTCAACTAACAAACTGTCCTCAAGTAAAATTAAATTCTTGAATTTTACTCCCAGATCAACAACACTTTATAGGTCACATACTTGAATGTTAAATATGGGCCTAGATAATCATTTGTCAATGAGATTAAGTCACTTATTTCCAGGATATCCCATAATTCAATATTAAAGTGAAGTATTATCTATTTTCACTCTTGTATAAACAATCCTATATTCTGACTATTCTATTTAATATGCATGAATTTCTTTTCTTTTTAAAAAATTTTTAATTGAGGGGTGGCTGGGTGGCTCAGCGGGTTAAGCATCCCACTCTTGATCTCAGCTCAGATCTTGATCTCAGGATCATGAGTTCAAGCCCCACATTGGGCTCCATGCTGGGCATAGAGGCTACTTAACATAAAATAACAAAATTTTTAATCAAAGTATAGTTGACATATGTTACGTTAGATTCAGGTATATGACATAGTGATTCAACCTTTATGTACACAGATAAATGCTCACCACAATAAGTATAGTTGCCATCTGTCACCATACACAGTTATTAATTTACCTACTCTTAAACATCTAAGTTATCAGTAAGGGACCCTTCATCAAGAGTGCTTATTTTTATCAACAAAATTGAGAGGGCCCTTTTGAGAATTTGCTTGAAGACCCAGATTTGAACTTTATTTTATTATTAATTAAAGATTTTATTTTTATGTAATCTCTACACCTGACATGGGGCTCGAACTCACAACTCTGAGATAAAAATCACATGCTCTACCTACTGAGCCAGCCAGGCACCCTCAGATTTGAGGTTTAGACTCAGCTTTGTTTTGTTTGTTGTTGTTTTGAGAAAATTGTCAAACCATTAATTTTTTTATATTATGGATGAATGTGTGTTTCACTGGTAAGATTCAAGCAGTCTACAACGCCCTGGGGTGTTAAAAAGAATGCAGGGATAGTGAGTGCACCCAGAAGCACCTTTCTTTCTCCTCTCTACCCATTCAGATATTATTCATCCTTAACAATGCCACTCAGTGGGGCACCTGGGTGGCTCAGTCAGTTGAGTGTCCAATTCTTTTTTTTTAAATGTTTATTTTTATTTGTGAGAGAGAGAGAGAGACAGCACACAAGTGGAAGAGAGGCAGAGAGAGACAGAGAAAGAAACAGAGAACCTGAAGCAGGCTCCAGGCTCCAAGCAGTCAGCACAGAGCCCAACACAGGGCTTGAACCTGCAAACTGTGAAATCATGACCTGAGCTGAAGTCGGAGGCTTAACCGACTGAGCCAGGTGCCCCAAGTGTCCAATTCTTGATTTCGGTTCAGGTCATGATTTCAAGGTTCATGAATTCAAGCCTCACATAGGGCTCTGCACTGGCAGCACAGAGCCTGCCTGGGATTCTCTCTCTGCACCTCCCCTGCTTGTTCTCTCTCTCTCTCTCAAAATAAATATTTTTTAAAAATACCATTCAAAAGTTTCATCTTGTGATGTTGTGATTTATCACTAGAGATGTATATTTGGCCTTCATCCCTGTTTCTGTTACACAGATCCTCAAACCCTGGGAATTTCCTAAGTGATGAAAGCAATAAAGATGTCTTATATTAATGAGGTGACTTTTGGAAAGCACTGAAGAATGGGGGCAGGTTGCCAGGAGAGCAACCTTGTGATTAGAGAGTTGGAACTTTCAGTCCCCGACCCTGCCTCTGTGGAGGGGAGAGGGTCTGGAGATTGAGTAAATGGCCAGTGATATAATCAATCATGCCTAATGAAGCCTCCATAAAAACCCGAAAAGATGGAGTTCAGAGAACCTCCATGTTGGTGAACCCATGGAGGTACTGGGAAAACAGCACACCCAGAGGGGCTTGGAAGCTCCTTAACCTTTCCCCTTTCCCCATGTCTTGCCCTATGCATCTCTTCCATCTGGCTGTTCCTGAGTTTCATCATTTTATAATAAACCACTAATCTGGTAAGCAAAATGTTTCCCTGGGCTCTGGAACCTCTCCGATCTGTAGTTGGCCCATCAGAAGCACAAGTGACAATTTGGGCCTGCAACTCATGTCTAAAGGGAGTGGGAGGCAGTCTTGCAAGACTGAGCTTTTAATCTGTGGAATCTGATACTGTCTCAGAGTAGATAGTGTCAGCATTGAATTGAATTGTAGCGCAGCTGGTGCCCAAGAATTGCCTGTTGGTGTGGGGAAACCCCTCTTCCACGTTGGAATTGGATGCAGAACCCTTACATCTCCATCATGAAATTTTCCAAGATCCTTGAGACCATCAACAATTTCCTCACTTCTCTGAGGCACTTTAGGCCACACAAATCAGTACTTCTATATTGTCTCCCTGTTCTAACTATATTATGAGGACAAAGAAGGTGTCTTGGGCCCTTTTTAGCATTTCCAAAGCTTTACATAGTGCTGCACATATACATGATTTTCAATAAATTCTTAATTAACTAGGATATAACAAAGAATCTCAGGACTCTGAAAGATGAAATTTACATCCAAGCACTAGAATGCCTCTAAATTCATATTGTAACAATGATTTATTATGTATGCAATTTGAAAATATTAGCATAAAAATAGGTTTTTATCAGTTATTCCTAGAGCCACTTGCTTTTGTACCTTACATACATCCAGAATTTTATTTTTTCTGGTTCATATAGTGGGCTTATGTGTAAGCCCAATTTACTAGACAACAAAGTGTAAAGGAGACTAAGTGCTCTTGCTTTATGTGGTAGGTAGAAACCCAGGGCAGTGAGATGGAGGAGAGGCAGGGAGGAATGGGAAGCAACGTACACGTGGGCTGTATGGGAAAGCAGTGCCACAAGGTAGTCAGTCAATGAGAAGGAATGGTGAGAGTCAGTGTGGGTTGCCCCACACTGCCACTTCGACATATTGATTATTTTTTTAAACTTTATTGTGTTTTTTTTATAATACACAAGTGAGGGAGGAACGGAAAGAAAGGGAAAGAGAGAGAATCCCAGGCAGGCTCTGCACGGCCTGTACAATGTCCGATCGGGGGCTCGAACTCACAAACCGTGAGACCATGACCTGAGCTGAAATCAAGAGTTGGACGCTTACCAGACTGAGCCACCTAGGTGCCTCAACATATTATTTTGAACTAAAGTTACTTAAGAAACAGCTGGTACAGGAAGGACCCTTTGTCCCCCTGAAAGTAGGAAATAAAAACTCCAGTGAAGGCTACCCTCCCTGCACCTGAAGGGTAGAAAGCATCCTTATCACCAGAGACAGAGAATTCAGGGCCAAGAAGGCTATATATTGCCCCTCATTTATTTGCCACCCCAAGCCCAAATCCTTTTGTCAGTTCTTCGCAAATAATTATTCCTTTGCTTAAAAAGTATAAAGTTTACCTGCTTTGGTCACTTCAGGGAGTCTCATATTTTTATGGGCTCCTTAATGTTTGAAATTAAATCCCTCTCCTGTTCATCTGTCCTGTCAATTTAATTATTAGACCAACCAAAGAACCTAGTGGGGACACCGCAGGCTCTGATGTGTGCTCCAAGCTGTTTGCACAAGCTGTTTCCTGGGAGTCCCAGGAAGCCATAACATGGTCCAGAAGGGGGAGTTGTCCCAAGAAAATCATGAAGGTGCAGATTTTTCTGTAGGTAGTTGAGAGCAGGAGACTGGTTCTGCTGGATTTAGGCCTGGAGGCGATTCCCAAATGTTCCTGTCTGCCATGTCAGCACTGCTCGTTATCTGCAGATGACATACAGGCATTTGGCACAAGTGGCCAAATGAGAGATCAAAGGCTTTGTTTGTTAGGCAGCAATTTTTTGTTTTGTTATTCTATTATGTAATCTACCAAGGAATTGATTATTGACATTCAACAGTTGATACTGCAGCCATTTACTTTGAGCAGAGAATTATCAAAGCAGGATGGTGTGGAGATGTTAGGAATTCTATGATGAGAGATTACTAGGTGATAATTATAGCTTCACTTTAAATTGTGTATTGCAAAATACCTGCTTTGTTTGTCTTGTGGATGAAGAAGTAGGGAGGAGGGGAGGAGTCGAGGATTGAGCCTGTCTCTGAACCTAATTTCTCAGGAGAGTTCTTACAAATCATTCATTTTTCTTGCATGAAAAGGTATCATACACTTTTTTCTTTTTGTTTTTTTTCTATTTTTAATTTATATCCAAGTTAGTTGGCATACAGTACAATAATGATTTCAGGAGTAGAATCCAGTGATTCATCCCCTACACATAACACCCAGTACTCATCCCAACAAGTATCCTCCTTAATGCCCCTTGCCCATTTAGCCCATCCCCCCATCCCCAACCTATCCAGCAACCCTCAGTTTGTTCTCTATATTTAAGCGTCTCTTATATATTATCCCCCTCCCTGTTTTTATATTATTTTTGCTTCTCTTCCCTTCTATTCATCTGTTTTGTATCTTAAATTCCACATGAGTGAAGTCATACAGTTGTTTTTCCCTAATTTCACTTAGCATAATACACTCTAGTTCCATCCACGTTGTTGCAAATGGCAAAATTTCATTCTTTTTGGTTGCTGAGTAATACTCCATTGCATATATATACCACATGTTCTTTATCCATTCATCTGTCGATGGACACTTGGGCTCTTACCATACTTTGGCTATTGTTGATAGTGCTGCTACAAATACTGGGGTGTATGTGCCCCTTTGAAACATCACACTTGTCATACACTAATTTTTTTAAGTAAACTCTACACCCAACATGGGGCTCAAACTCACAACCTGGAGATCAAGAGTTTCATGCTTTACCAACTGAGCCAGCCAGGCACCCCAATATCATACACTATTCTGATTACAATTTATTCTATTTTGCTCTTCAATCTGAGAGATTTATTATATCTTTTGAGAAAGTAGTTAGTGACTTATTTTAACCCCTTAACTCACACATCAAATTAAATAAAACATAATTAGCATCTAAATTTCACACCACTTTGGAAAGCCAATTCTGAGTTTTAAGAAATGAATTGCCTGTAAGTTGAAAGAATCAAATGAGGAAAGATTTGAAAGCACAAAAAATAAGCCTGTAAGGCTTGAGGCCACCAGAAGAGAAAGCTCTGGTACAGGTGTCCCACATCACCATGCATGGTGAGCTGTACTGACTCCTCATGGAGAATTTTCACTACAAAACTGCTAATAAAGGAAGCAACTCAATATTATACCTTCAATGTTTAAGGCATCTTACTACAAATATACTTGGCAGGTTATGGCCTTTATTTCAGAAATTTAAAGCTTCAGGGCCACCAGGGTGGCTCACTCGGTTAAACCTCTGATTTCAGCTCAGGGCATGATCTTGTGGTTTGTGAGTTCAAGCCCCTCATTGGGTGAACTCGAGCCCTGCATTGGGTGAACTTGAGCCTCACTTTGGGTGAGCCCCACTTCTCTCTCCCCGTCTTTCTCTCTCTCTCTCTCTGGCCCCTCATGGGATTCTCTTCCCCCCCTTCCCCCCCTCCCCACCCCTCACTCACTTGCACACTCTTTCTCTCAAAAATTAATTAATTAATTAAAATATAATTTTTGTCACATTAGCTAACATATAGTGTATACAGTGTAGTCTTGGCTTCAGGAGTAGATTCCCATGATTTATCACTTACATACAACACCCAGTGTTCATCCCAACAAGTGCCCTCCTCAATGCCCCTCACCTATTTCCCTGCTCCCCAAGCCCCCACCCCCATCAACCCTTAGATTGTTCTTTGTATTTAAGAGTCTCTTATGGTTTGCCTCCCTCTCTGTTTGAACTTCTTTTTTCTTCCCTTCCCCTATGGTCTTCTGTTAAGTTTCTCTAAAAAATATTAAAAATTTAAAGCTTCCATTGGATGGCATCTAAATTCTGCACAGAGGCCCAGGGCAGCCAAAGCTATTACTACTTCTACTGTCTGTGCAGAAGAGCCATGAAGAGAGATGAGGGTGAGTGGCTCACCAAATGAGACATTTATCTCACTCTATCTCTGTTTCTGTTCAGATTCAGAGTCCTCTTCCAGTCTTACTATTAGCCATATGACCTTAGGAAAATTACTTAGCTTCTCTGACCCACAGTGTCCTACTCTCTAAAATGGAGATAATAGACCTACCTATGACCAATAAAAAAGATTAACTGAAACAATTTGCAAACATTTTTGGCAACTAGTGGGCTCTTTAAGCAAGTTTCTAGCCACCTCCTACCTTTTAAATATAGGTGGAAAGGAGAAGTCACACTGCTTCCTATCTTGTTATCTTTATTGCCTAGAAATTCAAACTCACAGCAGAGGAAATAGAGCAAAATCTAATGTTGAAATCGACAGAGAGCCAAGAATGGAGGAAATGGCTGTATTGTTCTGACCTGAGAATTATTTAACTCCAGTGAAACAGATTCTCAAAGGAATAAGCAAGAATTCTTAAAATGTTTAGATTTTTAAATTTTTTTACTATTTAAGAATTTGACTTTGTGGGGGCACCTGGGTGGCTCAGTCGATTAAGCATCAGAATCCCGCTCAGGTCATGATCTCATGGTTTGTGGGTTCAAGTCCCACATTGGGCTCTGCGCTGACAGCTTGGAGCCTGCTTTGGATCCTCTGTCTCTGTCTCTGTCTCTCACAAAAATAAATAAACATAAAAAAAAAAAAAAGAATTGGACTTTGTGAATGCTTTTTATTTTATGTTTTTTTAATCCCCCAACCTGCAAAGGTTGAGAGAGCTCTATAAGACTTTTTTAAAAATGTTTATTTATTTATTTAAAAAATTTTTTTTAACGTTTATTTATTTTTGAGACAGAGAGAGACAGAGCATGAACAGGGGAGGGCCAGAGAGAGAGGGAGACACAGAATCTGAAGCAGGCTCCAGGCTCTGAGCTGTCAGCACAGAGCCTGATGCGGGGCTGGAACTCACAGAGCGTGAGATCATGACCTGAGCCAAAGTCGGACACTTAACCGACTGAGCCACCCAGGCGCCCCAAAAATGTTTATTTATTTTGAGAGAGAGAGAGAGAGAGAGAGAGAGAGAGCGCACAAGCAGAGGACAGGCAAAGAGAGAGAGGGAGACACAGAATCCAAATCAGGCTCCAGGCTCTGAGCTGTCAGCACAGATGACAGCTATGGCCTCGAACCCACAAACAATGAGATCATGACCTGAGCCGAAGTCAGATGCTCAACCAACCAAGGGACCTAGGAGCCCCCTATGAATGCTTTTTAGAAACAATCGTTGCTCCACATTTTAAGGGATACTTTAATGACACCCTTGGACTTGGCTCACACTACCATGTAAAAAAATGTATTGGCTAGAATGTGTTATTCTTGGCAACTAAAAATAGCCTGCTGTCTGTCCTTTCCATCTCTATGTTGAAAGACTCCTTCCAGTTCTGAAAGGTGTGTGGTCATTAAAGCATGAACAAAACTGAAATGTTTGGGCCTAAGGACTTTAGCTTGAGGACTTCAGAACACATGTTTCTTATAGCTGAGATGGCGCCTTGTCCATCATGGCATTGCAAATATTAATAAATATAGAAATAAGCTTTTTGTTATCAAATAGCATACTGTTCAAAACTTAATTATAAGACTAAAGGAAGTTTTTCAAATTTGTCTCCATAGAAAATCTCAACATTAGTGATGTATTTAATGTCTATTTATATTTTTGAGCCACAACTAATTATGAATATAGGAGAATCACTTAAAAGTTGTTTTTCCTATAACAGAAACCATAAACATGGTCACTTCTTATTTCATATCTGTGAATACTGTGATTCAGATAATACAAATTTAAAAAATCTATCAGGTAATAATTATGGGGTAAATGAACAAAGCTTTATTGATAAAGGTGAGGCCTCATTTGAGTTTTGTTTCCTCTCTAAAAAGTGCTTCATTTTATGTAGTCCCAGATTTTTCTTATTCCTTTTTGTTACCTCAATAGTGTTTTATATCAATAATTAGAAGGGTAAATTATGGTATAAATTAATGAGGGAGTTGGACTACATAATTTCTAATATTTCCTCCAGGTCTAATATTCTATGTTCTATTATAAGAATATTTCATAAAGAAAGTTAGAGGTGAATAACATCATCATAGAAACATGAACTAAGTGAAATGCCTGAGGGGTAGAATCCTTTCTCAAATCCAATCAGGCAATTTCTTTTTGATGGGTTTGAATATATATTTGGAACTTCATTATTATAGATTATAGTAACTCAAAAGAAACGAGGTCCCTAGAGAGTAAGCAGCATACTCACAGTTACAAGTCAACTCAGTGCAGTGTTAAAATGATCAAATATGAAGAGAAAAATATTTCAATAACATTTTTAGATTTTATCTGCCTGTCTTCATTTTGGCTACTGCAACAAATACTACACAGTAGGTGACCTGAACAACAACCATTCATTTCTTACAGTTCTGGAGACTGGGGAGTCCAAGACCAAGGTGCCAGCAGATCTGGTATCTGGTGAGAGCCCTCTTCCTCATTTGCAGATGGCAGCAATATTGCCAGATCCTCACATGGCAGAGAAGAAATCATCTCTTTCATACCAGTATTGCTCCTACAAAGTGTTGAAGCTCCAACTGAACATCATAAAATCTAGCTCGCATACAAAGAGAAAATGTCAAGGAGTATGAAAATGTAGTAATTGTTACTATTTTCAAATGTCATTGATCTCCAGTTTGCTTCACTTGTCATCTCCCATTTTCTTTGCTGTGATGAATAAGACTGATCTTTAACATCCAGGAGCCCTAAGGCCAAGGTTGATGGATCAAAGATAGCTACCTGAGGTAAAATAGTCCACTGGCCTCCCTGTATCACATCATATTCTGTCTCTCTCCCCTCATTCTTACCCCTCTCAAATATTTTGATCAGACACCTAAAGCCTGAAGGTAGCTATGCTGATTAGGTCATACAAACTTGGAGGCTGTCTGCTATTTTGGGAACATGTGCATTAATGTGCTGGCTACATGAAAGAGGAAAATGGAGTGGATGGGCTAAGAGAAAGGAAGAGGAGACACCGCTTGGCCCCAGCGAGACAGAAAAAGGAAGAATATGGATTTCTTGGTTCCTGATAGCTTCAGTTATAGTCTGATTTCCCATGAAGCCTGACTATGTTTGATTTTGTGAGGTCTTTACTATTACATGTCCCCACCCCTTTTATTTGAATTAATTAGAGTAGATTTCTCTTCCTTACTTACAAAAAAGAAGCTGAAACAACTGAGGATATACCCCCAGTGACTGCCTGTAGGGCTGGCTTGACCTGGGATAGGGAGTTAAACAGAAAGCAACACTTGGAAGGACTTCATGGACCATCTAAGGTCTTGGTTTACAAAGTTTAATATTGCTAGTTTCCTGGGAACAATGGTATGAGTGCCCCACCTGGAATTAACTAACCTGAAGTGCTTCCTGAAGGCAGACTGGGTGACCCAGTAAGACTGAGGAAGCAGAGAGCACCCACCAGCTGGAGCTTACCCACCCTATCAGCTACACCATGCTAACAATATTTTACCTTTCAGTAAACAGCAGTACTCACTGAAGGAGAGTCAGTTTTCTAAATTTAGGGATTTAACCCTAATTATCGACAGTTCTAACTTTAACGGTTACACCAGTATGTGGCCAGTTTGTCTTTGTTACGTATTATAAGGTCTAGACTAAGAAATGTGTAATTCCAAAACTGGGAAATCAAGGTCATTTTTTTGGAAAAGAAGAAAAAGCTCAAAATTATTTCAAATTGAGGAATCAAAATATGTGACAATTCTTCCTCAGATACATGGAAGTAAGTGTTCTGAACATGTTAGCACATTCTGAGGTGCTTCATGCCAAATGGTTTATTAAGCTGCTTGGGTCACTGCTTAGGTGTTTTGAACCTTCCTTTCTCCCTTCCCCCCAAAATATTTTTATTGCTCTATTATCTAATAACAATAAGTTTCTGATTTTCTTTTTTTTCAGTGTTGATTTATTCTGAGAGAGAGAGACAGCGGGCGAATGTGGCAGAGAGACAGGAAGAGAGGACCCAAAGCAGATCCACACTGACAGCAGACAGCCCACCGTAGGGCTCCAACTCACCAACCATGAGATCATGACCTGAGCTGAAGTTGGATGCTTAACTGATTAACAATCTAGTACATCTGAGAGTATTTAAAATATTATAACTACAGCTTCAAAAGACCACGGTGGTATTTGGACTGAGCAGTATTCACAGTCAATATTGCAAGCCTGAAGTAAACACACAGCATATGTTGGTTAGCACGCTCTGTGAATAAGCTATATGGTATGTAAACAAATCCAGAGCTGTATTATCATTAGAAAGTCAAAATGGTTAGTCCTACCAGAAGGAGTTTGCTTATGCCTTGCAAAAAGGAAAGGGGGCGGGGGGGGGGGGGGGGGGGGAAAGAAGACGTTCAGGGTTGTATTTACTTTCTCCCTACAAAACTTTGTCCCTAGTGTATTTCTTATAATGTCCAATTTCTTACTTGTGGTACTGTTTGTTCTCTTATGCTCACTCCCAAAAGCAATCTGAATCGCACCTTGTTTTCTTCTTACAGTTTTGTGACTGTCATAATTGCTACAAGGGACTAACTGAAAGCACAGATCTGTCATATACACTGCAGAATAACATTGTTTGGATTTAATGTTGCTCAACTGTAAAAATAACTCATTAACTCAACCTTCATCCCATTTGTGCCTGTCATTTGGTATGGATTTAAGGTCATTTCCATTGCGTGAACTGATAACACAACCAAAAGCATATTTATTCGCCTGCTAACTTTTGAAAGGATTGTAGGTTACCACCATCTAAATCATGCTAGATCAATGCTGATGAAGAATCAATAAATACCTATTTCCTTAGCCTAAGTCAATTCCTTATAGCTCCATTTTTTTAGCAATTTTCTCCATTTTGTTCTGAGACATAATAATAACATTAATATATAATAGCTAACTTTGAGTTTTTCTATATAACATGTTTTAATTAAATTAATCCTTACAAGAAACTTATAAGAACCTTGTAAAAACCCAAAATAGGATCACTTGTAAGAACTCTGAAATAATAGGAGAGACACTAACAGAGCAATAGGGATTAAGTAGATAGCATCTCAAATGTCGTTGTTGTTATTTGTAAACACAGGCAAATAATCTCAATTTGGTAGGACTAGCCATATTGAACCTTACAATGATTACATATCTCTGGTCTTGTTTACATCCTGTAATCTTGTAATATGAAGAAGGTTCTAGTATTTAGTACCTCCTTTCATATAGGAAAGTTACAGAGATAGGAAGGGGTAGTGCTGAGGTTCAAAACTACATAGTCTGGCTCCCAAATCCTTGCTGTAAATCACAAATTAAATGGCAGATCAAAGCAGAGTTCCCTTACAAATTGAAGGGATCATCCACACTTTCTCCTGCTGCTGCTCACCAGAGCCCATTCCCTCAGCAGGCCAGAGGTCCAGGTCCTATATTAGAGGTTCTGATTAAGGTCTTTCCTATTCCCCTTAATCCTACCTCTAGACTCTTGAGGCAGCATGATGAAGAAGGGTATCCACCAGGCTCCCTTCCCTCCTGGGACTCATTTTCTGAAGAAGCCATTTCACATACAATTTACAGTGAAGATGGGACAGGACTAGTCTTAGCCAAAATGCTAAGATAGAGAACTTTTGGTACCTTCTCAGCCAACAAAACCCATTTGCCAGCCTCTCGGTTATTTGGAACTATCCTATTTTGACACTCAGTTCCCTCACAAGGGCTGCCTTTGGGCTGCTCAGAGCCCTCACAAAGGCCCTCCACTCAGCACTGCCCTCCATCTTGGAAGTCTCATTCTTCAAACTACCTCTCTTTCTGTTGTAGAAAGTTCTAGTTATTCCTCAATATCTGTGTCTTCCTTCTTCCATAATGACAGAGCTCCTGATTCCTGGCTCCCTTGCAGTTAGTTATGGCCATGTGAGTTTCACCCAGTAGGGTAAGAACATACATTGTATGTGCAGTTTACAGGAAA
Organism: Neofelis nebulosa; assembly: GCF_028018385.1. NCBI lineage: Eukaryota > Metazoa > Chordata > Mammalia > Carnivora > Felidae > Neofelis > Neofelis nebulosa. The sequence continues at coordinate 56,602,521 of NC_080783.1, read as the reverse complement.
TGTCCTTAAAGGAAGGTGAAGTACCCTTCATTCCCCCTTTCATTTTGCTGCAAATGAAATTGGCTGCAACGTAGATTAAATTTCTCAGGTGAAGTATAGCAGATAACAAGACTGAAGGAGCCTACATCTCCTAGTCTTATTGAATGCCATGACAGATTTGGACTGACAACCTTGAGAACTAAAAAAAGACTTCTGGAATATGATGGAGAAACAAATTTCTACCTCACTTACTCTTATCTGGAGTATTTTTGTTACTTGCAGGCAACCTTAACATAACTATTCCCCTTTTTTACTACTGAGTACAAAGACTTGTGGCTTTGTTAATATAAACACAAGAGTAGCCTCTCTATATACCACAGAACTTTAGGTGCTGGTTCCTTCCGATTCAGCCAGCGAATACTAAAAGGATTTGGAAAAATCCTTTCTTGAGATAAAAACTCAGCATGCAAGCCTACTGACATGCATACTACTATTTTGCTTTTAGAAGTTGAATATCATGTAGCTTTTTCTTTTGTGTCCTTTCCATCTCAAATCCTAATTTCCCAGTTCTGACAGCTAGATCCACACTTCTGCCAACTAGAGCAAAGATTGCATTCTAAGGAAAGCAAAAGAGAAGGGCACTATAAATGGTTTTCAAAGTGTTATCCCTTTTAAGTTACTTGAAGGAAAAGAGTTAAGTCTTGTTCCTTTGCATTCCTCATGCCATATTTCCCATCCACATAGCCACCAGAGTTCATCTTTTAAAAATGACATAGGGCACCTGGGTGGCTCAGTTGGTTAATTGTCCCACTCTTAATTTCAGCTCAGGTCATGATCTCACAGTCCTGAGACAGAGCCCCGCGAAGGGCTCCACACTGAGCACGGAGTCTGCTTGGGATTCTCTCTCCCCCTGTCCCTCCTTTGCTCATGCACACAGTGTGCTCTCTCAAAATAAGTAAATAAACTTTTTTTTTTTTTTTAATGACAGACAAGCTCATAGAGACAGAAAGTAGATTTGAGATTATCAGGGCTGGGAGGAGGGTGGAACAGGAAGGGGAGTTATGGTTTAATGGTTCCAGAGTTCCTCTTTACAGTAGTAGATAAATTTTGGAAATAGCAGTGATGGTTATACAACATTGTGAATGTAATTAATGTCACTGAATTGTACACTTAAAAATAGCTAAAATGGGTAGGGGGGGAGTGCCTGGGTGGCTCAGTTGGTTAAGCATCCAACTATAGCTCAGGTCATGATCTCACAATTCTTGAGTTTGAGCCCCACATTGGGCTCTGTGCTGATAGCTCAGAGCCTGGAGCCTGCTTCAGATTCTGTGTCTCCCTCTCTCTCTGCTCCCCCCACCACTAGCATCCTGTCTTTCTCTCTCTCTCAAAAATAAATAAACATTTTAGAAAATAGCTAAAATGGTATATTTTATGTTGTATATATTTTACCACAGTGAAAATAAAGTGCCAGAAAAAAATGTCTATTAAGGGAATAAAGAGAATGATGCCCACCCTTAAGCCTTATAATAATCTGCCTCTTCCCATACCTACTTCTTTTTATTCTATTTTCTAATTTTTATGTATACTTCTGGAGGTTAAGGAATGTAAGATACACTGCCATGGTAACCAGCATATTTTGTTTGCTTAGCTGAATAATTGTAAATAAAATCACTTCTCTTGGTACATGGTTTTATCTATATTCAATGATGTGGGCACAAGGAGAAGTAACTTTTTTATTAATTTAAATTTTAGTTAGTCAACATACATTGCAATATTGGTTTCAGGAGCAGAATTCAGTGATTCATCACTTACATACAACATAAGTGCCCTCCTTAAGGAGAAGTGACTTCTTAGTAGCCCATACCAAGATTCCGTTTACAGAGAGAGACTTTGAGCAGAACTCTAAGGTGAAAGAGAACCAGAGATTGGGACCAACACCACTTTAGCTACTCCATGTAACAAAGCAGAGAGAGAACACCTGAATTACATGTAAGCCTGTGAAACCTACATCCTTGTTTAGCTTACATATTATTTGTTCTCTAAGAGTATGTATAATTTATATAGTGTATAGGATTAGCAGAATCCCTTTCATATTTTGTCGCCAGGAAATAATTTAACTAAATGAAGAAATCCCAAAGCTCCATTTTAGGAAAACTAAAGTATGAAAATGTTCTTGGTGGGAAGCACATGACACTAGATCCCAGGATATTAACTAAGGCAATGATAGTAAATGGACCAGATGAACCAGAAGAAAGGGAAATACAGGGAAATGAAAATGAGCACATAAAACAAAAGGATTTAAATGCATGTGGGAATCTAAGTAAATAAAATGAAAAGAGATAGGGGGATGACTGAAAAGACTGGCAGTCTTAAGTGTCTTCCATTCTTCAATCCCTCACAGAGAGTTATTTAAATGTCCTCCATCAAATATGTCTTGAGCATTACTACATTTGCAGAAACATGAAAGCATTTTTCCATTCTTCTATAAGACAGGAGATTGCATAACTCAGGGTAATTTAATCTTCTCTACCTTCTACGTGTTCACAGCCATATACTGATAAGATTGTAGCCAGGGCCAGAGAGATAGGTAGCAGAATAGGAAGTAGCTATTATGGTGGTGACTTATGAAAAGAGCCTCTGTCCAAAACCAATTCCTCCACTGACTTGCCTCCATGACTCAAATTCCCACCCTTGGAAAATGTTTGCTTTAGGTTAAGTATTATTGTCACAAGAAATTTTCTTAAGACGTAGCTTTCCCTTGGGATAGTTACAACAACCCCAAGCTGTGGGATTTGTTGTCAGCGGGAGCTCAGAAGACCATGGAAGGAACGAGGTGCAGGACAGCTGGATTTCCAAATGTATGCTCTCTCAACATCTCACACAGAAGTCTCTTGTCACTATACGTATTACAAGGCATATTTAAAAAATTTTTTTTGGAGATTTATTTTCTTTATGTTTATTTATTTATTTATTGTGAGACAGAGAGAGAGTGTGTGTATGTGTGTGTGTGTGTGTGCGCACCTGCACACTCATGAGCTGGGGAGGGGCAGAGAGAGAGGGAGAGAATCCCAAGCAGGCTCCACACTGTCAGCACAGGGGCCCAACATGGGGCTAGATCTCATGAACTGTGAGATCATGACCTGAGCCGAAATCAAGAATCGGATGCTAAACACACTAAGCCACCCCGGCACTCCAAGGCATATTAAAATTTTCATATTTTGAGCAAAAGTCTATTCAAATGGGACAGTGTCCAATCTAGCAAAAAGAAAGGTGCCCCAAAGAGCTGTACAAAATGAAAGACTTTTATATTGGCAGGAGGGAGCAGACATGAGGAAGTTATACCAGGCAAAAGAACAGGTTGGTTATCACAAGGTTACCTTCCTTTAACGGATGGCAGGGGCCTATGTTACCTAAATAGTGCTGATCAGATGATTCCTGATCGACTGGTTTAGGAGTCCATTTCTGCTTGAGTGAAACTGCATTCAAGTCTTGGATTGGTGGGAGAATTTAGCCTAAACAACTCCATTTCAGGTCTATTGTTTTATTTTTAACAACATACTTTCCTCATTTAATGTCCCATATTGCTACTGATAACTATTTCCCTTTAAATTTTTTTAAATTAGTGTTTGTTTGTTTATTTATTTATGTGATCTCTACACTCAATGTGGGGCTTCAATTCACGACCCGGGCGAGATCAAGAGTTGCATGGTCTATTTACTAAGCCAGTCAGGTGCCCCGCACATTTAATTTTAATTAATTATATTTGGGTTATATTCTCTTGACTCTTCCTACACAAACACATAGACAACTCTTAATTTACAAACAAGTAAAACACTCACATACTAATTTCAGCCTCCTGATGCAGATAAATTCTGAAAAGCAATAGAGCTTTTGGTGAATCTTGGGCTGTGAATGTGAAAGAAGGGATGATTCCCCAGTTCAGGATGAGCCTAGGCTGGCTGACTTTAAGGACAATCTTGCTGGCTCACATACATATCAGCCACTTTCTCCCTTTCCTCGTCCCCCAATCTTTCCACATATTGCCTAAAATTCCACCCTCTCCAGTTTGTTCTGATTAATACAATTCAAATGCACCTAAGAGAGAATTCAAGTAAACTCTTTAAGATTAGTGCCAGCCTGGGGCACCTGGCTGGCTCAGTCAATAGAGCATGTGACTTGATTTTGAGGTTGTGAGTTCGAGCCCCAAGTTGGGTATAGAGATTACTTAAAAATAAAAAATCTTTTTTTTAAATGTTTGTTTATATTTGAGAGGGGGAAAGGCAGAGAGAAAGGGAGATGGAGGGTCCAAAGCAAGCTCCATAATGACAGCAGAGAGCCATGAGATCATGACCTGAGCTGAAGTTAGACACCCAACTAACTGAGCCACAAGACGCCCCCCAAAATAAAAAAATCTTAAGGGAAAAAAAAAAAAAAGACTAGTGGGGCATGACACAAAGGACATAGAAGCCAACTTTGGGGCAATTTGCATATCAAAAGGAATAATGACTGCAACTGATTATAAAACATTTAATAAAAAAAACCAAGGTAATGTGACTATAGAAGAGAATTTCCTTATTTCTAGCTCATGCAGGCTAAAGTACTAAGGGAAAAGTATCATGTTTGTAATCTATTTCCATACAAAAACAAAAAATTATGGCACATGGTCAATTGTTGAATATAGTTGGTAGGTATAAAAGGTGATTTTTGTACGGTTCTTTTGACTTTTCTGTATTTTTTTTAAATTTCTGTAGGAGCACCTGGGTGGCTCAGTCAGTTAAGCATCTGACTTCGGCTCAGATCATAATCTCTCCATTTCCTGAGTTCGAGATCCACATCGGACTCTGCACTGACAGTGTGGAGCCTGCTTGCGATTCTTTCCCTCTCTTTCTGCCCCTCCCCAACCCCCCATTCTCTCTCACACACAAAATAAATAAATAAACTTTCTTTTTGGAAAAGAAGGTGAGAGAGAGAGAGCACGAGCACGAGCAGCACCTGATATGAGGCTTGAACTCACTAACTGTGAAATCAAGACCTGAGCAGAAACCAAGAGCCGGATGCTTAACCAACTAAGCTATTCAGGCGCCCCCCAAAAGCCTTTAAAAAAATAAATAAAATTTCTATAATAAAAAGATACATAATAAATATATATAAACTCTACCCCCAGTTTATTTCAGTTCATGCTGGGTGGAATGTGAATTGCAGCTGGGTTGTCTCCCTTAAAGACCTGAGGCTTTCCAAATCCCTCCCATGCAGTGGAGTGCCAAATAGGCACTGTGTTCTTTTGTAAGTACACTTGTGCATTTTATCTCATTTAATGCTATCTCATTTAACCCTTTAAAGAATATATCACTATTTCCACAGCTACTAAGTATTAGAAGCTGGATCTGCTGACTCAAAAGCTCACCTTCCATCTTCTTTCAACTACCTAGCATCAAATCCCACAAAAAGTCTCCTATTTTCTATATTTTATTTCTAGCCAAGGTGTTTTCTCACTTTCCTGTATTAATGTAAGATGTGGCATCTACCACAGTTTCCTTCTTTACGCCAAGTCCTACTGTCATCATGGATAAATCCAGTGTTCATGCCTAACTAACCTAATAGTCTGGTGTCACATTTCCCTGACTGTAACATTTGGCTTCCATTTGGACAATCACAAAGACTTGAAAGACAACCAAGAGCCAGGGCAGGGCTGAATGATAAGGTTCATCTCCTATGTAAGACTATTCCCTCAAGACTGGGAGAGGTGACAAGAGTTAAGAAAACTGAAGAAACAAAAATATGTTAAAAAAAAAAAAAGGACAAGATAAAACTCCCAAAACAGACCTTAATTAACAAAGGTAAGTGCTTTACCTGATAGAGTTCAGAGCAATCCTGTAAAAATTGAAGCCTCAAAACTACCAAATGGTTTCTCCTGTCACAGTAAAAACCAAAATTCTTAACAATTTCCTACAAGTCCTTCATGATCACATCTCTTACTACCTCTGATCTTACTCCAGTTCTCTTCTCCACACTCACTCTGCTTCTACCCAAGAGCTTCCTTGCTCAAATACTCCAGACAAGAAAGAGAAAACCAGGGGCTCAAGATGGAGTTACTTGCCCCAGGACAGCAAATCAAGACTTAATTGCAGTTTCAACTTCTCCAGGAGTGGAATTTTAAGCCAATCAATCTGGAAATTTTCTGGTAGGCACCAGAGACTGTCACATGGGTCCTCTCCATCTCCCCCTAAAGGAAGATATGGTACTTTACCTAATAAAACACCTTCCCCCATATCCCCAGTCCTTCCTCCTAGGGGAAGGTTACCTTGCCAGAAACAACTCTTTTCTTTTGCTAATAACTTCTTGCCCCATCCTCCTTCCTATAAAAGCCTTCCAGTTTGTACAACTCCTCAAAAGAGGCTCCTCTACTTGCTAGGTGAGAGGCTCCCCAATTCGACCTTTAAAATTTACTCAGTTGAATTTTTCTTTTTTTTTTTTTTTTTTTTAATTTTTTTTTTTCAACGTTTTTTATTTATTTTTGGGACAGAGAGAGACAAAGCATGAACGGGGGAGGGGCAGAGAGAGAGGGAGACACAGAATCCGAAACAGGCTCCAGGCTCCGAGCTGTCAGCACAGAGCCCGACGCGGGGCTCGAACTCACGGACCGCGAGATCGTGACCTGGCTGAAGTCGGCCGCTTAACCGACTGCGCCACCCAGGCGCCCCGAATTTTTCTTTTTAACAAGGGTCTCTGCACTTGTTATTTTCTATTCCTATACAATTTATTTTGTTTGTTGTCTGCTCCCCTCAGTTTGAATGTAAGCTCCATAAATGTTGTCTTCTCTCTCTCTCTCTCTCTCTCTCTCTCTCTCTCTCTTTCGTGTGAGGTATCCCTAGCACCTAAAATATTTTTAGGCATATGGATGGTGCTCAATAAATATTTGTTGAGTGAACAAATGAACCAATGAAAAGCTCACTTGTCCAATCTTAAACCAATAAATATAGCTTAGAGGTGTCATCACCAAGACCCCCAATGACCCCCACTACTTCACAAGAATGTTAACCTTATCTTTTACAGGCAAACAACAGGAAGAGCTCCTGCTGGCCGAGACAAGTTTGAGTTCAACCAATGACTCACCTGCACAGATGGACCTCTGCAGAAGAGCCATGGAGTGTTGAACAGTTACTTCTACTTCATTAGAGGAGATAAGTGTTAAAATGTCCACCTAAGGAGGAGCACAAACCTTACATCACATACCATGCATGTATAGTCATGTTTCCTAAGTATGTATGCATGACCTTAGGCTCACCTCTACATAGGATGACAAAACTCTTCTTTCTGAATATTTACCCTAATCCTAAATAAAAGGAACACACTCACCCTTGCTTGGGGAGCACACTTTGGAAGTTATTCCCTGTGATCTCCTTATTTGTTGCAAATAAAGTTTCTTTTGTGTGACAACACCATTTGGTGTAGTCTTTGTAACTCACCAAGGAGCAAACTCCTTAGTTCAGTGACAAAGGGATACAATGTTCCAATTGGCCAGGCCTAAATTACATGCTGCCCCTGTGGTCAGGGATGGTATCAGTTCTTGCTGAACCATGTAGTCTGAGAATGAGAAGTGGGTAGTTCCACAGGAAAATCAGAGTGCTATTACTAGAAGGGAACTGGATGCTAGATAGGTGAAATCACAGATATTCATTCCAGAAGATGTGACAAGGCAAACACAGGGAAGTCGTTTGTGAAAAACCTATTACAAAGATTTTAGCTTTTTCAAATTTCCAAGTTGGGACCTGAGAAAGAACATAATCACTGTGCATGATTCATTAATACTTCTAGTATCAAATTACCTCCTCATACTTTAAATCACCCACCTATGGGGTGTGCCTGGTGTATGTGTGTGTATGTGCGTGTGTGTTGGGGAAGAGGGTGTGATCTATCCTATCATCTCATCACACTCATCAGAACTGGCCACTGGGAGAAGATATTGTCAAATGAGAGATAGGGTAAAGGGTTAGTATCCCAAAATCTATAAAGAACTTATGAAAAGTCAACACCCAAAAAACAAATCATCCAGTGAAGAAATGTGCAAAAGACATGAACGGACACTTTCCCAAAGAAGACATCCAGATGGCTAATAGACACATGACAAGATGATCAACATCGCTCATCATCGGGGAACTACAAATCAAAACCACAATGAGATACACCTCACACCTGTCAGAATGGCTAAAATTAACAACCCAGGAAATAACAGATTGGCAAGGATGCAGAGAAAGGGGAACAGTTTTGCACTGCTGATGGGAATTGCACTGCTGCTGGTGCAGCCATTCTGGAAAACAGTATAGAGGTTCCTCAAAAAACCTGGGTGGCTCAGTCAGTTAAGCATCTGACTTCAGGTCAGGTCATATCTCACCATTCATGAGTTTTAGCCCCATTTTGGGTGAACTCAAGCCCTACTTCAGATGAGTTTGAGACCCACTTCAAGTAAGCACAAGCCCTGCTTCAGGTGAGTCACGCTTTTCTCTCTCTCCCTCTCTCTCTGTGTCTGTCTGCCCCTCATAGGAATCTCTTTCTCTCTCCCTCTCTCTCTGCCCCTTGGTCACTTGTGCCCTCTCTCTCAAAAAAAAATTTTTTTTGTTTTAAAATAGAGCTACCCTACAACACAGCAATTGCACTACTAGGTATTTTCCAAAGGATATCAAAAATACTGATTCAAAGGGGCACATGCATCCCAATGTTTATAGCAGCACTATCAACAACAGCCAAATTATGTAAAGAGCCCAAATGTCCATCAACTGACTAATGGATAAAGAAGATGTGGTATATACACAATGGAATATTACTCAGCAATCAAAAATAATGAAATCTTGCCATTTGTAACAACGTGGATGGAACTAGACTGCATTATGCTAAGGAAAATAAGTCAGTGAGAGAAAGATAAATATCATATGATTTCACTCATATGTGGAATTTAAGAAACAAAACAGATGAATAGAGGGGAAGGGAAGGAAAAATAAGATAAAAACAGAGGGAGGCAAACCATAAGAGACTCTTAAATACAGAGAACAAACTGAGGGTTGCTGGAGGGTTGGGTGGGGGGATGGGCTAAATGCGTGATGGGCATTAAGGAGGGCACTTGTTGGGATGAGCACTGGGTGTTATATGTAAGTGATAAATCACTAAATTCTATTCCTGAAATCATTATTACACTATATGTTAACTAACTTGGATTTCAATAAAAATTTAAAAAATTAAAAATTAAAAAAAATTGCTAAATAACAATCATTCCCCCCTCCCCCCACAAAAAAACTAAAAAACCAAAATTGACCACTACTTTAACCTCCCTGGGAAGTATATGCAAATTCCCTGAGGGTTCTCAGTATTACAAATCTTGTGTAAACAGAGGGAGAAGACAACGGAGGAAAGGACCAGAGAGGAGCTGAGAGAACCCTTAAGGGGAGAATCAACGTCCTAAATAAAGACAAGGTAGGAGAACACCAAAAAGGAGGGATAGACAGTAATACCAGTCCCTGGGTTATGGAGGTATGCTATGGATTGAATGTTTGTGTTGCCTCCAAATTCATATGTTGGAACCCTAATCCCCAATGTGTTGGTAACCCCCAATGTGTTGGGAGATGGGGCCTTTAGGAGACAGTTAAGTCATTAAGGTATAGTCCTCGTGATGGGATGAATGTTCTTATAAAGAAGAAACGCAAGAGCTAGCTCTCTCTCTCTTCCAAGTGAGGACACAGCAAGAAGGCAGCCATCTGCAATCAGCAAGAGGGCTCTTACAAGAACCCACCCATACTGGCAGTCTGATAGACTTCCCAGTCTAAAACTGTGAAAAATAAATGTTTTTAATTCACTCAGTCTGTGGTATTTTGTTAAGCAGCCTAAACTAAGTCAAAGTTATGGTTATCCATACACGTTCATATATTTTTAAGGCATCGATTAAGCCTAGAAGAAAATATAAATGGAGAGACACTAAGTTGTTGACTGTGGTTAAATCTATGTAATAGGATTTGTAGGGGAGAGAATTTTGTTTTGTGTTTTACTTTAAATACTCCTTATTTAAAAACCAAGATTTTAGAGAAATAAAACTATTATCATATTCTGAATATAGTGGTAGATGATAAAGCTTATAGTATGTTACACTTCCTCCTTTCTCAGAATTACATGTCCAAAATATTTTCATTCAATTTCCATTCTCTTTCCGTTCTGACTTTGTCATCATTTCCTGTTAATCTTGGAAAAAATCAATTCCTTGATCTGCATAATAGTTTTCTCATTCACAAAATGAGGCATGCAATCTAGGTAGGGCTTCCCAACTACTGCACTTTGGCCTGCTGGTGTCCTGGATGTGGGTTAAGAAACTGACTTCTCCTGCAACTGGGCAATTAAGAAGGGCCAGGGAGAGCCAGAGTCCTCTGGGCCAGTACTTCTGGCTGTGAGCAGCCTTGTTTAGGTCTCTTTAGGGCAGCCTGTGCAAAGCAGTCTGGGGTGTATCCTAAAGCAGCAGCAAGCACAGTGGACAACAACCAGCACTTACAGTTCTGACGGATGTGCATGGCCAAGGAGATGCCTATCACTTGGGCATCCATATGCAAAGGACCTCACTACCCATCAGTGACTGGAGATTTTGGAGCCAGTGCTCATATTTGTGATCCAGATATCCAAGGGTCACAACACACAGCCTCAGGGGTGGTCTGTTAGAGGGTGAAAGAGGACAGAGTGGGGTTTCTAGTGGGCTCAACTCCAGGCAATGCCCTTCATATCTGTCTTAACATATAGTGGTTATTTCTATCCCTTTGTAACAATGTACTCTTTTTCTGGTGCCCAGGCTAGCTGTTGACAATGCATGCATGTTCTGAAAGCTAGAGTTTCAATATGGAAATCCTGATATAAAAATATACTATTGGGTTCCAAATCCATTTTCATTATCTTATGAAATTGCAATATGACATTTGTCAGTAAAAGGGTTGTTATTCTTTGCATATAATTATAATTGTAAATTTTGAATGGTTTTATAAAATGGTTTTAAACATTCTATCACCCACTTATGTGACCAGAGTCCCTCACTGATAAATTACTATTTGGAATATGAGAAGTTTATTATTAAGAAGTCTGGATCAGAAACTGCATAAAGCCACTTTGACCATAAAACCTAATGTCAAAATGTATTCACAGGATGATCTTTAATGATCAAGTTGATCATTAAAAAATGTGGAAAATTTTTATTTGAAAGATTTATTCTAATTTAATTTTTAATATATTCTCTAATGCATTACTTATTTTATAATTATATAAAGATAATGCTATGACTTTTTTTTTTACCATCAGTTAGATGCCTCCAAATCTCTTCTTTTATGTTACTAGTTTGCTGTGCAAAAATTATCCTTTTCTGTATGTGTTATGATATGAAAGATGTTGAGAATCCCTGATATAATTTCTTTATAAAGTGTGTCTGCCATCTCATCTTACCCTAGGACCTTGTCCCCTGCTTCCCACACCATATAGTTTCTTTCTCTCTTTCTCACATTTCAAAGAGTGCCAGGGCTACAGTGTACAGTGGCCAAGGTTTAAGTCTGTATCCAACAGGGTCAAGTACTCCAGCATGGATATTTGTATGAGATACTATGTGGCTCCAGGGCTGGAGGGTAAACTTAGACACAAGCATAACAAATAGCTAATGTCGAAAAATCACTTAACAGCAAACCTGGATAAATCCAAAGAGAGGAATCCATATTTACTCAAGGACAAAAGACGTGAATGAATGTACTGACATATATTCTTGGATGGAAGTACTTAATACCCCATCCCCCATCATTTCTCATATGAATATAAGAATTTAATACAATTAAAAAAAGAATAATAGCAAATTATGATTATCATTACTAATTAGAAGTAACTTGGTTAGCAAACACCTAGACAAACATGCCCTATGGTAAAGCCAAGTGATCAGTTTTTTTTTTTGTTTTTTTCCTAAGTAAGCTCAATGCCCAATGTGGGGCTTGAACTCGTGACCCTGAGATCAATAATCACATGCTGTACCCACTGAGCAGGCCAGGCGCCCCAAGTGATCAGTCTTCTTGATGACCTTTGCAGTGGCTCTTAGGTATCTTGGTGTAGACACTACCTTCCTAAGTGAAGAAGTCTTTAACTTTGTGTTTTTCTTTTTTTTAATTTTTTTTTTTAACGTTTTATTTATTTTTGAGACAGGGAGAGACAGAGCATGAACAGGGGAGGGTCAGAGAGAGGGAGACACAGAATCGGAAACAGGCTCCAGGCTCTGAGCTGTCAGCACAGAGCCCCACGCGGGGCTTGAACTCACAGACCTCGGAGATCATGACCTGAGCCGAAGTTGGCCCCTTAACTGACTGAGCCACCCAGGCGCCCCTTTGTGTTTTTCTAAGTACTCAGAATTGTCCAAGTTATTCATGACTATTTCACAATAATCAAACTCACAAAGCCTGATGTATTAACCAGACACTAAGGGTATATATTTTCTGAATGTCTTAACTACTTTTGTTGGCTATCAAGAGTACCTGATAAAAATACATAATGGTTTGCTTGTGATGTGGAGTCATAATAGGAAGAGGCTACTTTGGAGGGTTATTTCATCCAAGTTACATTAAGGCCTGGTGACTGGGTTCTGCCTCAAAACAGAGTACTTTTTGTTCATGCCTCCTAAATAAAACACCTGTTCCACTTGGCAGCGCTAGATAAACATCAACAAACTCTTACTCTTTGTGCTCCCTTTTCCAAACTCCAAGCCCACCATTCCCTATTTAACACAAACTGTTTTTCAAGCGATTTATGTATTTGATTAGATTTCTAATCTTTCCAAAGGAGCGCTTTCTCAATTCTAAAGTGGCTGGCTGCTTCTTTACGGATCGTTACATTAAAATACCGGGCATTTCTTAGCAGGGTAGGAGACTTGCCAATTGTGGCCACTTTTATCAGTACCTTCGTTTAGACACGGATCGGTAGATTATTAATTTACAGCTCCCATAGGTGTTGGAGACTCACCTCCATTTTTCATTTAAAAAACTAAAACTAGAGCTCAGTAAGGTCGAATGATTTAAAATCACTTCACTACATAAAGGATTGTTAGATCGGTTTTCTATCTGTCTCGTTCGTTATACTTCAAAATCGAGTTGGAAACATTAAGATAAAGATCACTCGCGTAAAAGAAGCCTAACTGACCACCCTTTTAGAAATCTTGTAAATCATTCCTGAAATTACGTCCACGAGAACAGCTGTTTCAGCTTTCCACGTTAACCAGAAGTTAGAAATCTGTGGCCATAGATTTAAGTTCGGTGAGTACCTAATGAACTGACCTCGACCAGTCCTGCCTCAGCTCATTAAGGGTGAAATTTCACTAGGTCAGCCGCGTTTTGAGGCCTTTCCAAGGTGCCTATGAATCACACATGTCGGGGTCGCAGGGATACCTCACAGTGGGCATCGCAGTCACAGAATCTGGTCTCTGGCATGTGGAAACGTGCGAGATGCCGAGGGGCCCACAGGGCTTTCTTGCAACCTTAAAGCACAGGTGAGAAAAGTGCGGTTTTATTCAGGCACGGGAATGAAATGAATTCGTAAGAGCAAACCGAGAAGCCTACGTGGGGGAGGGGAAAAAAGCGCGAGAAGAAAGAGAAAAGCCTTTTCTCCGGTGACGCGCGGTCACGAGGCATTCTCCCGACGTGGGCGCTCGCTATTGGCTGAGTCCCAGCTGACGTCCCCGCCTGATTCCCGGCGCGAACGTCGGAAAAGGCGGCACCGCACTGGAAGTTGGCGAGGCGCGCGCGCTCCCGCGGACCGGCCCGCCCCCGCTCCCCGCCCGCCAACCCGCTCGTCCATTCCCTCTTCGCGCCTAGTTGCCCACGCCCCCTTCCGAACTTGCCCCTCCCCCACAGGCCGGTGGCGCGCGGAAAGCGCGTCACGTGATGACTAGCCCCGCCTCTTCCTCTCGGTCCCATATTGAACTCGAGTTGGAAGAGGCGAGTCCGGTCTCAAAATGGAGGTAAAACCGCCGCCCGGTCGCCCCCAGCCCGACTCCGGCCGTCGCCGCCGCCGCCGGGGGGAGGAGGTATTAGGGGGAGAGCGGGGGGTTGACGGGTAGTGGCCGGCGTGGGGGGCCTAGCTCGGTGGGAGCGGGGAGGTCGGGTGGACCGTGTCGACCGTCCCGCGCTCTGCGTTGAGACGGGCGGTGGGAGGGGGAGGGGAGCGGGCCTCGGAGGCCTTCTGGGGGCCCTTCGCTCCCCTTGCCTTCTCCTTCGGCTGCACAGGTGGCCCCTCGGAGGCGTTGCGTGGCTGGGGAGATCTCGGGAGAGGAGCTGGCCGGCAGGCCGCGCGGCCTCGGATCCAAGGCCGAGGGCGGCATGGCGGGCCTCGGCGGGAGCGGTTGGGAGGAGGCGGTGGGGGAGGGGAGGGGACGAGCAGTCACATCCGGGCGAGCGAGCAGCCGGGCGGCGGCCACATTGACATTGATCCGCTGCCGCGTTACGAAATGGCGCATTGGGCCGCAATGGCCGCCGCCTCGCTCCGCCGCTGGGAAAGAGCGCGGGATTGGAAGGAAGCGGGAGGAGGCGGCCCGGCAGAAAATGCCACAAACGTTCTTGGGTCTTGGGGCCTAGTGCTTTCGCTGAAGTTCTGCCCGCGCGTTTCTCGTCCTTTCAGATCTTTTTAAGGCGACGAGAATTTAATTCTCCTGTTTTTTTCTTCGCAGCACCCAGTTGACAATAATGAAATTTTTAAAAAGTTTGCTGCTTTAGAATACTTCCTGATTTACTATTCTTGCTAAAGTACTTAGAATTATACGTATTTTCGCGCCTTGTGGGTTGGCTGTAATGGTTTCTTTGATTTTTGTTGTTGAGGACTGCAACCACAGTTGAATTTTTCCTGTGTTTGAGATAATTTTATGCGGTTACAAGGTTTTTTTTGGTCATCTTTGTGTTTTGTCGATTAAATGCTGTTAACCAAGATTTGAAAAGATTACGTGAATGGTGCTTTAGGCTATTAATCATTTAACATTTTTTTCTAGCATGTGACAGTCTTTTCATATTAAATGCCTTAACATCTCTACTTTGGAAGACACACGAAGACATTAGAATGTAAATGTGAGCCCCTTTATTTAAGGACTTTGGATGAATGAATTTTAATGCATGCATTAAATGGCAGTTCATGTAACTTTATTAAGGAACTAGTTAAATTGCAAAACAATTCAGTCCATATCACATCTTAATTTTTTTAAATCTCGTTTTGTTTTGTTGTGCTCCATTCTTGTCGAACATTACATACTATATTTAATGTAACTTGTCCTTTTTGTGATCCTATGTTTTTGAAATTTTTGCCATGTGATACAAGTGCAAATACAGATTGGTTATAGAAAGCGATCAAGATAAATGGTGGGTTTCTTTTTGTAATTTTTGGAGGAAGAATGCTGGTTTAGCCTGGTATTGAGGAATACCTGTTTTAACATCTTGATTTTCTTGAAATTGATGAATTTTTAAAAGTTTACCACTAAGAACCTTTAAGTTTTTCTTCACGGTTTTGTGGTTTAAAATTAAATGCTTGAAACGTAGACTGAGGAGGGAAGACATGAAAATAAATGGCATGGATGGACTACTGCTTCTACAACACATTGGTTTCTTAAAGAATAGTTTGCCAGTAGCAACTTCTAAACTGTCCCCAGATACTTTTAGTTGAAGTCTAAAGTTAAGGGACTTTTGATTCTGAAGTTTTCTTGGACTTCAATGTAGTTGAAGTGATGTTGGCATTTGAAAGACTGGCTACAGAATTTTTTGGTGTTGGTACCTTTAATCAGTTGATGCGTGATCTTCAGTTTTTAATTGGACAAAGTGTTAATGGTACAGGAATTTGATGTGAGTTTATCATTTGTAGCAGATTAAAGTTTTGTGCACCTTAGCAATTCATCCGCTCAAAGAAATAATTAACATGTATTTGTTTTCTCAGGGCCATGATCCAAAGGAACCAGAGCAGTTGAGAAAACTGTTTATTGGTGGTTTGAGCTTTGAAACTACAGATGATAGTTTAAGAGAACATTTTGAAAAATGGGGCACACTTACAGATTGTGTGGTAAGTTAACTAAAAGAGCAAAAAAAGGTTGTTAAGGGGTGTGGGACCTGTACAGATGTATTTCAGTACTTTAAAACTTCTGTTTTATAGGTGATGAGAGACCCCCAAACAAAACGTTCCAGGGGTTTTGGTTTTGTGACTTACTCTTGTGTGGAGGAGGTGGATGCAGCAATGTGTGCTCGACCACACAAGGTTGATGGGCGTGTAGTGGAACCAAAGAGAGCTGTTTCTAGAGAGGTATTTTGATATTATGTTGCATAATGTGCGGAATTGTTGAAGAATTTGAATTTGGTTTTTGACAAGTATTTTTTATACGTAGGATTCTGTAAAGCCTGGTGCCCATCTAACTGTGAAGAAAATTTTTGTCGGTGGTATTAAAGAAGATACAGAAGAATATAATTTGAGAGACTACTTTGAAAAGTATGGCAAGATTGAAACCATAGAAGTTATGGAGGACAGGCAGAGTGGAAAAAAGAGAGGATTTGCTTTTGTAACTTTTGATGATCATGATACAGTTGATAAAATTGTTGGTAAGTAGGAATTTATTGGAGCTTGAATGAGAAAACAGAAAAGGTTCCTTTGTGCTATGCTAGATTTGCCAGACTGCTTATCATTTTGTATTGTGTTTCATAGCATATAAAGCATATGGTTCAGTTTTCATAAATGACTACACCTGTGTAACCAGCATCCGGATCAAGAAATAAACCTTATTTATTGTTCCAGAACACTCCCTCATTCCCATTCAGTCACTACCTTCTTGACGATATTTTAATGAGTTTTTAAAAGGCTATCATTTATATGTGCTTTTCCAAACATCAAATAACTTCTGTTTGTTTGTTTGATTAAAAAAAAATTTAGTTCAGAAATACCACACTATTAATGGGCATAATTGTGAAGTGAAAAAGGCCCTTTCTAAACAAGAAATGCAGTCTGCTGGATCGCAAAGAGGTGAGTAGAACAATGTATATATACACAATAGAAGTGAGTGGTGTTTGTAAGGTTTTTAAAGATCTTCCTTGCCCGTGTTAAAGGTCGTGGAGGTGGATCTGGCAACTTTATGGGTCGTGGAGGAAACTTTGGAGGTGGTGGTAACTTTGGCCGTGGTGGAAACTTTGGTGGAAGAGGTAAGATAGTTATCTTGTAATGTGTTTATCTAAAAGTCATTGCTAAGTTGAGTATTTATTTTTAATTCATAACCTTTTCCTCAGGAGGCTATGGTGGTGGAGGTGGTGGCAGCAGAGGTAGTTATGGAGGAGGTGATGGTGGATATAATGGATTTGGAGGTGATGGTAAGTTTTTAACTGTTTGATGTTTTGACTTTATGTACTTTATTGGTAGTTAAGCATTTGTTTATATTGTGAATTTTAGTGAAAACTTCCTTGGCTTATTAGAAAGTGTGATTTTTTTTTTTTTTAACTAATGACATGAAAGACCAGGATTCCCCCCCCCCCCTTAATTTTTAACATCAGCTAGTTCTCTTTGGTTAATAATGTTTTATTGTACTAGCAGTGGAGCCAGACTGTGTCAGTGGATACTGTTCACTATTTTCTTCAGTGAACTTTAACTTCAAAAAAGTAGAACAATTTTTTTTTAGTATGAAAAGATATTTAAGCTTTCATCTTAATTCTCAGTAGCCCAGGTTTCTGATGCTGTGTTAATGAGGTATTACCAGCCTTTAGAGTGTTAAGTCATTGGTTTATTTTTCAGTTGGTTGGTGGTGATACAAATATAGTTCAATAATTTGACTCTATATTTGTGGGGTTTTTTGTGACTTTTTTTTTTTTTTTTTTTTTTAGGTGGCAACTATGGTGGTGGTCCTGGTTATAGTAGCAGAGGAGGCTATGGTGGAGGTGGACCAGGATATGGAAACCAAGGAGGTGGATATGGTGGCGGTGGTGGAGGATATGATGGTTACAATGAAGGAGGAAATTTTGGAGGTGGTAAGCTTTTACTTGTTTTAAATATTCCATATCATTTATAGGTCATTACAGATGTTTTAAAAAATGTTAAAATGTAGCATTTAGTCAAATCATAATATTAGAAAATACTCAAATGATGGGTGATGAAACCGAATTTTTTTGCTGGCTACTTAGCAAATTGGTAAAATGTGTTCAACTGTTATGTAATCAAAATGGACATATTTTTAGTAATTGTTGCCAGAATTAACTTAATTCTAGGCACTTTAAAATTGGACAAATGGGAAGTTCAAATTAAATGCAGACACGTTGAAAAATCAGTTGTCATCTGGGGTTTAGGTGACAGGAGTATTTTGAATTTTGATGTCAGGTACATTTCAGATAATCCAGTTTCATCATTATTCCATGATACTGTAGATGAAGAGCTTTGTTTCGAATACATTGAGTTTTGTTGGGATGTTAATGTGTCAACAACAGAAGGTTTTTAAGTTTTTGTCATTTTAAATTATTTAATTTTTAAGTAAGCTCTGTGCCCAGTGTGGGGCTTGGACTCAAAACCCCAAGATCAAGGGTTGCATACTCTACCCACTGGGCCAGCCAGATGCCCCTTGAAGTTGTTTTTTTTTTTTTTTTTTAACTTTAGAGAGTGGGGGAGTGGCAGAGAGCAAGGGAGAGAATCTCCATGCTGAAAGCGTAGAACCCCATGTGGGGCTCTGTCTCAGGACCATAAGATCATGGCCTGAGCTGAGATCAAGAGTCAGACACTTACCTGATTGAGCCACCCTTCTTTTTTGAGTAGCTCATTTAGAGTATGTTCTTTGTCATTGATATAAAAGTCGTACTACATTAGAATTAGAGTGAATCAAGCACATTTCTGATGGTGTTAGTAGTATGAAGGCAAGAAAATGAACTGGGGCATAACATCTGATTGTATGTTCTTTGTCATTGATATAAAAGTTGTACTACATTAGAATTAGAGTGAATCAAGCACATTTCTGATGGTGTTAGTAGTATGAAGGCAAGAAAATGAACTGGGGCATAACATCTGATGCGGACATAGGAGCTCTTCTGGACCATCTTCACTCTGATTCTTCCTCTCCTACTTATGCCTCAGGTCTGCTAGTCGGCCTCTGTTGGTAGAGTTGGTAGCTCTATAAACTGCAAATGGGTTGCATTTTAAGTGTTCCCAAGTGTGCTGTCACAAGAATGGGTACATATGTTAAAAGAGGAAAATAATTGTATAGGTCAACTACAAACAAAACTTTTGTGATTTCAGGTAACTATGGTGGTGGTGGGAACTATAATGATTTTGGAAATTACAGTGGACAACAGCAATCAAATTATGGACCCATGAAGGGGGGCAGTTTTGGTGGAAGAAGCTCGGGCAGTCCCTATGGTGGTAAGTACTGTTTTTATTTTTCTGGTTAAGTTTTCCATAGACTTCTTAATTTAAAAACATACACAGATTTTTAAAACAAAACAACTTGTGTATTTCTAGGTGGTTATGGATCTGGTGGTGGAAGTGGTGGATATGGTAGCAGAAGGTTCTAAAAATTTTCAGAAGAAAAGGGTAGGTATCTTTAAATTTTTATCATGATGATAAAGAATATGTGGAACTGTTCACTGAGTGTAATAATTTTTTTATCCTGTATTATTCAACAGGCTACAGTTCTTAGCAGGAGAGAGAGCGAGGAGTTGTCAGGAAAGCTGCAGGTTACTTTGAGACAGTCGTCCCAAATGCATTAGAGGAACTGTAAAAATCTGCCACAGAAGGAACGATGATCCATAGTCAGAAAAGTTACTGCAGCTTAAACAGGAAACCCTTCTTGTTCAGGACTGTCATAGCCACAGTTTGCAAAAAGTGCAGCTATTGATTAATGCAATGTAGTGTCAATTAGATGTACATTCCTGAGGTCTTTTATCTGTTGTAGCTTTGTCTTTTTCTTTTTCTTTTCATTACATCAGGTATATTGCCCTGTAAATTGTGGTAGTGGTACCAGGAATAAAAAATTAAGGAATTTTTAACTTTTCAATATTTGTGTAGTTCAGTTTTTCTACATTTTAGTACAGAAACTTTAACAAAATGCAGTTTTGAAGGTGTTTCCTTGTGAGTTAACAAGTAAAGAAGATCATTGTTAATTACTATTTTGTATGAATTTTGCTAAAGTTAACTGTAAAGAAACACCTGCTGACTTGCAGTTTAAGGGGAATCTATTCTCCGCATTTCCAAACCATGAAATGAATGGGCTCTGACATGTGGAGAGAATAGATATTTGTATGTTTGCAATGTGTGTTTTAGATAAATAGAATTGGGTATTTAAATTAGCATATTTGTGAATTTAATAGCATTAAGATTTACCTTCAAATGAAAAATCTCAAAATTCCTATTTGGTTTTTGTGCATTTTATTTCAAAATGTAATCATATGATTTTAGTGTGTTAGCTTTGCTGAGAGTCCTAGCTGTGTTTAGAACATCTCCATTCTACATTCACCATGGTCACATGTGAACTGCCATAGTTTTATTTGGGTGTAAAGAATGTCTGCTGCCCTCTGTTTAAATTCTGGAAAGGGGTAGTGGATGTTTTCCCTTTCCCTTAAAAACCATTCTTAAAAACTTTTCAAAATAACAGGACCACTAAGCTTGCTGTATCTGAGCAAATTAGTGGCTACTCTTCCTTTCCCTTTTTAAAGCACAAGAGGCCCATAAGTCTTCAGTTATTTTCCTTGGTTTAATATATATCTATTTTTTTGATACAAGCTTTCAGAAGCAAGAGAATAAAAATCATGCATTGTTGAACCCTTAACTGGCTGGCATGCTTTCCTGTGTGTACCCTCTGTATTCTGCTGGATAAAACCAAGGACAGTCTAGATAAAATCATCCCAAATGACTTCCTACAGTAGAAGTGTAGCATAGTTGCTTAGTACAAGCTTCTCACTTCCCAGAGACCCAAATTCAAATTTGAATAGTGTGAGTTTTTGCTCACTTAAAAATCCAGAAGAACACACTGTTATTCCATATGTATGTTTGAACATATAAATCATGTTGGTATGAGTTAACAGTTTGGTTTGGAAGACCCTGGTTGAGAAGAGTTTTAGATAAGGTCGTAAATACAAAAACCAATGTCTACTGTTGTGCGCCAGCTAGTGCTTACAATTTCATTCGAGCCCTGAGTATGTGCTCTGCTGTTACTCTTTCTTTGGCAGTTGAACGTTGAATTCGAGATTATTTTTGTTTTCAGAAGTACTAAGCAAAACAAGCAATAAAAAGGGGAATGGGGCGTGCTAGTGTTTGAATATGCTCTCTTGTTGCTCTAATTCTGTGCCTCTGTGCATTATTAATATTTGGATGCATGCAATGCCAGCATGGAAATCGGTCTTCACAGATACTGCAGTTTTCCAGAAAACACTCACAAACCAATAAATGTAACAGACAACATTCCATTTGTTAACGGACATATGTGAATAAGCAGCGTAGAAAATAGGCTAATATTAGAAAATGGTTAAGTCTTTAACAACTTCAAATGTGGTTATATAAATGGACACTGTCAATGTTCATAATTTAAACCTGGGTACCTGGTCAAAGTAATGCTTGGGAAACATTTTATTAAAATTGAGCTAAATTGTCTCAAGTTCTTTTATTCATATAATAAAGGTTGAAGGAATGGGGGAGATTGACATTTCCTGTTTCTATGTTTGTGAAAATGTTTGACACAACCTTGACAGTATCCTTTAATGGCATATGAGGTTAATTGTACTGTTAACAAACTTTCTGTGTTCTGGAACTAGTTTAATAGTGAAAATATTTTCAGTAAGTTGATGTTTGCAACCTATAAGCAGGTGAAATCTGTGTATGTGACCTGTTTATAAGTTGTATTAGCTTAGTTCTTGTGAACAGTGTGGAAAAGTAAGCCATGAGGAGAGCGATTTAACCAGCTTTAAAGGACCTAAGATGTGCATTTTAAGCACAGTGTGGATCAAAGGAGACTCACTAAGACAGGACTTCAGCAGCCTTTTGAGTATGGACAAGTCAGCATAAATAAAGAATGACAAGGCAGCAGCAAGAGCTTCAACTACAGAGAAGTGAAGGCATAAGATACTATGGTGATAGTGAGCAACTTTCCAAAAGCTAGTTAAATCTGCTTATTACAACTGAAATATCGAAGAAAGTCTAGCAGGAAGGAGCTCTTCGCCTTTTGGAACATCACAATGAGAGATAGTTGCCACAGTCACTAGGTCTAGCATTTAGACCTGCAAGGAAGGGCAATAAGCATTAGGTAAGGCTTGAATTTGAATTTTTTCACTAATTAAAGAGTAATTTTTTGTAAAGCAAGGTAAGAGTAATCTTTTTGATTTGCAGGTTGAATGAGAACCCTACTTGCCTAAATGAGGAATGTCTTTCCTACCATCTTATATACGAAGGTTTCTGGCTGGGTAAGGTTTGTAGCTCACAGTAAAAGCTCATGACACCATTTGTTTCCCTACAAACTTATATGACATATTTTGAAACTATTAGGTACATTGGCAAAATTACTCAGCTGAATACTTTATTTCAGAACCAGATCCAACATTTTAGAACCACATCCAACACATTTTAAACAGTTTCAGGCCCTGCAACAGCCATGAATATTTATCTTGAGTCAGATGTGGCCCCATATATACAATTCATTGTTGGTGTGTTTAGGGTAAAGTTGGTTTTTGATGAGTAACCTTAAATTTTGTGAAGTTTTTGTAATAAGCATAACACTTGGAACAGAAGCATTAAGCTGCTAATCCTTATTCCATGAAAAACACCTTAGAATGAACTTTCAAAATTGTCAGGTGATAGAAGAATGGTCTTCATTCAAGTGGCCTCATAAAGTTCTCTTGCATATAAATCCAGGGAATTACTTGAACTAATAGGATACATTTTGGTTCTTTTGTGTTTTAATCAGTTAACCAGAAGTAGTGGGGGACCTAATTATGCTAATACTCCCTTAAAAGATTTCCCAAAGAGTAATTAAAATATTACTATTTAAATCATTTGATCATTCATAAGGGCTATTATCACTGTCCCAAAGGGCTTATTAAAAATTTGAGAAATTGAGGGGTGCTTGGCTGGCTCAGTTTGTATAGCATGCAACTCTTGATCATGGGGTCATGGGTGAGTTCAAGCCTCATGTTGGACTTAACAACTTCAGAAAATGAGATTTGATGTTTATGTACTTTGAAAAAAACTTGGGGGACAGGCTTTTAAAACAGTTTCTAAATTACAAAGTTAATACATAGGTGTAGTTTTAGTTTATTCTCAGAAAATGGTTGGCTCTGTTTTCTCCAACTAAATCAGGACTAAATTTCCACACATCATCATAAAAATGAAGTTGAAGAAGATAATAGTCTTTTAATAAATTTTCTTTTAGCGTGAAGCAAATTAACCAAGATAGGTAATATTCTTTACAGTCCATCTCCTTTCTTCTGAAATAAAATGATTTTATTTAAATGTAGTTCCACTGTCATTTCTGAAAAATGTGCTCTTTAGTCATAGCACCAGTAAGCCAAATAAGGAAGTTCTAGAAGGGGGAAAATGGTTGAGCCAGGCTTTTTAACAGATTTTGTCAAACCAACTTATAGGTTATTGCTTCCCACACTACATTAAAAAAAAAAAATGCCTGATAGACACTCAAGTTCTAAAAAAGGAAATTTGGTACTAAAGATCATTTGTTAAGGAACTGAATGGTTGGAATAGGCTTGGTTTTAAGAGTTCTGGTATGTCACAACTTGAAACATTTCTAATTAAGGGACAGTATCGGAGTTCCAATAATTGAATGTCACAAATAGTTGAATAAGCAAGTTAATGGCAGGGGTAATGAAAGGATTGTTAGCCTATATAATACTCAAGATTACTTTTAAATTTCAATGTTTTATCCTGATTTTTAAGACTTAAGAGGTGGTCTGTAATGGATTCAAATGTTTCATTTGTAGTATTAATGAAATGTTTACAGAAAGATAACTTTTTCATTAAAATATTTTTAGAAATGTGTGTGTTGTTTTGTTGCTTTCCAGTGTTTGTGTGATTTAAACACTCTAGGTGAATATTACATACTTTATTAATAATAAAATAATGGGAAACTTGAAATGAGCCTTTACATAGCAGTTCAAGGTTATGGATTCTATTCAGTGGGAAACAAACATGACACGAAATGGGGACAGAAAATGAACTGAAAGCCTGTTGCTTAAGGATTTAAGTCTTGAATACCAGTGTATGAGATGCTTGGGTGGTAAGTGAGGAATCTGAACTTAAAAAACGCAGTTAAGGATACTTAAATGACTGAAAAGATAGGAAAGATGAAGGGGTTTCAGTGGATTGGTTGAGTATTCTGTGGTGTGAGGGTGGACTGGGAGAAAACAGGAAATTCGGCCAGACTGAAATACTGCATTTTTATCCAAATAAAGGTGGTAATACTCCTCTGTTAAAGCAAGAACTTTGTTGGGGGTAGAGTTTTAAGAATTGTGACTTTTAGGGAAACTTTGTAGCACAAATATTTGGATTCTTAGCATTAGTAGCTATTAAGAACATGTTGAATAGGAGTTGTAGCCATGTAAGGAATTCTAGCTGTTAGGATTGCAACGCATTTTGCTTGGGTTTGGTTTCAACACTGGTTTCGTGGTATGTGCAGTGGTCTTACTCTGCAGCAGTAAGTACCTTATAATTCCAGTAGAACACTTTATATAAAGACTGGTAATGGCAAGGGTGCATTGAACTGCATTCTAGAGGTTAAGTGGGTACTATGCTGAAAGGTAGGAAATAAGAATTTGCCCAGGATACTCAACTTCTAAGATTTATTGGTAAGTGTTAAATACAACGGTATTGGCAGCTTTAAAATACTTGGAAATAGGAAATGGTTAGGTTTTACCATATCCATGTATATAGCCATAATATGTTAAAAGGGCCTATAATGACAAAAGATGAATTCTATCAAATGTTAACTAGTTTGGAAGTTAAAATACAGGTAATTTTCACTTTAAAATACACTGTTAGTCCATACATTATTGATAGAAATGTTGAGTAAACTATAGGTACTTATTGAAAAGAACTCTGATAGGTGGTCTATTTGGATTTAATCTTTTGTCTCTTTAATAGGTATTAGAATAATGCAATTAGATTTTTGTTTATATCAAGTTTAAGTCAGTACAATATTTAAATACAGAACTTAAGCTGTTTTGTGAGCTTGGGAAAGTTATTTGGGGTTTCTTTATGCATGCTACCCATTGGCAGTTTGATGTCAACACAGACCCTAGGAATCTTGGTTTCATATACATTAAGTACGTAAAGTTAAACATTACATTGAAAATAGTAAAGTTTTATTTAATACATGCTTTAAGTATCAAATGAGGCTAGGAGGGTCTGACTTCTGACTTTGAAGTTATGTATGAATGGCATTTAGAAGTAACAGTAACCTGATAATGTTTAACTGACAGTTTACTGTTAATGGTATTGTGGATTGTCGTATGTAGTGTTGAAGGAAATACTAAATTTATTAACTGTTAGTGAAAAGAAGTAACTTTCTCCATGAAAACTCAAATTCTATCCAGATTAGGAGCTGTTTTTACCTAATAACTTGTGTAAAGCGGAGATGATACCCTCTTTTTCATTGAGTCTGGAGGTTGAATCTGATGCTGGGTTTAAAGAACTTAAGCTAGCATCTGGTCCACGGTCTAAAGATATTTGGGGTAATTATGGGTGCTTTCTTACTATCCTGAAGAATACTTAATATTTTAACGGGTTACAATAAAGTTAATTATGCCAATGTCTTACAAGTTTTTCTCTCCACACAGTTTTTGTGGCCTTTAAATATTTCTCAGTTCTCTTGGGGTGTGGTGCCTTGGGTGGCTCAGTCGGTTAAGTGTCCAACTCTTGGTTTTGGCTCTGGTCATGACTCAATTTCGTGAGTTCGAGCCCTGCATCAGGGTCCATCCTGACAGTGCAGAGCGTGCTTGGGATTCAGTCTCCCTCCTCCCTCTCTATGCCCCTTTCCCACTCATCGCTGTTTCTGTCTCTAAACCTTAAACAAAAAAAACTCTATTTTAAAGAAATTTTTCCAGTTCTCAAAAAGTATAAAAAGCAACTGAAAACCTGTTCCTGATAAGTATCTGTAAAATAGGAATGGCAATTACTTTGTGTATGTTCTGAGGCCTAAAAACAAGTATGGGTAGGATAAGTGTAAGTTAATGTGAGTAGCCACTCCTTCCCTAAACATGGGCTTGAGAAATCTCAGCAAGAAAATGTTTCTTTACGTAATAAATGCAGTATCGTTCAGTTAAGATTCCTAAGAATGCTTGCTATAAATCAATGTAAAAGGCATAGATACGCTTTTTTTTTTTGAAAAAATGTTTAAGGTTCAGTTTTGAGAGTGGGAGCGGGGCGAGGGGCTAAGAGGGAGCTAGAGGATCTGAAGCAGGTTTTAGGCTCCCTATCAGCAACAGCCTGATGTGGGGCCTGAACCCACAAACCTTGAGATCATGATATAAGCTGAAATTTGGATGCTTAATTGAGCCACCCAGGTAGGTACACATTTTAAAACTAGGAACTTGAGTTTAGTGTTTGAATAATTGGATAGCCAAAATTAAACTGAGGACAGTATAAAGCTCTAACTCAAGTCTAGATCAAAAGATGAAAACTTGGCTTTATTTTTTGTCATAAGTAGGTTTTGTTATATTTAAACATTAAGTTCTGCACAATGCCGTATTTTTAAAAATTGCAAGAGAGTGGGGGAGGGGCAGAGAATCCAAAGCAGGCTCCACTCAGCAGAGCCTGACTTGGGCAGGAGGAGTGTATCACAACTGAGATCATGACCTGAGTTGGACACTTAACCTGAGTCACTCAGATGCCTATTTTCAGAGAACTAGAGAGAATGTTTTGTACTTACAAGTTATTTTTTCAGATCCTGTAAAAAAAAAAAAAAAAAGAGTCACCACAGTGAACTCAACTGTTACCAGGCTAGAAGTCTGTTCCAGTCTGCCCAGCAGTGCTTCTCACCCCTTGTAGGTGCGCCAATCCCAGGTGTTCAGGTGGGGCTGCAGGTAATGGATTCATGCCACATACCCCCATAATGCCTAAGGGTGGAGCACTTCAGTCTTTTGTCTTGAGGTTGGAAAAATGTCTCATCACCACCAGTTACAGAAGACATTCTTGACTGTGCCAGAGAGGCCAGCAGCAGAATCTGAATGCCTGCTACATTCACTAGTCTCTGAAGTCGTGTTCAACCCCAAGCTGAGCTTTGTCATTCAGGCCAGGTTTTCTTACTGGCTAATTTCACCTTAGTTTCTTTCACTAGCAACTAAAACGCATCCCAGTACAAGGCTAAGGAAAATGGAAAATATGCTTGTTGAGTGCTTAGTGAGCTAGGCACAATACTTTTTGCATAGTAACTCAATACTTCCTCTACAGATGAGGAAATGAGCCCAAGTGTCTTCAGTTATTGGAGGTCATTTAGCAAAATGGCAGCAGAAAGCCCAGCGCCTCTAGGGCCTGTGGGCCTCTGCCTTGTAGTACTTATTCTAAATGTGTTTTAATCCTCAAGATGAATCTCCCATTACCCCACTTTTTTTTTTTTTTTTTTTAAGCTTGCTTTTGAGAGCATGAGTGGACAGAGGAGAGGGACCAAGCAAGTTCCATACTGCCAGGAGAGTCCGACAGTGGGCTTGAACTCGTGAACCATGAAATCATGACCTGAGCCAAAAATCAAGAGATGCTTGACTGATTGAGCCACCCAGATGCCCCTCAGTTCTTAAAGATATTACAAGTCCTTGACTCCCATCTTCACCCAACATCTATCAGAAAGTTCTTTTAGTTCTACCTTTGAAACCTGCAGAATCCAGTGCCTTCTCACTGTTCCTACTATCCCCACCCTAGACCAAAACACTATCCCATCTATTTCAGAACTTTCCCAGTGGTCTTCCTGCTCCCACCTTAACCTTCTAGACTATCTTCAATACACAGGCTAAGGAAACTTAAAAATCAGATGTTACTCCTTAACACCTATGGTTCCCCACTTTCCTAGGGAAAAGCCAAAGTCCTCATGAAGGTGTAACAAGGTTCTATGCCGTATTCCACTCCTACCTGCTTTGTTTCTCCCTCCATTTTCAGCTGTATACTTTTTTTGAGCAGCAGTCAAAAGTCTTAGAATATAAGATGAGAAAGCAAGAATATAAGGAAGCTCTCTTTACAGAGGGGACATTTGAAAGTGAATGCTGGTCAGCCGTATAGTCCTTGTTTCTAGAGTTCAGAGCCTTTGAACATCCTGTATCATGGCTGTTATACTCTTTAGTTAATAGAATGGGTCACCTTCAAACCTTGCCATCTCAATAGGCTTTTACTGTTTGCAACCCTTTTTTTTTTTTTAAACTTATTTTGAGAGGGAGGGGCAGAGAGAATCCCAAGCAGGCTCTGCACTGTCAGCGCAGAGCCCGAAGAGGGGCTTGAACTCCTGAACTGCAACATCATGAGCCGAGCTGAAATCAAGAGTTGGACGCTTAACTGAGCCACCCAGGAGTCCCTGCAACCCTAGTTTAAATTGCAATGTTTCCTTTCTACTGGTCTCCCCAATCCCGGTGTGTGTGGGTTTGCTGTCTTCCTTCAGTTCCGGGAGTACTGGGATTTTCATGTCCTGTTCTTCAAAAAATACCTAGTACATGGTAGGCATACATGTATTGATGTAAGTAAACTGAATGTTTCCATGTCCACATATTTTCCTTGGTTGAGCTGTGTTTGCTATTGAAGAGATAAAACATCTGGATATACTTTCTTTAGGTCTCTGGGACCAGAAGTTCAGTATAAAATGCTTTTCATATTTATAATGAAATGTTCTGAATGTTAAGAATGTTTCTAAATATGTTAAGTGTGTTATGGAAAATACTGTGAATAAACTCAAATGAATTCCAAAGATAATTTAACAGTCATAATACTCCTTTATTAGTACCAGCTTTTCAACTAAATTGGTTTTTGCCATAGCTAAACAATTTAATATAAAAAAATGCCTTTTTGTTCATACAGTATTTATAAAAAAGTACATAGTGGTTAGTTTTGCAATTTGCTCTTAGCCAGATGTATCATATAAATCTATGAATGTAACAAATGAGATAAGAACAGTATAAATAAGTTTTTGTAGTATTTACACTTATACAGGAACTAGCCCAAATGGTGTTCTAAGAAATTAAGTTCGCAGTTAAAGTGAAACTACTGATTCAGCATACTGATGACTTACCTTAATGCTTTTTTAAAGTTTATATTATTTCCTATACTAGGTTTTTACTATAATTTTGCATAGAATTACTTATAAAGTATGTTTTTGCATTTCACATCACAGTAGGAGCTTTTAGTATAACAGTACAAAACAAAAAAACAAAAAAACCCACTAGCTCAGAAAAGGTCAGATCCTTCCAAATCTAGTTTTTCTTCACATCTGGCTTCTTACTCTTGGGCACAAGGAACACATTGCCATCTCTTGTTTGCTGCAGGGAGTATTCACTAGGAGAGTAAGGTTTTCCATCTTCATCACGTAACATGCTGAAGACTTCAAGATACAGGGTGCTAAGCTGTTTTTTCAGTAGATGCAGGCTTTTGTCATTCTCGCCCTTTTCTCTGAGCAATTTTTCTTTTTCATCTTTCAAATGATCCAAATCTTGTTCCAGTTCCACTATATTTTCCAGTTTTCTTTTTCTGCAGTTCTGAGCAGCCACTTTATTCTTACCCCGCCTGCGTATATCTCGAATTAAAGCCAGTTGAGCTTCGTTGAATTGTTCCTTGGACATCATCTCATTGAAGTCATCAACAGGGAGGTTAATGATCTTTTCAACAGGGAATGGGATGTGGAGAGCTTTGGCCCTTAGCTCATCTCTTGTGAGATGAGCCTCCAAGCGGCTTGAATGTTTGTCTTTTGTGAATGGGGTTTTTCGATGACCGGGACTTACAGGCAATTCTTTCTTGGGCGTGTTTTCACACTGGGCATCACGCACTGGAGCACTGTGCCCTGGGGATGGTGACAGGGGTTGGACTGTATCTCCAGAAGACTGTACGGGTTGTGTTTTAGGACCATTCTGTTTGACACTCCCAGGGGCACTATCTATCTCTTCCATTTCAGAATCACTGAAGCCAAGCGGTGTGTCTCCATAGACAGAAGATTCCACTGAGTGTTCTGGTGATGCCAGGCCAGGACTCGTGTTCAGCGAAATGCCAGAGTCAGAGTCATTGAATTCTGTGCTTTCAGGGTGGTTTTGGTTGAAGGCTTTACAAAGTGATAGATCAGAAACATCAATGGGCCCATTAAGAAGTTCAGAGAGTGACTGGCTTAAAGTAGCCGAGGAGGGCATGCTATTGCTGCTACTGGGTTCTGCTATGAAAGCAGAATAAAATTCATCACCAAAATCAGTGTTTATTGTGGCATCTGAATTTAATGAGTTCACGGTCAACTGGCTGGAATCTTCTGTGGAGAGGATGCTGCTGAAGGAATCCTCAAAAGCACTGAGAAAATGTGGACTGCAGTTACCTACTTCCTTTTCCAGTGAGGGCATCGATGAGTAGAAATGATAATTGTTGTCAATTTCTGTCATTTTGGTTTCTGGACTTGGGACCGTGCTAGTCTCAACCAACTTGTCATTTTGAATATTAAGACACTGCACAGAAAAGAAATTTTTACCAAATGTAAGTCAAGTATTTTTAACAGCTGATAATCTGTATCTGATGGCACATATTTTTACTTATTTTGAAAGATTTTATTTTTAAGTGATCTCTACACCCAATGTGGGGCTTGGACTCAAAACCCTGAGGTCAAGAGTCACACACTCCATCCAGCTCCACAGACTGAGCCAGCCAGGTGCCCCTGAATGCAAATGTTTTTAATAGCTGATAATCTATATTTGATGGTAAACTCTCTCCCCACCCTCATTCTTCCCAAGGTCTTCTATAATTCAGATAATTCCTATTTCTAACAGATATTTATGTGTAAGCATATGTATTATTTTCACAGTTCTTAGATCAGACTTCAGGTTTACAACTTGGTCTTTCCTCAAGACATCCAGTCCATTTAATTAACAAAAGCATACTTAAGTGAGCATGGGCAGCTCTCATGACTAATTTCATTTACTTAAGTAATGTCTACATCCAATGTGGGGCTTGAACTCACGACCCTGAGGTCAAGAGTCACATGCTCTTCTGACTGAACCAGCCAGGCGCCCCTCTCGTGACTAATTTAAAAGCACCCTCCAATCCTTCCTAGAAGTAGGTGGCATATAAAGAGTAAGTGGAATAAATAATTTAAAGGCACTGAATATGAAAGTGTTTTTGGCACTTACTGTTATTAGATCTTAGTTACCTGTAATTCTGGAATGGACAGTAGCTCCTCCCAAACTTGCTCAAAGTCCTGCTGCATATTGTCTAAATCAGCAATGACTGACTGAGTGACAAGAGTCTGAGGTGACTGAGCCTGATTAGGAGCAATGAAGACGGGGTTCTCGATTTGGCTGGGAATATCAGGAACAAGTGACTGAAACGCAGCTGAAGAAACCTAAAATTGACAAAGCATTTATCTGTGTGAGTCTGCCAGCAACAGTGGAGAAAGAAGCACATGCCGGCGCACCATCACAACACTTTAAACTGGAATTAGCCAACAGTACTGTGGCCCCTATTTCTATATAATGAAACAAATCTTTTTTCCCCCCCTGACAAAATAACTCCACATTTATTCATTTACTGGCTTGTTTTAGCCTATGCATTTGAAGGTAAATTTCAAGGAAAGTGATACGCTTTTGGATTTAATTTGCATCTCCCAGTATAATAGCTAGTATAGTGCTTCAAACGCAAAACAAACGAATCGTTAACTGAGCAAGTCTTGGTTTGTTACCCAGCTTGCTTTTTACTCACCCAAATTTATTTCTAAGTACCTGTATGTATCAAATGAGTTACCTGTTTTCATGGTTATGCAGATCCATGCTTCTGGCTATGCAAGGATAAGAGGATTTGGTCTTGCATGGTGTAGGGACCTTTTCTTTCTTTCTTTTTTTTTTTTTTGAATTGTAACGTTATCTATAGGCTAAGATTTCTTTGACAAAATTTCCCCCTAAAATACTTCTTTAATGAAGGCACACTCATAGGATGTATGAGATATAGTTGGGGAGTTTTGCTGTTAACCAAATGTTGTACCTCATTGTCATCTACAAATGGGAATGTCTCTGCCAAAAGCTGCATGCAGTCATCGAAGTACAGAGCATCTGGTTTGGGAATGTGGGCAACCTGGATAAAAAGGAAAGACATAGAAGAAGAGAAATATTGTTCAGTGTCCTACAATGATTACAATTTGGTTACTCAAACGTTTCTCTTCTCCTGAAATCAGTTTAGTGTAGTATAGCACACAGAATCAAACAGACCAGACCATCTGGGTTCAAATCTTGGCTTCCCTGATTTCTTGTGTGCTCCGGGCAAGTTACTGAATCTCTGAGCTTCAACTGCCCATCTGGAAATAAAACGCTAGTACTCTTGTACTACAGTTTCTACTATGACTACTGCTGCTGCTCGGTCGATCCTTACAGGACGTTTCCACAGCTTCCAAAGCACTTTCATGTAATTTATGTCCTCTCAATCCTTACGACTCTGTGAGGAAAGTCAGGTTTTGAACTCCTCAGGAAGCTGGGGCTGGGAAGTTGACTTGATATGGTCATGAAGACAGTAAAAAGGCAAATCTGGAACTCCAATGCAGATATTTTAAACTCACCGGTCAGTATCAGTTCCTTAAACCCTGCCACACACCTTCCCAAGAAGTGAGAATTCTATACCTGGGAGTAGTTGGCAGATCCACTGGTTTCTGATGGGATGTGTTGGGCAGGCTGAATTGGGAGGAATTCACCTGTCTCTTCATCTAGTTGTAACTGAGCAAAGAAGGCTTTCTCTTGCTCCTTTTGGAGTTGTTCTTGTCTTTCCTTTTCAAGTTTTTTCTGTTTTTCCAGCTCATGTTCCTTCCGTCGTTGACTGAAGTCAAATACCTCTCGACTTACCCCGAGATCTATATCTTGCCTCCAAAGTATGTCAATCAAATCCATGTCCTATGTTAAAAAAAAAAAAAAAAAAAAAAAAGGAAAGAGAGACCATGGTTAAGATGGTTTTTAAAATGGCAGAGATCCTGGGGCGCCTGGGTGGCGCAGTCGGTTAAGCGTCCGACTTCAGCCAGGTCACAATCTCACGGTCCGTGAGTTCGAGCCCCGCGTCAGGCTCTGGGCTGATGGCTTGGAGCCTGGAGCCCATTTCCGATTCTGTGTCTCCCTCTCTCTCTGCCCCTCCCCCGTTCATGCTCTGTCTCTCTCTGTCCCAAAAATAAAAAAAATAAAAAATAAAAAAAAAATAAAAAATAAAAAAGTTGAAAAAAAAATAAAATGGCAGAGATCCTAAAATTTATATTATGCCATTATTGATGTTGCGGGATAGGGAAATTAGAAACAATCTGAATGGGAACACAGATCCAATGTTCTGGAAGGGCACAGTTAATTCCATTCAATGAATCTATTCATTAAAAGAAAAAAACCTAAAAACACAGCCATCCATTCTAATCACTTATTACTTGGATTATTAACGACTGGGTGATAGTAGAGGTCACTAAAGAGCAAAGTAACATGTTGCACACTACAGCTCTTGAATTAAAAGAAATCTCACACTTGTTTAGTGGAATATAGAAATTGGAGCAAACACTCCAAGCCACTGGTATTATGAGACATGGAAAACATGATCAAATATGTAGAATTTTTTCTAAACCTCAGCAAATACACAGTTTACAGAGAAAAGGGGAAAAACCCTGGTTAAATGTCAATCTAGCAGTTGCGAAATATCACCAATCTTTTGGTATTTCCTACACTGGATTACTTTCCCCCATCATTTCTTGCTACTCTAATCCCTGTGGCTCACTTATTAAAACAATTTCCTCTTGATTTGAGTTTTAGCTCCTGAGGTATGAACAAACTGGTAAAGAAAAGTCCTAGCTAATGGTAATCTTGTGACCCATGGGTGAAGCAAGAGGCTGGCCCTGGAAAAGGGGTAGTACCCACTAGTTTCACTTCTGAGAAATCACAGATAACCCTCTTAAACACACAGACACACACACACACGCACACACACACACAGGAGAAAAAAAAAACAAACATGGTTCCACAGAAGGATGGAAGGTACTGAAAGTTTAAGACATGGGGAGATCTTACAATGAATGAAGGAATGGTTATTTCTATATCTCTATATCTCTATAACAAAACTAGGCCTAGGTACCATGTCCAGATTTTCCTAACCACAAATATGTCAAAAGCAATTTTTTGACTTATAACTTTAGTTTTTGGAAAAGTCTTCACAGGTAGGAAATTTAAATCACTTTCCATTTAAGAAATCATCTATACTGAAAATAAGAAAATGAGATTGAGACTGGAAAAATCAAGACATGGGGGAAGGCAGTTGGGGCCTGAAAGCCAGTAGACACTATGCACAAACATCACATGTATTTTGGTTCTGATGATGGCTGGCAGCACAGGGTTGCCCAGTGCGTCTAGACTCTACTTTCTGCCTCCAAGGACAAAAATAACATGGCTGTTGCTTCACTGAGCAGTCAGGCTATTTTTACCCAACAAAGGAGGGGGCAGGCCACCCAGCCTAAAGGCAGCACAGCTACATGGACAGCAGAGGCTATGGCATTCGAGCCCTGGTGGTAGAATCTTAAATGCTGTGAAACCCTTCCTGACCATGGGGTTTATCAGTATTCTAGCCTTGAGCAGTGTTAAAGAGTCTACAGCAAACAGAGTAGGTATAATTATAACACCGTCTGTAGCTCTTTAGAACTGGCTAACGTGTATCTTTTTAAGCCAACGTTTATTAAAGGCTTTCTACATGCCAAGCATTGTTAAAAGTACTTTATATATATACAAATTAATCTGCAAAGAACCATATGAAGATAACATACATCCTATTTTTTACAGATAAAAATACTGAGGTTTAGAAAGAAGGGATACTTCTAGGAAGTATACAGGGATATGTCCTGGGTAGTCTCAATCCTGGACTCATGCTTTTTTAACCACAAGCTACACTAAAAAAAATAAAATCTGATCATTGGCCAGTGGTTCCCAAACCGGGCAGGATATAAAATCCATTGTCGTATATATACTCTGCTTTAACATCTTGGGGATGTGAAAAAGTGGCCAGGTTACAGAAGGCTGGATTGAGCACATCACCTCATTCACTTTCCTGGCCATGACACAGAATAGCAACCACAGAGCATTTATTCATACATGGCTATCTCCACAGGGAACTCCCCACTAACACAAAACATGAAAATAATTCCCATTTTAAAAATGATGTGTTTCCATGCTAATGGACATGTTTATCCAAAGGTGTTGAATGAGAAAGGTCCAAGGTATTAGAGAAACCTACTTTAAAATTCTAATTAGATTGGGCCATATCTTCTTAGTGAATTTAGAACAGTGGGGTATCCTATCTAGGCTTTCTCCAAGCTGGAGCTAAAGGAGCCAGGTACTAAGGAGGTGTTTGGTATATTCACACCCACTAAATGCCAGCGCTAGGATTTAAAGGCATGCATGATCACACAGTCTCAGTTGAACTCCAGTTTCTCTCTATAAGACCGGCAGTACCTGTTCCTACCGCCACCCCCCCCCCCCCAAAAAAAAAACATGTGGACAGTGTGCTGAGCTCTTCAGAAGATGAATCAAAGAGAAACCCAAACACTTGCCCCTGCACCTAGGGGCCATTCTGACACATCCCTTCCTTAATTTCCCCAGAATGCCTAGGCGGGGCCTTCTCCTTGTTAAGAGATCTCAGGATAAAAATCAATATCCAGCTTTGACTTTTTCATAAAAGAACTGAAAGAACGCTGAAGCAGTTCATGTTGCCAACATCTGCTCACAAATCAGACTATTCCAGAGGATCCCCAGAACCCAGCCCTATGGGCTGAAAGAAAATGTCTAATGTATTTACTCTAAAATTAACAGAGGCAAGTACACCAAGAGTTGATACAAGTCTATTCTTTCCTTTCTCCCCCTTCCCTCCCCACCAGATGAGATGCTTGAGTGGGTTCAGATGGTTTAGCTATAAATTTAGTATATAACTATTCTGTCCTACTCCTGCCATACAGATGTTGGCTGATCAAGTGAGATGTGAAAGAAACCTCTCTATATGTAAAGTATATGCAAATGTTGCTATGCATGTTGACAGTGATGGTTCTAATACCTGCTGTAATATAAGCAAGATCAAACTCAAGCCCAATGGATAATAAAGAAGCTGTGGACCTAACTGTAGTGGGAGCCTGAAAAACATTCAGCAGGGAGGCTACTCGGTTCTTCCTCAGGGAGGGTCTGAAATTGACTCCCTGGCTTGTGCAACATGGGTTGAAAACAAAAACAGTAACCTATACTTTGATGTAAGCATGGATAGCACATATATACCCATTCAACAGCCATTCAACTTCTGATATGACTACCCTTCAATGCACAGCCAAACTAATTCAATTTCTTAAAATTTCCCGTAACAGGATCAGAAAAGGGCACCTTAATGGATCCTCATCCACAAACAGGAAAAATAAAACCTGAATCGTTTGGATCAGCTCTTGAGCATCCTATTCTTCTCTGATCTGAAACAATGCTGGACCCTAGGGGGCAGAGCAGCTCCTACCGCTCTAGCTTACTGTCTCCACCAGTAATGCCACCAAAAGATGTTTCATGTGACAACATCTAATTGTTCTTAGTGCAGGCCGGGCAGCCTTCAGTGAGATCACAGGGGACAAAGCAGGTTTCAAAGTGTTCTCGGAGGTTTTCCTCTGTATTTTTTTAAGTTTATTCATTTTGAGAGAGAGCACGCACGTATGCACATAGAGGAGGGGCAGAGAAAGAGGGAGAGAGAGAATCTCAAGCAGGCTCTGAGCTGTCAGTGCATGGGGCTCAATCCCACAAACCATGAGATTGTGACCTGAGCCAAAATCAAGAATTGGATACACTTAACTGACTGAGCCACCCAGGCACCCCTCCTCTGTATTTAAAGTTTATTATTTTTTGAATTTTTAAAATTGTATATATATATTTTTGAGAGAGAGAGAGAGAGAGAGAGAGAGAGAGAGCGCATCAGGTGAGGGGCAGAGGGAGACAGAATC
The DNA here is from genome assembly GCF_028018385.1 of Neofelis nebulosa. NCBI lineage: Eukaryota > Metazoa > Chordata > Mammalia > Carnivora > Felidae > Neofelis > Neofelis nebulosa. The sequence goes on along the minus strand of NC_080783.1, from coordinate 56,565,395 downwards.
TTAAGCAGGTTCCACACCCAGTGCAGAGCCTGACACTGGGCTCTATCTCATGATCCTGGGATCATGACCTGAGCTGAAATCAAGAGGACACTCAACCGACTGAGCCACCCAGGTGCCCCTTTTAAAGTTTATTTTTATTATTATTTTTTTAATGTTTATTTTTGAGAAAGGGAGAGACAGAGTGCTAGTGGGAGAGGGACAGAGAGAGACAGACACACAAAATCCAAAGCAGGCTCCAGGCTCTGAGCTGTCAGTACAGAGGCCGACATGGGGCTTGAACTCACAAGCAGTGAGATCATGACCTGAGCCGAAGTTGGACTCTTAACCGACTGAGCCACCCAGGCACCCCAAAGTTTATTTTATGTAATATTTACTGTTGCTATGAGAAGTCACTAAAAGAAAACTTATGCTTGAAAATAAAAGCAATGGTAGTTTTAACTACCCTGAATTCCTTAAAACAAATGTTCTGATCAAATTTTGAATAAAGCAACAATGGGTTTCTTGTCATGGCCTTAACATATTATACTCTGTTACTCAAATTTTCACTTCAACTTCAGAAGAAAAAAACCTGCAGAGATTTGATGGTGTATGAAACAAAGCTTTATGCTGAAAATGAGAACAGCAGAAATGTGTCCACCTAAGACTTGCTGTTGGGGAACCCCACGGGCTTGGGACTGTTCTGTGCTACCCTCACAGGCAGTGAGCATTTCCTGCAAGGAACCCTGTGACTAGGCACATGACTTACTCCACAAATGACCCACCTCTGCAAGGCTCGTGAACCGTCTAAGAGGAAGTAGTCCGGGTGGAGCCTATAACAAACAAGAACAGGACGCAGGACAGCGGGGAAGGGAAATGCCTAAGGAAAAGCTAAAACTGCTCTTTGGCACATAAACCTGAGGCCCTGAGAAAGAAGAGCTTCTTATCCTCTCCAGGCCCCCAAAAAGGCAGGCCACCAGGTAAAATGGCAGATCGGTAGAGTCTGGGGATGGAGAGGAAAGCAGGGGGATGGTTTCCACGGCATTCCAACAGGTATTTTTCCTGAAGACCTGGGAAAAACTTCCCAGAGCAACTGAGGCGCTGGATGGGAGCCTTCACAGGCCATATGGAGCCACTTAGCATCTGACTTTTTTGTTGTTGTCCTTTAGTGATTCCTGAGTGTGTTGCAAATTATGCTGCTAGCTTGGCTTACACAAAAGATGACAATTTAATAAGAAACATAAATGTTTGACAATTCACATTAAATCACCATCTGGTCCAACGGAAATATTCATATTTAAAATGTATATATCATCATTTGCCATCTGTGTAATCTATTACATGTTTTATGGGGAATCTGAAGTTGGTTTATTAACTCATACCACTTAGAAACAAGTATCTTTGTTCTAGGATAAAGAAAGAAGAGAGGCCTTGAACACTGAATCCCACATTAAACATGTCTTCAGGGGTGCCTGGGTGGCTCAGTCGGTTAAGCATCCGACTTTTGATTTTGGCTCAGGTCATGATCTCATGGTTCACGAGCTCGAGCTCTGTATCAGGCTTTGTACTGACAACTTGGAGCCTGCTTACAATTCTCTTTCTCCCTCTCTCTGCCCCTACCCTGCTCTCGCTCTCAAAATAAGGTTTTGTACTTTGAACAAACCAGCATTTTTCATGCTCAGATGATCCAAAAAATCAGAAAAGATAAGGCAAGATAGCATAATCTTCTCTTAAGGTAATTCTGTAAACTGAGGCTTTGGGGAAGTATTTGAAATGAAAAATAAGATGGTTTCTATAATATATTCACACGTATCAATGAGGCTTGCACCTCCCAACCCAGTGTCCTCCCCTCCCTCATCCTTTATTTTGTCTTTAGGATGGGAAGGTGGTAGGAGGTTTGTTTATAAAAATAAATTTCACCAATAAACTTAAAAAAAACTGCACAGACTACTAAAAATGTAAGTAGAAAATAAAAGCTGCTCATTTCCAAATTAAAAAAAAATTTTTTTAAGTTTTTTTTGAGAGAGAGAGAAAGCCCGTGCCTGTGCAAGGGGGGAGGGGCAGAGAGAGAGAAGCCCAAGCAGGCCTCCCACTGTCAGCGCAGAGCCCAACTTGGGGCTTGAACTCTGAACGGTGAGATCAAGACCTGAGCCTAAATCAAGTGTCGGATGCTCAACCACCTGAGCCACCTCCGTGCCCCTCCTCATTTCCAACTTCACTGTGTAAGAGCAAATTGATGTCAAGCTACCCCTTAAAATCATGTACTTCCAGCATGAAAATAGTGTCTTTTAAATTTTATTCCCCTGCGATCTCTTTCAAATATTAATTACTTCATTCAAATATTAATTACTGACATTCAGAGTCTATGGGGGGGTTTTTTGGTAGTTTTTTCCCCATACACTTCAGTCTTTAGATTGATTATGCCCTGGTGGTTATATTATTCACGTAAAAAGTAAATCTGGTTTAATATTTTCTCCATTGAAGCTGCTCAAATAGTTTTGAGCAAAACCAGATGGAACATGAATCCTATCAAATGAAAGCAACCGGTGGTTACAAAAACAACCAAGTGCATGTGAATTTTGAAGAATTGATCAAATAACAAGTTACTCCTTAGTTCACAAGTCACAATCCTTGCTAAACAAAGTAAAATGACACCAAGCAGGTGTATTTTTAAAATACATCTCACTGATGACGATTATATTTCATAAATAGTTATCTGCCTATTTACTTCTCTTTGCATCTCTCCCACTGCTTCATTACAGGAAGATACACAAACAATGCCCATTGTTTTTACAGTGAGCATTCTAGAGAAGACAGAGGACAGGTTATTCTTTTTAGTTTGCCCACAGTCAAGTATTTTTAGTTCTACTGGGCTGATGTGCTAACTTTTAAATATATTGCTATAATAATTACGAAGTAGGTAATTAAAATGAATCACAAAGTGTACGTGTGTGTGTGTGTAAATATATAAAATCACAGAATGTTAGAGATGGAAGGGGTCATAAAGCCATCTAGGCCAAGTGTAAATGTCACTGAGTTAATTTCTGTATAACTACAACTCCATTTTTAAAAATAACTGGCCTAGTAAGCAGTTATGTGTCAGCAGAGATCCTAGTAGGTAGTAATAGTTACCAATAGTCCAAGTTTTCCTTCTAGAGAAATCTTACTAAGGATTATTTCCTCAATCTCTAACAACCAGCCATTTCTGACAGAATAAACATTTTCAAACATACACCGAGAGATGAATTATTCAACAAGTTAAAACCCGAGATCACAAGTTTGCTATTCCCCGAGTAGTGGACCCATCCTTCCACACTTTTGTCTTTCAACTAGAGAACAGTCCAGTTTCCTCAGTCTGGCATGTTACTATGTACAGACATTTTCATGGGCTGCTTCCTGTTCACAAGCAAGTTTCTCAGCAATGACTCAATCTAAGAAATACAATCCAGCCAGTTTACTGGAACTCTCACCCATTATGCTTGTCTGCAAGCTGCAAAAATTGTGCAAAGATAAAGCAAAACTGGTAAGTGAACTGAATAGGAACTTGGGACTGCTGATTTTCTCAAGAGATATATAGCTGTTTAGCCAAAAAGAAATCAGAAAGGGCAGTTAATTTCCAATAAGGGTAGGTGATCCCACCTGCTATAAAAAGTGCACTGGCTCCAGCTTTTCCATGAGAACTTTCACACCTGGACCCCAAAAGACTTCTTTTTTTGGCAGTCTGTATTTGAGCAGATGATGCTGCCATGCCTGGAAGGGCTTCTATAAGGGTTATGAGGAGTTTGCCAAGAGAATGGCTTGGTTTGGTAAGCAAACTTCAGAATACATTTTTCTAATCCCTTCCCCATTTTTTAACAAGCATGTATATATTCAGTTCTGGATGCTGTCCTCCACATATGAAAGGAACTTTGTGAGTACGTCTTCCATCACTATTAGAATGATTCTACTGGAAAACACACACACACACACAGAGGCGCGGCACAAGAGAACCTTCTGGAGCACTGGGTCTAACTCCTCAACCGACTTTACCTAATGTACCCTGAAATTCACTGGGTGTGGTCCCCCTACACGGCTCAGCTATCCCCCTGGAGGTCGAACAGCCCCGCCTGCTCATCCTGGTGGCCCTCCCTCCTACGGGGAGGCCACGGTGAGGGAGAACAGTGCTCCATCCGGCACGACCCAACTGCCACGACCCAACTGGTGGGGCTCTTTACAGCCACTTCCGCTACTTCTAAATGCCCTGTGTGATACTTTTCCCTCCTTGGGTCCTGCGTTTTTAAAAAGAAATTCTTTATTTCAATCTTAAAGTTTCTTTTCAGATTTCACTGTGTACCGTTAGCTTTAGAAAGTAAGAATCAGGGTAGTCACCCAGGCTTTCAGGCTGAGTAAGTACTTTATACTGTTTATTACACAAACCAAAGACCTTGTATGCTGTGGTGGGGGTGGTGTTGAATATTAGATACACATGTATTATATACTATATATAAATTGCCTAATTAAAGGTAATTAAATGAATTAGCCTTTTTTTAAACTGTAGATTCTGTTAAAATACATTCTTACGGGGTCTGTTTAAGCTTTTTTAGCATGCACTCTTTTGCGAGTATGAAATATTTCTAGAAATAATAAGCCACTAAAGGCTAAAACCTCATTTTACTCGAAGGGTGGTGGTAGCTATAATAATGGTAGTGGTAGTCAAGATCAACAAGATTCGTGTACATACTGCCCTCCAATAGATCATCAGTCCATCTACCCATCTAATAATACATGTGTACAGATCACCTCTCAGGTGCCAGGAACCATGCTAGTTGCTGGGGACACAAAGATAAATAAGATAGTCTCTGATCTAATTTCCGACATGATGAGAAGTGTATAGGAGCAAGGCAGCACGAAGGCAAGTGTCACTAAATGCACAAAGACCACACTGCGGTCACAACTGTATGAATGTCCTACTCAATAAACAAGGGTTAAGCCTGGTTTCCAAAGGTCTAATCTAAGGAAACATTCGAAAGCAAAGGAGGTTATGGAGATAGAGAGAACAGAGAACAATGAATACATTGCCACTCGCTTTATGCATTCTTGGTCTCCCCTCCTTTTTATTTTTACATTTTTTTTTAACGTTTATTCATTAAGAGACAGAGCACAAAAGAGGGAGGGGCAGAGAGGGAGACATAGAATCTGAAGCAGGCTCCAGGCTCCGAGCTGTCAGCACAGAGCCCGACGCGGGGCTTGAACTCCCAAACAGTGAGATCATGACTTGAGCCAAAAGTCAGATGCTTAACTGACCGAGCCACCCAGGCACCCCTCTCAGTCTCCCCTCTTGATGGCGGCAGTGTCTCACCCCCGTCTCCCCAGAGACTCAGATCCTCCAGCATGAGGAAAATTCTCACCACCCAGAGACTTCCTCCTCCCATTTGGACTTTTCAGTCAGTGTGACTCATCTCAGCTGAGCTGCGTATCACTGCTAATGCCACAATGTCTGTCACGAAATGTTACAACTGTAAGGGACCACAGGACTCACACAGACAGCCCCTTTCATTTTTCCAATAGGGAAACGGGCCAGAGGATGAAATGACTTGGCCCAAGGTGACAGGTCAAGGATGCCAAAACCACCTAACCTCTACTTTACAGCTCATGTCAAGTTATTTGACAGAGGGAAAAAGATACATTTTTGCTTCAATTTCATTTTTAAATTAGCATCTTTTGCTGTACGTTGCCAGCCTGCAGGTACCCAACAGCTTCTATTACAGCTGGCGTTTGCCAGGCACTTCATGGTTTACAGGGTGTTCGCAGGTGGCATCTCATTCCAGCCTCACTGCGGTGGCCTGAGGGAGGTGGTTTGTCTTCGTTTAGGGATGAGCACATTTAGGCTTTGGGCACCGACCAGCACTGCCCCAAATCACATGTTTGGCAGGTGGCAGAGCCAGGACTCCAACCCAGAAATGATTCCAGGCCTGCCAGGCTCTTCCCAAGCCGTGGTGCCGCTCCTTGGCGCTCATGCCGCACCAGGACAAGGTCTGGAAACTGCTTTAGCCCCAGTACCCTCCCCTCAGGCAGGACATGAAGACCTGGAAGCTGTCCCTCCTGACACTCGGACCTGCCTGTCCTGATGACTCATGGGTAAATCAGGTCAACTTAGCTGCACCAGGAGAAGTCAGCATTTAAATCTATCTTCCCATAAAGACAATATTGACCCTGTACTCGATATGTCTTATCTGGGCTTTCTTATAATGGTCTGGCTAAACTGTAAACTCCTGCAGGGCATGACAATGTCTTTTTTTTTTTTTTTTTTAACGTTTATTTATTTTTGAGACAGAGAGAGACAGAGCATGAACAGGGGAGGGGCAGAGAGAGAGGGAGACACAGAATCTGAAACAGGCTCCAGGCTCTGAGCTGTCGGCACAGAGCCCGACGCGGGGCTCGAACTCACGGACCGTGAGATCATGACCTGAGCCGAAGTCGGACGCTTAACCGACCAAGCCACCCAGGCGCCCCGACAATGTCTTTTTTAACATAGATAACACATGTATATGTGGAAAAAAATTTAAAAGTTGCGAAAGTAATATCCCAAGTTACCTTTCCCCAAGGCAACTGCTGGCATCAATTTTTTGTGTTTTCTTGGGAAGATATTCTATTAAACACACACATACAAACAGCATATAATCATAGTGTTTCACACTTACTAATGTATTTTAGAGACTGTTCTAAATCAGGGCATAGAGTTGTTCCATTATTTTTTTTTAAAAGATTTTATTTTTAAGTCATCTCTACACCCAGCGAGGCACTTGAACTTACAATCCTGTGATCAACAGTCACATTCTCCACCAACTGAGCTGGCCAGGTGCCCTTGTTCCACTTTTTTTTTTTTTTTTTAAATGTTTTTTTTACTTTTGAAGGAGAGAGAGAGAGAGACAGAGCATTGAGCGGGGGAGGGGCAGAGAGAGGGAGACACAGAATCCGAAACAGGCTCCAGGCTCTGAGCTGTCAACACAGAGCCCAACACAAAGGCTTGAACTCACGAACCGCGAGATCATAACCTGAGCCAAAGTTGGAGGCTTAACTGACTGAGCCACCCAGGCCTCCCCCAACCCTGCTTCCATTATTTTTAATGGCTGAGCAGTGCTTCATCATAAAGGTGCACTAGAATAATATATTATTTAATAATATAATTATTTAATCAGTCCCTCATTGGGCTTTTAAGATATTTTGAATCTTTTGCTATTACAAATCAATGCTACAACGAATATCCTTGTGCACAAATCATTTCATAAAAATGTGTGGAGACATCTATGGAATAAATAATCATAAGTGGAACTGCTGGGTCAAACAGTACAGTTGAGCCTTGAACAATGTGGGAATTACTGGCACTGACCTCCCCTCCCCCAGTCAAAAATCCATGTTCAAAAACCAGAAGCCTTACTGGTAACAAATGGTAGATTAACACCTACTTTGTATGTTATATGCATTATATACCGTATTCTTACAATATAGTAAGCTAGAGAAAAGAAAATGTTATTATGAAAATCAGAAGAAAGAGAAAATACACTTATCCAAAAAACGTGTGTATAAGTGGACCTGCACAGTTCAAAGCTGTGTCGTTCAAGGGTCAACTGCATCTGCATTTATAATCATGACAGATACTGCTCAACAGTTCTACACGGAGGTTGTAGCCACATGTGGGACTGCCCATTTCCCCACTCGTGTGTCCTTCACAGCTTGCATCACGGGCACACAGTACCCACACAACAAATACATACTAACTGTACAAGGTCCCCTATGTTAATTCTGGAATCACTTCAAACCAGCCCCTCCCTCTATCTTCACTGTGAAACTAAGGCTACAGAGGAGAATGAATATTACACAGTTGGTTGGCTAGCAAGCATCATTTCTTTAAACACCAGTCTATGTCTGGCCTTGCTCTAGCCAACTTAACCTTGGATGGTACCTGAGGAGCCAGCAGAATATCTGCAGTAGCAGAAAAAAGGAAAGGGTATGGCACAGACAGGTAAGACAGAGGCTGGGCAAGGTCTCAATAGCTGAAATACAAAGCATGTCAGGCAAAGTCAGTGACTCCGCCTTTCTCAGACAAGGTAAACTACAAAGGGAAAAAGGAAAGCGGACAGTGATCTTGGAGACCATAGTCTAAACCCCAGGTTTATAAATGAGGTTCCTGAGGCCAAGAGATGCTAAATGAGTATCCGACCTGTCTCTCATTTGATGAAGCAGCCCCGAAGAGGTCATATGGTCAAACCTAACACAAATTAGATTTTAAAGTAGACTTCCTATTGCAATTTCTCTTAAGAATCAAAAAGTATTAGGAATTAGTTTGAAAACAGACCTTTACAAACTGTTGTATGGCACTGAACCCTGTGGCCAAACTAATGGCCTATAAAACCCTGCTACGTGACGAATGTCTAATGTGCATTTTTCTGTACAAAACTTTCCTTCCCTCACAGCCGAGCTCTAAATACCATGTAGTTTCCTAAAGACTGTGTCCCTGATCAATATAACAGAACTAAGCCCCCTTCAGGCAGATCATCTCTGCTACAACAAAAGCAACTCAGAACCAGTGTGGACCCCCAAGAATCCCCAAATCACGGAGTCAAGGTCATATACCCACCAAATGCACATTCCAAATTTGAAAGAATCATCCAAGCGTTCACCGAGAGCAAGCGTGACCCAAGAAATAGTTCTGCATTGCGGCGGCGAAGGGCCTGCAGACACCCGCCCGCACATCTGTAGTACTTTAAGATCACAAAACACTTTCACTTGCATTCTTATGTCATGTAATCCTCACACTAAGTGTGAAGATCAGTGAGATGAAGAAATGGAGGTTGAGAAAGGCTAAATGTTAAATCAAAGGTCGCCCACTTGTCACCTGCACTTTAGGCACAAGCAGCCTCCTCTAATCTGACGGACATACTCATAAATCAAATCGCCATTTAGTAAATCATAATGCCTTCCCTTCTTCTTCCACTCCTCAAAACACAAATACAATTCGGGTTTGCTCAAAGGGTGTTCCTTTTAGTTTGTTGGTGGCTTCTTCCTTTAAATCTCTTTTGCTACACTTGTAAAGAAACAATACCATAAAGCAGGCCTAGACTTTTACCAAGTGACCGCAGACGACCTGCCTAAATGATAAACACGTGAAGTCAAGAGCTCTTCCTCTGTTTTTCCAGGACAAAAGTTGTGGGTCTGGTTTAAAATCTCTGGCTTTGGGGAAAGGATTTCTTTCTTTCTTTTTTTTTTTTTCAATTAAAAAAATTTTTTTAATGCTTATTTTTGACAGAGAAAGAGAGAGAGCGAGCATGAGCAGGGGAGGGGCAGAGAGAGAAGGAGACACAGAATTCCAAGCAGGCTCCAGGCTCTGAGCTGCCAGCATAGAGCCCTGACACGGGGCTTGAGATCATGACCTGAGCCAAAGTCAGACGCTCAACCGACTGAGCCACACAGGCGTCCCAAGAATTTCTTAAATTAAAACATGAAAGCCAGATGTATGGAGGCTCCCAAAGTAAATGTTCACACAAAGAGTGGGAATTATTTTTACCTTATTACTATTCCCCATGACTGTATCATTCATTATTCTGCCCAACAAAAATACATGTCAAACACGGAATTGACTCTCTTGTCCATCCACTAGTAGGCAAAGCAAAAAAATTATTTTTCCTTACCACTCAAAATAATTTTTTCTTAAAGGCCTTTTCTTCAGTCTGGATCTGGGAGGAGTTTTCAGATTTTTGCAGCCCTGATGCCCACCAGGTTCCAAGGCCAAGCAAACCGTGGACCCAAAGGAGGAGGCCATCAAGAACATCAGGTTCCAGTCCCCACCTAATCATGCCATTTTACCTTATCTTTTAGCCTCGGTTTCTTCCTCTGCCAAAGGACAGGGCTGGGTTAGGGAACTCCTGAGATCCCTTCCTCTAAATACCTCTGGTTCTATGATATCCAAAATGCAAGTCTCAAATCTAATTTTGAATTTTACTTATTTCTTTTTTTTTTTTTTTTTTTTTAATTTATTTTTGGGACAGAGAGAGACAGAGCATGAACGGGGGAGGGGCAGAGAGAGAGGGAGACACAGAATCGGAAACAGGCTCCAGGCTCCGAGCCATCGGCCCAGAGCCTGACGCGGGGCTCGAACTCACGGACCGCGAGATCGTGACCTGGCTGAAGTCGGACGCTTAACCGACTGCGCCACCCAGGCGCCCCTACTTATTTCTTTTTTTAAGCTTTTATTTTTTTTAAGTAATCTCTACACCCAATGTGGGGCTCGAACTCACACCCCCAAGATCAAGAGTCACATGCTCTACTGACTGAGCCAGCCAGGCGCCCCTAATTTTGAATTTTAAAACAAGCTAATTTTAGCTACCTGTAATAGATGCTTTAAAGTAGTACTGTCCAATAGAAATATAACGCAAGCCACATGTGTCATTTAAAAAATTTTAGTAGCCTTACTAAAAAGACAAAAAAGAAACAAGTGAATTTAATTTTAGCAATATGTGTAATACAACATATCAAAAAATATTTTAACATTTAACCAAAAACTTAAAATTATTAATGAGGTATCAGAAGTGATGAACACAATATACATTACAACACATCTCACGGATATGATCACATGAAATGTAGCTGCCTTCCAGAATAAAGAATTAACAAAAGATCTTAACAATGTTTCTGGTTTTACATTTACTTATTTTTCCTGTTTTAAAATGTAAGTCAAAATTAATTAAAATTAAAAATTCAGTTCCTCAGCTGCACTAGCTCCGTTGGTTAGTGACAGTGCAGTTGCAAGGGAGGGCGGGGATGGGGGGCTCAGATTCTATTGAACCAAACTCTTCTGTTTTGCAAATTAGTTCTTCAGGATACAGTGAGAACATGAACCCTCCCAAACTTCACCAGGTAGTACTTACACTGTTAGCAATTATTTGTAAAAAGCTCCTACAGTGACCTGCAAGTGCCAGTGTGAGTCTGAATGACTAAAGGGGCTCGTAATGACAGAACGGACCATTTGGATGTTACTCAGGGTGGTGTGGTCCAGACGCCACACAATTACAAATTATCGCAAAGGTCATCTGAAGAATGGGGAGAAATAAGGGGCTTAGGTGACAGGAAAGCACTGTCTATTCCAACTAAGGATATGAATGAAGCTGAGTTTGGAAATTCTATTTCAGCTGCTTTCGGATGCATATGTTTGAAAACACACAGTACCCACTGTTGTTGCCAACCTCCAGGTGGCAACTTGGACCTCTTATAGAAAATTATAATTAGTGTCTATATTGTATCTCATGCTCTTAAGATCAGTACAGAAATCTTTTCTTTTCCTTAATGTCAATCTTTTCAATTAACTTGCTAAATAAATATGTAAGGACACTGGTTAGCGGGTGAGCCTTCACATTAAGACTTGAGAATGAAAGATCATAGTACGGCACTCTAAATCCAGATTAAGAGTGGTATGACATAATGTAAGTAATAACGTTAATAATAACGGCTACCATTTGTAGTTCACTTTCTCTGACTCAACATGACTGCAAGCACTTGTATCTAGCATCTCCTTTACTCACACCAATCTGCAAGGCAGGTAGTATTATCACCATCGCCCTTTTGGAGCAAAGAAACTGAACCACAAAGAGGTTCAGTAATTTTGCCTGAAGACCCACATCTACTAACTGGGAACAGTGAGCTCCAACCCAGGTGTAGGTCACAGAGTCACTCGAATAACCTAGGTCTCTTCAGAGAGAGACCACCCAATGTGGCACCAGTTAGGGCTCTGCTGCTAACCAGCTGCACAGGGGAGCGTGGACCTCGCCACCCAACCTCACTGTGCCATTCCTACCAGGACTAACCAAGACACTAAGCCTAGCCTCACAGAGCTTTTTTTTCATATGAAAAAAAAAAAAGTACATAATGCCCCTTAAAAATATAAAGGACAACCAGGGGTGAAGTATTAAAACCATTAATAAATTCAACTGCCATTGCCAATGTCAAATGAACACAAGAAGAATCTAAATTTTAAGCTTCTGGGTCTAACCACTATATAAGAAGTAGAAGGTGAGGTCATAATTTATGCACGCATCAGACATCATGGCAGTACCAAAGGGTAGTGAATGGAAGAAGTTTTCAGCTAGGTTACCTCCCCTCAAGGGTTTTATAGAAGGTCTTCTTTCCCTTCACCACTCTACCCTTTACTTTTTATCCTTTTTTAAACGTTTTTTTTTTTTATTTTTTTATTTTTTTTTATTTTTAGGACAGAGAGAGACAGAGCATGAACGGGGGAGGGGCAGAGAGAGAGGGAGACACAGAATCGGAAACAGGCTCCAGGCTCCGAGCCATCAGCCCAGAGCCTGACGCGGGGCTCGAACTCACGGACCGCGAGATCGTGACCTGGCTGAAGTCGGACGCTTAACCGACTGCGCCATCCAGGCGCCCCTACTTTTTATCCTTTTTAAAGTTCATTTATTTGAGAGAAAAAGACAGCATGAGCCGGGGAGGGTAGGGAGAGGGTGAGAGAGAGAGAGAGAGAGAGAGAGAGAGAGAGATTGAGGGAGAGAGAATCCCAAGCAGGCTCCATACCCGGCAGCACAGTGCCGTGCTCGAACTCACGAAACCATGAGATTATGACCTAAGCCAAAACCACGAGTCAGACGCTTGGTCCACTGAGCCACCCAGGCTCCCCAACTGCCCCCCTCCTTTTTTTAAGGTGTGAGTTACTCAGGGGTAGCATTACAAAAGGACCATTTCAGACCTTGAAGACTAAATGATGTAGGGCAGGGCTGGGAAGAGGACAAGGCTGCAGGGGTCAGCTCAGCTCATGTTTGGATTTATACTTCCACTAATGCGCTTCCATTCCCCAAACTCTGCTGCTTTTCTAGGCCCAGAACCCCAGAGTAAGAAATTCTGCCCCAAGTGAGGGAGTGTGTCTGGGAAGAAGCTCAAAGAGATGGCAGCTTATCAATCCACACTAGTACAGGGAATCCAGCAGACAGGCTGGAGGGTCCCACAGGGGAGACTGGGCCAGCAGGTAGCCCTCTGCTGCCACAGGGCACATGTAAGGTCTTGCCACGGATTGGTTTTCTGTCTCTAGAGACTTCAGTCCCCACGTGAAAGACACGCACAGGGAAGACCACAGGAGAATAAGTTTACGGCAAAGAGCAAAAAGAGTATGTGTTTATGCCACTACACAGAATTCAAGAAAGGACTTTTTCAAGTGTGCCTAAGAAATCTCAGCTCCCCACACATCAAACATCCCCGTCAGAGAAGAAATACAGTTATTAAGAAAAATTTTTTTACATTTATTTATTTTTGAGAGACAGAGAGAGACAGAGCATGAGCAGGAGAGGGGCAGAGAGAGGGAGACACAGAATCGGAAGCAGGCTCCAGGCTCTGTCAGCACAGAGCCCGATGCGAGGCTCAAACCTACGAACCGTGAGATCCTGTCCTGAGCTGAAGTCGGACGCTTAACCAACCGAGCCACCCGTGCCAAAGAAATACAGTTATGGTAACAACACCACAGCCACCATTTGCTGAATGTGTGCTGTGCGCTAGACCTTATGCCCAGCTCTTTTGTTACTCAGTTCTAAGAGCACCGTGGCAGGTGTCATACACATTCCAATGTTGATGGAACTGAAGCACATGCCACTGTAACATCCATCGACTTAACCTCTCTGGGCCTCAGCCCTTGGCCTGCAACACTGGGATAATGCCTGCCTCACAGGGTGAATAAGGAGCGCAAACAACAAATTCAGTGTGTTGAAGCATTAGCACCCTGGCCAGCACTGAGAAGAGCCCGAGAGACTGTGGCTGCTATCACCAATATGGTTAGATGCCTACCTCTGTTAGCTCGGGGCTTATGAAAAAGAGAGGATACTGTCTGTTCTTTCTTTTCTTCGGTGAATACTGCTAATCACTGGGCTTGGAAGCCAAGGATAAGACTGTTACAGTTGAAAATAGGCAGTAAGAGTAAATCGATCTTAGAGAAGGGCACAAAGAGACAAACTCCCTGTATGCCACCTTGGAGAAAAAACAATCCATCCCTCAAGCAAAGCAGCAATTTCTGGGTTGTTTCCCTCCCCTTTCATCAGGAAAATGAACACACCGGTGGATGAATTTCTGTTAAAACGTAGAAACAGCTTGAGCACAAATGGTATCATGATGGGACCAACAGAAAGAGGAAATCTACTCCTCTCCTATGAAAAGGGGGCTTAAAAAATTCTTAAATGGCTAACAAAGGTAGTTACAGATTAGAGTTACAAGACAGATCCTCAGTACATGTGCTGATGCCAAACCACACCCACACCTCTCCACTCCCCAACCCCCCCAACCATCCCTCTGTCTCCAACCTCTCCATTTTCTGATGCATGGGCCATAATAACTTCCTGTCCACATTCAGCTCATGTGTCTTGCCCTTTCCAAAGCCTTCTGTGTTTCAAGATACTTACAGAAAACTTGAAATGCCACACATGGGCAGTGAAGGGCTCTCTACAACCAGCCCCAAATTAACCTTCTCATCCCTAGTGACCCAATCTGTTGCCAGAAGTCTGGCTTGTGCCTGCACCCTTCCTCAGGGTTCCAAATGAAGTCTGAGCCAAAGAAATCCTATGGACTTAAAAAACAAAAACAAAAACCTATAGTTAAAATGCTACCTCCTCCAGGATGTCCTCGGAGCACCCCAGTTAGAAGTGACACTTTCTCTTCTGCACTGTCATGGAGCTGTCACGTGTCACAGATGAGCCTGTGTAAATACCGAGCACCTGGAGGGCAGTAAGACTCACCCTCAGTTTAGGGAGCAACTACTATTATGTAAAGTCTAGGCATGATGCCAGACACCAGAGTTATAAAAAAGAAATAAAATACAGTCTCTTCCCTAGAGGAAGACCTTAAGCAGAGAAAACAGAGATATAAAGTAAATTATGCTCAATGATATGAAACATGCCCTATAATCCAGGTGTACAAAGAGCAAAGCGTTTGATTAGGAGGAGGGAAAACTTGAAAAGCAAATGTCTTTCAAGGAAGACAACACATTTGCCACATTATCTTGGAAGATTAAAACAACTTCATGCCCTGAAAGTTCCTAGGGTGTGTAAATTCCTAATAAATTTTTGTGGAATGAGTAGGTGCACATTTAGGCTCAGAATTCAGTATTTTCACTGTGTACATAAGGTGTCTGGGTTCAAAGAATTCTAATTACTTACATAACAAAGGTACCGTGTTTCCTATCACTTATGACCCAACTACCAATCGTAGAAAAATTATTTAAAATTATCGAAGTTATTTCATAGTAATAATACTTCAAATTATTCTTTGGGTGCTCTACTAAAAATAAAGTATTATACGTTAAATCTATAAACACATATTCCTTCAAGTTAACAATAAAATTGATTTTTTGAGAGAATCAAATATCCTGGGGGCACCTGGGTGACACAGGTGGTTAAGCGTCTGACTTTGGCTCAGGTCATGATCTCGCGGTTCCTGAGATTGAGCCCTGCATCGGGCCCTGTGCTGACAGCTCAGAGCCTGGAGCTTGCTTCGGATTCTGTGTCTCCCTCTCTCTCTGCCCCTCCTCCACTCACGCTCTGTCTCTTTCTCTCAAAAATCAACATTAAAAAAAAAAAAAAAAAAACCACCTTGCAACCTGAACACGTCAGTCAACATAAATGCTAAATATATTTCCTTAGAGGCCCCTAGTTATGTCCCTCAGACTGACGGTGGAACATGGTAACCTCACTTTGCCCCCATATTCTAGACTTTTTTTTTTTCCAAAGCATCAATCTATTACCATAATTAACCTCTTCAGCTATTCTATACTCAGGACTCAGCCTTCTTCACAAAGTACCCAGTAGAAAAGGCAGTAAAGATCCAGAGAGGTATGGTACATGGCTTTTAACTTCATCTTGAAATTTTAAAATAATGTTTAGCTTATCTTTTGAGGAAAGCTTCCTTGTAGCTGTAGGCCTGAGAAATGGTGAACATCAGCAATGACGATTATTACCATATCAAATGACAATGACCTCTGTGTTAAGTGAACTGGACTAGACACTCTACCTGAGTAAATGAAATGTTCTTGGTCCCTCTGGTTTCTAGAACTTTCGTGGCTCTCTCTCTCTCTGTTACTCCCTTCAGGTTTAGGATAAAAGGTGTGAACAGGCTGCCATCTGAGGAGATGGGGCCTTCCTACAAAGAACCGGGAAGTACACATGGAGTCCCCTGTTATTCCACCAGTTTCAGTTACCTGTAGTCAACTGAGGTCCAGAAGCAGACGATCCTCCTGATGTATTGTCAGAAGGTCAACAGCAGCCTAATTTATGTCGCAAGGCCTATGTCGCTCACTTCATCTCAACACATAGGCATTTTATCACCTCACATCATCACAAGGAGAGTAGTATTTTGGGAGACCACATTTATAACTTTTATTACATTACATTGTTATAATTGGTCTATTTTATCATGTTGTTGTTCACCTCTTACTGTGCCTAATTTAGAAATTAAACTTTGTCATAGGTATGCAGGTATAGGAAAAAACATCGTGTATATAGGGTTTAGTACTATCTGTGGTTTCAGGCAACCATTGGGCGTCTTGGATCATGAGGGACTCCTGTAATGCCCTGAGCTTTCCTGGGAACAGTAATATCCTGGCTTCATCAGTCTCTAGAACACCGTGCAGGACAGCGGTTCCACTGGGGCTGGCACCACCACTGAGCAGCAACCGAAACTGGATGGAAATGGGGGGTGGGGGGGTTTTCCTAGCTGTCACAATAGTGCTGAATATCCTGTAATGTGGGACAGTCCTCCACTCCAAAGAGAGAAGTCCAGCCCATGTGTCAGCAGCACTCCCTTTGGAAAACACTGAGTAAAGCTCCTTGAGGTAAGGACACTGCCTTAATTAATCTTTGTAAAGGAGTACCTCATTCCTTAGTTTCTAACAAAATACCCACAGTTATTAGACAAGAAAAGAAATGGAAGGAACAAGGAAAACGGACAGGAGAGCAGGGATTATGGACATGCTAAATCCCTGTTCTGCCATCATGAGTGACATGGCCCCAGACAAGTTATTTTACCTCTTTGAGTAGGTTTCCTCACCTGTAAAATGGAGGTAATAGCCTTTACCACCACAGATTTATTGTCAAGATCAAGTAAGAGAACATGTCCAAGACCTACTACAGTATTACCAGGTGTTCAGTAAATGTTAGCTTTTTCCCTTTCCTTCCCTATGAAATAGTTGGTTGTCTGTATTCAGATGCCTTGTAACATCAAAAGGCTGATTCTTTCACGACATTGGAAGGAAGCTGGTTAAACGTGACTGCAAGGGAAGACTAATTGTCCCCTCCGTCTCTTCATCATGACCACCTCCACCAGCACAGCCACAAGTGCTAAAGCTTTACAGTTCCATTATCAACTGGACTCTGAGCCATGTACTCCAGGAGCCCCAGACTTCCAAGAGTCCCACAGGCACAGAGGAAAGGAAGATGGATGAGTTCTCTAGGGGTGTCATTCTTACTCCCATCTCTCTGGGGGAGAAAAGGCTTTATTTCTCAGGATCATTGAGAAAAGACGTGAGGTTCCCCAGCTCTTAAGATATTTTCCCTCCTTTCTGAACCTCCCCAGAAGTTTAAGACCCAGAGGCCCAAGTCCTTCAGCAACATCAAAAACATGGCTACACAGAATCAATCCTGCCCTGGCATCCCAGGGGCACCTCACAGGGAAAGGAAGGCACTTGACCTACCAACAACGGGAATACTCACCCAAACTGGGAACTCGTCGAATGGAGACTCCATCTGTACTCTATAGGGATTTCTAAGATGACATTATTGAATTACCCAGTGGTCACATATTTGCACTCCATCAACTAGAAGGGGCACAGGAGAGGGGCTGGAGGGTGGGAGGGAGAACCCCTCTCAGTGCTGCCAGCTCCTGATGCGGTGCCAGCTTCTGAGTGGCTTCCTGAGGCTGCTAACCTGTGGGTTGTCTGTCCAATCAGTTATACATTAATTTCCTGTATTAAATTCCCTGTCTGAAACATCTCGTGTGGTTTCTGGTTTCCTAAACTGAACTCTGGGCTGTTTTTTAACCTCTCCAAAGAGTCTTCTCAGGAAAAGACAAAGCCTACATTAACAGGGTTGTTGAAAGAACTAAAGACAACGAGTGTCAACACCACAAGATAACTCAAAATTGCTTTCTCTTTCCTCACATGGAGAACGTAAGTGCCGGCTGCACACTGAAGAGCAAATCCAAGTATTAAACATTTAGGAGATCTTCAGGTACAAATTCCAAGTCCATCTGATGCTTTCCTCAGGAAAAGTCCAAAAAGTCTGTATTCCTCCTGGGTCCCTGAAAAGAAGTCCCTTAAGCTAGTTTTCTTTTTCCTCCCAATCTCTCTCCCTTTCATGCTAGCACCTTTTTTTCCAAGTCAAATAGAACCCAGAATTTGCCCTCTTGAAGTCACCATCCTTACTCTCAATCCAATGCCCCAAGGTTCTCCCAAACATTCAGCCTTAAGTAAGAAGTTTCCAGCAGAGGGTGAGCCTCTGTCTTTGGAGAAGAAAGAGCCTGAACTCACAGAATGGTTCTCATTCCTGGTCCTGGTCTCAGCAGAAGAACATACAGGGCAGGGACCGCAGTTAGCATAAAGTGAACCAGCCCTGGTCCTGTCCTTGGGGGTTGGTTCCTCAAAGCATATTTTACTTCTGTTTCACTGAGAATTACCAAGAACAAAACAACTTCTTCAAAATTGGCAATTTCCCCTATGGCAATTAAAAAATCTAGTTTTAATTTTTGGTGGTTTTTATTACCAGGATTTTAACATTAAAAAATTTTTGATTTATTTTTTTGCTACGTCAAAAAATTCAGGGCTCTTCCAGTCTCCAGACACAGCAATAAGACTTCCTAGATCCAATACAAAAAAAAACCAAAGCAACAGAAAGGACAGGTTCTGTAGTCAGCCCTCAAGCACCTGAAAAAGTAGAGTAATTCTATCATGTGTCACCCTTCTGTTTCAGTTCCGTTCACAGAAAGCAACAGAACAGGATAATCACTTTCCCCTGTATTCTAATCCCTTAGACTGAGAACTGGTTGAGTTCTACATCCATGTGCATTATACTTTTGTGCTGAAGCAGAGCAGACAAAAGGCTGTCAAGTCTGGAGTACAGCAAAGTTCCATACTCTTTATCAGCAGGCCACCCACACAGGCAGTCAGTTATTGTCCCTGATCTTACACAGACATGGGGTGGGGGGAGAGACGGGCACTAACCCACTCTGGATGATGGCTACATCCCAGCAAAGAAGGAAAACAGCCTTTACCGGGGCAAGTCATTCACTGAAATACAAGTATGCGTTGCATACAGCCTAAATGTTAACACTGAAATCCCACTGTTTGAAGGTACTTTAAACACACATTACACCTATCCTCAGGACAAAACTCTTAGGAACAAATGAAAGAATAAGATATTGTTTTTTAAATCTTAAAGCAAAAAGGAAGAATGGGTTAAAAGAATTTCGAACTACTGATGGCTACAGAAAGGCTGGAGGTGGGCTGCCAAAGTTTTACCTGGCCACACTAGAGAGAGGCTGTGGCTGGAACCGGGTGCCTGCTCCCTTCTGGGCCCGATCCCAGTATGGGACCATACTTTCAGGTCTCTTGAGTGGTACTGCAGTGCTGTAGCTCACACACATGCACACGCATGCACACACACACACACACACACACACACACACACACTCACTCGTAAAAGATTCCTAAGTTAGCCCCAGTTTCCAAAGATGTAAACCAGAAAGCCATTTGGGTAAATACAAATGGCAGCTACCGCAGTCAGAATATAAAGTATACTTCACTAGGCAGATTACAGGGAACCAAAAAATTGAATTGCTAAAAGTTGCCTTGCAGATGTAAGGTTTTTGTTCTCTTCAAATGGAGAGGATAACAAGGCCGAAAAACTCAGAGCACGGAATTTCCTAGAGGAAGGCAAAGTGTGTCCTAGCCTCCAGGCTCTCCAACACTTAGCCCAAGCATTCTGTCCCCACTGCCTTTCCTAGGCTCACCCTAAATGATTGAGACTGCACGTCCTCACAGGTCACATTCCTGACCAAACACAGAGGAATTCTGACCCCCTTGGGGAAAACCTCTTGATAACAAAATTATCACCCAAATCCCCATGAGGGATTAAAGAGCTCAAGTTATATTTACTGAATTTCCAACATTCGCCAGGCACCTTAAAACAGATCCCAGATTTGGGTGTTAACCTTAGGTTGTGAAGGTCAGTGATCAAATACAAAGACACTTCTTTTCATGATTTTCGGCAAATATCCTAACCAGATTTTCTAAATCACTATAAATACCTTCAGTGGGTACCAAGCACTGAGCTAGGTGCTCTAAGGCACTGGTTCATAAACCTGACTGCACACTGGAAAATCCCTTTTCAGAAGCTTAAAAAAAAATACTGATGTTTGGGTCCCACCACCACAGATTTTGTTTTAATGAGGGATATGACCTGGATGTCAGCATGTTAAAATACTGATGGTTGATTCAACTAGAAAACAAAGTTTAAGAACCATTGCTGGGGCGCCTGGGTGGCGCAGTCGGTTAAGCGTCCGACTTCAGCCAGGTCACGATCTCGCGGTCCGTGAGTTTGAGCCCCGCGTCAGGCTCTGGGCTGATGGCTCGGAGCCTGGAGCCTGTTTCCGATTCTGTGTCTCCCTCTCTCTGCACCTCCCCTGTTCATGCTCTGTCTCTCTCTGTCCCAAAAATAAATAAAAAACGTTGAAAAAAAATTAAAAAAAAAAAAAAGAACCATTGCTGTAGGGAACAAAAAGAAATACATAAAGCAGAAACAACCCAAATGTCCATCAACTGATGAGAAGAGAAATTAAATGTGGTGTATCCATACAGTGGAACAGCAGCCGGCAATAAAAAGGAATGAAGTCCTGATACATGCTACCCTGTGGTCAAACCTTATAAACAAGGTATCAAATGAAAGAAGCCAATCACAAAAAACCACATAAGGCATGATTTCATTTACATGAAATATCCAGAACAGACAACTCCACAGAGATAAAAAATGGATGAGTGGTTACCAGAGACTAAGGGAGTTGAAGGGAAATGGGGAGTTACTGCTAATAATTATGGGGTTTCTTTTTGGGGTACTGAAAATGTTCTAAAATCGGTTGTGGTGATGGCTGCACAACTCTGAATACACTAAATCACTGAACTATTTTAAATGGGTACACCATACGGTATGTGAATTCTATCTCATATAGCTGTTTCAAAAAAAGCACAGGGGCACCTGGGTGACTCAGCTGGTTAAGCGTCTGACTTGGTTTCAGCTCAGGTCATGACCTCGAGGTTCGGGAGTCCCGAGTCGAGGTCTGCACTGACAGTGTGGAGCCTGCTTGGGATTCTCTCTCCCTCTCTCTCTCTGCCCCTCCCCTGCTCAGGCTCTCGCTCTCTCTCCTCTCAAAAGTAAATATTTTATTTATTTATTTATTTTTAAAAAGGAGAGAAATACAAATTCTATGCCCAGCTTTCAAGAAATTCACAATCTAGCTGTAGAGGGGGGAAAAATACACAGTCAAGACAAATATCAGAGATTTTAAAAGGCGATGCAACAGAATTGCCTAATGCAGAAAATAAAAACTCTGAAGTTCAAAAGAAAGCTTCAAAGTCAAAATGACCTGATTTTTTTTTTCTTTTCTTACACAATCATTCTCTTACTTAAAAAAAAGCAACGGAAGGCTCAGATCTGGCCAGTATGCTATTACCACAGGCACCAAAGTCTCCATTTCGGAGTTTATGAGAAAGGAGTGACTACCTGGCATTGCCAAGGATTTTTTTTAATCTTCCAGAACACAGGCTGTCGATGGGATTCTAATGACTCTCAAGAGCCAATTATCAACAGGGCCATTGATAGATGGACTTGGGTGTTCTAAACCCTTCTTATGCCCTGGATTTGTCTTCACTATCAGAGTTTGGATCAAATAAACTTACATGCTTACACACACAGAAAGACTCTCATATAGGAGGCTTTATGACACACAGGTATTATAGGCCATGTGCCATAAAGATGATCGGTTAAAAGTGCCTCCTACCCTCAGAGTTCCTAACTTTTTTTTTAAGTAATCACTACACCCAACCTGGGGTTCAAACCCATGACCCTGAGATCAAGAGTCACATGCTCTACCAACTGAGCCAGCCCAAGTTCTTAAAACTGTTAATACCAATAACTGAAAAGTGATTATTGTGGCAGGGGCTGACACAAAGAAAACCAACAACTTTAGGCAGAACGGAATTTTGTTTAGCAGTCTTGGTGTTTTCTTGGAGGGAGGGTGTCTGTGTGTGTGGGAAGGTTAGTGTAAGAATACCATTGTTTTTTCCTAATACTGTTTTGGAATGTAAATATTATAAAATTTTTGCTTTCATTTCCAGAAAACATGCCATATCAATTGGGCAATTGAAAAAGCCTTGGCCTGTATCTTAGACCCCTTTCAATAAATGTCTGTTGGACCATATTTAAAAGCAGGTGGCAATGAAATTTTAGTAACTCCTAAAAATCATATTATCAAAATATAAACTCTATTATTCATGTTAACAGTAAATTTAAAACAAACATACAGCCAAAGGTAAAGGAGGTACGTTAAATAAAGCATTAGTAAATTTGTCCTCCCATACCCTGGTATGCAACAGATTTCAGCAAACTTTCAGAAATGGCTGGACCAGGCATTTATTTTCTTATTTTCTTTTAATGTTTGTTTATTTTTGAGAGAGAGAGAGAGAGAGAGAGAGAGAGAGAGACAGGAGAGAAAGAGATTGAGCAGGGGAGAGCAGAGAGAGGGAGGCAGAATCCAAAGCAGGCTCCAGGCTCTGAGCTATCAGCACAGAGCCCGATGCAGGGCTCAAACCCACAAACTGAGATCATGACCCAAGCCAAAGTCGGATGCTAAACCGACTGAGCCACCTAGGCACCCCTGGACCAGGCATTTAAATACCCTGGGTTTACCCACACTAACTTTCAGGCAAATCATCCACCGGGTCCTAAAAATCATGCACCATCTTTAATTCATACAAATAAGACAATAATTCTGAAAACAACTTGTTTAACAATAAAGACTAAGAAATAATATATTTGATTTTGAAATATTCAAAACCCTAAATAAGCTTCATTGAGATAACTTGAGCCCTTATGCTTGCTTCAATTCAGAAATGCCCTAAACAAGAGACTGGTGTTTAATTTGAGCCAACAAATTTCTCCTACCCATTTTCCATTCAAATTCTCCCCATTCTACCCAGTGACTTTCAACCTGGCCTAACCCTGTCAATCCCACTTTTCACTATATATATATATACATACATATACATATATTATCAAACTTATTTTTGACTGCTTCAAAGCAAAAAAAGTCAATGAACAGGAGAATGTACCAACTAACAAGGCAAATAAAGGTAAGCAAAGGGGGTTCTAGCAGCTAACAGATTTAATTAAGAAAAAGGAAAAATGGTCCCTGAAAAATGTACTGCCCCAACCCTAACATAACCCTAACCTTAATCTTGAACACTGCTGAGATCCCATGAATTTTTAAAAGTATTATTATATTGAGAAGTGGCCCTGGGGCGCCTGGCTGGCTCAGTCAGCAGAGTGTGTGACTCCTGATCTCAGGGTTGTGAGTTTGAGCCCCATGTGGAGATTACAAAGAAAGAAAGAAAGAAAGAAAGAAAGAAAGAAAGAGAGAGAGAGAGAGAGAGAGAGAGAGAGAGAGAGAGAGAGAGAGAGGAAGGAAGGAAGGAAGGAAGGAAGGAAGGAAGGAAGGAAGGAAGGAAGGAAGGAAGGAAATGGTCCTGCCCCTCCAAATGAAACCCCTCTAGGTCTCAGTGTCTTCCTTAAAAAGCCCCCATGTGGTAATTAATCACCAGGTTGTATTTACTTTCACTGAATTTAAGAGGGCCTGCCTCCTCCAATACATACAAAGTTAATGAATTTCTTGTTAAGTGGAAAAGGTGCAGAAGTTAATCTTTTTAATTCCTGCCTCTCTTTCCCCTAGTTCTTCTCAATTATTCCACTTTTTAAAATGTGAGCTATTCCTCCTGTTTAAAGTTTAAGCAGTCCTGGTCTAGTCTGGAAGTGGTGATTTAAAGCCATTGGAGTCAGACTATCTAGGTTTGAATCCCATCTCCACCAGTCAATAGTTGGGGCATTTCAGGCGCCTGGCTGGCTCAGTAGGTGGAATGTGAGACTCTTGATCTCCAGGTAGTGAGTTTAAGCTCCATGTTGGGTGCAGAGATTACTTATGTAAATAAAGTAATTAATAAAAAATAGTTGGGGGCACTTTAAGCAGGAATCTTGGCCTCTTTGTGCCTCTATTCTCCTCCTGGAAACTGGAGATAATAGTATTTCCCATGGGGTTAGTGTGGAATTATGCATGTGAAGCAATCATTGCAGCTCCTGGCACTCAAGGAAGTGCCCAATAACTCATCTATTATCATCTTAGTGCCAAATTCTTCCTGCACCCAAGAGTTTGCACTGAAAAGTTAACCCCAGATCAAAGAAAAATTCAAGAGAAAATATTTTTTATGCAAAACCCACTTTAAATTATGTTCAGCCAGTAGGTAGGAAATTCTCAACAACAACAAAAAAATGTGCTTATAGTCCACAGAGGCTTCCTTTTCTCATGTAGCTCTGAAGAATATTCATCCTGAATGAAAATAAATATTAAGAAAAATTGTATTTGGTTTTCAACTGATCCTGGTAATCCTAAAGAAAGACAGGAGTTCTTTTTTATCCAGCATTGTTTATAAAAACCCAAGTTAACAACAAAGATTCCAGAATGACCCATTATTTTTAAAGCAGAAAGACTGATATGAATTGTGTATTTATTCTCCTACATGCAGCTTCCATAATCTCTCAAGTCTAAAAAGTCGTATCTAAAAAGTCAAGTTGTTCTTTGCTTAACATTCATTCAGATGAGAGGCCTGTCTTATGTTCCTTTAAAAATAATCTTAGTCTAGTCCAAGATCAACTCCATCCCTCATATATAAAAGTACTTTATCTGAGACACCATTGAAAGGGGTAATGGATGGTTCCTTCAGCTAACAGAAATACAGAATCTCAGGCTCTGCTTTCTACCCTGTTTATCAATACCTCCTCTGCCCACAGGATGAAAAACTGAATCCTAGTACCACCTCATACCTGGAATTTATTTGACAAAGTTCAGAATCCATTCTTGACTTTTTGTTGAAATCTTTCCAGACTACCACTATTATTTAATATGATTAACAGTTACACACATGAACTTGATTTCAAATTTTACTCCATTTCCTTTTTTCATAGTCTTCAAATATGAAAACTGTGTCTGATTACAAAGGAGGAAAAGTAGTTACCTTATCAAATATAACTGAAAATTCACATTTAAAAGAGAAAGCAATACACATGCTTAATGAACTTTTGTATATATAGAATGTTAAATTACACAGGGAAAAAAATTAAAAATAATAGAGAACTCTAGAACACAGTTTAGAAAAACAAAAGTCCATTAGCCTTTTATATCCTTTGGTTATATAGATTACTGTATAAATAGCTAGATGGTTATATAAATTCTGTTGAATAGCAGTTAAATCGGAAAGTACAATATACTTCATAGTAGCGCGAACTGAGGGAATACAATCCTAATCATTAAGGGGGGGGGGGTGTTAAGACAAACAGCTTTAAATAACAAAAAAGCACAATATATTATCAATAACTTAAAATCTTAAATCTTCAAGATTAATGTAAAACTTCACATTTAACAGTATAAACATATGCTCTTACTTATACCTATTACGCTACACATTTCCTTGAACAAAGTATTAAGTATTTTTCCTAAAAACCCAATTACCAAAAACATTTGGAAATATAAATATCTACTTCTTTGAAAGTCCCTATAAAGTATGAACAGTAACTTGTTTTCACTTTTATAACTATTTACAAAACTCGCTAGCAAAATACTATGAAACCCAAGTGTCCCACCTTCTGCCCTAGCAAAAGAAACATGCTAAGAAATCGAAGCAAATTCTCAACTAGAAAAAAACGAAAGCATCCAAGGAAGAAATAATATATGACAGCAAAAAATTTGCTAACAGCCTAAAATCAACAGAAATTCTAATCCACTCTCGAAACTCTTACCCTTGACAGCACAGCACAGAATATCCTGCCTTACACATTTTGGAACTGCAATTCTGAAACGTTAAATCCAAAGACAAAGCCGCCCTGGGGAAAATAACAATTGCGCAACAGATCAACAGCTCCAACTTGTCCCTTGGCCCCGGCGCGGCAAGGTTTGCACGCTATAAAGCAGGAAAGGGCCAACCGAGGGCCGCCGTGACAGCCAACGGGCCACTGTCTTGGAGGCCGAGTCCACGCATCCGGCGTGCGCCACTGGGAGGCACCACGCGGGTATCGGAAAGCCGCGTCCGACCTCAGTTCGCTGCCCCGCCCGCATTTACCCGCCGGTTGCCAGAGGCCGACCCCGGATCTCCGAGGCCGAACATTTCCCACCACGCGAGGGAGCGCCTGGTCCCGCCGCCGCACGTCGGGGCATCGCAGAGCGCTGGGCACTTAGTGACCTCCTCCCTCCCCCACCCTGGGGGCTGGGCTTTCTCGCCAAGCTGCCTACGAGCGATCTGATGGATGGACTGACTACTTTGCCAAGGGGTGCCCTTAGACGGGCCAGCAGGGTGAGCGCGCAGAGCGACCGCCCGCGCCCGCGGAGAACGTGGATGGAGGCGGCGGTAGGGCAGGGCTCCGGGTACCAGTCCGGAGGAGACCTCAACTCCCCCGAGAGCGGCCCCGTGACTAGGCACATTTTTGCCGGCTCCGAGGCGGGGGAGCAGCGCAGCCCCGGAAGGGCCGGGCCGCGCCGGCTCAGACCGCCAGCGTCCGCCCCCTCCTGCCCTGCCACCTCTGGGGCTGCTCAAACTCCAGCTGGAGCTCCCGAGTCCCAGCTCCGGAAGCCGGGGACGCGGCTAGAGAGGCCCCTTCGCCCTACGCACACGGAAGTAGCTTCCAGACCTCCATATAGTCGCCCTCGGGGGTCGCACTCCCACTCTCCTCGCGTCCCATAGGATCCTCGCAGCCCTTTGGGTCCCTACTCCTCCTCCCCGCCCGGGCCCCAGCGCAAGCGCAGCGGCTCTAGTGCGCGGCCACAGCAGTCCGGACTCAGGCCGTAGACGGGAGAAGCCGGCTGCGGTTGTCCCGCCCAGTCCGCAGCTCCCTGAGCCCCTGTCCCCGTCCTGGCACCACCGCTGGGCTCCAAGGGCCGGGGCAGCACCTGCTGGGACGGCAGTCCGGGCGGCGGCAGCTCCAAGTCCATCATGATGAGCTGGGGACCGTGGTGTGGCGCTCCCCGACGGCAGCCTTGTCCCAGGTGCCGAGGCGCGGCGCGGACTGGGCGGCACAGGCGGGCGACGGCTGCTCCTCCGGTCACCGCAGCACTCCCGCGACACGGCCCGAGTGGCCCGCTGGGCTGTTGCCCCGCTCCGCCTCCCGCCCCCCCAGAGGGCGGGGCAAGAGCCCCGGCCAGTCGTTCCCGGGCTGGCTGCGCAGGCAGAGCTTCCGAAAATCCCCCACCCCCGCCCCAGCTGACGCAAGAAGCTCGTGGGCCCGGGGCAGGGAAGGGCCGCGGGCGGGGGTCCCCGCGGACAGGCGAGCGGGGTGCCGGGAGGAGAGCTGCATTGGCTTCCTGGTCCCCGCGCTCAATCCCTCCCTCTCCCTGCAAATAAAACCTAAACTCTCGGCCCGCGAGATTAAGAGTTGTTTTCAGAAGGTCGTTTGGGTTCAGGCGCTTTGAAACAGTTTAAACAGTTGGAACAAACACTACTGGAGACCCCGCGGAGGCGCCGGTGTCGGAGCTGCGCCTCCCTGATCTGGAGTTGCAGAACCTTGCCCGGCTTTATCTCACTCCACCGCCCGAGAGTGGCGCCAGCCCTGGGGGTGGGGGTTAAATGTTTAGACCCAGGCCGTGCGCGACGCGAACTGCCCTCTCGCCCTCCGTCCATACCTGGGCCGGGGCCAGTGGGACTTGCCCAGGGCAGCCGTGGACCGCGCGGGTAGCTCGTGCTCTCGGTCACCCTGAACGCCCTCCGCTTGCTCCCACGCGCTGGCACTCTAGCTGGCCCATCCCTGTGGGCAAACGGGGAGGTCTCTTTTGGTTGGAGAATGGTCAGTATTGTCCACCAGGAGTCTTCTCTTCCCACCAAAGCGCACACGTCACACCACAGATGGCGCCTTTTAAGACTGCAATACTACAACATGCCATAATCTTCACAAGTTTCTTTTCACGTACCCAGCATATGATGTAAACAATAAAAATAAAAAAGGCCAAGCTATAAAATAGTTGGTGTAGTATGGACCCGTCTTGTAAAAACAGGTGGTGTCTAGGAAAAAAATTAAACAACTTTAATGTTTACTAAAATCGTAGCTGTAAGCTCACGAATGATTTTTACCTTTCTCGTTGTTACTTTAAGTATATTTTAAATCTACAATATATATTGCCTTTTACATTAAAAGCAATTATTTAAAAATTAAGCATTGTCCACAGAAAACTTCAAGTACTTGAAAACAGGAATATTGTGAAATCTTTTCAGATTTAAGAGAGAAGAGATAGTTTTGGGGGTTTTTTCTCTCTTATGTGTTAACAATCTTTCTAACTCTTTAGTAATCCTTGTTTTTAGTTTCTAGTTTCTTGGAATTATGCAAAGCCAGGTGAAGTAGATAGTGCTGGCAGAGGTTTTACTATTTCATTCAAAAACCTGACAGGAGAAAAAAAAAAAAGAAAAGAAAAAAAAGCCTGACTGTAGCAGATCAACGCCCAAAAAACTGCAAAGAACTTACTTTCTCTTGGTTGCATAATTTGACACTGCCAAGATTTATCTGTAAAGTCATATGTTCAAATATTCCTTGAGCTAAGTGAAGCCTAACTAAATTAATTGCTTGTAATTGAAGCAAGCTTCTTCAACTTGAATTAAACCTTTTCAGCTGTTATTTGAAAAGCCTGCAAAATGATCTGCACACTGAAAACAAGCTTAGGTGGAATTATTTACAATGAACCTGATTATTTACAATGAAACATGCAGAGACGTAATGAAATGACACTTCTGCCTCAAAGGGCACAAGAGCATATTGCCTAACAATTCAAGTTACTTATTAAAACTACTACATCTGAGAAAGTAGACAGTGAACCCAGGGGGTAGGAGATACTAAAGTCATATATGACACAGTAGTTGCCCTCAAGGAGTTTATAAGGCGTTTGTTATTTCCTTGTTAAGCAACAAATTTCCATTGAATTTAATGAATGAAATAACCTTTATTTTTCAAAACTGCAATTGCTGGGAGTGTATTATTTTAGGCACCTCCAGAGTACATATTTTTAGAGGGAGGAGAATAATATGATAACAGTCTAAACATGTCAAAGAAAAATAAACATTAACAAAAAGCTGCTTGGGTTAAATGGTGGTTCAGCACAAGAAAAGGGAACCCCAGTCTCAGACCATCTATGTCAAGGAGGTTCCTAGTCTTTGCAGACACTCTGCAGAATTAGATAGTCTTCATGTGAGAACCTGGGTCCTTCCTTGCCCTCTAAACTTACCTACTGTGCTGTGAGGGCACAGATACTATGCACTGAGAAGCTCCAGAGGAACAGAAAAGAGGATGCTGGTTTTCCTCTCCTGTTCTGGTACCATGGGAATCTTTACTGCCGGCTCTCCTAGCTACTATTTTATTTTTCCCCTGTTTTGCATTCTACTAACCCTTGCACATTTCCACTGCTGTCTGAATTTTTTGCTGTCTTTGGAAAGACAACCCTGCCTATATGCTTCAAATGTGTCAGAACTGTAATACTTGGTTATAGAGTTCTCACAAAAAAATAAAAATCATTAATTAAGCCTTCTGAGTACACAAAATTTGGATAATGGGGATGCAATGGCCAGTTTATTTCACGTTCCTCTCTCTGATCTAATCTGCCAGGTTTGCAAGGACAAGGAAACACCTACTGTTTCAAAATCCTTCATCACCTTGAGACTTCTTATCTCTTCTTTTAATTCCTTTAATTGTACTCTGTTTGAGCCAGAAAATATCCAGATTTTTGGAATTATAGTTGGAATTCTAAATTTGTCCTGTTTATAGTTGGAGAATATTGGGTTACTAGTTTCCAAAAATGGCACCCAATGAACCACTGCTCCTCATACTGATGTGCTTGTATAGTCCCCCCACATTGAATCAAGGCTGGCCCTGAGTTGTTTTACCCTATGGAAAGAGGCTGAAAGTGATACTATGCCAGGCCTCTGCCTCTGCCTTAAAAAGGCAGGCCTCTGACTTAAAAAGTCCTGGGAGCTTTTAATTTTACACTCATAGAGGTCAGTCATGTAAGAAGTCTATCTTCATGGAAGAGAGGTCATGGAGAAACCCTGGGGGAAGAGGCTCCAGGTGGAGAGGGAGGCTATGTGAACCAAAGCACCGGACATGTGAGTGAAGAAAACACCTTGGAACCTTCCAGTCCACCTAGTCAAGCCCCCAGAGAATTCTAGCCCCAGCTGCTATCTAACGCCATCAATGAGAGACTCCAAGCAAGACATGTAGAAGACTACCTGGCTGTGTCTAATCAGCCCAAAGAATTGCAAGAGATTATAATCAATTGTTTTCAGGCACTAAATTTTGGGGGTGGCTTGTTTCTCAGCAATAGATAACAAAGACAAGGTTTCTTCTGGCTGCTTTTTGTTTGTTAACCATCATTGGGGGGTACATATAGGGATGATATTTTGCAATGTAATAGTCTCAAACCCTTAGAGGCATATTGACTTCCCTGTGAGTGAGGAAGGTATCTTTCCTATAATATATATATATATATATATATATATATATATATATATATATTTTTTTTTTTTTTTTTTTTTTTTTTTTTTTTTGCTACACACAAAATAAGTCACCTTATCACAGCATGCACCAGTATCATACCATTAGATAGATGATGTTAGATGATGAGATATTCTTGTCAAAATACACTGAAGGAACACAGACATTTCATCAATTATGTAGATGCAGATAAAATTCATATCGAAATTCTAGCCGTGACATGACTTCATTTATACTAGTTATGTAAGATACTTGCTGAATATCTGCTGAGGGAATTTAAACTTCAGGAGCAGCATACCCAGTGGATAAACTGAACTCCCATACATCAGTGTTCAAAGTAATTTGTGTATTAATTTCAAAACACACCCATAACCTTGGGTCCTTGGTGTGCATACGTCACTATACAAAACTACTGATACAAAGAAGTGTATGTCTCCAAAGCCAGTTTTAACTTGTATGGTTTCTGCTCATAATAGAAATAACGCTCTGCAGAAACTGCAGTGCAGTGAGCAAAGAAAAAAACCCAGAAGTTTAAGAGTGCTTTTGAATTATGTGTTTATACTTCCATAAATATATATGCATTGAAAAAAAAGACTGAACATAATGCTCCAAAATATTAATCATAATCATTCTGATTAGATTGCTTATGATTTTATTTTTCTCATTTTTGCCTGTGTTTTCCTAAATAAACATATATTACTTTATATTATAATAATAAGCAAAAAAAAAGTGGGGGTGAGGTATGGGGTAAAGGAGGAACATTTGCTTTCTCCCAAGCCACTGGGTCCATTTCATTTTCAAACTGAATTTTAACCACAAGCTTTGCAAATTGTTCCATTCTGTATTTACTAGAGTGGAGCCTGGAGAATTCAACCATATCTTTAAGTGCAGTTGTGGTAAGGGTCTAAAGATCCTTTGCGCTTTCAATCTACTGCTATATTTGCAATGTTCACTCAGCCGAATAGGAGCCCCCAGTCAAAGATGGAATTTTTTGAGTACATTGAGTAGAGACTAAGAATCACAGCTTCAGAATGATACTCAAAGTTGCCTATACATAACATTGCAATATAAAGAAAATAAACAGAGTACAGAAACATGCACCTAGAGCTATGTCTGCAAGGCCAGTTACCAAATATTAATAATGGGTGTTGAATATCAGATAATTTTCACTTTTATTTGTACTTTTCTGTACTGTTCAAATTTTTATAGTAAGCATTTTTAGAATTAGGGGGAAAATCAATTAAACTATTTTCATTTTGAAAAAACAAAAAGCTGAATGCAATCATGGAAGAGCAAAGTATCCTCATGGACAGGCCTTGCAGACAGAGTCTTTAATACTCTCAGAGGTTGGAATGTGAAAAGAGAAGAATTGCCAAGGTATTTATCTTTTGACATTTGCTATTCCATGGACTCTCATTTTGGCCTCTGCATAATATGAGAATTAAAAGAATCTTTAAAGATTTACTGACCCAAAGATGGCCAGAAAGTTTTATTTTGATTGCCAACTCTACAATGCTTTGTTGAGAATTCAGAAGCAGCTTCCCGATTTGGTAGAAAAATTTCAGCGATTGATTAATAATGTCTGCCATGGACACAGAATAGTAGGAGTAGTGGCACATATCATGTGTTTTCCCTTCCTGATCTAGTCCAACTCTCTACTTTTACATTTGAGGAAACTGAGGGGTGAAGTGGTTACCACTGATCACAGAGCTAGCTATTGGCACAGCGAGGAATAGAACAACATTTCCTGATCCTGGTATTATGTTCTTCTCACACAACAAATTGACCAGGGCTTTGGAAGGCAAATTAAGTACTGGACCAGATCTAAAGGGTTAGTTATAAATTTTACTTACATGCCAGCACCTTATTTTTGGAGGAGATTAATAACCCAGTTTATTAATGATGACAATTATTTCATATATTTTATAAATATTCCTACAAATCATAGAGACATGGTTAGGCCCAATATTATAAATCAGAAGACGACAAAACAATGACTTGAGTTGCTCAAAACTCAAGAAAATTATTCTCTGAAACTGTCCAGTTCTAAATCCCAGGCTCGGTCCACTCTAGGTCAGGTCTCTGTAGAGTCCCTTGGTTGTGCTGTATTTACTGAGGGAACTGACAGCAAGGCACCCTGGAGATTACATTTTTCCACATTCTGTTTAATTAATTCCCCACAGACAGAAGGATAAAGTAGTTTTCACTAGAGAGAAAACTTGCAAACAAACATGAGAACAGGATTTCTACATGTAAGAACCTCAAAGTAAAGGGCAGGAAAAAACTAAATGGACTGTTTGCAATTTCAGCCTCTCTACCTAATGGTAGAGTTTTTATTTTTCTGTTTTAATGAAAAGGTCTAAGAGCCTTGGTATAAAATACACTGACAAGATTATAAGCTATTATAACCGTTGCATTTCTTCCAATAAACTAAATTCCTCTCGTTGTGTGGTTCTAAAAAGCCTAACATGTAGGTAACTTTATTTTATTTTTTTTAATTTACATCCAAGTTAGTTAGCATATAGTGCAACAATGATTTCAGGAGTAGATTCCTTAATGCCCTTTACCCTTTTAGCCCATCCCCCCTCCCACACCCCTCCAGTAACCCTTGTTTGTTCTCCATACTGAAGAGTCTCTTATGTTCTGTCCCCCTCCCTGTTTTTGTATTATTTTTGCTTCCCTTCCCTGATGTTCATCTATTCTGTGTCTTAAAGTCCTCATATGAGTGAAGTCATATGATATTTGTCTTTCTGTGACTAATTTCGCTTAGCATAATACCCTCTAGTTCCATCCACGTAGTTGCAAATGTAATGCCAGTTTAAAAAAAAATGTTTATTTATTAACTATTTGGAGAGAGAGAGAGAAACCAACCAACCAAACATTTAAAAAAAAAAGCTATCTTTCCTGGTGAGGTTTAGGTACCTGTTCATCACATTTCTTTCTCCTGATGAAAGATGAAATATTTCAATCTTTGAGGTTCATAAACTTTGAAAGGCTTTGTGATAGTAAATGTATGAATTCATTTGCATTTTAAAAATTGAGTTTTGACTATGGACCATGCACTTTACATGGATTATTTTATCTAATCCTCTCAGAAAACCAATGACATAAGTATATTATAATCTCCTTTAACAATGAGGAAACAGGGCACTTGGCTGGCTCAGACAGTGGAGCATGATGGGACTCTTGATCTCGGGGTTGTGGGTTCAAGCCCCACATTGGGTGTAGAGATGACTTAAAAATCAAATATTTATGGCACAAAAACAGACACTCAGATCAATGGAACAGAATAGAGAACTCAGAAATGGACCCACAAACATATGGCCAACTAATCTTTGACAAAGCAGTTAAGGATATCCAATAGAATAAAGACAGTCTCTTCATCAAGTGGTGCTGGGAAAACTGGACAGTGACATGCAGAAAAATAACCTGGACCACTTTCTTTCACCATACACAAAAATAAACTCAAAATGGATACATAAACTCAAAATAATAAACTCCAAAAAATAAACTCAAAATAAACTCAAAGCAGACCTAACTGTAAGACAGGAAGCCATCAAAATCCTCGAGGAGAAAGCAGACAAAAACCTCTTTGACCTCGGCTGCAGCAACTTCTTACTCAACACGTCTCCAGAGGCAAGGGAAACCAAAGCAAAAATGAACTATTGGGACCTCATCAAAATAAAAAGCTTCTGCACAGCAAAGGAAACAATAAGCAAAACTAAAAGGCAACAGATGAAATGGGAGAAGATATTTGCAAACAACAAATCAGACAAAGGGTTAGTATCCAAAATCTATAAAGAACTTATCAGACTCAACACCCAAAAAACAAATCATCCAGTGAAGAAATGGGCAAAAGCCGTGAATAGACACTTCTCCAAAAAAGACCTCCAGATGGCCAACCAACGCATGAAAAAATGCTCAACATCACTCATCATCAGGGAAATACAAATCAAAACCACACTGAGATACCACCTCACACCTGTCAGAATGGCTAACATTAACAACTCAGGCAACAACAGATGTTGGTGAGGATGCAGAGAGACAGGATCTCTTTTCCACTGCTGGTGGGAATGCAAACTGGTGCAGCCACTCTGGAAAACAGTATGAAGGTTCTTCAAAAAATTAAAAATAGAACTACCCTATGACCCAGCAATTGTACTACTAGGTATTTATCCAAGGGATACATGTATGCTGTTCTGAAGGGACACATGCACCCCAATGTTTATAGCAGCACTATCAACAATAGCCAAAGTATGGAAAGAGCCCAAATGTCCATCGATGGATGAATGGATAAAGGAGATGTGGTATACACACACACATACACACACACACACACACACACACACACACACACACAAATGGAGTATTACTCAGCAATCAAAAAGAATGAAATCTTGCCATTTGCAACTACGTGGATGGAAGTAGAGGATATTATGCTAAGTGAAATTAGTCAGTCAGAGAAATACACATATCGACTTCACTCATATGAGGACTTTAAGACACAGAATAGATGAACATCAGGGAAGGGAAGCAAAAATAATACAAAAACAGGGAGGGGGACAGAACATAAGAGACTCTTAAATATGGAGAACAAACAAGGATTACTGGAGGGGTGTGGGAGGGGGGATGGGCTAAAAGGGTAAGGGGCATTAAGGAATCTACTCCTGAAATCATTGTTGCACTATATGCTAACTAACTTGGATGTAAATTACAAATTAATTCATTAATTAAAATAAAATATTTAAATAATAATAAATAAATAAAAATGAGGAAAGAGAGGCCTGGAGTGGCTAGCTGATTCTAACTATGGCTGAGTAGTTAGTAGGTAGCTGATCAGTTTACTCTGGCACTAAAGTTCTTAAGCATGAAGATTTGCTGCCTCATTTGGATGTTAAAAAAAAATAGCAAGAGTTAGTTAGGGAATTTGGGTAGAACAGTTTCCTGAAATGTTTTGCCAAAAAGTATCCAGGTAATTTATTCATTTAAAAAATAACAGTTGATGAGGGTTACCATGCTGGGCATTTGAAGGAAGGCCAAAATTAATTAAACATGGATTCTACCCTTAAGGTCAATGTCCAGTAGTAAAACATCACCATTGCCCAGAGCCAGGAAATGGTGGATGCCACAGAAAAGAGGCAGTGGATCCAGTCAACCTGATGGCACAAGGTCAGGGTTGTCTCTTCATTTTTATGAAAAATTGACACAATGTTTGTTTGTTTTTCTAAAACAGCTTTAGGTATAGCTGACATACAATAATTGAATAAGTTTTGATGTTTTTGTGTGAAGCCATCAAAACGATCAAGATAATAAATATGTCCATCACTCCCAGAAGTTTGCCTGTGTCTCATTTTAATTCTGCTTCTCCCTATCCCCTATCCCATCCCCTAGGATGGGCAACTAGTGATCTACTTTCCCCTATCCCCTATCCCCTAGGCAACTAGTGATCTACTTTCTGGAACTATGGATTCGTTTGCATGTTCTAGAATATTATAAATGGAATCATTCAATGTATACTCTTTTTAAATCTGGCTTCTTTCACTCCACACAATTGAGATTCATATATGTTTTTGCAAGTATCACTAGTTAATTGTTTTTTATTGTTGAGTAGTATTCACTGTGTGGATATACCACAACTTATTTATTCATTCACATGTTGATAGACATTGGGTTGTTTCCATTTTTTAGCTATGAATAACGCTGCTGGACATTCACATATAAGTCTTTGTAAGAATATACATTTCATTTCTCTTGGGTAAATACCTAGGAGTAGAATGCATGGGTCATATGGTAGGAGTATGTTTTAACTTCATAAGATTCAGCTAGATATTTTCATAAGTGGCCATACCATTTTATATTCCCACTAGCAATCTATTAGAGTTCCTTCACATTCTTGCCAAGACTGCTTGGTATAGCCATTCATGTGTGTGTGTGTGTGTGACTGTGGTTTTAATTTGCATTTAATTTGAATTCCTCTAATGACTAAAGATGTGGATTATCTTTTCAGAGCTCAGCAGTTTTAATGTGTAATATAATGTTTTCTATACATTGACTGAAAGGAAGGGGATATATCTCTACACTATGCTTCATTGTTAGAAACTTTGCTGTTAGATAATCAAAGAGAAATTATGGGAAACCAATATCATTAACTATTGATTTAAATGACATAAAATTCCAAAAAATATAAAATATGCATCTTAATGCAAATTTGAGTTTGTAAAAAAAAAATACTACAAAATACTACATATACTATGCATTGATGGACCTACTTACTCGTACTTCCTGAACTGTGCTGAGAAGCAACAGCTATTACCTGTTTCTTTTATCTCCTTGATTCCTCTCTCTTTGAAACCCTAGTTGTTACCATAAACAATTTGAACCAAGTTGGTTAAAATCATTTATTAAGTACCCTAACAAGGTCACTGCAGATTTATTAATAACAACATCAACAAGCCCTAAACACTGAGTAAACAGATATTTTGTGACAATACTTATTTATAAGATAAAGGAAGTTTTTGTGTATACTATAGACTTCTCCATAAAGGAACATTATGGGGACATTTTTTGCTAAAGTTAGTCTGTTCTAGTCTCCTGGGGAAGTAAGTACTGCATTGTCAGCAGCAAGAAATACGCCCTTTCAATTTCAATTGTCCATTCCAGGAGGAAGGTCACATAATACGAACACTTAATTTCCTTGCAATCAATTCGATAAAAAATTGTTGTGTAATTATTCAATAAAAAATTATTACTTCGTGAAATATCCCATGTGAGACTTGAGTTTACTGAGTGCCTACTATGTAAGAACCTCTACTTCCAAACCTTTTATCAGTCATTACTAATCCTCACAACAACCATTTTACACATGATAAAGCTTAGTTCAATCCAATACAGTAACTTGGCCAAGGTCACAACTCTATGATTCAGTAACTTAGCCAAGCTTCCACGGCAGAGTTCACATGATATCCTAGGGTTAGCTCATTCCAAAACCTTTGCCTTTTCACTGGGCCAAGCTAGGTCCCAAGATACCACCCAGTTATTATTTACAATAATTTATTCATAATAAATTAATTATTTGTGAATAAACAAAGTAGGGACTATGATCTGTACCATAACTTTTGCCATGGATCCCATTTAAGCGTATGACACACTTTGAAGGGTGTAGCGTAATTTTATGCTATCGGCATATAATAAAGCCATATAAACTATGCTATAATTTTCATGTTGAAATTCAGTTTCAGATTTCCAAATATTTGTTTTTCTCTCTTGATTGCTGCTTGCCAGCCCTTTACTATTGACCCTAATCTGTAAATACATAAGAAGAAAGAAAGAAAGAAAGAAAGAAAGAAAGAAAGAAAGAAAGAAAGATTACAAGGGCCCCTAGAAACCTGTATCTGATTGCTAGTTGCTCACAGGTGAATTTGAAGAATATCACTCCAAAGAACATGGTTCAGATTTTATGGTCTGATTCCAAGGTCCAAGGTCTTCAAAGCTAACTGCCAATCAGTGCCAGATTCAATCATGAGATTTTACCCAAATTATTTCTTTTACTATATAGATCACCTTCATTGCAAAAATCCAAACCCTGCTCTGAGCGAGCTGTGTATCAACAATTTATTGTAAAGTGAATGTCCTGCTCCTTGAAGACTTAAAAGTAGAGAAGCATGTATGTTAGGAGGTGAGTCACACCAGTGTGGTTAAAAGAAGAAAAATCAGGCACCTTTTAAAAAACATAATAATAATAATAATAATAATAATAATATAATGTAAAAATATTATAGTAACTTAAAAAATATA
The DNA here is from genome assembly GCF_028018385.1 of Neofelis nebulosa. Lineage (NCBI taxonomy): Eukaryota > Metazoa > Chordata > Mammalia > Carnivora > Felidae > Neofelis > Neofelis nebulosa. The sequence continues at coordinate 56,526,774 of NC_080783.1, read as the reverse complement.
ATAGACTCGATGTGGATATTCAAAAGACGTAGAGCAAAGCAGTTCAAATGAACAAAAGATAAGGCTACAGGCAGGTTTATGGATAAAAAGGTAAAGGAATATGTGGGGAAAAAACAGTAATTTCATTTATACACTGATCATTTTAATGCAGAGTATTGTAATGATTGAAACAAATAGTTATCCAATGTCATTTCATGTTCTTCTTGAAACGACATTACGGCGCTCACAAATACATTGTTTAGTTATAGTGTGCTTTTCCGTAAGAAATTCTCTGTGACGGGCGCCTGTGTGGTTCAGGTGGTTAAGTGTCCAACTCTTGATTTTGGCTTAGGTCATGATCTCACAGTTTGTGAGTTCAAGCTCCGCATCAGGATCTGTGCTCACAGTGCAGAGCCTGCTTAGTATTCTCTGTTTTTTCCCTCTCTCTCTGCCCTTCTCTCTCTCTCTTTCGAAAATAAACAAACATTAAAAAAAGAAAATCTCTGTAAAGCAGCAGCAGATTTATCAATCAAATTACAATCATATACTCTGCAAGTATTAATATTAATTACAATTTCTGCAGCTTACATTTTGACAAATCCTGCTGGATACTACGGTAGAGAGAATATAAATGCTAGAGACAGATCTGGATTCACTTACTAGCTGTGTGATGCAGGGAAAGTTGATTAATCTCACTGACATCAGTTTCCTCATCTGTGAAATGAAAGTTTTGTGAGGTAACTGTCATAATGTATATAAAATTACTTGTGAAGAAAAAGAGAAGTTAGATCCTCTAAATGGTAATCCAAAAATTACTATGTGAAAAGCATTAATAATAGATAATTGCCATTCTTTTAGATTTAGTTCTTTTCATAAACGCTTGGTGTTTGGTGTAATCAAAAGAAGCACTGGTCTGAACTTGAGAGGCCTGGAGATTCTTCAAAATAAAAATAAAGGAGTTAGCTGAGGTAAGCTTCTCAAGGGCCAGGAACTGTGTTATTCATCTTCTTATGCTATTGCTTTTTACTTTGCCTGAGACATGGGGACACTTGATAACTATTTGTTAAATGAATGAATGATTGCATGAGAGGACTTGTTGATTTCTAAGGTTTCTTCCAACATCAACACACTACTTTTATAAGAAGAGAGGAAAGAGAGTGTATTGTATAAACATTGTTTTGTTGTGTTGTATTAAGGCACATGTATTAAAAATATCAACTGCTGGTTTGGCTAGAGACACTGCAATTTATTTTGAAACAGGGAGGCGATATGTATGTTTTTTGTCACAGGTATTTATAACATTCATTTCCTACTCATCAAGGAATTTTTTGAATCAAAGGAACATGATTTCGAGGGGGGGGCCTTGTAACATGATACTTGCTTCATTGCATAGTGGAATGTCAGATTCCAGTTAGAAAATATTTTAAAATAATTTTTAATAATGGCAGTGGAAAATTAGGAATAATTTTTAGTGTTCTTTGCAACTCTTTTACATTTGTAATTTAGATGCCCTTGCTAGCTGAATTCTGTGGTTCCAGTGCCAAGAATTTTCAGACTACATAAACATTTTCATTTGCTGAAATGTTAATGTCTTAATTTCACATACACATGATACTTAGCCCATTAGAGCTAATGGTCTCTACCATTCACTTTTACATTGCTACCTAATTCAGAATTATTTTCTAGTTCTAATTTTACATATACCTGAACTCACATAGGATTGAATGTGCTATGTAAGTCCAGTGGCTCACTCTGAGCATGCAGAAAGAGGTCAATATTTATTTCAGCTGTTTATCTTTGGTCTAAGCAGATTTGGCAATGCCACAACAACATTTCAGAGACTCAGAAAATAATGTTTTCCTTGCCTAATACATAATTTTTAAAAAAAGTATCCTATCTCCTTCTCAATGACTAAATCTCTTAAGGTCAATGGCCGTCTGTTGGCATTGGTTTTCTCTGAGTGGTAGGTTTAGAGGTAGGGGACCACTCATTTCCTACCTTAGGCATTTCTGTATTGTTTGATCTTTTTTACAAGCACTTTAAAAATATTTAATATTTTAATAAGCAATATATGCCCATGACTCAAATATTTACAAAATATGAAAGGCGAAAATTTCTCTCCCTTCCTATCTCCCATTCACTAGATCTCCTCCTAATTCATGGTTACTGGTTTCTTGGATATCATTTCAGAGTAGTTTATGGGTATACAAGCAAATACATACATACATACATACATACATACATACATACATATATACATACATACATACATTACATTATATATACATTACATAATATATGTGTGTGTGTGTGTGTGTGTGTGTGTATATATTACATTTTTTCTTTTATCACACAGAAGATAGTGCATACTGCATTTTTCATTAAAAATATCTTGGAGGGGCACCTGAGTGGCTCAGTCTGTTGAGTGCCCAACTCTTGATTTTGGTTTGGGTTATGATCCCAGGGTTGTGCGATTGAGCCCCACGCCATACAGCATACCCTTTCTTTTTTATGTATTTCTTATGTTTATGGCTGCATAATATTCCATTATATGGATACATTATGATTTACTTAACCAGTTTCGTATTGATGGACATTGGGTTGTTTCCAATTTTGCTATTACAAGTAATGCTACAAGGAATAAACTTGTACCTAGGTCATTTTATGTGTCAAATGTATTTAAAGGATATATTTGATTAGAAGGAATTGTTGGCTCAAAGGATATGTGCATGTGTAAGATTGATGGATTTTGCCAAATTGCCCTCCATGGAATTGTACCAATTTACAATCCCACAAAGATAATCAAATTTTTAAATATTTGAAAATCTGATATATGAAAAATGATATATCAGCATAGCTTTAATTTGCATTTCTCTTATGAGTGAAGTTGAATATCTTTTCATATATTTATGAAATTTTCTGTGAGTTGTGACTTTGTGATTTATAATAAGAAATATGTATTTGGCCTCCTTAAGTTTATGGCAGAGTTCCTAAAACTCTTGGAATTCTTTTTTTTTTTTTTAATTTTTTTTTTTCAACGTTTTTAATTTATTTTTGGGACAGAGAGAGACAGAGCATGAACAGGGGAGGGGCAGAGAGAGAGGGAGACACAGAATCGGAAACAGGCTCCAGGCTCCGAGCCATCAGCCCAGAGCCTGACGCGGGGCTCGAACTCACGGACCGCGAGATCGTGACCTGGCTGAAGTCGGACGCTTAACCGACTGCGCCACCCAGGCGCCCCAAAACTCTTGGAATTCTTAAGTGATAGGCACAATAAAGATATCTTTTGTTATGTCAATGAGGTGACTTTTGGAAAGGACTTAAGGATGGGGGTGGGTTGCTAGGGGAGCCAACCTTTTGATTAGAGGCTTGGAACTTTCAGTCACACCCCCCTGACCTCCTGGGGTGTGAGAGGAACTGGATATTGCATTCAATCACCAATGGCCAATGATGGAATCAATCATGCCCAGGAAATGAAGCCTCCAAAAAAAACAGAGGGATTCAGAGAACTTCCCGATTGGTGAACATGTGGAGACTGGAGCTGTCAGAGAGCATGGAAACTCCGTAACTTTCTTCATACCTTGCCCTATGCATCTCTTCCATCTAGCTGTTCCTGAGTTATATCCTTTTATAATAAAAAGGTAATCTAGGAAATAAAATGTTTCTTTGAGTTCTGTGGGCTGCTCTAGCAAATTAATCAAACCCAAGAAGGGGATTGTTGGAACCTCTAATCTATAATCCACCCAGGTGACGACTTGGACTTGCTGTTGGCATCTGAAATGGAGAACAGGCAGTGTTGTACGACTGAGTCCTTAACTTATGGGATCTGGGCCAATCTCCAGGTTAAATAGTTTCAGAATGGAGTACAATTGTAGGACACCCAGCTTGGTCTGAGAATTGCTTGTTAGAACTGGTACCAGAAGCCATTGGTTGCTTATTCATTTCCATTGCCCATTTCTCTCTTGGGATGTCAACTTTTTGTCTTACTTATTTCTAGTAGTGCTTTGTATATAAGGAGTAATAGTACTTTTTATATAAGTTGAAAATGCTTTTCCCAGCTTGTGATATGTCTTTTAACTTTAATTATGGTGAAAGAATTTTTTTTTTACATAATCAACTTTATCAATTTTTAAATGGCTTTTGGATTTTCAGTCACATTTACAAAGACCCTTCCAAAGTTATAAAGAAATCCTCCCATTGTTTTCTTCTAGTGATTTTATTATTATCATTATTATCATTATTATTTAAATACCATAAATTCTTTTTTTAAAGTTTATTTATTTTTAGCAATGTCTACACCCAATGTGGGGCTCAAACTCATGACCCTGAGATCAAGTGTCACTTGTTCTTCCCACTAAGCTATCCAGGTGCCCCTCTTTAGTGATTATAGTTATAATTTTTTACATTTAAATACTTATCTTTGATGAGCACTGGGTGTTGTATGGAAACCAATTTGACAATAAACTTCATATATTGAAAAAAAAATACTTATATCTTTGTAATTTACTTTATTGAATAGTGTGAAATATGGACCTACTTTCATTCCAGATGGCTATTTAAGTTATACCAACGCTATTTATTCAATATTCTCTTTCTCCTGGTGATTTGCAACATCCCCTTTATCATATACTAATTCCTGCATCTATTTGGGTCTGTATCAGGACATTCTCATTTATTCCACTCATTTGTATGTTCCTTTATGGACTAGTTCCACATTATTTTAATTACTGAGGCTTTATTATGTGTTCTAATATCTAGTAGGGCTAACCATTCCACCTTCTGCCACACACAGACGTACATATTTCTCTTCTTTTTAGACTTTCCTGGCTATTCTCTTCCTGTCCCCAGTACAAATCTGAGAAATTTTTGTCATGTAGAAAGAATAAGAGTTGGTATTTTTATTGGGATTGTGCTAAAATTTTAAATGAAGTTAGGGAAAGTGACATTATAACAATTTAGAATTTTCCTCCAGGTATGTCTTTCCACTCGTTCAAATCTTTTTTAGGTCCTCTGGTTTTGTTTTGAATTTTCTACATATAGAGCTTGTACATTTCTTATTAAATTTATTCCTAGGTACTTCCTCTTTTTTGTTGCTACATTAAATAAGGTCTCTCATCCTTCTATCTTCTTTTTTTCTAGTTTTTATTTTTATTTTTTAATTTATTTTGAGAGAGAGATAGAGAGCAAGTGGGGGAAGGGCAGAGAGAGAAGGACAGAGAGAATCCCAGGTAGGCTCCAGGCTGTCAGCACAGAGCCCAATGCAGGGCTCAAACTCATGAACCATGAGATCATGACCTGAGCTAAAATTAAGAGTTGGACGCTTAATTGACTGGGCCATCCAGGTGCCACCCCCCTAATCCTTCTATTTTCTAATAAGATATTGCTTGTATATGTTAGATTGGTTTGTGTATATTAATTTTGCATCCTTCTACTTTACTGAATTTTCTCATTGTTTATAGTAATTTATCACTTGAATTTCTAGGGTTTAAAGGCATACAATCATATCAACTGCAAATAGTGAGTATTTTTCTTCCTTTCCCATTTTTATACTTGAGATCTTTATCATGTCTAATTGTGACTGCCAGTGCAATCAGTAAAATTTTAAATAATAATGGTGGCAGTGAGCACTCCTGTCTTATTCCTAACTTTAGTGGGGCTGCCCCTAATGTTTCTCTATCAAGCAGAATGCTGGGCTTTGGGATGACATAGGTTTAATCGTATTAAAGTATTCAGCTATTTCGATTTCAAGTGCTTTTTATCAGATTGTTGAAACCAGGAGCATTTTAATAAGCCCTACCCACAATAAAGCTATTCTTCTGATCATTTGTCCTCCCAACCTCCAATCTCTTGCTGATATCTCCTGTTGGCTGGTCCTAACCAGAAGACAGAGGAGAAGTGAGTCTCTAAGTGTTTTCCCAGAAAATGGAGCAGGGTAGAGAAGAAGGACTGTAGGTAGATCTGGAAGAGCAGACAGGGTATACCCAGTGCAGAAATCAAAACCAGATAACAAAACAGCCTCACTCTTCAATAGTTGGAAAGACAAAAGATTATTACAGGTGGTAAGAGGAATTTTCTTGAAGCTAGTAGCATCACCTTTGTTTACAAGAGAAGTGTGGAGTCTCAGTCTTAGTCATTTTTACATGGAAAGCTGCTGGTACCAATCTTTTCCAGGTCTAGTGCTAGCAGGCCCATGGCCTGCATTTCCTGGTCAGGATTAAGGTTCTCAAATAAATTCTCCCTACATCTAGTACTTTATTTTTAAAACCCTGCCACTCCTTCCTCAGATCTAAAAATAATGTCTTAGTGTGATGGATATCAGATGGGCTAGTTGTCAGCACCGGAAGCAGACACAGTATCTTCTGCGAAGGATCCAGTGGACCTTGCCCTTTTCACTGACACCTTGGCCAGTCTCCAGGGGTTTTTGGTTCGGGCCTACTTCAGATTCCCCCATATGTCACCAGGCTTGGCTTTGAGGGCGGAGAGTTCACCTAACTGTACCACGTGATGCTCTCTCAGATGGACTGGTTCTCTTCTGCCAGACATTTGGAAAGTGTTCCAAACTCCGTAGCAGTCCTGCCCTTCTACTTCACAGGCTGCGTATTTGGGCGACATCATGGGTCACAGGGTTGCCAGATAAAATATAGGATACTGAGTTAAATTTGAATTTCAGATAAACAACGAATAATTTTTAGTATAAATATATCACAAATATTGCAAGGGATACCCTTATACTAAAAAATTATGTATTGTTTTATGGGCAATTCAAATTCAACTGGGCATCTTGAATTTTTCTTTGCTGAATCTGGCAACCCTTACCACAGAACTCTTCCCCAAATAATCCTCCACTATGCTGACACTTCCTCCCCCAATTTCAAATCCCTTCACTGGAATTAGGTTCACTAAAGTGTCAAGACAACCTAGAAGGAGTATTAACTGTACAGGTCACAGTTAAGATTTACTTTTGAGGCCTTGACCTCTGACTTCAAATCCCATTAATAGCAATTAGTTTATCTGATCAATAAGTTTGTTGGGCACTAAGAAGGACATTTTATGAGTGGCTGAGGACATGACAAATTTAGAATCCAGCAGGTGTGAATGGGGGTGGGGGTGTTGGGGCATAGCTTCAAGGAATGCTTGCAGAGAAAAGAATATTAAAGAGAACTTGTTTTGGGGCACCTGGGTGGCTCAGTTGGCTAAGTGTCCCATTTTTGGCTCAGGTCATAATCTCGAGGGTCATGATGTCAAGGGTCATGAGTCTAAGCCCGGCGTTGGGCTCTGTGCTGTCAGGGCAGAGCCAGCCTCAGATCCTCTGTCCTCATCTCTCTGCCCCACCCCTGCTCACATTCCCCCCACCTCTCAAAAATAAACATAAAAAAAAAAATAAGAGAGAACTTGTATTGTCTGACAATTTTGCCTGACTAGGATCCTTGCATTGTTCCTTCCTTTCTTCCCCCTTTCCATCCCTTCTCTATTCAATACATACTTGCTCCCACATACAGGGCATGAACTAGAGGCTGGGTCCCGGCAGAACAGAAAGCAGGAGACCTAGTGGGGGAGACAACCGCCAAGCAACCAAGGGCTGGGGACAAAATAGACCAGGAGGAGAAGTAAAACCAAGATCTATTTAAAAATTAGGTGCATGACATCTGAGGAAAAAAGTCCAAAGTTAGCCAAGAACGTCTGCTTATTGCAGGATTCAAAACCTCTGAGTGACAAAACTTCTGAAAAAGGAAGCGATGGTAGCATGGGGCACCCTGCTGACCCTTCTCCCTGCCTGAGTACTTCTCCATTCCATTCTCCCTGTAGCTGCAGGGAGCAGACGGACCAGAGCAGCCCTCTCCTCGCGAGCTCTGTACACTGCGTGGCTGCAGCTCACACAGCAGCTCATCTCTATGAAGCGAATAAACCAGACCGCAGCCTAATTTTCAGAGACTGACTCCATCAACAGCTTTCCCAAATGCGATGGCCCCGGAGCGTGAGGGTTCGGTCATGAGGCAGATACAACCTTACCTCACATGGCTGTTTCCTTGGGGCATCCAAGTTCATGCCTAGAGAATGACCACTTAGCTAGCCTTGATTCAACCGTGCCATGTGAATACGGGTTTGCTGTCATCTCCTACCTGGAGTTGTTGAGCTCTACCAAGCAGCTCTGGAGCCCTTGCTGCAAGGCTCTGCTCAAGTCTGACCTCTCCAGAAAAGCAGTAGAGTTTGAAGCTCCTAAAGGAGTAGAGGGGCCAACTGCTCCTGGTTTGTCTTAGAATTTCCCAGTCTGAGCACTGAAAGTGCAGGAAATCTCTCAGTCCCAGGCAAACTGGGGTGATTCGTCACCGTAAAAATTAAGATGCCAAGGCTCTGGCACTGGACTATGCTTCTGCAGCTATAAAATGTTGGGACTGGCCGATATAGCTTCTAAAGTTACTGCCACATCTAACAGCCCATGATTCATCTTCATGCTCCTGACCTTACCCGTCAGCTCCCAAATCAAATTCACTTGATCCAAGTCCTTGAGTTCATGTAATCTGATGATAAACTGATCATTGGTATGTTAACAGGAAAGGGTGATAGGGTTCCCAGAGGGATTTTAACAATGGCTCTGGGAGGAAGGCGTGCAGCTGTAGCTAAGTGGCTTGAACGGTAGGAGCTCAGCTGGGGAGATGGGGTATGTGGCTCTGTGCCATCCTGCAAGGAAAATGTTTTTAGACAGGCATTTCAAGGCAGCCAGCCTGAGAGAGCTGGTTTGATGGGCTGATTTCAGCTGCACGGCAGGAACGGTAGCCACGGGCAGGGCATTCTTATCTGACTTGAGCCAACTTTCACAGTATGACATGAATAAAGTCAGTAGCTGAAACCAGAGGCTGCAGAAGAAAGGAAGTACAGCACTGATCACACCATTCATTTATTTTTAAATGAATTTGCCCTGAGCCCTGGTCTGTCATCTGAAATACAGATACGCAGCTATCATTTTGGGGTACTTGAGAGTTCAAACTCCGAAATCACCACCTACTAACTGTAATATCGGGCAAGTATTAGGTTGAGTCATATGAACTTGCCACTATTAGACCCTCTTGGGCCTGCGAAAACAGGAATTCCACATGGTTAAGCCTAATAACTTACTCTCTTTTCCTGGCTCCTCATGTGTGAAAGGCAGACAGGCATTCACCTCGAGAGCATGCAGAGAGGACTAGGTGAGAGAAGCCGCATGTGCTCAGAATGGTCCCTGTCACACCCCCGATCAGTGGTGTCCATTATACCGCTGCCTCCTCTGCCACTGTTGGCAAGGAAGCACAGAGGGCCCACGAGCATGGGGATACCCACACTGCTTCGGGATGTGGAGCACTGACAAGCCAACAAGGATCAGCCACCTTAACTGAATGGAGAACTTCATTCTCATCCCAGGGTTAGGAAAGGAGAATCAGGTTTACACCTCAGATTTTTCAGTTGTTCTGAGAACTGAGGTTCTCTCAGGACAGAACAACCAATTCTAAAGCATAGCAAAGGGCTTTTATAATGGGGTCTTGCTCTTGCAAAACTGGGCCCCATTTGTAGCCTTACATCTGTGTTTGTAGCAACCACACAAAGTGGCCACCTTATTCAATTGGATTACATACACGCAAACACACATATATCGTGAAGCAGGAACAAAACAAATGAGAGAGCCTCATCATTAGCAGAGTGCAAAAAAGTTACGATGGATTTCTTCTCTCAATAACTAACAGGAAGCAATAAAAAGAGAGGAAACACAACATTTTGCTGCAGTACTGTCATTATATAATTAAATAAAATTTATTAACTTAAGCAAATTCACTTGGTTTTTTATAGCTCAAGGAATCCAGGAAATGGTTTCCTTACGTATAATGAGGAAGTGCATCATTAGGTCTCTTAATACACTTCTTCCCTATAACACTTCTGTGTTTTGTCTGTTTTCTGCGCTTTCATTCCCTTGACACTAAAGTGATCTGTTCACAGAACTGGAAATACTACCATTCTTAGGTCAAATGATAGCTGGAGGAGCCCTTGGACTCCGAAGCCAACACTTCCCTACCCTACACATCCCATAGATATGTCATCAGAAATCTAAAAAAACAAAACAAAACAAAACAAAAAACAACCTTGAACCGAGCTTGTCTAAATTCTCTCTCAAGTAGGCCTCTTTCAAATGTGAGAAAGTTTAGCTCTCAAGATGTATTAAGAATAAGGTGTTTACAACAAAATGCCTGGTTGTGCCTATTAACGGTTTTGCTCTTTGAATGAATTCCTTCCTGGTGACAAAGGCTGAGCTTTTGAACTTCTGGGTATGGCTAGGCAGGGCATTTTTGCTTGGCCTGGCTCTCTTAAGTGGGTAGAAAGACTTGTTTGAACACCTGGTATTTTGTGGCCAGTAATTATACTACAATTGTTACTGTGATTACTGAACTTCATTTTTTGACCCAAAGCCAACTGTACTCTTTGAAACAAACATCTCTTGAAAGCCTAGTGTGCTTTGAAATGATTTTAAAATCCACTTCACAAATAGAATTTGGTACAAATCAGATTTTTTTAAATGATGTTTTGCTTTGACGCAGCCATCTCTTTGCCTGTTGTTTGGTCTGAGTTCTTCAGCTCTCACTAGGAGTAGGTGATCTTTCCACTTACACGGTCTTAACATTTTCTTATCCCTTCAGCACTGCCTACTGTACAGTGACCTGTCCCCTGGCAGCAGATTTCCTCTAGGGTGTGTGCTCATAACTGAGGTAGGGGAAGGGATAAACACTAAACACTCAGAGAAACAAATCACCTTTTCCACACTGAGAACACTAGTAAATCATCCACAGACAGGCTTTCACAGCTGTGAGTCTTCCTTTGGGAAGACCAGGTTCCCAATTTTGTTTTGTTTTGTTTTGTCTTGTTTTGAGAGAGAGAGAAAGAGAGAGAGAGAAGTCTTAAGCAGGCTCCACACCCAGCGCCCATCTAGATTTCACAACCGACCATGAGATCATGACCTGAGCCAAAATCAAGAGTCGACACTTAATGGACTGAGCCACCCAGGGGCCCCCAGTTCTTAAGTGAAAACTTGATTGCCAAGATTGTAGGATCAAACCGTCAAGGGTGCAGCCATTGGGGTTGAAGTGGGAGACAGAGACTAGTACATTCAATGACCAGTCAGGCAGAAAGGGACTTAATTTGCTAGTTCCCCCTGATAGAAGAGCTCCTATCAATGCCTCTTTGCCTCACTGTTAGTTTTTTTTTTTTTTTTTAATGTTTATTTATTTTTGAGAAAGAGAGAGAGAGTCAGAGTGTGAGCCGGAGAAGGGCAGAGAGAGAGGAAAACACAGAATCTAAAGCAGGCTCCAGGCTCCCAGATATCAGAACACAGCCCGATGCAGGGCTCAAACTTGTGAACCGCAAGATCATGACCTGAGCCAAAATCGGACTCTTAACCAACTGAGCCACCCAGGCACCCCTCCTCACTGTTAGTTTTGGGAAAATGACACAGACACTTCACCTCACAAGGACTTGATGAAGCTAAATGTTATACACATGTGATCAAGAAATGTTTTTTTTTTTTTTTTTCTTTGGTATTCCCCTATCCCCACCTCCATGCCTTGGACAGCATGCCCTTGTCTCATTGCCTTAAGGTGCAGGAATGATGTGACAGGGTAACAAGCAAAACAAGAACAAAACTTCTGTGAATTATGTTTTGTGTTATAAAAGCCCTCAGAGGACTGGAGAGATTTGGAGTACAGCCAGAGTTTGGAAGAAAAATATTTGAGGAGAGTGGGGCTTTCTTGGAAGACTAGAAACACTTCCCTTCACTAGGGTGGGAGGAGAGATGGATGAAAAGTGAGATAGCAAAGGCATGAATGGTTCCTTCCTTCCTACCTTACCCTTCTGCCTCAGGAAGGCAACAAGCCTGGGGAGAAGAATGGCTGTGTGGTGTGGGCCTACAGAACTTCCCAGATCCTGGAGTGGCTCCAAAGTAGCAGGGAGCTGCTGGATACAAATGGGCCATGTGAACAGGAAGGAGGCACAGATGTATGAGTATCAGCAGGAAGACTAGAAGGAACTGTAGACATCTTGGTTGGTGCCTCCTCAAACACTTGACTCGAGGAATGAATGGATCTCCCAATACCTTACACTAATCTGCGCACCCCTGCCATGTTCCACTCCAAACTAAGACATACCCTCAAAGATAGAAAAATACCAAAATGATGGAAGTCGATGCTGACACCTTCCAACATAGAACCGTAGCTTAAAAGATAAACTAGGTTGATTATAATGGAGTAAAGATACACTTCTTACATACTTGCATTTGTATACTGAGGTCTGTGCCTCATCTAGTTTGAGTTTCTGTGGAAGACAGTGTGGTATAGTGGAGAGGTACTAACCTGAGAGAGAGAGAGAGAGAGAGAGAGAGAGAGAGAGAGCTCTGTCACTTAGTAGTGACTTTAGACAAGTCATGTAACTATTCTGGGCCTCAGGGTCCTCAGTCTATAAAATGCATATAAGAACACCTGTCCTCACAACTCATAGTGCTATTGTGAGGAATGGGATGCTACATGTGGATGTCATTACATATAGCACAAGGCAAGGAGTCAGCCTAAATCGTATCAAGTGCAAATCATATAATTAGAAGAAAAATCTAGAAAAATACATACGTTTGCAGCTTAACTTCTGCTCAAGCCTCCAGAGCAACTGGTACTATTGACTGTGCTCAGAGACCAAAACCTCACTGCAGTCCTGGAGGCTGTCCAACTTGCACTTGTAGAAGCTTGTAGGACTCATCAACTTCATTTTTTTTTTCCTGGCACACAAAAGATAACATTCCCCAGCCTCTCTTGCAGTTAGGAGGGGCCATGTCATTGGGTTCTGCCACTGGGACGTGGCAGAAGAAACAAACTGTGCTTGTAGACCTAGCCACAGATCCTCCTGTGTGGTCTTCTACATTCCCTTCTCCCACTGTGGCAACTGCTGAGGTCATATGTTGAAGCTGATGGCATTCTAAGATGAACTGCCAAATCACCACTTGGAGGAGATGCCCAAGACAGCCCCCTACCTATATTGGATTGTGATGTAAGATGTAAACTTTTGTCGTGTTAGGTCAATAATATTTTGGGGTTATGTGTTCATGCAACCTATCTAGCCTATCCTGGCTGGCATAGTACTATAATAGTAAGATAACATATTATTATAATATATATGCCTATTTCATATCATATATGTATCATATATGATATGATATTTAACATATATATATATATGAAATGAGATGTCTCAAGGTGTGAAGAAGTGTTTTGGTCAATATCTTTTGTTCCATATTAATGAAGAACACAGAAGTTCAGTTCGTGCTACTCTTGGGCAAAGATATCACAAGTGCAGGTTATGAGGACATTCAAGTCCCTATCTGCCTTGCTCCATGGAAGCACAGTCGCCTATAACCCGGGCTCTGCCACGCACCAGGCCCTCTGTACTACCTCACTGCAGTTGCTGCAGTTGTGGTGCCTTGCACGATCACTGCACCGTCTCCGCAGAAGACAACCTCTCTCCTCATCTCAAACTCTCCATAGACACTCAGCATTCTAACAGGGAGGACCCAGGAGATTCTCTTGGATCTAGGCAATGAGGAAATCCATTCTGTAGGGAGCACAGCTGTTACTAAACATCTCAAACCAGTAGGTTTTGCATGTTTGCTTATTGCCACCTCCATTCCCCAAACAGTTCCAACATACATACGTTTGCAGCTTAACTTCTGCTCAAGCCTCCAGAGCAACTGGTACTATTGACTGTGCTCAGAGACCAAAACCTCACTGCAGTCCTGGAGGCCGTCCAACTCTGCACAGAAGGACAGTATGTTTTCCCCCAAAACTACACTCTCTTTGTCCAGGACTGGCAAGAGAGCCCAGTTATCTTCAAGGCCCTGGGCTTTAAATTTCCTCTGCCACATGCCTGGTCATGACTGGTCACCACCTTCTCTCTGGGTAAACCTTTATTCTTTTTTTAAATTTTTTTAATGTTTGTTTATTTTTGAGAGAGAGACAGAGCTTGAGCAGGGGAGGGGTAGAGAGAGGGAGACAGAGACTCTGAAGCAGGCTCCAAGCTCCTAGCTGTCAGCACAGAGCCCGATGTGGGGCTTGAACTCACAAACCGAGAGATCATGACCTGAGCGGAAGTCGACACTTAACCGACTGAGCCACCCAGGTGTCCCCAAATCTTTATTCTTAATGCTTTGGACCATTGGGAAGGATCCCAAAGGAGGCCTGGTCATTTCATTCTATATCAAAGACTACTCTCTTTTGGACCAGTTGGCTGGCTTTGATCCGTGGTAGAGAATCCTGCCCAGTGGGCATACAGACTTGAGCCACCGGTCACACAGGGTGAATGAGAAACCATGAATACAGTGAGAAATCTGTCAGCAAAAATGAATGAAATCTCAAAGTCCTTGTCTTTCTGAAGGCCACAAGTGCAATTGTACCATCATCCTTGAATGAATGTTACTTACTGACCTTCAAAAAAAAAAAAGCATTAATATACTTTTTCTAGATATTATTACTATTTTTTTTAAGTAAGCTCTATACCCAACATGGGGCTTGAAATCATGATCCTGAGATCAAGAGTCACATGCTCTTTGACTGAGTCAGCCAGCACCCCTATTATTATTGTTATACTGAGAATTGATCACCTGAGGAGTAAAGATACTTTAAATGTTTTCATTGTTGCTTTCTAAAATAAATGCTTTTAGAATCATAAAAGTAATTTTTGCTTACTGTGAAAAATTGGCCAAGTACAGAAAAGTATATAAAATGTTTTAATAACATCTATCTGCTTCTGTTTTGTGATATAGTTGGTATACTCCCCTCTACATTATATGTTTCTTGAGAAAAGAAATAGCAGCATTTCTTCATCCTTGTGTAACCCATTACACTGAGGCAGAAAGCCTTTAATACAGTAGGGTACAATCACTGTTTGTAGAATGAACACCATTCAATGAATTTAGCAAAGTTGGTATTTTCACCTACCTTTGTGGACCAGGGTTTCCAAAGGCTGAAAACAAAATTTAAAAAGATACCTGCAATAAAGACTGGGTAGAGTGGTGCATGACTACGGACCCTGAACTCAGACGGATGTGGTCTGAAATCCATCCCTGATCTTACTCACTAAATGTGTCTGTGGGTAACTTATTTCAGCGTTCCTAGTCTATGGTTTGATAGGGCTCTGCTTCAAACTGCTCCCACCCCTGGACTGGACCCAAGTTGGTGGAATGATTTCTGCCTGAAATGTTGATGCCCGGAACTGTCCTGATTTTAGCACTAAAAATCCCACATCTCAGGAAATTCTTCAATCTCAGGCAAACCAGAAAGTTTGGTCACCCTACAGAGAAGGAAGACAGATCACACGCTGGCTCTTAAAGCAAAGAAAGGACAACACTTCAGATGTTTTCAGTGACCCCAGCAAGTCACATGGCCACAGAGACCTCCGAGGGATGGTGCAAAGGAAAAACTCAAGTTTTTTCTTTCCTGAGTAGGAAAAAAAAGCCCAGTTCTTCCCTATTCTTTCTTCCCTGCTTATGTCCTTTACTCTCAGAGGACACTTCTGACACTTCTGGTCACCAAATGTGTGGACATGTTTTCCCCACCAACAAATTCTCTGATGCCAGATGGATATCCTACAATTTAATTCAATCCTTACCCTGTCTACCTGGAGATAGTGTCAGATCCCAAAGGCTCAGTCCCATAAGACTGCCTCCCCACTTCAGACTCTAGTTGCAAACCCAGGTTGCCGCCTGTGCTTCTGACCAACCAGCTATAGAATGGAGGTTTCAACGACCCCCTCCTTGGGTTCAATTAATTTGCTAGAGTGGCTCACAGAACTGAGGGAAACATTTACTTACGTTTGCCAGCTTATAATAATAGGATATGATAAGGGATACAGATGTAATCCAAATGGAAGAGATGCATAGGGCAAGGTCTGTGGGGAGGGGTGTGGCTTCCATGCCCTCTCCAGGTATGCCACTCTCCCAGTACCCCCACGTGTTTATTAACCTGGTAGTTCTCTGAACCCAGTTCTTTTTGGGTTTTTATGAAGGATTCATTACATAGGCATGACTGATTACATCATTGGCCATTGGAGGATTCAACTTCCTGGCTTTGTCCTCTCCTCAGAGGTTGGGGGCAGGGGAAGTGGAACTGAAAGTTCCAACCCTCCAATCACAGAGTTGGCTCTCCTGTCAACCAGCCCCCAACCATACAGTAAGGTCCAAAAATCACTTCATTAACATAACAAGAGACACCTCTGTAGCTTGCATCACTTAGCAAATTCCAAGGGTTTTGGGAGCTGTGAGTCAGGAACTGTGGACAAAGATCAGATACATGAGAAATATATTTTAGGCATCTGAATGACCAAATATATATTACTTATAAATCCCAATATCACAGGTGGGGATGTGCCATCCCCACTATATCAGGGGGAGAAAACCTAGACATATTTGGTTGCCAGCTCTTAGGACCACCATACCTGCTTCGCTCTTTCCTCCGCTATCTGGGTTTACAGTCTTCCTCGAGTGACATTCAGCTCTCTCACCTGATCCTAGCCCATTTATTGTCAATGACTTTTGTTTCCCATGTTCCACTCCCAGAACAGTATTGGTAGTAACTTGGGCAGTAGATGTCAAAGACGGAATCAGCCTCTCCTTCAACTGTAAGCATTCATTCATTTATTAATTAGTGGATTCATTTATTAGACAAATGCCAATTGAACGCCTAGTGTGCTGGAGATATACTATGTGATATGATGTGACCTTCAGTACAAAATAGTTAAGTCCAAGAAATAGTGAGCTGCTATATTAGGCTTTTACTATGCCATATAGATAGATAGATAGATAGATAGATAGATAGATAGATAGATAGATAGATGATAGATAGATCTCATTTCCTCTATTCAATTATTTTGTGGACAATTTGATATTTTCTCTCCTGCCTCTTTTCAACATTCACTAAAGACTGCATTTATATAGGGTCAAAGTAAATAACATTACTAAAGTACTCACACCAAGCTCATATCTGCTTAGCCAAACAGCACTGCCCACCTATGGCTCTGTCTCCTGGGTTAGGTGCTGGGTTTGGAGAAGGGAATAGGACTTAAAGTGGGGAAGTTGTGATGCTCTTACGTATTTGCAAATCCCTGCAGCTTGATTTTTATGCTGTAAGTGTGCCATCAGCCATTCCCAGATGCCAGTGGCTGCTTCAAATGTCTAGGTCACAGTAGTTTCCCATCATCCAGGAGACTTGGAAAAACCCGTGTTCAGGCCACATGGTGAATCAATTAGGTCATAATCTCTGGGGTAGGGTAAGACTCAGACATTGGTTATTTTTTACATTTGCCAGGTGAAGCCCTAGGCCTAGGACTGTGGTTTTCACATTCTAATCTATATCAGAATCACCTGGAGGGCTCAGAGATTCCTGGGTCCCACCTCTGGAGTTTTGTGATTTAATAGGTCTGGGGCAGGGCCTGAGAATTTGCATTTCTAACAAGTTCCCAGATAACGATGCTGCTGGTCTGGAGACCACAATTTGAGAATCACTGGTCTAGGAGACCCTCCGTATCCCTAACAACTGAGTAGAATGGGGATGGGATAGGGGTGAGGAGGCCTACTCAAGATTTTTATTACCTCTGGAGGATATGTTCAGGGTGCATGGCAGACTCAGATCTGCTTGAGAGTAATCTGTATGACGGTGGTAAAATAAAATGACCTGTATAGTTGTGTGGTTTAACTGCAAAAAGGCACACAAAGCCCTTAGCACAAAAGTGGCCACAAAGCGAACCCACAAACAATGCTAGTCCACAATGCTAAACTATGTTTCACCAGAAAACCAGAAATGAACTGGAACCTCAGAGAAGGGGGTGAAACCTCCATACCTCAGAGTCTTTCTTCTTTTTTTGCGCCCTCTCAAATAATTATTGAAATAATTATTGAAAAGGCAATAAACATTTAGGATTTAAAATATGTATTTGTACAAAAGGGTGAGAAGTAATTTTGCCTCTCCCAGGAGATCTCCAGTCCTGTTCTGCTCATCAGAGACGAGCCCTAGCTCCAATTTCTTATAGATGCCTCTAGAGATATTTGTTGTAGATACAACTGCAATTGTGTGTGTATATGTATGTGTGTGTCCATCTCTTTTTCAAAAGTAAAAATGATAGCATGCTACATATACTGTTTTACAATCTTTTTAAAATATACATAATTGTGCAAATTATGGGTTTTTTTCCACTCAAGATTGTATCTTGTGGATAATTTCATATTAATGCATACAAAGCTGCATTACTTTTTTTCATGAGTCTGCATCACCCTATTGCAGTTAGGTAGCATAAATTACTTAACAAGTTTCCTATAAATAGATGTTTACTTTTCCTTTTGTTATTATAGGCATTCAAACAACAAGTCAAACCAATCTATCAGATAAATTCGTTAAGGTTAAATGGCTGGGTTAAAGATCATGGCCAGGGGCGCCTGGGAGGTCAGTCGGTTAAGAGTCCGACTTCAGCTCAGGGCATGATCTTACGGTTTGTGAGTTCGAGCCCTGCGTCAGGCTCTGTGCTGAGATCTCAGAGCCTGGAGCCTGCTTTGTGAGTTCGAGCCCTGCGTCAGGCTCTGTGCTGAGAGCTCAGAGCCTGGAGCCTGCTTTCGGATTCTGTGTCTCTCTCTCACTCTCTCTGCCCCTCCCCCACTTGTGCGTGTGAGCTCTCTTTCTCAAAAATAAACATTAAAAAAAAAAAAAAGATCACGTCCAGTTTTCATTTTGACCCAAACTGCCAAACTCCCTAAGAATTATTAAGAGGCTGTACAGAAGCTGGGTTCTGCTGCAGTCTGCTTGGGATCAGCTACTAGATTAGCCACTTAACTAGCTGTGTAACCTGGGGTAAATTACTCAAAATCACTGTGCCTTATTTTCCTCATCCACAAAATGGTAAGGAGGACAGTTCACAGTGTTGTTAAAAAGACTAAATGAGAGAATACATGTGAAGTAGTACCTGACACAAAGCAAGTCTGGGGTAACTCTGACACAAAATAGAAAATACAAAGTCAGAACAAGGTAAGTAGAATCCCTGAGACAAGGGTGGGTGACCCAGATTATCCCATCTCGATTGGGCCTCTGTTTCCATGTAACACCGACAGTTCCCAATGACCCCATATTTGGGCGACACATTGTAGGCTGCATTGATGGGGTTTGTGTTATAGGGCACGGATGCCTAAGGGGCCTGGCAAAGTCACCAAGGTGACTTCCTTGAGGGTCTTGGCTTTCAGTCCTGTCACAATAATTAACATGAACTAAGAGTGGGGGTTCCAAAGGAGCCTCCAAAGGAGTGATGGGCCAAGAGTGAGATTTAATGCTGGTGGCAGGTATGGGAAGCTTGTTTGGGGAGGCTGCACTGAAATAAGTGACTTGCCTAATATTACACAAACGGAAATGCTGGAGGTAGAATTAGTATAAGAGAAAGCATTGTCTTTTCATTGTGGAAAACCATCTCTAGCTATCTCTCTTACTAAACGAATGGTGTTGGCCATGTAAGGAAATGATGGTGATGAGAATTAGGATGACTATGGGCCGGATGTTGTGCTAAACACTTCATATGGATTATTTTACTTAATTCTCACATTCCTTGATCCCTAGTACCCTCTCCTCATCAGTCTCTGCAAGGCCCCCATTGTTTTTATCTATCTATCTAATAATAGAAAAATGAGATTTTTATTTGAACCTCATTTTATTTAAACCTCCTCCCATTCTCCTCCCTCTGCCTAGAAGCAACCATTCTAGTATACTTAATTTAACGTATATCTTGTTTTCATAAGATGTTGCAAATATGTGTTGTAACACAGGTTGTGTTGTTATGTTCTGTACAGTTTTTCATCCACTTTCCAAGGGTAGCAAGGCCTGTGTCACCATTATGCAAGACTGCGGCTGTTACAGGCTGTCCCACGATGCTTGAACTACTGTACTAGAAAAGTTAACTCACACAGTGCGCTCTCTCTCTCTGTTGATGTGCAAGGACCCAGCAAGAGAGTCTGAGAATATGAAAATCATGTAGTCTTGGTTCCATTTCCAACTAACAGATTTGGGTTCATTTAGTTACAATAGATCTTGAAAGGTCAGCAAAACGAAAGGATAAACTAGAGATCAGTGGAAGTCCGCAGGTTGGCTGGAAGTATGGTCCGCTTTCCCTCCATCAGCTCTTCTAACCCCAGGTCACCTCAAATAACAACAAACTATGTAGATATGACCCATTTGCCATAAAACATAGCTTTAAGACAAGTCTCCTAGCCTCCCGCTTCCAACCAGAGTAGCATCCCAAGCCTCTGCAGAGGACCAGGTCCAGGTACACTGGTAATTTGGTAAAGCACCTAACTCACATATCCAAGTCAATTCCTGGTGGTTAAAAAAGTGATGCTCTTTTTATTTTCATTTTTTGTTTTTTTCTTTATTTTAAAGAAAGAGAGAGAAAGCATGAGTGGGGAGAGGGGCAGAGGGAGAGAGAGAGAGAGAGAGAGAGAGAGAGAGAGAGAGAGAGAGAGGATCTCAAGCAGGATCGATGCTCAGTGTGGAGCCCAATGTGGGGCTGAATCCCATGACCTTGGGATCATGACCTTAGCCAAAATCAAGAGTTGGACACTCAACTGACTAAGCCATGCAGGCACCCCTAAAAAATGATATTCTAAAGCTAGAGGTAGAATTAAAACTGTATAAACCAATATAGTCATACCAAACTAAAGACCCATTTGAGGCCAAAAGCCCCTCCATCATCCCCTAGTGTTTAAAAATTCTACCTGTACCTCTGCCCCACACTAAGCCCCATTCTCCCCCTCACCCCTACCTCACATTATTCTTCTTTCCCAGGTTGAACTGTGTCCCCTCAAAAAGATGTGTTGAAGTCCTAATCCCTAGTACCTCAGAAGGTGACCTTATTCATAAAATAGGACAATTGCAGATGTAATCAGTTAAGATGAGGTCATACTAGAGTACGGTGGGACCTTAATCCAACATGACTAGTGTCTTTACACAAAGGCCATGTGTAGACAGAGAGACGTACATGAAGGTGGAGGCAGAGATTGGAGTGATGCATCTACAAGCCAAAGAACACCAAGGAATGCAAGCCATCACCAGAAGCTGGGAGAAATGCATGAACAGATTCCTCCTCACAGTCCTCAGAAGGAACTAACCCTTCCAACACCTTGATTTGGGACTTCAGCCTCCAGAACTGGAGGAGTATACGCTTCTATTGTTTTAAGCCATCTATCCTATGGCAGTCCTATCAAACCAGTACAAGGCTGGACGATGCTTTCTGGGCTTCATAGGGAGACATTTTAACAAGGCTTTGACCAACATCTCTCATTCCATCACCCCTGCCCTCCCTGTATAGCCAATCCTGCCAATCCCAACTCTGATAGATCGCATCATCTAATTTCTCTGCTCCTGTTCACAGGCTAATAAGGTGATAGTGAAATTTGATGACTCGGTTGTGTTGCAAATTCATTGTCTCCAACAATAACTTGCCCCTCTCTGAGCCTGAGCAATCTTTCATCACACTGAACTAAGCACCATAGAGATTCTCCACTGGACAAGGGAGGAGTGGTGGTTAGAGCTCATAGTTTGAAATCAAAACTTTGCCTCATTGCTTTACTTCATTTAAAATTTATTTTAGGGGTGCCTGGGTGGCTCAGTTGAGCATCTGACTCTTGATTTTGGCTTGGGTCATGGGTCATGGGATTGAGCCCCACACTAGGCTCGGTGCTGAGCATGGAGTCTGCTTAAGATTCTCTCTCTCTCTCTCTCTCTCTCTCTCTCTCTCTCTCTCTCTCTCTTTCTCTCCCCCTCTGCCCCTCTCCCCTACTTGCACATGCTCTTTATATCTAAAATAGAAATAAACAAATAAACAATAAATAATAAACAAACAAACAAACAAATAAAATGTATTTTAAATTTCTTGGGGCACCTGGCTGGCTCAGGAGGTAAACAATGCAACTCTTGATCTTGGGGTCTTGAGTTCAAGCTCCACGCTGGACATAGAGCTTACTTTAAAAAAATAAATAACACAGGGCGCCTGGGTGGCTCAGTCGATTGAGCATCTGACTTTGGCTGAGGTCATGATCTCACGGTCCGTGAGTTCGAGCCCCGCGTCGGACTCTGTGTTGACAGCTCAGAGCCTGGAGCCTGCTTCAGATTCTGTGTCTCCCTCTCTCTCTGACCCTCCCCCATTCATGCTCTGTCTCTCTCTGTCTCAAAAATAAATAAATATTAATAAATAAATAAATAAATAACATGATTAAAAACTGTATTTTAAATTTCTAAAAACATTACAGGAGGTAGGTGATTTTTTTATGTTTTGCAAAGGATTGTAAAGGTCTGTAGCATTTCCCTTTGTGCAGTGTCACCTGTTTGAGGTTAATAAGTAGGAAAACCTGGGGTGCCTGGGTGGCTCAGTCAGTTGAATGTCTGACTTTGGCTCAGGTCATGATCTTGCGGGTTCGTGAGTTTGAGCCCCACATCGGGCTCACTGCTGTCATCCTGTCAGCTCAGAGCCTGCTTCAGATCCTCTGTCTCCCTATCTTTGCCCCTCCCCCCCGCCCCCCGCTTGTATTCTCCCCACAAATAAAAACAAAACAAAATAAGTAGGAAAACTTGGATTTGAATCCAGGTCTGCCTAATTCTACCCTACTCTACAACCCAGCTGCTTTTCTCTCTACTCCAATAAAATTGTTCACTGAAAGATCACCAGTAGCCATTTGGTGGCAAATCTAAATATCTTTTTTCTCATTCTTTGTTCTTAGCTTCTCTGTAGCATTTGAAACTGGTGACTTCCTCCTCTCTCTTGAAATGATCTGTTCTGCATCTGCTTCTCTTCTAGAACTTTCATCTCTCAACAACTGTCTCTCCTCCGGCTCTACTTCCTTCTCTCTTTCCCCAACAGGAGTGTACCCCAAGCACTCACCTAGGTCACCTTTTGCCCCTGGGTCTACCCCCTCTTGGTAATTTGATCCAATCTCCTGTTTTGCCATCTACTGGCATAACCTTGCAAGGCATCTGAAAATCTTTCCAGACCTGGCCTTTTCTCTCAAGGTCCACATTTCTAGCAGCTTCCTGGACACACTGCCTGACTGTCTCTCTACTTTAAACTCAATACGACAACAAACGAACTCACTAAGCTTCTCCCTCCAGACCTGCTAGGTCCTTACTTTTACTTTCCCAAGCCAAACACTTCTCTCTGACTTGTCTTCCACATGCAATACATGTCAAATTTAGCAAATTCTAACTGCTCCAATATCTCCTATCTCTTTTCTCTCTCAGTTCCCAACCACCTTTGGCTTCCTTACTATCAGTAAGGATTAGCACTTTATGGATTGTACATTAGCACTCAGCAGATGTCAACTATTGCCACACACCCATCTCTCTTCCTTCCAAGGCACGTCAAGCATGGTTGCCAACTCAGTTGTGAATGCATGGTTGTGAGCATGCCACTTTTCTGCTCAAAAAAGCTTCAGTGGCTTTCTATGGCCCAAAGTATAAAGTCCAGCCTCCCCTGCCTGACGTATGCACTGCACATGACTCCAACCTATCATCAGAGCTAACTTTTTCACCATTCACTTTTCTTTCATGTGCCCTCCCACCAGCTAAACTGAACTACTATTTCTGTTATGAACACTTCCCTTTCTCACCTCCTTTCCCTACCATCTTTGTCTATAGTCCGTCTTCTGGGACCCTCCTTTCTCCCAACTCTTCATTGGCAAATACTACTTATTTTTCGACGCTCAGTTACAATGCCACTTTCATAAAGCCATCAATGAATGCTTTGCTCTGCTTTGGCCCCTGAAAACTTATTGCTCCAGCCTCTGAGGTTTTGTAGCTCTTTATTTAGACCTCTGACACTTAACGTTTCCTTTTGTATTGAAGTTACTTGTATTAACAACAGGCATCCCTTGTTAAAATCTTAATGCACTATTTCATTTAATCCTCCTAATGGCTCTATGAGGTAACTACATTATCTCCGCTTTGCAGGTTGGGAAAACGGAGGGATGGAGGGACTAAATGATTTACTCAACAATGCATAAGTGGGGAAGCCAGGGTTCAAATGAATAGAGCCCCAGAGCCTACTTCTCACCGCTGCCATATAAGACACTATTGTGGTTTGCTGGACAAGGAGCTCTTGGATGGCAAAAATCCTTGTGTGCCCTATCTTTGCATCTCCCAATGTAGCTAATGACATTCACCGCACTTTAAAGAAGTTTAGCGAAAAGAGGAACAGACTTGGTCAAATGTTCCCTTTCTCTCATCTATAGGGGGGTAAATTAGTGACTATGATAATGGTGTTTCATACAAAGACTGCAGTTCCAAATACTGAATTTCCCTGCTGAGCCCTCCTCCTTGTTTCTTTTTGCTCCTTTTCTGTGTTCAGACTGTGGACAAGGCAATGTTTTGGGCAGAGTGTAAGGGACCTGTTTCTACTCTGAGACAACCTTACACGAGTTCTCTGGGGACTAGAGACTCCCTGAGCAGTTCTCAGGCAGCAGCCCTCTCTAGCTGGCATATGGCTACAGTTTGCAACCTCAGGCAATTCCAGAGAATGAACCTTTTGAAATGAAATAAACAGAGAGGAATGGGACCTTTTATTATCTCCAGATGGGACTGTGCTGCCTTGGAAGCTGTAGAAATAATTCTGTAATGCCTGGATCATACTTCTCTTATCTCCCAAAAGGAAAGAAAAGTTCCTTTCACTGAGAAGTGGTAAATTGTGTTAATTAAAAAGCCAAGATGGATTAAATGCTGCAGATTGAATCCCCATACCCCCCATCCAGATTTTTCTGGTTTGCTTTATAGTTACCTTTGCATTACTCTCCCTCGTTTTAAATAAGATATTAGGTTGAGTTGGAACACACACACACACACAATTGTAAAACTGTTGTTTATGAGTCATTACCCAAGACTTAGATGTTATTTTTAAAATGAGGATGAAATCTGGCAGTGAAATATCCCTTAGGGTATTATCAAAAAAGGAAATATGAAAAGTGTATCTATAGTGGTTTTTGTTTTTGTTTTTACTGTTGGTGGTGGCCAGCTGGGCAGCCTACTCATAGAAGGTGCCAATAAACATTTACTGAATGAATTCCATACTTAAGAATTTTGGGCTAGAACGAGATAAAATGTAACTTTAAAATTGATGGTGCCACCTATTGGTGAAGATATAAAATGTAAAATGATCACTTACATAAGAAATTAATGTTTCCCAGTCTTTTGTTACTTATTCCCACAGAGATTCTAAGAGATATCAAGGAGCTGGAAGGAATAGTTTGCTTGATCTGTGCAGACAAGAGGCACTAATGTTTTCAATTAGTTTGCTCTCTGCTGGCACCTACTAAAAGCTCAATATTTTGGAAGGTGCCAGAGAAGTAAAGACATGGCCCTTGACTTCAAGGAGCATCTTATCTAGCTGGAAAGAGAAGACCTACCTCCTGAAAACAATCAACAAATACAAAAAAACAATAAATACCCTGACATTAAAATGCACGATGTTCATTCCATGCCTATGGTTATATCTTGTATATTATAGAAGTATGGTAGTCAGACTTTTTGGACAGTCCAGGAAGAAATCTGTTTTGCTTACCACTTACTCCAGGCCTAGCATACCACTCCCTGGCACTTAATAGACAACGATAAACACTATAAATACACATCACTTATAGAATATTTAAAATCCAGACTGGCAAACAGATCAGAAAATACATGTGAACACAGGAAGTCCTATGGAGGAAGTGGGGTTTGAGTTGTGTTCTGTAAAAGTCCTCAAGGGATTTATAACCTAATACAGATGAAGCCATCTGTGCAGGCAGCCCTCTTGTAGTCATGGATTTGTGTTTGCACTTGAGATTTCTGTAGTTTGCTGTGCCAACCCACATTTTTTCCTGAGTCAGTGACTAGGTTTTTACTCAATATTGGTGAAGTCCAAAAGCAAAGGAGAAGAGGGCAGATGGTGGGTAGTTGCAAGACTGTAAACACACATTTTACTCCTGAAATCTTATGGACAGGAGTAGTTCCTGGAATACACAGGTAGCCTAGTTAGGTTCCTCCAACTATGTGTTCCAAAGTATTTCTATAATATTCGACAATATGTATCAAGCGTCTTAAGATGATGAATCTTTTGATCTAGTACTTTTTCTTCTAAGAAAGCATGCTAAGGAAATAACCAGAAATGTGAACAAATACTTTCTGGAACTAAGGAAAAATCTGTCCTCAAAATGGAAACAGTTAAGTAAGTTTTTTTGTTTGTTTGTTTGTTTGTTTGTTTTAGTTAGGTTAAGTTTGCTACAGATATAAGACAATTCTCACATGATCTTAAAAAATATGACACAAAATTTGTATATGTTATCCCTGACTAGAAGGAATATAGGTTGTTTTGGTTTTACTGTATTGTAAGAAAATCTTTGAAATTTAGTGAGTGAAATTTAGTTCATCCATTCTGGTTATTTCTGCTTTCATTGTTCTTGGCTAGATTATTTTACAACTTTGTAGAGAAAGAAATTAACATGTAGAAAATTGATAGTAATGCAAATATATCCTGTTGTAGCTGTGTAAATGATTCTTATTAATGTAATGCAAATGAATTTTGTCTGGTAGATAATATAAATCTCCATAAATCAAATCCATTTGAACTTGTTATAACATCTTATTGGTTGTAACACATTAATTAATGTGTTAAATAAAATCTTTGATGTGGGCTCATTTTATATTGATATGAGTCATGATTTTACCTTACTTGAAAGCTATGCTTTAACATTATATATTTTCTATATTCTAGATTTTATACAGTAAACGTGTGTTGCTAATTTTTAAATAAACTTTTAACACATTCTATACTTACATTTAAGTATAACATGTATGCATACTAAATTAAAACATGCATGTTTAATTTACATATGTATTCGTGCATACATAGATTTATAGCTCAGTGAATCACAAAATCTATACAACTATATAACCAATCCTTAGATCAAGCAACAGAACATCATTACCATGAACACCGTTACCACCTCAGAAGTTTACCTTGTGTCTCCTGCCTAGTCACTATCACCTCCCCACGAAATGGGTGAACAGTCCTGAATTCTAACATCAGAGATTCTTTTTGTCTCACCTTTTAACTTTATATAAATGCAATCATGTGGTGTGTACTCATCTGTGCCTGGCTTCCTTTACTCACTATCATGCTTGTAAGATTTGTCCACGTTGCTGTGTAAAGTTTTAGTTCCTTCATTTTCATTGCTATGTTGTATTCCATTCTGTGACTCAATTACGTGTTATCTGTTCTGCCGATGAGCATTCAGGCTGTTTCTGGTTTGGGCTATTGTGAATAATGTGCCTGTGAACATTTTTGCACATATTTTTTGGTGAAAATATGAATATGTTTCTGCTGACTAGTGCATGTATTAATTTAAAATCTGAAAAAATAAACCTAAACTACATAAAAAGTCATGTTCTCTTTTTTTCTCTACAGACTATTCCAACAATATGAAATTCTTTCAATTAACAAATTCTTTTAATATATAAATATATTCCAGAAGAATTAATCCTCATTCATGCCTTATTGTGAATTTCTATAATTCACAATAGTGAATTAGTGGAGCTAGTGGAGAAGTTTCCCCTGGTGCTGGAGGGTGGGTGGAAACTTGCGTGAGGAAAAAGGAGTGGGAGATTTGGGTGTGACAGAAGGCAGTGAGTGTTGGAACTTGATGAGTGCGGCCAGGGAGAAGGAGGCAGGAGAAGGGAGATGTACTGACTTTTCCTCAAGGAAAAGATGTACTTGACTTTTCACTCAAGGTCTTGGCTGTTTCCCTTTGAAAAGAATCACTACAATTATTAATGTGATTTATCTGTTTCAAATAGTTTAGTTGGCAAAGTGCTTTCATATCCATGACCTTGTTTGATCTCGCTGTCACAAGAAGGCTAGTATTTTCATAACTGTTCTTGCTTTAGATGCTTAAAGCTTAAAATTGGATATCACAGCTGGAGGGGTAGGTTAGGATTCCATGTCCTTTCATGGAGGCCAGGCTCCATAAGCTGAGCATATCTAGTTCATCCTCTCCAGATCAATTTGGTATCTCCCTAGTCAGTCCCCATCTCAGAAGTAGGGGAAGAAGGAGGAATTAAAGATCAGGAGGCGTAGAAAATATGCCTCCGGCATCTCTTTTATTATCAAGTATTGTAGACGCTAAGGGACACGCCGGAGGTCTATCATATGTGATTAAGGGGAAAGAAGAGTGGTATAGACTCGCAGAGTTTACACTCTGGCCTCCTTCAAGTGGGCACTGACTGGATGAAGCCAGTGGGGTAGGGAGAAGTGGCTGATGGGGGAGCATGGAGATCCAGGATAGGCTCATCCCAGTAGGCTTGGTAGGGATGGGACACGGGACTAGTGGTGAGAATGGCAGTGGAGCTGCTGAGCACAGTGTGAGCTGGAAAGAAATTTTAGCATATCTTAAGTTTTAGGTGAAATGGTGCAATAGATGGTATGTCCTAGACAGGATGTATTGAGTATGGGGGTGTGGGTGGGTACTAGGTAAGTGGTTTAGCAGCAAGTCTGAGATCTTGAAGGTGACGAACAAAGAGGCCCAGGTTGGGGTGTGGTCAGGAATCTCAGTAAATCTGAGGAGAGAGACTTTTGTCTCAAGAAGGATTTTCAGAACTTTTATTTGGACTTGTAGCTGTTTGAGATTCCTAGAATATGGTTCAGTTGAGCTTACTGTAAAGCACTCCCCATAGTCCTAACATCAGATGACAGGGGAGGTGGCTGTGGTGCAGGCCTCCTGTGGACCGTCAGGCAGAATGGGATTCACCTGCACACCCCTGACAGCTACTCCCCTGTGTCTTTTGCTTCAATGCCCTGAGAAAGAATTAAGGCTGATCCGTACCAACACTGTCAATGGGTTCACTCTACCTGGTAAGCAAATCGTTGTTGACAGTTTCTAGGTGTACATTTTCTTAGAGATGGATTCTATGCAAGAAAAATGAGATTGTTGTTGCCAAGGTATTAATTTAACAAGCAAACAAGTTGCAAAATGCTAAAGAGGAACATGAAAATGTTTCCAGTCTTGCTTCCCACTGGGCTCATCAGGAACTGCTTGTCTGCTACCTCCCACACTACAAAAGCCCAATAACTTTGCTATAGAGTGTTCTATCCTTTTTCTAAAATATGTATTTTAAAGCTTATGGTACCTTGGGACTCCAGCACTATATACCCATAAGGAGCCTCTCAATATGCAAAATAAATAAAGAGTATGTCTTCCATTTTAAATCTATAAAAATAAAGGAGTCCGGGAGATTAAAGCAAAGTGTTTTGCATCACAGAATAAGGATTAAAACTGGATCCTTGATTTGCGATTAGGTACCTATCCAAGTACCTATCCTCCACAGAGAACATGCAGTCTTGGAGTCTTGCTTTCTACAGACCCGAAACATTAACCCTGAAGCCTGGCCAGGCTATCAGTTTGGACAGATTTCATCAGGGCTTGGCCCCCGAAAGAGCAGACAGTGCTCAGCTGCTTCTTCCTCTCTAACTTCTAAAGTATCCAAAGGATTTGGCAATCCCATAGGCCTCTGAGATAAGTGCTTGATTGCCCTTCCAGGATTTCAAAGTTGTTCTTTGGGGACAGCCCAACCCTGATTGCTCAATGTTGTAGGCAGAAGCAACAGATTAATCATCGGTATGTGAGTTCCTCTTCTATGCTATCTGAAGTTTCTTGGATGACTTTTTAACTTATAAAATAAAGTAGTAGCCTCTTGAATGTTTCTGCTAAAAATGCCGTTCTCTATGTTTTTTTTCAAATTCCCCCCCCAAAACAATTTTCCTACTGATGAATATAAATTTGAGTTTCTTAGAATTTCATTGAAGCACTTTATATAAGGAAAAAGAAATTGAGGGACTAGTTACATATACCATTGATGCAGATTACAGTTGAGTGAGTTTTGTAAGGCATAAAATTAGTATGTTACAGCATCTTATTACTAAAAAAGGGCTCCATTTGGGGCAGCAGGAGGAAAGGAGATAGCTCTTCAAGTTGGGTCATGAAACCTGTTGCCTTTGGGAAAGAGGAGCCACTGGATGCCCACCAGCCAGGTGAGGGTGGGATGAGAGCGCTAGGTACTGTTACAATTTTTTTCAAATACAGTTTCCTTATTAAAAAGGAAGACTTTCTCATATTTCAAATAGAAAATATGACAAAAGAGGGGGAGAAAACAAAATACACCTTACTACCACCACTGATTACTAATTTCTGCAGTAGCTTTCCATAGTTTTGGGAATTGACTTCAAAATTCAGGGAGGAATGATAATTATCCTTGAAAAATACCCTAAGTCGTTCAGTGATGGAACAGAACGTTGCTTCCTCAGTTGAGCAGCTAATGAAGTAGTTGTGTTTATAAGCCATGTTATTTAAATGCAAACAAACAAATATAAAAGGTTCTGTTAAACTAGAATCACACTCAGCATGACTAGATCCTCAACGCATGAAAAGCACATGAGACCAGAAATGGATCAAATTCATATTATTTCCTTCATATTTACTTTGGGTTAAGTTTGAGCTAACTGAAAGGAAGGTAAGGCAGAAATCACCGTACCACTTAAAAGGTTCTCACTTACTCTCCCCTCCTCTTTTCCTTCTCTCCTTTCCCTCTTTCCTTTATTCTTTCTCTTTTACCACTAACTCTACTAAGTTTAGGTGAATCCTAGCTGAGGTAAATGCTAAATGTGATGCTACTGTATTAATACATTTGCATCTATCCTTCAGTAATTTTGAGTTATAAAAATACATACATATTAATGAAAACATTTAAATAGTACAGAAAGTATGAAATGAAAAGTAAGAATCTTTTTCCATCTTCTCGTCTCATTGCTTGGATTCTTTCCACTTTGAGAGAAGGAGTAAGCCCACTGGAAGTGAAGCTGGGGGCAGGGGGTAATTTCTGCACTCTTATAAACTGTGTTCTTTGTGAATGTGTGTTTTAAAATTATTTTAATGGGGTGCGCGCGCTCTCTCTCTCAAAATACATAAATAAACTTAAAAAAAAAGTGCACCTGGGTGGCTCAGTTGGTTAAGCATCCAACTTCAACTCAGGTCATGATCTTGCCGTTTGTAAATTTGAGGCCCTCAAGGAGAGAGGGATTCTCTCTCCCCCTCTCCTTCTGCCCCTCCCCTACTTGTACACGTGCTCTCTCTCTCTCTCAAAATAAACAAATAAGCTTAAAATAAAATAAAATAACTTTAGTGGGATTTGGAGAGCAAGAGGGGATTAAATGCATATTCTCAGCCTACTATCTTGAACCAGAAGCCCTTTAAGAGCTTTTAAAACCATACTTATATTCACACATTATTTATTTTATAAAATTGGAACCATTGAGTACATATTGGTTGTCACTCGTGTTTGTGTTTATTTTTTTTTTTTTTTGAGTTGACGGTAACTTTTATTTTTTTATTATTTATTTATTTATTTATTTATTTATTTATTTAATATATGAAATTTACTGTCAAATTGGTTTCCATACAACACCCAGTGCTCATCCCAAAAGGTGCCCTCCTCAATACCCATCACCCACCCTGCCCTCCCTCCCACCCCCCATCAACCCTCAGTTTGTTCTCAGTTTTTAACAATCTCTTATGCTTTGGCTCTCTCCCACTCTAACCTCTTTTTTTTTTTTTCCCCTTCCCCTCCCCCATGGGTTTCTGTTACGTTTCTCAGGATCCACATAAGAGTGAAAGCATATGGTATCTGTCTTTCTCTGTATGGCTTATTTCACTTAGCATCACACTCTCCAGTTCCATCCATGTTGCTACAAAAGGCCATATTTCATTCTTTCTCATTGCCACGTAGTATTCCATTGTGTATATAAACCACAATTTCTTTATCCATTCATCAGTTGATGGACATTTAGGCTCTTTCCATAATTTGGCTATTGTTGAGAGTGCTGCTATAAACATTGGGGTACAAGTGCCCCTATGCATCAGCACTCCTGTAGCCCTTGGGTAAATTCCTAGCAGTGCTATTGCTGGGTCATAGGGTAGGTCTATTTTTAATTTTCTGAGGAACCTCCACACTGTTTTCCAGAGCGGCTGCACCAGTTTGCATTCCCACCAACAGTACAAGAGGGTTCCTGTTTCTCCACATCCTCTCCAGCATCTATAGTCTCCTGATTTCTTCATTTTGGTCACTCTGACTGGCGTGAGGTGGTATCTGAGTGTGGTTTTGATTTGTATTTCCCTGATGAGGAGCGACGTTGAACATCTTTTCATGTGCCTGTTGGCCATCCGGATGTCTTCTTTAGAGAAGTGTCTATTCATGTTTTCTGCCCATTTCTTCACTGGGTTATTTGTTTTTCGGGTGTGGAGTTTGATGAGCTCTTTATAGATTTTGGATACTAGCCCTTTGTCCGATGTGTCATTTGCAAATATCTTTTCCCATTCTGTTGGTTGCCTTTTAGTTTTGTTGGTTGTTTCCTTTGCTGTGCAGAAGCTTTTTATCTTCATAAGGTCCCAGTAATTCACTTTTGCTTTTAATTCCCTTGCCTTTGGGGATGTGCCGAGTAAGAGATTGCTACGGCTGAGGTCAGAGAGGTCTTTTCCTGCTTTCTCCTCTAAGGTTTTGATGGTTTCCTGTCTCACATTCAGGTCCTTTATCCATTTTGAGTTTATTTTTGTGAATGGTGTGAGAAAGTGGTCTAGTTTCAACCTTCTGCATGTTGCTGTCCAGTTCTCCCAGCACCATTTGTTAAAGAGACTGTCTTTTTTCCATTGGATGTTCTTTCCTGCTTTGTCAAAAATGAGTTGGCCATACGTTTGTGGGTCTAGTTCTGGGGTTTCTATTCGATTCCATTGGTCTATGTGTCTGTTTTTATGCCAATACCATGCTGTCTTGATGATTACAGCTTTGTAGTAGAGGCTAAAGTCTGGGATTGTGATGCCTCCTGCTTTGGTTTTCTTCTTCAAAATTACTTTAGCTATTCGGGGCCTTTTGTGGTTCCATATGAATTTTAGGATTGCTTGTTCTAGTTTCAAGAAGAATGCTGGTGCAATTTTGATTGGGATTGCATTGAATGTGTGGATAACTTTGGGTAGTATTGACATTTTGATAATATTTACTCTTCCAATCCATGAGCAGGGAATGTCTTTCCATTTCTTTATATCTTCTTCAGTTACCTGCATAAGCTTTCTATAGTTTTCAGCATGCAGATCTTTTACATCTTTGGTTAGATTTATTCCTAGGTATTTTATGCTTCTTGGTGCAATTGTGAATGGGATCAGTTTCTTTATTTGTCTTTCTGTTGCTTCATTGTTAGTGTATAAGAATGCAACTGATTTCTGTACATTGATTTTGTATCCTGCAACTTTGCTGAATTCATGTATCAGTTCTAGCGACTTTTGGTGGAGTCTATCGGATTTTCCATGTATAATATCATGTCATCTGCAAAAAGCGAAAGCTTGACTTCATCTTTGCCAATTTGGATGCCTTTGATTTCCTTTTGTTGTCTGATTGCTGATGCTAGAACTTCCAGCACTATATTAAACAACAGCGGTGAGAGTGGGCATCCCTGTCGTGTTCCTGATCTCAGGGAAAAAGCTCTCAGTTTTTCTCCATTGAGGATGATGTTAGCTGTGGGCTTTTCATAAATGGCTTTTATGATCTTTAAGTATGTTCCTTCTATCCCGACTTTCTCCAGGGTTTTTATTAAGAAAGGGTGCTGGATTTTGTCAAAGGCCTTTTCTGCATCGATTGACAGGATCATATGGTTCTTCTCTTTTTTTTTTGTTAATGTGATGTATCACGTTGATCGATTTGCGAATGTTGAACCAGCCCTGCATCCCAGGAATGAATCCCACTTGATCATGGTGAATAATTCTTTTTATATGCTGTTGAATTCGATTTGCTAGTATCTTATTGAGAATTTTTGCATCCATATTCATCAGAGATATTGGCCTGTAGTTCTCTTTTTTTTACTGGGTCTCTGTCTCGTTTGGGAATCAAAGTAATACTGGCTTCATAGAATGAGTCTGGAAGTTTTCCTTCCCTTTCTATTTCTTGGAATAGCTTGAGAAGGATAGGTATTATCTCTGCTTTAAACGTCTGGTAGAACTCCCCTGGGAAGCCATCTGGTCCTGGACTCTTATTTGCTGGGAGATTTTTGATAACCGATTCAATTTCTTCGCTGGTTATGGGTCTGTTCAAGCTTTCTATTTCCTCCTGATTGAGTTTTGGAAGAGTGTGCGTGTTTAGGAATTTGTCCATTTCTTCCAGGTTGTCCAATTTGTTGGCATATAATTTTTCATAGTATTCCCTGATAATTGTTTGTATCTCGGAGGGATTGGTTGTAATAATTCCATTTTCATTCATGATTTTATCTATTTGGGTCATCTCCCTTTTCTTTTTGAGAAGCCTGGCTAGAGGTTTGTCAATTTTGTTTATTTTTTCAAAAAACCAACTCTAGGTTTCGTTGATCTGCTCTACAGTTTTTTTAGATTCTATATTGTTTATTTCTGCTCTGATCTTTTTTATTTCTCTTCTTCTGCTGGGTTTAAGCTGCCTTTGCTGTTCTGCTTCTATTTCCTTTAGGTGTGCTGTTAGATTTTGTATTTGGGATTTTTCTTGTTTCTTGAAATAGGCCTGGATTGCAATGTATTTTCCTCTCAGGACTGCCTTCGCTGCGTCCCAAAGCGTTTGGATTGTTGTATTTTCATTTTCGTTTGTTTCCATATATTTTTTAATTTCTTCTCTAATTGCCTGGTTGACCCACTCATTCGTTAGTAGGGTGTTCTTTCACCTCCATGCTTTTGGAGGTTTTCCAGACTTTTTCCTGTGGTTGATTTCAAGCTTCATAGCATTGTGGTCTGAAAGTATGCATGGTATAATTTCAATTCTTGTAAACTTATGAAGGGCTGTTTTGTGACCCAGTATATGATCTATCTTGGAGAATGTTCCATGTGCACTCGAGAAGAAAGTATATTCTGTTGCTTTGGGATGCAGAGTTCTAAATATATCTGTCAAGTCCATCTGATCCAATGTATCATTCAGGGCCCTTGTTTCTTTATTGACTGTGTGTCTAGATGATCTATCCATTTCTGTAAGTGGGGTGTTAAAGTCCCCTGCAAGGACCACATTCTTATCAATAAGGTTGCTTATGTTTATGAGTAACTGTTTTATATATCTAGGGGCTCCGGTATTTGGCGCATAGACATTTATAATTGTTAGCTCTTCCTGATGGATAGACCCTGTAATTATTATATAATGCCCTTCTTCATCTCTTGTTACAGCCTTTAATTTAAAGTCTAGTTTGTCTGATATAAGTATGGCTACTCCAGCTTTCTTTTGGCTTCCAGTAGCATGATAAATAGTTCTCCATCCCCTCACTCTCAATCTAAAGGTGTCCTCAGGTCTAAAATGAGTCTCTTATAGACAGCAAATAGATGGGTCTTGTTTTTTTATCCATTCTGATACCCTATGTCTTTTGGTTGGCGCATTTAATCCATTTACATTCAGTGTTATTATAGAAAGATACGGGTTTAGAGTCATTGTGATGTCTGTATGTTTTATGCTTGTAGCGATGCCTCTGGTACTTTGTCTCACAGGATCCCCCTTAGGATCTCTTGTAGGGCTGGTTTCGTGGTGACAAATTCCTTCAGTTTTTGTTTGTTTGGGAAGACCTTTAGCTCTCCTTCTATTCATATGACAGACTTGCTGGATAAAGGATTCTCGGCTGCATATTTTTTCTGTTTAGCACACTGAAGATATCATGCCAAGCCTTTCTGGCCTGCCAAGTTTCAAAGGAGAGATCAGTCACGAGTCTTATAGGTCTCCCTTTATATGTGAGGGCACGTTTATCCCTTGCTGCTTTCAGAATTTTCTCTTTATCCTTGTATTTTGCCAGTTTCACTATGATATGTCGTGCAGAAGATCGATTCAAGTTACGTCTGAAGGGAGTTCTCTGTGCCTCTTGGATTTCAATGCCTTTTTCCTTCCCCAGGTCAGGGAAGTTCTCAGCTATAATTTCTTCAAGTACCCCTTCAGCACCTTTCCCTCTCTCTTCCTCCTCTGGGATACCAATTATGCGTATATTATTTCTTTTTAGTGTATCACTTAGTTCTCTAATTTTCCCCTCATACTCCTGGATTTTTTTTATCTCTCTTTCTTTCAGCTTCCTCTTTCTCCATAACTTTATCTTCTAGTTCACCTATTCTCTCCTCTGCCTCTTCAATCCGAGCCGTCGTGGTTTCCATTTTGTTTTGCATTTCGTTTAAAGCGTTTTTCAGCTCCTCCTGACTGTTCCTTAGTCCCTTGATCTCTGTGGCAAGAGATTCTCTGCTGTCCTGTATAGTTTTCAAGCCCCGTGATTAATTTTATGACTATTATTCTAAATTCACTTTCTGTTATATTATTTAAATCCTTTTTGATCAGTTCATTAGCTGTTGTTATTTCCTGGAGATTCTTCTGAGGGGAATTCTTCCGTTTGGTCATTTTGGATAGTTCCTGGAGTGGTGAGGACTTGCAGGGCACTTCCCCTGTGCTGTGGTGTATAACTGGAGTTGGTGGGCGGGGCCGCAGTCCGACCTGATGTCTGCCCCCAGCCCACCGCTGGGGCCACAGTCAGACTGGTGTGTGCCTTCTCTTCCCCTCTCCTAGGGGCGGGATTCACTGTGGGGTGGTGTGGCCCGTCTGGGCTACCTGCACACTGCCAGGCTTGTGGTGCTGGGGATCTGGCGTATTAGCCAGGGTGGGTAGGCAAGGTGCACGGGGGCAGGAGGGGCAGGCTTAGCTCGCTTCTCCTTAGTGATCCACTTCAGGAGGGGCCCTGTGGCAGTGGGAGGGAGTCAGATCCGCTGCCGGAGGGTTGGCTCCGCAGAAGCACAGAGTTGGGTGTTTGTGCAGAGTGAGCAAGTTCCCTGGCAGGAACTGGTTCCCTTTGGGATTTTGGCTGGGGGATGGGCGGGGGAGATGGCGCTGGCGAGCGCCTTTGTTCCCCGCCAAGCTGAGCTCTGCCGTCCGGGGGCTCAGCAGCTCTCCCTCCCTTTGTCCTCCAGCCTTCCTGCTTTCTGAGCAGAGCTGTTAACTTATGACCTCCCAGACGCTAAGTCGCGCTTGCTGTCGGAACACAGTCCTTCCGGCCCCTCCGCTTTTGCCAGCCAGACTCGGGGGCTCTGCTTGGCCGGTGAGCCGCCCCTCCGCCCCGGCTCCCTCCCGCCAGTCCGTGGAGCGCGCACCGCCTCGCCGCCCTTCCTACCCTCTTCCGTGGGCCTCTCGTCTGCGCTTGGCTCCGGAGACTCCGTTCTGCTAATCCTCTGGCGGTTTTCTGGGTTCTTTAGGCAGGTGTAGGCGGAATCTAAGTGATCAGCAGGATGCGCGGTGAGCCCAGCATCCTTCTATGCCGCCATCTTCCGGAACCACTTGTGTTTGTCTTTAAAAGATTTTAGAAATCTTTATCACATTAATAAATATTTATCTATAACATTACATTAAATACAAATAGTACACATCATCTGGATGTATTTAACTAAACTCTTATTATTGGATATGTAGTTGCTTTTACTATTCCTGTATGATGCATATTGCTTCGGTGTGTTCCAGGTAGTTTCACTATAAACATCTTTGCTGGAGACATCTTTGCATTACCACAAACATTTTCACTGCATAACTAATTGACTATAAGGCAATTCTGTCATAAAATATAAAATAATGAAAAAGAAAAAAGGGATATTGAAAAGGACATAATGAAACATGAAAAAACTAATAAAATTATGTATTAATTTCTTCCTTCTTTAAGAGAGGTATCGGTTTTCCAAATACTAAGATGTATATTTGTAACTGAGCTTTGTATTGGGTTGTGAAAGCCTTCTACATGGATGTTCATTCTTCACCTATTGTCACACGTCCCTTGATGGATGTTCCAAAGTTCCATGGGAAATGTGGAAGAAATGCTAACTCTGGGATGCATTTGTAACTGAACTTTGTTATCATTGTAACTGATATGTAATCATTTTCTAGTAGTGTAGTGTGCAGTCTGGCTTTATACTCTCTTATTTCACACTTCTAGTAAGTTTTGTTACCATATTTTCTAATAAGACAATGTATGTATTTATCATCTACTATCTTAAGACCACTATGTCTACTCATCACTCTTCAGACCATTATGAGAGCTAGCCAAGATTTATATAATATAAAAATGGAAACTTTGCCAATGGAGAAATGAAACCAAACTGTCAACCAGTTATTTTATTTTTCAATGCAAAATTGCCTTATAGCCAATTATTACAGGGCAAAAATGTTGGTGGCAAAGATGTCTTTGGCAAAGATGCTTATGGCAAAAAATACTGGACATAATTGAGATGATCTGCCTGGTAGTTCAATCTTTGCATATATGCTTAATTATTTCTTTTTCTTTTTCTTTTTCTTTTTCTTTTCTTTTCTTTTCTTTTCTTTCTTTCTTTCTTTCTTTCTTTCTTTCTTTCTTTCTTTCTTTCTTCTGAAAGAGAGAGAGAGGGCACGTGTGCGTATGTGGGTTGGGAAGGAGCAAAGACAGAAGGAGAGAGAATCTTAAGCAGGCTCTAGGCCCAGTGCTGAGCCCAATGCAGGGCTCAAACTCACCAATGGTGAGATCACGACCTGAGCCGAAATCTAGAATCTGACACTTAACCGACTGAGCCCCCCAGCACCCCAATTTCTAAAGACAGAGTTCTGAAATTTAAATTGCTCCCCAAGAGATATGTGCATTTCTAAAGCCTTTGAGTGTGCTGGGTATTTACCGTTTTTACATCTTAACTGTGTACTCTAAGAAGTTAATTTAGCTTATTTTCTAGGGTGGGACACTACTTCAAACTTTTTTCATGTCAAGATCTGCCTCATCTTCCAAAATGGGGAGTTCCCAGCACTAGCCTTGTGGGAGTGGAAGCATGATCTATCTCCTTCCAAAAACTGGAGGGAGTGATTTATCAGCTTTCTTTTCTCCACCTTTATATCCCCTCCTTTTTTTTTTTTTTTTTTTTTTTTAAGAGGTAGAATTCAGCCTAAGGGTTCCATTGGATTGGAATTGGAAAGATGTATCTGTTCTAGGTCACTCTTGGTTCCAGACTGGAACTTATCTCATCTCTTAAAACAGCATTCTTAAGGTAAACTCTTATCTAACGGCTAATTTAAGATATCTAACCAATTTAACAAAGCAAAATGAAATCTCCACAAGTCTATGCAACTATTAGCAATAAAAATGGCTATTTCAGAAAATAATAATGACCCTTTCTCACTCCCAGCCATCTTGGCTGCTGCTCTCGGTTGGGGCCATCCCACACCTAAAGCAGGAAGATGGTAGCCACCAAGAAGACAAAAAGTCAGTGGAGGTGATTAACCCCAGGCTTCAATTCATTATGGAAAGTGGAAAGTATGTGCTGGGGTACAAGCAGACTCCGAACAGTCAGACATGGCAAAGCGAAACTGGTCATCCTCACTAACAACTGCCCGGCCTTGAGGAAATCTGAAATAAAATATTATGCCATGTTGGCCACAAATACAGTGGGAATAATGTTGAATTGGGCACAACATGTGGGAAATACTACAGAGTATGCACACTGGCTATCATTGATCCAGGTGATTGTATTATCATTAGAAGCATGCCAGAACAGACTGGTGGAAAGTAAATCCTGTAAAATTTTTCTTTAATAAAACCAGCCAGAGCTAGTTTTTTAAAAAAAAAAAGTGAACTGAACTTGCAATGGACAGTTATTTTGGTGGTAAGATTAATGTGAGTTCTGATAGCTGGGTAGATTGCCCATCTAATTTGTGTTCATTTCCCTTTGAACACAGGACAGCTTTCACAGAAAGTCTTGCGACACAAAGAAAATCCAGCACAGGGGACAGCACACACACATACCCCACCACTCATACTCCTCTTTCTGTTTTTCTTGCTATTGCTACTATCATCCCACCATCATCAAAGTCTAGCAATGCTTTTAAAATAGGTAATGGGGTCATTATGGCTGATCAGTGCATTTTCTAGGTTAAAAAGCAAAGGAAATATAAAAATGAATTTTCAAAATCTGTAGTGGTATATACTGTTTTAAATTTCATAGAGGAGTTTCACATAACTCTTTTGATCTTATAATATTCCTGTTAAATAGGTATCAAGACCCCCTTTCACATATAACAAAACTGAGGTGGATGGAGACTTAAAAATTCCTCAGGACAAAGTTTAAGGTTATCCTCCATTTCAGTACTCTCCCCTTCCTGCAGATTCTATGCTCAGGGATCTCATCTTACTGAAATTGTTCTTCATCTGAGGAGGAAGCAGTAAGATGAACTGATCACTCTCTGGGATCAGGAATTTTATATT
Organism: Neofelis nebulosa; assembly: GCF_028018385.1. Classification (NCBI taxonomy): domain Eukaryota; kingdom Metazoa; phylum Chordata; class Mammalia; order Carnivora; family Felidae; genus Neofelis; species Neofelis nebulosa. Next base: position 56,486,427 of record NC_080783.1, on the reverse strand, counting down.
TCTTCTTATAAAGCCCTGACATTCTGCTTTCCATCAGGATCATGGACTATTTGAGCAGGCTCCTGAACCAGACCTACATGACGGAGAGAAGCAAATGGTTCTGAGTTTCCTTTCCCTAGGACTAAGCTCATGGTCACAGAAATACAGAATAAAATGTTCCAGTAAAACTAGTTTCCACAGTAGGTCACCTTACATTCAGCTAACTGGGGATTACTTTTGAGATAAATAAGTGTAATTAGAACTCTGTAAAACACTTCTGTAAAGTCTTAAATGATTCCTACCAGAGAGCTCTGTTTTCCCTCAAGTAGCTAGAAGCACTAATTTGCTTAAGTTGAGAATTGGTGTCCAGAATAAAACATCTATTTCTGTCTAAGAATAGAGAAAATATCAGAAGTTTCCTTTTAAAGAGGCCAGGTTTAGGGGCGCCTGGGTGGCTCAGTAGATTAAGTGTCCAACTTGAGCTCAGGTTGTGATGTTACGGTTCACGAGTTTGAGCTCTGCGCTGGGCTCTGTGCTGACAGCTCGGAGCCTGGAGCCTGCTTCAGATTCTGTCTCCCTCTCTCTCTAACCCTCGCCTGCTCACACTCTGTCTCTCTGTCTCTCAAAAATAAACAAACACTGGGGCGCCTGGGTGGCGCAGTCGGTTAAGCGTCCGACTTCAGCCAGGTCACGATCTCGCGGTCCGTGAGTTCGAGCCCCGCGTCAGGCTCTGGGCTGACGAAGCCTGGAGCCTGTTTCCGATTCTGTGTCTCCCTCTCTCTCTGCCCCTCCCCCGTTCATGCTCTGTCTCTCTCTGTCCCAAAAATAAATAAAAAACGTTGAAAAAAAAATTAAAAAAAAAAAAAATAAACAAACACTAAAAAAAAAAATTTAAAAAAATAAAGTGGCCAGGTTTACAACTTAAGGTATCTGAGAAATGCGAAGAATTTAACATGGTTTATAATCGAGGAGTGTAACCAGATTGGATTCCAAATTTGTTTTGGGGGAATATGTTCCTATTTTTCCATAAAGAGCTTATATTTGGTGGTTAGGTTCCAGAGTCATCCCTAAAACCTATCAAAACTACATTGACTCTAAAATGGCACTTTGAATTTCTTAAAGATTTCATCCTCATTCTAATCCCTATGGAAGCCTTGAGCATATTAGAGAGATGGGAAATTGAGACTTGAGACCCACTGGACCCTGAGGAGGACTGTGGGTGGAGGTGGGCCCTTTGGGGTTTAGTAGCTCTCAAATGAGCATAAGAGAGTTATGCTACATCTGGGACGTGACCCAGAAGAAAGAACCATCAAAAACAACAATAGCTGTTTGTATGTTTGAGTCCCAAGTGTCAAATTAACAGTTAACGATTGAAGAGCTAAGGTTTCTTTCTAATTAAATTAAATTACATTTGTATTTCCTATGAAAGGGACTCTTGTATTTCTTTTGCACATTAGTCATCAGAATTTATGTTGAACATATAGCTGCTGCCTAGAAATACTTGCTTCGTGAGTTGAATAAGGAGATTAACTAAGATGACTAGCGTGTCTTGCTATGCTGGGTTTTCGCAAAGATAAATTTGAAAGCAAGTGGAAATGATAGCAAGGGGTTTCTCTAAGATCTGAGAGGCAGAACAAGAGTGGGAAAATGAATTATTAATGAGAATTCACACAAAAGAGTAAAGGGAATCGATCCACAGAGAAAGCTTTACCCCTAACAAGATAGGAGAGCTTTGAGCATATTACCTAACCTCAAAGTCCTCATCTATAAAATGTGAATAAAAATAGGTACTATCATATTAGATTATTATGAGGATTAAATAGGACAATGCATATAGAGTAATTAGAGGAGTGCCTGGCAAATGGGAATTGGAAGAACCTAGAATGGCTGTCAGGTGCATCTATGCAGTTGGTTAAAACTCTAGGGGACCCAGAAACAACAGAAGCTTCTTAGACATAAAGGGGCCATGGGACACCTACAACATATATCAGTCTTGGACATATCATTGTGAACTAATTAAGCACCAGCTAAGATACCCATCCCATTCTAGGGGCCACGGAACTATGTAAGATCTTGAAACTGTGTAGTCTGGTTTGGAAATGACCATTTCAGTGTGTTTTGAAATGACCAGTGTTAATTTTCCTAATGGTCCAGAGATATTAGGACATGAAATAGAAGTTGAGCTGAATAATAAAAGAGTCGTATTTCACAAGCCACTTCACCTGATATTATTTGGGAACAAAGGATATATACAAACGTCAAAGGGAAGAGCAGGGATTCAGGCACAAGGCAATTGAGAATTTTGCTTTAGACATATTTTATTGTTCTAGTGGCCACCCCATAATTTCCAGAGAAGGACCCCACAGGGAGAAGTCTGACCGTACGAAAGCTAGGGAACTGGTTTTAAAACCTCCTTTGTATAATACCATATATCAGATTGAGACATCAATTGCTCTACATGAAAAAACAAACTTCAAGAGTGGTTGTGCCTATAAGCAGGGAGAGGTAATAGCATTAAGGAGCTTGTTTAACCCACTTGGGAGAACCCACTTTTCCTCAAGTCTTTTATTTATTTTTTCTCAGTATTTTTGAGATATAATTGACATACATCATTGTTTAAGGTGTACAGTGTGATGGTTAGACTTGCACACATTGTGAAATGATCACACAATAAGTTTAGTTAGCATTCATCATCTCATATAGATGTAATAAAAAGCAAAAATATAAAAATAAAAATATTTTTTCCTTGTGATGAGTCCTCTTAAGATTTACTCTCTTTAAAACTTTTATATGCATCATATAGGGTGTTAACTATAGTCATCATGTTGTACATTACATTCCTAGTACTTATGATCTTATAACTGAAAGTTTCTACTTTTTTTTTTTTTTTTTAATTTTTTTTTTCAACGTTTTTTATTTATTTTTGGGACAGAGAGAGACAGAGCATGAACGGGGGAGGGGCAGAGAGAGAGGGAGACACAGAATCGGAAACAGGCTCCAGGCTCCGAGCCATCGGCCCAGAGCCCGACGCGGGGCTCGAACTCACGGACCGCGAGATCGTGACCTGGCTGAAGTTGGACGCTCAACCGACTGCGCCACCCAGGCGCCCCTGAAAGTTTCTACTTTTTGACCACCTTCCTCCAATTCCCCTCTCCTCCCTGTCTGCCTCTGGTAACCACAAGTCTGATCTCTTTTTCTTTTCTTTTTTTTTTTTTGATTTTTTAATGTTTATTTTTGAGAGAGAGAGAGACAGAGAGCAAGGGAGGGTCAGAGAGAGAGGGAGACACAGAACCCAAAGCAGGCTCCAGGCTCTGAACTGTCAACACAGAGCCCGACGCGGGGCTGGAACCCACTAACTGCAAGACCATGACCTGAGCCAAAGTCGGACACTTAACCAACTGAGCCACCCAGGTGCCCCCTCTGATCTCTTTTTCTATGAGGTCTTTTTTTTTTTTAATGTTTATTTATTTATTTTGAGAGAGAAGGAGGGAGGGAGAACACAAGTGGGGGAGGAGCAGAGAGAGAGGGAGAGAAGGAGAGAGAGAATCCCAAGCAGGCTCCGTGCTGTCTGTGCAAAGCCCAATATGGGGCTTGATCCCATGAACCGAGAGATCATGACCTGAGCCAAAATCAAGACCTGGATGTTTAACCAACTGAGCCACCCGGGCACCCCCTGGCCTTTTTTTTAAAGATTGTACATGTGAGATCATACAGTGTTTGTCTTTCTCTGACTTTTTTATAGATGTTTTTATTTATTTTTGAGAGACACAGAGACAGAGTGTGAGTGGGGGAGGGCAGGGAGAGAGGGAGACACAGAATCTGAAGCAGGCTCCAGGCTCTGAGCTGTCAGCACAGAGCCCGACATGGGGCTGGAACTCACGAACTATGATATCATGACTTGAGCTGAAGTCACACACTTAACTGACTGAGCCACCCAGGCTTCCTGTTTCTCCGACTTATTTCACTTAGCATAATGCCCTCTAGGTCCATCTGTATCTGTCACAAATGGTAGGATTTCTCAGTTTTTATGGCTGAATAATATTCCATTGTATATTTATACCACAACTTTTTTTTTATCTATTCATCTGTTCATGAACTCTTAAGTTGTTTCCATGTCCCCAAACCATTTAGAACAATGACCTGTACTTGACCACACTTTCTTAGAATGGCTAGTAAAACTACATTTCTTTACAAGTATACTGACATTCACATTTACCCACCAAGTCTAACTCTGGTCTTCTTTTCATTTATTTGAAAGCAGATCAAGTCTTGCTACAATTTCTGAAAAAGACCACAGTGCTCTGACCACAGTAATGACATTCCAAGAGGCGGGGTAAGAAAGGAGAGGCAAAGCAACTGCCTGAGGTGGATCGCTAACATTGGGGAAGGGTGGAATGTGGGAAATCACTATCATAAAAGATCACATTTGAAAAGAGGTTCAGGAAAATTCACAGTCTGGAGATACCTATTTTACAGTGTAAAAATTCACCAGCTCACTGTGTCAGACATGGTCTCTTGGCACTCATCATTCATTTTCACCACCTTCCATAGATACCCCATTCCCATTCTACAATATTACAGGAGATGGAAGGCTTAAAACTACATTTCTTACTTTTCTTTCTTTTTTTTTTAAGTTTTATTTATTCATTTTGTGAGTGAGAGAGAGAGAGAGAGAGAGAGAGAGAGAGAGAGACAGCAGGGGGCGGGGCAGAGAGAGGGAGACAGAGGATTCCAAGCAGGCCCTGAAACCAATGCGGGGCTTGATCTCATGAACCATGAGATCATGACCTGAGCTGAAATCAAGAGTCGGACACTTAACTGACTGAGACACCCAGGCACCCCTTCCTTTTCATCATACACAAAAATCAATACCAGATGAATTGTAAATCTAAATGTGAACAGTAAAACAATAAAGTTTTCACAAAAAAACATAGGAAAATACTAGAGTGATCTTGGAGTCAGCAAAGATTCTTAAATTGGATACATACAAAATAAATGATCCATAAAAGAAAACATCTGGTAAACTGAACTACATCAACATTATGAATGTCTTCATCAAAAGACACTACTGAAGGGATGGAAAAAACAAGCCATGGAGTGACAAAAGGAGTTCAACAAAGGACTCCTAGAATAAAGAACTACAAAGAAGAAGAAAAAGTCAGACAAGCCAATAAGAAATTGGGTGAAAAACAAGCATTTCATAGAAGAAGACACCCATATGGCCCATAAACATATGAAAAGGTGCTTCACTTGTTAGCCATCAAGAAAATAAAAACCAAAACCACAATACAATTTTAATACATTGCATTAGACTTTCAACAGAATAGCTAAAATGTAAAAGAAGAAAACACAAAGTTTTGGTGAGGATATGGCATATCTATCACTTTGGAAAATTGTTTGCCAGTGTCCAATCAAGCTAAACATACGCATCCCCCATAACCCAGAAATCCCACTCTTACATATCTACCTGAAGTGTATACATATATTCACCAGTGTTCATAACAACACTATTTGTAATAATCCGCAAATAGAAATGACCCAAATGTCCATGTGCAGTAAAATGTACAACCAATGTTATAGTTATCCAAAAGAATGCAATATAGCAATAAAAATGAAGATGCTATCACTATATACAATGTATGAATCACACAATTATAATGTTGAGTCAAAAGAGCCAGTCATAAAAGAGTACATACTGCATCATCCCATTTTGTCTAAGGCTTGAAAACAGGCAAAATTGCTCTATGGTGTGAGAGACCAAGATTGCAGCTACCTTCTGGAAATATAATGTCCAGAAACGAGTATGAGGAAGGCTTTCTGGTGTGTAAGTGATTTCTGTTGTCCAATCTGGGTTATAGTTACATGGGTACATCTGCTTTATAAAAATTCATCAAGCTGTACCTGATTGTGATTTGTGCATTTTTCTGTAATTATGTTATACTTCAATAAAAATTGACTTTGAAGGAGTGCTTGGGTGGCTCAGGCAGTTAAGCGTCTGACTCTCGATCTCAGCTCAGGTCTTGATCTCTGGGTCGTGAGTTCAAGTCCCACGTTGGACTCCATGCTGGGTGTAGAGCCTACTTTAAAAAATTGACTTTAGAAAACCCCAACAACGTTTCTTAGACTTCCCTGCTAATGGGATTCTGTATACAATTTACATTTTGCCAATCAGGTATAATGATGTGAGACTGGAAGGTAAAAGCGAAATGGAAGCTATTTTCCCTGCCTGTTAGTTTTCCTTTGTTAGTTTTTGATGAGCATGCTACATGAGGCGTGATTTTCAATGATCAGACTTTCTGCGCCTCTGCAGTGACACCAATTCTATTGGTGAGAAGTGGCTATGATGCCAGCTGTGTGGTCTCCATAGGTTCCTGATCTCTATCTAGGTTGTTGCTGTGTGGTCTGACTTGGAAGCGGAAAGGCAGCCCTCTTAGCCTCTGTTTTTCCAGCCCATCTGTTTTGTAAGCATCTAATTCCTTGTATTCAATACCTAGAGTGGTGTCTGCACCGAACCCCAGTTGATACATGAACTCATAACACAGCTGATAGGCAATGTAGGGTCCAGGTTGGTTTTAAAGATGTTTGAAAAACGAAATTTCCTTGGCAATCCTACCACCTAGGATCATCATTATCATAGGATCTGCTTTATTTTTTTAAGTGTTTGTTTATTTTTGAGAAAGAGAAAGAGCGTGAATGCGGGAGGGGTAAGAAAGAGGGGGGACAGAGGATCCAAAGCAGGCTCTGTGCTGAGAGCAGAGAGCCCAGTGTGGGGCTCAAATTTATGAATCATGTGATCATTACCTGAGCCGAAGTCAGACGCTTAACTGACTGAGCCACCCAGGAGCCCTAAGATCTGCTTTAGAGCTAACCTAAATCCATTCTGATGCCTTGATATGCTGCTTTATGCTGCCATTCGAAAATGATTCTTAAGGTATCCTTTGTCCCCTTTCCACAAGCTAAATAATGCCAGTTCTTTGAACTTTTCTTTGTACATTCTGCAGCTCTTTCCAGTAGTGGCTATTTGAATTAAGTATTCATATAAGGACTGCCTATTCTGGTAGAATGAGCTGTAGTTTTCTTTTTCTTTCTTTTTTAAAAATTGAAGTATAATTTATATACACTATATTAGTTTTAGGCATACAGTATAATGATTTACTAGTTGTATATATTGTGAAAGTGTCACCACAATAATTCTAGTTATCTGTCACCATACACAGTTACAGATTTTTTTTCTTGTAATGAGAACTTTCAAGATTTACTCTCTTAGCAAATTTCAAATATGCAATACAATATTAACTATAGATAATGCTGTACATTATATCCCCCTGATTTACTTATTTTATAGCTGGAAGTCTGTACCTTTTGATTCCCTTCACCTATTTCCCTTCTCATACCCCCCATCTCTGTGTTCTTCTATCTCAAGATTGCTTTGGCTATTCAGGGTCTTTTGTGTTTCCACACAAATTGGAGAATTGTTTGTTCTATTTCTGTGAAAAATGCCATTGGAATTTTGATAGGGATTGCATTGAATCTGTAGATTGCTTTGGGTAATATGGACATTTTAACAATATTAATCTTCTCATCCATAGGCATAGCATATCTTTCTATTTATTTGTGTCTTGTTAAATTTCTTTCATCAGTGTCTTACAGTTTTCAGTGTACAGGTCCTTCACCTCCTTGGTTAAATTTATTCCTAATTGTTTTCCTCTTTTTGATGCAATTGTAAATGGGATTGTTTTTTAAATTTCTCTTTCTGTTACTTTGTTATTAGCGTACATAAATGCAACAAATTTCTGGATACTGATTTTGTATCCTGAAACTTCAATGACTTCATTTATTAGCTCTAACAGGTTTTTTGGTGGCATCTTAGGGTTTTCTATATATAGTATCATGTCTTCTGCAAATAGTGATGGTTTTACTCTTCCTTTCCAACTTGGATGTCCTTTCTTCTTCTTGACTAATTACTCTGGTGAGGATTTCCAGTACTATGTTGAATGAAAGTGGTGAGAATGGGCATTCTTGTATTGTTCCTGATCTTAGAAAAAAAACTTTCCTCTTTTCACTGGTGAATATGATGTTAGCTGTGGGCTTGCCATGTATGATGTTTATCATGTTGAGGGATATTCCTTTATACTCACTTTACTGAGATTTTTTTTAGAATTTTTATCACAAATGGATGCTGAATTTTGCCAAATGCTTTTCTGCATATATTGACATGATCATATGATTTTTCCCTTCATTTTAAAAAAAGGTTTTATTTAAATTCCAGTTAGTTAACACACAGTGTAATATTAGTTTCAGGTGTATAATATAGTAATTCAATACTTCCATATAACATCTGGTGTTCATCGCAAACATGCTCTTTAATCCCCATCACCTATTTAACACATCCCCCCACCCACCTCCCCTCTGGTTCTCTATAATTAAGAGTCTATTTCTTCTTGGGCATCTGGGTGGCTCAGTCAGTTAAGCATCTGACTTAGGCTCAGATCACGACCTCACTGTTCGAGCCCCATGTTGGATTCTGTGCCAACATCTCAGAGCCAGCAGCTTGCTTCAGATTCTGTGCCTCCCTCTCTCTCTGCCCGTCCCCCACTTATTCTCTTTCTGTCTCTCTCTCAAAAAATGAATAAAAATAAACAAAAAGTGTCTGTTTCTTCTCCTTCATTTTTTAAATGTAATGTATCTTGCTGACTGATTTTGGGATGTTAAACCATCCTTGTATCTTGGAATAAATCCCACTTGATCATGGTGTATGATCCTTTTAATGTATTGTTGAATTTAATTTGTTAATATTTTCATGAAGATTTTTGCATTTATGTCCATCAGGGATATTGACCTCTAATTTTCCTTGTGAGACCCAGGAATGTAAGCCCCCCTGGCATCTAGATCCAGACAATCAAAGGGTGTCCCCTGGGTGGTAGCTGCAAAAACCAGATCACTGGATATAAAAACTGGGGCATCAGATGTGTGTAGTATCTCCCTGCTGGGAGATACTGGCACTCTGGAGAATGGCAGAGGGAGAGTGCCAAGTGGTGCTCACTGGTTGGAGCAGGGCAGATGGAAAATGCAAAGATGGCACCTGCCAAAAAAATGGCAAGCAAAGAAAATAAAAAAGAAATAGAAAAAAAAAAGGAAAGAAAAAAAAAGATGGCACCACTGGTTTTAGCAAGGTAGAGGGAGAGTGTGCAAGATGGTACTTGCCTCCAACCATGGAGAGTAACCCAGAAGGCCCCTGTCCCTTAGACCAGTGCTTTAAAATTAGGAAATAAGTCTCTTTCACATAAAGTCTGGGCCCTTTTTAACGGGCTGTTTCTGCCATGGGCCCTGGGAAGGGAAGCCTGCATGTAGGCCCTTTAATAGATGTTTCTTAGTTTATCACAGATCCATGGGCCTCCTGAGCATGAACCCCAGTGGTCTTCAAAGCCAGGTGTTTTGGACGCTCATCTCTCAGGTGCCATCTAAAAGGTCGGAGTGCCTCTTGTGGGGTTTGAACTCTTTGCTCCTCAGGGAGAAGCTCTGGGTTTTAGTTCACTCCCAGTTGTGGGTTGCTATAGCAGGGATGGGGTTTATGGCAAGATTGTGTTTCAGCCTTTCCTAACCCCCTTTGATGTGGTTTCCCTCTTGTTTGCCTGACGTGAAGGGGTTGCTCTGCCAATTTTTCCATATACAGCTGTAGATTTGGTGTGTCCCTGGGAAGAGGTGGGTTCAGGATCTTCTTATGTCATCACCTTGAACTGGAACTAGCTGTCCCTTTCTTTTGGTTATACTCTCAGGTTCATTCTTGCTTATCGGACCAAAGTCTTACACTGCTGACTCAAGTCTAGGTTCTGGTCTATAGTAAGTTACTGCTAGCCAAAATTTTCCATGGATTGATACAGACTTGTAGAAGGTTGAAAAATAAAACCTGTCAACCTTAAGCAAGAGTGTTTTTCTGGCTTTCCAATACAGAACAATATCCAACATAACCACTTATAAACAATGAGAATCAGGAGTCTAAAGAAAAATTAGTTAACAGGCAAAGACGGATTATTGAATTGTGGATTCATACATTTAGAAGGGACCTTAGAAATAGTCTGTATATACTAGGAAACTGAAGCTCAGATATGTATTCAGGCTTCTAGTCAGTGCTTATTCTGAATACTCTTGTGACTCAGAGTGTAGTCCTCAGACCAGCAGCATCAGCACCATCTGGGAGCTTGTTAGAAATGCAGAATCTCAGGCCTGAAGCCCCCCCCCCCAAATAAGAATCTGCATTTTAATAAGACCCCCATGTAATTTGTGTGCATGTGAGTATTTGAGAAGATACTGTATAGGCAAAGACACCCCAGATTTTTGTCCTGCTATTTAAAATCTTGCCTAAATCATATTACATACAAAATGTGATCTCTTTTGGGCAAGACCTGTATTGTTACAGGTCCTGGTCCAATACATTATTTGAAAAGCTGGATTAAATAAAAAGAAAAACTAATGATCTCTGGAAAAAGAGGCATCTATTTGAGCTTTGCTTGTTTTTAATGTACCCATTCAGATTTTAATTCCCTAGAAAAATTAATAGCCTATTTGGTGGTAGCATGTCCTGCAAAAAATAAGTGCAATAAAATGAAAGTATTTAAATGGATATTTAAACTATGCAGTCATCAGTGATTTAGTTTTCAATTACACAAAGGTAATTACGCTAGAATCCACCTCATTCACCCTTCCGTGAGAAAATGCTGGAGTGTTGTAATAAGCTGATGCTTTCAGGCAATGACTGATCTCCACTCCTTGTTGGCCAGGATCTGAATTCATTTACTTTAAACAGTTTAGGGTGTATGCTAGGAATATAAATGATGGAAACACCCTTTGTGACCCTTCTTACAAAGAAAGTCACATTACTAGTAAGGGGGCATGTGAGGCCACAGGCCCAGCCTCTCAGATTGGGAAGGGCTCACACAGCATGCAGATTGGGTCCACGAGAGAAAGGTGGGACTGTGGTAAAGAGGGCTGCATTGCTGGGCTTTTCTAACAGTGGTTCTGAAAGTTCATGTGTGGAGAAGGGTTTCTGGGGTGCTGGTAATGTTCTGTTTCTTGATCTGGGTGCTGGTTACATGGGTGTGTTCAGCTTATGAAAAGTTGCTGAGCTGTTCACTTGTAATAAAAATAATTTTCTAGGGGCGTCTGGGCGGCTCAGTCGGTTGAGCGACCGACTTCGGTTCAGGTCATGGTCTCACGGTTTGTGAGTTCGAGCCCCACGTCGGGCTCTGTGCTGACAGCTCAGAGCCTGGAGCCTGCTTTGGATTCTGTGTCTCCCTTTTTCTCTCTGCCCCTCCCCTGCTCATGCTCTGTCTCTCTATGTCTCAGAAATAAATAAACATTAAAAAATTTTTTTGAAAAAAATAATTTTCTAAGTGTGTGTTATACTGCAATAAAAAATTTTAAAGAGCTGAAAGTTAGGGGCACTGAGGCAGCTCAGTTGGTTAAGCATCCAACTCTCAATTTTGGCTCAGGTTGCAGTCATGAAATGGAGCCCCACGTCGTCAAGTCCCATTGTCAGCACAGAGCCTGCTTGGGATTCTCTCTCCTCTTTCCTCTGCCCCTCCCCTCAAAAATAAATGAATAAATAAAGTGCAGAAAGTTAGAGTTGCATAAGAGTAACTTTCTGTCCTCTCTCCCTCCTATTCAGATGCAGCTAGTCTGTGTCCCTTACTTTGAGAAATACTGCTTAGAGCAATCTAGGGGGCTACAATCAGGGAAAACTAATGAGCAAGCTTCATTAAGCCACCATATTCATAGAGGGGGACAAGTAAAACGAAACAAATAATAATGCATAACGCAAGGTGCACTATGTTCTAGGTGGTATGTAAATATATTCTTTTGGTCTTCATAACATCCTTGAGAAGATGATATTATCTTCATTTCACAGATGAGGCAAATGGTGTTCACAAGAGGCGGGGCCAAAAGTCCATGGCAGATTTATCAGGACCAAAGTTTATTATCTTATTTCCACTAATGCCACTACCAGGCAGCTTGAAGGAGCAAATAAGTCACAAGGACAGTCTGAGGGAAGTGAGAGTGGACAGAGAAGGAACATAGGACTCTTTGACAAGGTAGGAGATAGTCATTAAGTAGGCATCCCTGATCATTTTAGAATCTTCCGGGAAATAGATGGCTACCTCTCAGAGGCCAAACCCATGGGACCTCCAACCTCCTGGAGAGAATCCTGGACTGTATCCCAAACTTGGTTGAATATCAGTATCACCTTGGTAAGGTTTGAAACATACAGATTCACCAGCTCTACCCTAAAGTTCCAGATTCAGTACCTTTGCAGCAAAGCCTGAAGACTCTTTAAAAACCACCCCAGGAAATTCTGATGATCAGCTAGGCTTAGGAACCACTACTACAGTTATGCCGACTACATGAAAGAGTAGTAGTCAGACCTGGACTGACCTTGGTAGTTGTTCATCACAAGCCAACCAGGGGAGAGCAAAGGGCACATATGGGGCGCCCTCAAATTGTGTAACTACAACCAGATGTCAGGCCAAGAAACAAAGCAGAATAAAAGGAAACTTGCTATTGTGAGAGGGAAACTCGTGACTAGTTTACGTCTGCAGATAAAAAGCCTGTTCCTGTTGTGTCTTAGGCATTTACACTGAACTAGAGTTTTTCCTCTGCCTTGTTCATAAGGAGGGCATCTAAAGGGTTAACTTTTTAAAAAAAAATTTACCTGTTGAAAAATTAAGATATAATTGACATAGCATTTAATAGTTTTTAAAAAGATTATATGAGGATTTTAAAAAGTATTATAAAAAGGAGTCAAAAGGTACAAACTTCCAGTTATAAAATAAATTAGTCATGGGGATACAATGCACAGCATGGAGATTATAGTTAAAACTGTAAAAAAAAATGTAAACAGTAAGGAAACTTAATATCTCACATCTCAATATGAAATCCTTGGTCTAGGCTGTTTTTATTTTAGAAGTTTGAGGAATTGAACAGAGCAAAAATGGACTTTGCAAAATTTAAGGAGACAGTATTGCAAAGGAAACAAGATCCAAGGGCACCCTCTTCCATCCCCATCAACCTGAACTGGTTTATTCTAGATTTAAACGAGGACCTTGAACAACCTAGACTTCCATTTGACCCTACTGTTAAGTGGTAAAAGTACAAGGTGATTATGTACAGTCAATAACTTCCCTATCTCATCTGTCAACTAGAATAAATAGCTAAAACTGATAAGTTGATAAAGTACTTTTTTTTTTTTTATTGGAGAGTTAATAACTTACTCTGAAGTAGACTTTAATTACTGGACCTTGCTAACCACTGACATATGAATTAATTACCTTAAATCATCGCCAAGTTTAATCCCTAAGCAAGTTTAAAGGAGAACTTCACAGTACTCAAACCTAGAGGAAATATTTATGATATAAATGATAGAAAACAATTCAATCCATTGTTCATCAGTATAAATGGGAACAAAATACAGTAAACAATAACATAAGCCTAGAATTGAAGCTAACTGGGTTTAAGAAAACCGTCTCAATCCAAAAATGTTCTCATCCCAAACCCTGTCGCATTGGAGGAAACAACTCTAGTTCCTCATGTAGGAGAGTAGAGGCCCATGTTTAATTTCTTCCAACATATGAAAGTGTGGGAAAGGGATGCCTGGGTGGCTCAGTTGGTTGAGCATCTGACTTTGGCTCAGGTCATGAGTTCAAGCCCCACATTGGGCTCTGTGCTGACAGCATGGAGCCTGGAACCTACTTCGAGTTCTGTGTCTCCCTCTCTCTCTCTCTGCCCCTACCCTGCTCTCTCTCTCTCTCTCTCTCTCTCTCTCTCTCACACACACACACACACACACACACACAAATAAACATTAAAAAAAAAGTGTGGGGAAGAGATCTTTGAGCCAAGAAATATATTCTGGCCCCAAACACTAGAGAGATGATCAATCTCCATGAATTTTGTAAATGGTTAATATTACTCTTCTGGATATAAGAAAAACGAGGACAAAAAGGAGAAAATAAGATCCTTAGTGTGTCCTCAGTTTCCAGGTTTAAAAGATCTCTGTTTCCTGTCTGGGTAAAATGCCTCTAAAGAGAAAGAATGTTTTAGCTGCAAGTAGACTTTTCTAAATAGCTCTAGGGGAGCGAAAACAATTGTTAAAGTAGTTTCTTTCTTTCTTTTTAAAGAGATTTTATTTTTAAGTAATCTCTACACCCAACATGGGGCTTAAACTCAGAATGCCAGGATCCAGAGTCACATGCTCCACCAACTGAGCCAGCCAGGCACCTCCCAGGTAGTTTTTATTGCAAACCTTCTGATGTAAAAGAGTCATAGAAATCTGAGATATGACCTATTGCATATCTCCTTAGAAAAGAAATTATAGATCTCAGAAAAGGGGTATTTTAAAAACTCATACATCCTCATACTTAGGGTCAATTGATTTTTGTCAAGGGTTCCAAGATAATCCAATGGGGAAAGAACAGTCTTTTCAACAAATGGTTTGGGATAACTGAATATTATATGCAAAAAAGAAAGTTGGACCTTTACCTCCTCTCAAATATGAAAATTAACACAAAATGGAGCAAAGATCAAAATGTAAGATCTAAAACTCTAAAACTTTAGCAGAAAGCATAGGTATAAATCTTTGCGACTTTAGATTAGTCAATAGTTGGTTAGATATCACACCAAAAGCACAAGCAACAAAAGAAAGCATAGATAAATTTGACTTTATCAAAATTAAAAAACTGTGTTTCAAGGGACACCAACAAGAAGTTTACAGAATGGGAGAAAATATTTGTAAATCATGTATCTGACATGAGGTTTGTATCTAGAATACATTAAGAATTTTTACAATTCAATAATAAGAAGACAAACCAATTTAAAAATGGGCAAAACATGGGGCACCTGGGTGGCTCAGTATGTTAAGCATCTGACTCTTGATTTCAGCTCAGGTCATGATCTCATGGTTTGTGAGTTTGAGCCCCGCGTTGGGCTCTATGCTGACAGTGCAGAACCTGCTTAGGATTCTATCTCTCCCTCTCTCTTTGCTCCTCCCCTGTTCTCTCCCTCTCAAAATAAGTAAATAAATAAACATTTAAAAAATGGGCAAAAGATCTGAATAGAAATTTGTCCAAAGAAGATATATAAATGGTCAATAAGCATATGAAAAGATGCACAATATCATTAACCTTCAGGAAAATGGCAGTAAAAATCACAATGAGATACCACTTCATACCCACTAAAATGGCTAGAATAAAAAAGACAGCTAATAACAAGTGTTGATGAGGAAGTACAGAATTTGGAACCTTCATACATTGCTAGAGGGAATGTAAAATGATGCAGCCACTTAGGAAAACAATCTGGCAGTTTCTCAAAAGGCTAAAACACTGAGTTGCCATATGATCCAGCAATTCCCTTTTTAGGTATAAAACCCAACATAAATGAGAACATATGTCCGTATGAAACTGGCCTACAAATGTTCACAGTAGCATTATTCATAACATCTAAAAAGTGGAAACGGCCCAAATTCCATCAGCTGATAAATGGAAAAATTAAATGTGTTATATCCATACAATGGAATATTATTTGGCAATAAAAAGGAAGTGCCGATACATGCTGAAGCACGGGTGCACCTTGAAAACATTATGCTAAGTGAAAGAAGCTAGTCATAAAGAACCACATATTATATAATTCCACTTATATGTAATGTCCAGAACTTGCAACTCTAAAGAGACAGGAAATAGATTAGTGGTTGCCTAAGGCTGGGGCAGAGGGTCTTAAACTAGGAGTTACTCCTAATGGGTACTTGTTTTCTTTTGGGTGTCAAGAGAATGTCCTAAAGTTGACTGTGGTGATGACTGCACATACCTGTAAATATACTAAAAACATTCACTGATTCTTTTTACAAAATTTACCCTAAATATGGACATTAGTAAATCAGGGAAAGATACTCTATCAAATGACTTCACTTGATATCAAACATTGGGAAAAGTGCTTAGGGTACAAAAACTTTTTAGAAATACAGACAGGATTTTTAATGGATTTCTATTTTTTACTATCTGGGATACATTTTGGACCTATCATGTCAAATAAACCTAGAATAATAATTTTGAAGAGCTATACTTCACAACAGGTACGTAATATATTGCAGGAGCCAGGACCGCCCCTAAAATTTGTGGGACCAAGGGCAAGAGTACAAATGGAGGTCCATATTTCATATGTCTAACTACATAAAAGTTATAAATAATTTATGTCCTGTTTTCCTAACTTGATAACTTTGTCTCCCTAATGACCTAAAGGCCAAGTGTGAATATATAATTCTTGGACACCTTGGAATTCTGCACCAGGACATGAGGGCATGGGAAGAGCTGAAGCTGCTCCCCTTTTCTTCCCATCCCCAGCTCTGACTGAGAAAGGCCTGCCAGGCATGTGTGCGTGCCCCAGCCCACATATCCATACTCTGTGCATATCCCTGAGGCTTTGCTTGGCTGCCTTCAGGCTGGGGAGTGCATACACTAGTGGTATCCCTGGGGAGGATAAGACTGGAGAAGAGTAGGCAGGCCTTGCAAGTGGACTTGGGGCATTGAGGAATTCTAAGGTGGTCCAAGTTATCCAGACTGCGGTCTAGTAGTGATCAACATGAGTTCTGAGTGGGTACATCCCCTTGGTCCTAGCCTCCTTGTTCTGTGGTGGGGAGCTCAGCCAGGAAGGGTCAGAGCAGGGCCCTCTAGAAGCTGAAAGGCAGTATCAGCAGGAGCTCCACATTGTGGAATGTGATAATTAGTCTAAGACACGGAATCCTGGCGCATACCTCAGGCCTGCTTCAGCAGGAGGAAGGAGGCCAGATCAAGCTTGTCCAGACAGGGAAGATGGATCATGCCTCACTCACCCTGGAGGGTTCACAGAAGCTTATCAATTCTTGGCAAAACAGAACAACCCAACCTGGGAGAGTCTGCCCAGATTTGAATGCCAGTATAGTTAATGATTCAAAGAGGCACTCACTTTTCATTTTATGGAGAAAATGTCTGGAAGATTCTGATGTTATTTTTGTAAGGGCCACTGAACTCTCTGTTTGTCCTTCTCCACGTTGTGACTTTTGCTCTCTCACCCACCACTGTTCTCATAGTGCCAAGAACCCATCAGCCCTTGTCTTCCTCTCAGCCCGATATTAGCTTTCATGATTTCTGCAGTGATCCTCATCCCTTTGGCCCTTCATTCATTCCTGTCTTCCTAATCCCTACCCTGGATGAAATCCACCATGTATTTTCTGTATTTGCTCCCAAGCAGAAGATATTACTGGAGAAAATTTAGAAATCTGATCCAAGCTATGTCAGGTGACTGCTCCCAGCTCAGCCCTTATAACTAACAGCGATTCTTTGAATTTTTAATCAAGGTGTGTGCCTTTCTACCACATTCTCCATTGCTCCTTTTCTAAATCTTTCCTACT